>NW_027182469.1:600000-1200000 GCF_040938575.1 Ambystoma mexicanum
ACAGTTATGCTATTAGGCACACTTTCTATATTCAACACTCTCTATATTCAACTAAAACCACAGTTATGCTATTAGGTACACTTTCTATATTCAACACTTTCTATATTCAACTAAACCACAGTTATGCTATTAGGTACACTTTCTATATTCAACACTTTCTATATTCAACTAAACCACAGTTATGCTATTAGGTACACTTTCTATATTCAACACTCTCAACATTCAACTAAACCACAGTTATGGTATTAGGTACACTTTCTATGTTCAACACTTTCTATATTCAACTAAACCACAGTTATGCTATTAGGTACCCTTTCTATATTCAACACTTTCTATATTCAACTAAACCACAGTTATGCTATTAGGCACACTTTCTATACTCAACACTCTCTATATTCAACTAAAACCACAGTTATGCTATTAGGTACACTTTCTATATTCAACACTTTCTATATTCAACTAAACCACAGTTATGCTATTAGGTACACTTTCTATATTCAACACTCTCAATATTCAACTAAAACCACAGTTATGCTATTAGGAACACTTTCTATATTCAACACTCTCTATAATCAACTAAAATCACAGTTATACTATTAGGTACACTTTCTAAATTCAACTAAACCACATTTATGCTATTAGGTACAGTTTCTATATTCAACTAAACCACAGTTATCCTATTAGGCACACTTTCTATATTCAACTAAACTCCAGTTATGCTATTTGGTACACTTTCTATATTCAACACTCTCTATATTCAACTGCACCACAGTTATGCTATTGGGCACACTTTCTATATTCAACACTCTCTATTTTCAACTAAAACCACAGTTATGCTATTAGGTACACTTTCTATATTCAACACTTTCTATATTCAACTAAACCACAGTTATGCTATTAGGTACACTTTCTATATTCAAAACGTTCTATATTCAACTAAACCACAGATATGCTATTAGGTACACCTTCTATATTCAACTAAACCACAGTTATGCTATTAGGCGCATTTTCTATATTCAACACTCTCTATATTCAACTAAAACCACAGGTAAGCTATTAGGTACACTTTCTATATTCAAGACTTTCTATATTCAACTAAACCACAGTTATGCTATTAGGTACACTTTCTATATTCAATGTTCTCAATATTCAACTAAACCACAGTTATACTATTAGGTACACTTTCTATATTCAAGACTTTCTATATTCAACTAAACCACAGTTATGCTATTAGGTACGCTTTCTAGATTCAACACTTTCTATATTCAACTAAACCACAGTTATGCTATTAGGTACACTTTCTATATTCAACACTTTCTATATTCAACTACACCACAGTTATGCTATTAGGTACACTTTCTATATTCAACACTCTCAATATTCAACTAAACAACAGTTATGCTATTAGGTACACTTTCTATATTCAACACTTTCTATATTCAACTAAAACCACAGTTATGCTATTAGGTACAATGTCTATATTCAACACTTTCTATATTCAACTAAACCACAGTTATGCTATTAGGTACACTTTCTATATTCAACACTCTCAATATTCAACTAAACCACAGTTATGCTATTAGGTACACTTTCTATATTCAACACTCTCAATATTCAACTAAAACCACAGTTATGCTATTAGGCACACTTTCTATATTCAACACTCTCTATAATCAACTAAAATCACAGTTATCCTATTAGGCACACTTTCTATATTCAACTAAACGACAGTTATGCTATTTGGTACACTTTCTATATTCAAGACTCTCTATAATCAACTAAAATCACAGTTATGCTATTAGGTACACTTTCTATATTCAACACTCTCAATATTCAACTAAACCACAGTTATGCTATTAGGTACATTTTCTATATTCAACACTCTCAATATTCAACTAAAACCACAGTTATGCTATTAGGCACACTTTCTATGTTCAACACTCTCTATAATCAACTAAAATCACAGTTATGCTATTAGGCACACTTTCTATATTCAACACTCTCTATATTCAACTAAAACCACAGTTATGCTATTAGGTACACTTTCTATATTCAACACTTTCTATATTCAACTAAACCACAGTTATGCTATTAGGTACACTTTCTATATTCAACACTTTCTATATTCAACTAAACCACAGTTATGCTATTAGGTACACTTTCTATATTCAACACTCTCAACATTCAACTAAACCACAGTTATGGTATTAGGTACACTTTCTATGTTCAACACTTTCTATATTCAACTAAACCACAGTTATGCTATTAGGTACACTTTCTATATTCAACACTTTCTATATTCAACTAAACCACAGTTATGCTATTAGGCACACTTTCTATACTCAACACTCTCTATATTCAACTAAAACCACAGTTATGCTTTTAGGTACACTTTCTATATTCAACACTTTCTATATTCAACTAAACCACAGTTATGCTATTAGGTACACTTTCTATATTCAACTAAACCACAGTTATGCTATTAGGCGCACTTTCTATATTCAACACTCTCAATATGCAACTAAACCACAGTTATGCTATTAGGTACACTTTCTATATTCAACACTCTCAATATACAACTAAAACCACAGTTATGCTATTAGGCACACTTTCTATATTCAACACTCTCTATAATCAACTAAAATCACAGTTATGCTATTAGGCACACTTTCTATCTTCAACTAAACCACAGTTATGCTATTAGGTACACTTTCTATATTCAACTAAACCACAGTTGTGCTATTAGGTACACTTTCTATATTCAACTAAACCACAGTTATGCTATTAGGCGCACTTTCTATATTCAACACTCTCTATATTCAACTTAAACCACAGTTATGCTATTAGGTACACTTTCTATATTCAACACTTTCTATATTCAACTAAACCACAGTTATGCTATTAGGTACACTTTCTATATTCAACACTTTCTATATTCAACTAAACCACAGTTATGCTATTAGGTACACTTTCTATATTCAACACTCTCAATATTCAACTAAAACCACAGTTAAGCTATTAGGCACACTTTCTATATTCAACACTCTCTATAATCAACAAAAATCACAGTTGTGCTATTAGGCACACTTTCTATATTCAACTAAACCACAGTTATGCTATTAGGTACACTTTCTATATTCAACACTCTCAATATTCAACTAAAACCACAGTTATGCTATTAGGCACACTTTCTATATTCAACACTCTCTATAATCAACTAAAATCACAGTTATGCTATTAGGCACACTTTCTATCTTCAACTAAACCACAGTTATGCTATTAGGTACACTTTCTATATTCAACTAAACCACAGTTGTGCTATTAGGTACACTTTCTATATTCAACTAAACCACAGTTATGCTATTAGGCGCACTTTCTATATTCAACACTCTCTATATTCAACTTAAACCACAGTTATGCTATTAGGTACACTTTCTATATTCAACACTTTCTATATTCAACTAAACCACAGTTATGCTATTAGGTACACTTTCTATATTCAACACTTTCTATATTCAACTAAACCACAGTTATGCTATTAGGCACACTTTCTATATTCAACACTCTCTATAATCAACTAAAAGCACAGTTATGCTATTAGGCACACTTTCTATCTTCAACTAAACCACAGTTATGCTATACGGTATATTTTCTATATTCAACTAAAGCACAGTTATGCTATTAGGTACACTTTCTATATTCAACACTCTCAATATACAACTAAAACCACAGTTATGCTATTAGGTACACTTTCTATATTCAACACTCTCAATATTCAACTAAAACCACAGTTAAGCTATTAGGCACACTTTCTATATTCAACACTCTCTATAATCAACAAAAATCACAGTTGTGCTATTAGGCACACTTTCTATATTCACCTAAACCACAGTTATGCTATTAGGTACACTTTTATATTAAACACTTTCTATATTCAACTAAACCACAGTTATGCTATTAGGCGCACTTTCTATATTAAACACTCTCTATATTCAACTTAAACCACAGTTATGCTTTTAGGTACACTTTCTATATTCTACACTTTCTATATTCAACTAAACCATAGTTATGATATTAGGTACACTTTCAATATTCAACACTCTCAATATCCAACTAAACCACAGTTATGCTATTAGGTACACTTTCTATATTCAACACTTTCTATATTCAACTAAACCACAGTTATGCTATTAGGTGCACTTTCTATATTCAACACTCTCTATATTCAACTAAAACCACAGTTATGCTATTAGGTACACTTTCTATATTCAACACTTTCTATATTCAACTAAACCACAGTTATGCTATTAGGTACACTTTCTATATTCAACACTTTCTATATTCAACTAAACCACAGATATGCTATTAGGTACACTTTCTAAATTCAACTAAACCACAGTTATGCTATTAGGTACAGTTTCTATATTCAACTAAACCACAATTATCCTATTAGGCACACTTTCTATATTCAACACTCTCTATAATCAACTAAAATCACAGTTATGCTATTGGGTACACTTTCTATATTCAACACTCTCAATATTCAACTAAAACCACAGTTATGCTATTAGGTACACTTTCTATATTCAACACTTTCTATATTCAACTAAACCACAGTTATGCTATTAGGTACATTTTCTATATTCAACTAAATCACAGTTATGCTATTAGGTACACTTTCTACATTCAACACTCTCAATATTCAACTAAACCACAGTTATGCTATTAGGCGCACTTTCTATATTCAACACTCTCAATATGCAACTAAAACCACAGTTATGCTATTAGGTACACTTTATATATTCAACACTTTCTATATTCAACTAAACCACAGTTATGCTATTAAGTACACTTTGTATATTCAACACTTTCTATATTTAACTAAAGCACAGTTTGCTATTAAGTACACTTTGTATATTCAACACTTTCTATATTCAACTAAAGCACAGTTATGCTATTAGGCACACTTTCTATATTCAACACTCTCTATATTCAACTAAAACCACAGTTATGCTATTAGGTACACTTTCTATATTCAACACTTTCTATATTCAACTAAACCACAGTTATGCTATTAGGTACACTTTCTATATTCAACACTTTCTATATTCAACTAAACCACAGTTATGCTATTAGGTACACTTTCTATATTCAACACTCTCAATATTCAACTAAAACCACAGTTATGCTATTAGGCACACTTTCTATATTCAACACTCTCTATAATCAACTAAAATCACAGTTATCCTATTAGGCACACTTTCTATATTCAACTAAACGACAGTTATGCTATTTGGTACACTTTCTATATTCAAGACTCTCTATAATCAACTAAAATCACAGTTATGCTATTAGGTACACTTTCTATATTCAACACTCTCAATATTCAACTAAACCACAGTTATGCTATTAGGTACATTTTCTATATTCAACACTCTCAATATTCAACTAAAACCACAGTTATGCTATTAGGTACACTTTCTATATTCAACACTTTCTATATTCAACTAAACCACAGTTATGCTATTAGGCACACTTTCTATATTCAACACTCTCTATAATCAACTAAAAGCACAGTTATGCTATTAGGCACACTTTCTATCTTCAACTAAACCACAGTTATGCTATACGGTATATTTTCTATATTCAACTAAAGCACAGTTATGCTATTAGGTACACTTTCTATATTCAACACTCTCAATATACAACTAAAACCACAGTTATGCTATTAGGTACACTTTCTATATTCAACACTCTCAATATTCAACTAAAACCACAGTTAAGCTATTAGGCACACTTTCTATATTCAACACTCTCTATAATCAACAAAAATCACAGTTGTGCTATTAGGCACACTTTCTATATTCAACTAAACCACAGTTATGCTATTAGGTACACTTTTATATTAAACACTTTCTATATTCAACTAAACCACAGTTATGCTATTAGGCGCACTTTCTATATTAAACACTCTCTATATTCAACTTAAACCACAGTTATGCTTTTAGGTACACTTTCTATATTCTACACTTTCTATATTCAACTAAACCATAGTTATGATATTAGGTACACTTTCAATATTCAACACTCTCAATATCCAACTAAACCACAGTTATGCTATTAGGTACACTTTCTATATTCAACACTTTCTATAATCAACTAAACCACAGTTATGCTATTAGGTACACTTTCTATATTCAACACTTTCTATATTCAACTAAACCATAATTATTTTAATTAGGTGCACTTTCTATATTCAACACTCTCTATATTCAACTAAAACCACAGTTATGCTATTAGGTACACTTTCTATATTCAACACTTTCTATATTCAACTAAACCACAGTTATGCTATTAGGTACACTTTCTATATTCAACACTTTCTATATTCAACTAAACCACAGATATGCTATTAGGTACATTTTCTATATTCAACTAAATCACAGTTATGCTATTAGGTACACTTTCTACATTCAACACTCTCAATATTCAACTAAACCACAGTTATGCTATTAGGTACACTTTCTATATTCAACTAAACCACGGTTATGCTATTAGGCGCACTTTCTATATTCAACACTCTCAATATGCAACTAAACCACAGTTATGCTATTAGGTACACTTTCTATATTCAACACTGTCAATATTCAACTAAAACCACAGTTATGCTATTAGGTACACTTTATATATTCAACACTTTCTATATTCAACTAAACCACAGTTATGCTATTAAGTACACTTTGTATATTCAACACTTTCTATATTCAACTAAAGCACAGTTTGCTATTAAGTACACTTTGTATATTCAACACTTTCTATATTCAACTAAAGCACATTTATGCTATTAGGCACACTTTCTATATTCAACACTCTCTATATTCAACTAAAACCACAGTTATGCTATTAGGTACACTTTCTATATTCAACACTTTCTATATTCAACTAAACCACAGTTATGCTATTAGGTACACTTTCTATATTCAACACTTTCTATATTCAACTAAACCACAGTTATGCTATTAGGTACACTTTCTATATTCAACACTCTCAATATTCAACTAAAACCACAGTTATGCTATTAGGCACACTTTCTATATTCAACACTCTCTATAATCAACTAAAATCACAGTTATCCTATTAGGCACACTTTCTATATTCAACTAAACGACAGTTATGCTATTTGGTACACTTTCTATATTCAAGACTCTCTATAATCAACTAAAATCACAGTTATGCTATTAGGTACACTTTCTATATTCAACACTCTCAATATTCAACTAAACCACAGTTATGCTATTAGGTACATTTTCTATATTCAACACTCTCAATATTCAACTAAAACCACAGTTATGCTATTAGGCACACTTTCTATGTTCAACACTCTCTATAATCAACTAAAATCACAGTTATGCTATTAGGCACACTTTCTATATTCAACACTCTCTATATTCAACTAAAACCACAGTTATGCTATTAGGTACACTTTCTATATTCAACACTTTCTATATTCAACTAAACCACAGTTATGCTATTAGGTACACTTTCTATATTCAACACTTTCTATATTCAACTAAACCACAGTTATACTATTAGGTACACTTTCTATATTCAACACTCTCAATATTCAACTAAAACCACAGTTATGCTATTAGGCACACTTTCTATATTCAACACTCTCTATAATCAACTAAAAGCACAGTTATGCTATTAGGCACACTTTCTATCTTCAACTAAACCACAGTTATGCTATAAGGTATATTTTCTTTATTCAACTAAAGCACAGTTATGCTATTAGGTACACTTTCTATATTCAACTAAACCACAGTTATGCTATTAGGCGCACTTTCTATATTCAACACTCTCAATATGCAACTAAACCACAGTTATGCTATTAGGTACACTTTCTATATTCAACACTCTCAATATACAACTAAAACCACAGTTATGCTATTAGGTACACTTTCTATATTCAACACTCTCAATATTCAACTAAAACCACAGTTAAGCTATTAGGCACACTTTCTATATTCAACACTCTCTATAATCAACAAAAATCACAGTTGTGCTATTAGGCACACTTTCTATATTCAACTAAACCACAGTTATGCTATTAGGTACACTTTCTATATTCAACACTCTCAATATTCAACTAAAACCACAGTTATGCTATTAGGGACACTTTCTATATTCAACACTCTCTATAATCAACTAAAATCACAGTTATGCTATTAGGCACACTTTCTATCTTCAACTAAACCACAGTTATGCTATTAGGTACACTTTCTATATTCAACTAAACCACAGTTGTGCTATTAGGTACACTTTCTATATTCAACTAAACCACAGTTATGCTATTAGGCGCACTTTCTATATTCAACACTCTCTATATTCAACTTAAACCACAGTTATGCTATTAGGTACACTTTCTATATTCAACACTTTCTATATTCAACTAAACCACAGTTATGCTATTAGGTACACTTTCTATATTCAACACTTTCTATATTCAACTAAACCACAGTTATGCTATTAGGTACACTTTCTATATTCAACACTCTCAACATTCAACTAAACCACAGTTATGGTATTAGGTACACTTTCTATGTTCAACACTTTCTATATTCAACTAAACCACAGTTATGCTATTAGGTACACTTTCTATATTCAACACTTTCTATATTCAACTAAACCACAGTTATGCTATTAGGCACACTTTCTATACTCAACACTCTCTATATTCAACTAAAACCACAGTTATACTATTAGGTACACTTTCTATATTCAACACTTTCTATATTCAACTAAACCACAGTTATGCTATTAGGTACACTTTCTATATTCAACACTCTCAATATTCAACTAAAACCACAGTTATGCTATTAGGCACACTTTCTATATTCAACACTCTCTATAATCAACTAAAAGCACAGTTATGCTATTAGGCACACTTTCTATCTTCAACTAAACCACAGTTATGCTATACGGTATATTTTCTATATTCAACTAAAGCACAGTTATGCTATTAGGTACACTTTCTATATTCAACACTCTCAATATACAACTAAAACCACAGTTATGCTATTAGGTACACTTTCTATATTCAACACTCTCAATATTCAACTAAAACCACAGTTAAGCTATTAGGCACACTTTCTATATTCAACACTCTCTATAATCAACAAAAATCACAGTTGTGCTATTAGGCACACTTTCTATATTCAACTAAACCACAGTTATGCTATTAGGTACACTTTTATATTAAACACTTTCTATATTCAACTAAACCACAGTTATGCTATTAGGCGCACTTTCTATATTCAACACTCTCTATATTCAACTTAAACCACAGTTATGCTATTAGGTACACTTTCTATATTCTACACTTTCTATATTCAACTAAACCATAGTTATGATATTAGGTACACTTTCAATATTCAACACTCTCAATATCCAACTAAACCACAGTTATGCTATTAGGTACACTTTCTATATTCAACACTTTCTATAGTCAACTAAACCACAGTTATGCTATTAGGTACACTTTCTATATTCAACACTTTCTATATTCAACTAAACCACAGTTATGCTATTAGGTGCACTTTCTATATTCAACTAAACCACAGTTATGCTATTAGGCGGACTTTCTATATTCAACACTCTCTATATTCAACTAAACCACAGTTATGCTATTAGGCACACTTTCTATATTCAACACTCTCTATATTCAATTAAAACCACAGTTATGCTATTAGGTACACTTTCTATATTCAACACTTTCTATATTCAACTAAACCACAGTTATGCTATTAGGTACACTTTCTATATTCAACACTGTCTATATTCAACTAAACCACAGATATGCTATTAGGTACACTTTCTAAATTCAACTAAACCACAGTTATGCTATTAGGTACAGTTTCTATATTCAACTAAACCACAATTATCCTATTAGGCACACTTTCTATATTCAACACTCTCTATAATCAACTAAAATCACAGTTATGCTATTGGGTACACTTTCTATATTCAACACTCTCAATATTCAACTAAAACCACAGTTAAGCTATTAGGCACACTTTCTATATTCAACACTCTCTATAATCAACAAAAATCACAGTTGTGCTATTAGGCACACTTTCTATATTCAACTAAACCACAGTTATGCTATTAGGTACACTTTTATATTAAACACTTTCTATATTCAACTAAACCACAGTTATGCTATTAGGCGCACTTTCTATATTAAACACTCTCTATATTCAACTTAAACCACAGTTATGCTTTTAGGTACACTTTCTATATTCTACACTCTCAATATCCAACTAAACCACAGTTATGCTATTAGGTACACTTTCTATATTCAACACTTTCTATATTCAACTAAACCACAGTTATGCTATTAGGTGCACTTTCTATATTCAACACTCTCTATATTCAACTAAAACCACAGTTATGCTATTAGGTACACTTTCTATATTCAACACTTTCTATATTCAACTAAACCACAGTTATGCTATTAGGTACACTTTCTATATTCAACACTTTCTATATTCAACTAAACCACAGATATGCTATTAGGTACACTTTCTAAATTCAACTAAACCACAGTTATGCTATTAGGTACAGTTTCTATATTCAACTAAACCACAATTATCCTATTAGGCACACTTTCTATATTCAACACTCTCTATAATCAACTAAAATCACAGTTATGCTATTGGGTACACTTTCTATATTCAACACTCTCAATATTCAACTAAAACCACAGTTATGCTATTAGGTACACTTTCTATATTCAACACTTTCTATATTCAACTAAACCACAGTTATGCTATTAGGTACATTTTCTATATTCAACTAAATCACAGTTATGCTATTAGGTACACTTTCTACATTCAACACTCTCAATATTCAACTAAACCACAGTTATGCTATTAGGTACACTTTCTATATTCAACTAAACCACGGTTATGCTATTAGGCGCACTTTCTATATTCAACACTCTCAATATGCAACTAAACCACAGTTATGCTATTAGGTACACTTTCTATATTCAACACTCTCAATATTCAACTAAAACCACAGTTATGCTATTAGGTACACTTTATATATTCAACACTTTCTATATTCAACTAAACCACAGTTATGCTATTAAGTACACTTTGTATATTCAACACTTTCTATATTTAACTAAAGCACAGTTTGCTATTAAGTACACTTTGTATATTCAACACTTTCTATATTCAACTAAAGCACAGTTATGCTATTAGGCACACTTTCTATATTCAACACTCTCTATATTCAACTAAAACCACAGTTATGCTATTAGGTACACTTTCTATATTCAACACTTTCTATATTCAACTAAACCACAGTTATGCTATTAGGTACACTTTCTATATTCAACACTTTCTATATTCAACTAAACCACAGTTATGCTATTAGGTACACTTTCTATATTCAACACTCTCAATATTCAACTAAAACCACAGTTAAGCTATTAGGCACACTTTCTATATTCAACACTCTCTATAATCAACTAAAATCACAGTTATCCTATTAGGCACACTTTCTATATTCAACTAAACGACAGTTATGCTATTTGGTACACTTTCTATATTCAAGACTCTCTATAATCAACTAAAATCACAGTTATGCTATTAGGTACACTTTCTATATTCAACACTCTCAATATTCAACTAAACCACAGTTATGCTATTAGGTACATTTTCTATATTCAACACTCTCAATATTCAACTAAAACCACAGTTATGCTATTAGGTACACTTTCTATATTCAACACTTTCTATATTCAACTAAACCACAGTTATGCTATTAGGCACACTTTCTATATTCAACACTCTCTATAATCAACAAAAATCACAGTTGTGCTATTAGGCACACTTTCTATATTCAACTAAACCACAGTTATGCTATTAGGTACACTTTTATATTAAACACTTTCTATATTCAACTAAACCACAGTTATGCTATTAGGCGCACTTTCTATATTAAACACTCTCTATATTCAACTTAAACCACAGTTATGCTTTTAGGTACACTTTCTATATTCTACACTTTCTATATTCAACTAAACCATAGTTATGATATTAGGTACACTTTCAATATTCAACACTCTCAATATACAACTAAAACCACAGTTATGCTATTAGGTACACTTTCTATATTCAACACTCTCAATATTCAACTAAAACCACAGTTAAGCTATTAGGCACACTTTCTATATTCAACACTCTCTATAATCAACAAAAATCACAGTTGTGCTATTAGGCACACTTTCTATATTCAACTAAACCACAGTTATGCTATT
The DNA here is from genome assembly GCF_040938575.1 of Ambystoma mexicanum. NCBI lineage: Eukaryota > Metazoa > Chordata > Amphibia > Caudata > Ambystomatidae > Ambystoma > Ambystoma mexicanum. Next base: position 612,332 of record NW_027182469.1, read on the forward strand.
AGGTACACTTTTATATTAAACACTTTCTATATTCAACTAAACCACAGTTATGCTATTAGGCGCACTTTCTATATTAAACACTCTCTATATTCAACTTAAACCACAGTTATGCTTTTAGGTACACTTTCTATATTCTACACTTTCTATATTCAACTAAACCATAGTTATGATATTAGGTACACTTTCAATATTCAACACTCTCAATATCCAACTAAACCACAGTTTTGCTATTAGGTACACTTTCTATATTCAACACTTTCTATAGTCAACTAAACCACAGTTATGCTATTAGGTACACTTTCTATATTCAACACTTTCTATATTCAACTAAACCACAGTTATGCTATTAGGTGCACTTTCTATATTCAACACTCTCTATATTCAACTAAAACCACAATTATGCTATTAGGTACACTTTCTATATTCAACACTTTCTATATTCAACTAAACCACAGTTATGCTATTAGGTACACTTTCTATATTCAACACTTTCTATATTCAACTAAACCACAGATATGCTATTAGGTACATTTTCTATATTCAACTAAATCACAGTTATGCTATTAGGTACACTTTCTACATTCAACACTCTCAATATTCAACTAAAACCACAGTTATGCTATTAGGTACACTTTCTATATTCAACACTTTCTATATTCAACTAAACCACAGTTATGCTATTAGGTACATTTTCTATATTCAACTAAATCACAGTTATGCTATTAGGTACACTTTCTACATTCAACACTCTCAATATTCAACTAAACCACAGTTATGCTATTAGGTACACTTTCTATATTCAACTAAACCACGGTTATGCTATTAGGCGCACTTTCTATATTCAACACTCTCAATATGCAACTAAACCACAGTTATGCTATTAGGTACACTTTCTATATTCAACACTGTCAATATTCAACTAAAACCACAGTTATGCTATTAGGTACACTTTATATATTCAACACTTTCTATATTCAACTAAACCACAGTTATGCTATTAAGTACACTTTGTATATTCAACACTTTCTATATTCAACTAAAGCACAGTTTGCTATTAAGTACACTTTGTATATTCAACACTTTCTATATTCAACTAAAGCACATTTATGCTATTAGGCACACTTTCTATATTCAACACTCTCTATATTCAACTAAAACCACAGTTATGCTATTAGGTACACTTTCTATATTCAACACTTTCTATATTCAACTAAACCACAGTTATGCTATTAGGTACACTTTCTATATTCAACACTTTCTATATTCAACTAAACCACAGTTATGCTATTAGGTACACTTTCTATATTCAACACTCTCAATATTCAACTAAAACCACAGTTATGCTATTAGGCACACTTTCTATATTCAACACTCTCTATAATCAACTAAAATCACAGTTATCCTATTAGGCACACTTTCTATATTCAACTAAACGACAGTTATGCTATTTGGTACACTTTCTATATTCAAGACTCTCTATAATCAACTAAAATCACAGTTATGCTATTAGGTACACTTTCTATATTCAACACTCTCAATATTCAACTAAACCACAGTTATGCTATTAGGTACATTTTCTATATTCAACACTCTCAATATTCAACTAAAACCACAGTTATGCTATTAGGCACACTTTCTATGTTCAACACTCTCTATAATCAACTAAAATCACAGTTATGCTATTAGGCACACTTTCTATATTCAACACTCTCTATATTCAACTAAAACCACAGTTATGCTATTAGGTACACTTTCTATATTCAACACTTTCTATATTCAACTAAACCACAGTTATGCTATTAGGTACACTTTCTATATTCAACACTTTCTATATTCAACTAAACCACAGTTATACTATTAGGTACACTTTCTATATTCAACACTCTCAATATTCAACTAAAACCACAGTTATGCTATTAGGCACACTTTCTATATTCAACACTCTCTATAATCAACTAAAAGCACAGTTATGCTATTAGGCACACTTTCTATCTTCAACTAAACCACAGTTATGCTATAAGGTATATTTTCTTTATTCAACTAAAGCACAGTTATGCTATTAGGTACACTTTCTATATTCAACTAAACCACAGTTATGCTATTAGGCGCACTTTCTATATTCAACACTCTCAATATGCAACTAAACCACAGTTATGCTATTAGGTACACTTTCTATATTCAACACTCTCAATATACAACTAAAACCACAGTTATGCTATTAGGTACACTTTCTATATTCAACACTCTCAATATTCAACTAAAACCACAGTTAAGCTATTAGGCACACTTTCTATATTCAACACTCTCTATAATCAACAAAAATCACAGTTGTGCTATTAGGCACACTTTCTATATTCAACTAAACCACAGTTATGCTATTAGGTACACTTTCTATATTCAACACTCTCAATATTCAACTAAAACCACAGTTATGCTATTAGGGACACTTTCTATATTCAACACTCTCTATAATCAACTAAAATCACAGTTATGCTATTAGGCACACTTTCTATCTTCAACTAAACCACAGTTATGCTATTAGGTACACTTTCTATATTCAACTAAACCACAGTTGTGCTATTAGGTACACTTTCTATATTCAACTAAACCACAGTTATGCTATTAGGCGCACTTTCTATATTCAACACTCTCTATATTCAACTTAAACCACAGTTATGCTATTAGGTACACTTTCTATATTCAACACTTTCTATATTCAACTAAACCACAGTTATGCTATTAGGTACACTTTCTATATTCAACACTTTCTATATTCAACTAAACCACAGTTATGCTATTAGGTACACTTTCTATATTCAACACTCTCAACATTCAACTAAACCACAGTTATGGTATTAGGTACACTTTCTATGTTCAACACTTTCTATATTCAACTAAACCACAGTTATGCTATTAGGTACACTTTCTATATTCAACACTTTCTATATTCAACTAAACCACAGTTATGCTATTAGGTACACTTTCTATACTCAACACTCTCTATATTCAACTAAAACCACAGTTATACTATTAGGTACACTTTCTATATTCAACACTTTCTATATTCAACTAAACCACAGTTATGCTATCAGGTACACTTTCTATATTCAACACTCTCAATATTCAACTAAAACCACAGTTATGCTATTAGGCACACTTTCTATATTCAACACTCTCTATAATCAACTAAAAGCACAGTTATGCTATTAGGCACACTTTCTATCTTCAACTAAACCACAGTTATGCTATACGGTATATTTTCTATATTCAACTAAAGCACAGTTATGCTATTAGGTACACTTTCTATATTCAACACTCTCAATATACAACTAAAACCACAGTTATGCTATTAGGTACACTTTCTATATTCAACACTCTCAATATTCAACTAAAACCACAGTTAAGCTATTAGGCACACTTTCTATATTCAACACTCTCTATAATCAACAAAAATCACAGTTGTGCTATTAGGCACACTTTCTATATTCAACTAAACCACAGTTATGCTATTAGGTACACTTTTATATTAAACACTTTCTATATTCAACTAAACCACAGTTATGCTATTAGGCGCACTTTCTATATTCAACACTCTCTATATTCAACTTAAACCACAGTTATGCTATTAGGTACACTTTCTATATTCTACACTTTCTATATTCAACTAAACCATAGTTATGATATTAGGTACACTTTCAATATTCAACACTCTCAATATCCAACTAAACCACAGTTATGCTATTAGGTACACTTTCTATATTCAACACTTTCTATAGTCAACTAAACCACAGTTATGCTATTAGGTACACTTTCTATATTCAACACTTTCTATATTCAACTAAACCACAGTTATGCTATTAGGTGCACTTTCTATATTCAACTAAACCACAGTTATGCTATTAGGCGGACTTTCTATATTCAACACTCTCTATATTCAACTAAACCACAGTTATGCTATTAGGCACACTTTCTATATTCAACACTCTCTATATTCAATTAAAACCACAGTTATGCTATTAGGTACACTTTCTATATTCAACACTTTCTATATTCAACTAAACCACAGTTATGCTATTAGGTACACTTTCTATATTCAACACTGTCTATATTCAACTAAACCACAGATATGCTATTAGGTACACTTTCTAAATTCAACTAAACCACAGTTATGCTATTAGGTACAGTTTCTATATTCAACTAAACCACAATTATCCTATTAGGCACACTTTCTATATTCAACACTCTCTATAATCAACTAAAATCACAGTTATGCTATTGGGTACACTTTCTATATTCAACACTCTCAATATTCAACTAAAACCACAGTTATGCTATTAGGTACACTTTCTATATTCAACACTTTCTATATTCAACTAAACCACAGTTATGCTATTAGGTACATTTTCTATATTCAACTAAATCACAGTTATGCTATTAGGTACACTTTCTACATTCAACACTCTCAATATTCAACTAAACCACAGTTATGCTATTAGGTACACTTTCTATATTCAACTAAACCACGGTTATGCTATTAGGCGCACTTTCTATATTCAACACTCTCAATATGCAACTAAACCACAGTTATGCTATTAGGTACACTGTCTATATTCAACACTCTCAATATTCAACTAAAACCACAGTTATGCTATTAGGTACACTTTATATATTCAACACTTTCTATATTCAACTAAACCACAGTTATGCTATTAGGTACACTTTATATATTCAACACTTTCTATATTCAACTAAAGCACAGTTATGATATTAGGTACACTTTCTATATTCAACACTCTCAATATTCAACTAAACCACAGTTATGCTATTAAGTACACTTTGTATATTCAACACTTTCTATATTCAACTAAAGCACAGTTATGCTATTAGGCACACTTTCCATATTCAACACTCTCTATATTCAACTAAAACCACAGTTATGCTATTAGGTACACTTTCTATATTCAACACTTTCTATATTCAACTAAACCACAGTTATGCTATTAGGTACACTTTCTATATTCAACACTTTCTATATTCAACTAAACCACAGATATGCTATTAGGTACACCTTCTATATTCAACTAAACCACAGGTATGCTGTTATGCGCACTTTCTATATTCAACACTCCCTATATTCAACTAAAACCACAGTTATGCTATTAGGTACACTTTCTATATTCAACACTTTCTATATTCAACTAAACCACAGTTATGCTATTAGGTACACTTTCTATATTCGACACTTTCTATATTCAACTAAACCACAGTTATGCTATTAGGTACACTTTTATATTAAACACTTTCTATATTCAACTAAACCACAGTTATGCTATTAGGTACACTTTATATATTCAACACTTTCTATATTCATCTAAACCAAAGTTATGCTATTAGGCACACTTTCTATATTCATCACTTTCTATATTCAACTTAAACCACAGTTATGCTATTAGGTACACTTTCTATATTCTACACTTTCTATATTCAACTAAACCATAGTTATGATATTAGGTACACTTTCAATATTCAACACTCTCAATATCCAACTAAACCACAGTTATGCTATTAGGTACACTTTCTATATTCAACACTTTCCATATTCAACTAAACCACAGTTATGCTATTAGGTACACTTTATATATTCAACACTTTCTATATTCAACTAAACCACAGTTATGCTATTAGGTACACTTTATATATTCAACACATTCTATATTCAACTAAACCACAGTTATGCTATTAGGTACACTTTCTATATTCAACACTTTCTATATTCAACTAAACCACAGATATGCTATTAGGTACACTTTCTAAATTCAACTAAACCACAGTTATGCTATTAGGTACAGTTTCTATATTCAACACTCTCAATATACAACTAAAACCACAGTTATGCTATTAGGTACACTTTCTATATTCAACACTCTCAATATTCAACTAAAACCACAGTTAAGCTATTAGGCACACTTTCTATATTCAACACTCTCTATAATCAACAAAAATCACAGTTGTGCTATTAGGCACACTTTCTATATTCAACTAAACCACAGTTATGCTATTAGGTACACTTTCTATATTCAACACTCTCAATATTCAACTAAAACCACAGTTATGCTATTAGGCACACTTTCTATATTCAACACTCTCTATAATCAACTAAAATCACAGTTATGCTATTAGGCACACTTTCTATCTTCAACTAAACCACAGTTATGCTATTAGGTACACTTTCTATATTCAACTAAACCACAGTTGTGCTATTAGGTACACTTTCTATATTCAACTAAACCACAGTTATGCTATTAGGCGCACTTTCTATATTCAACACTCTCTATATTCAACTTAAACCACAGTTATACTATTAGGTACACTTTCTATATTCAACACTTTCTATATTCAACTAAACCACAGTTATGCTATTAGGTGCACTTTCTATATTCAACACTCTCTATATTCAACTTAAACCACAGTTATACTATTAGGTACACTTTCTATATTCAACACTTTCTATATTCAACTAAAACCACAGTTATGCTATTAGGCACACTTTCTATATTCAACACTCTCTATAATCAACTAAAATCACAGTTATGCTATTAGGCACACTTTCTATCTTCAACTAAACCACAGTTATGCTATTAGGTACACTTTCTATATTCAACTAAACCACAGTTGTGCTATTAGGTACACTTTCTATATTCAACTAAACCACAGTTATGCTATTAGGCGCACTTTCTATATTCAACACTCTCTATATTCAACTTAAACCACAGTTATGCTATTAGGTACACTTTCTATATTCAACACTTTCTATATTCAACTAAACCACAGTTATGCTATTAGGTACACTTTCTATATTCAACACTTTCTATATTCAACTAAACCACAGTTATGCTATTAGGTACACTTTCTATATTCAACACTCTCAACATTCAACTAAACCACAGTTATGGTATTAGGTACACTTTCTATGTTCAACACTTTCTATATTCAACTAAACCACAGTTATGCTATTAGGTACACTTTCTATATTCAACACTTTCTATATTCAACTAAACCACAGTTATGCTATTAGGCACACTTTCTATACTCAACACTCTCTATATTCAACTAAAACCACAGTTATACTATTAGGTACACTTTCTATATTCAACACTTTCTATATTCAACTAAACCACAGTTATGCTATTAGGTACACTTTCTATATTCAACACTCTCAATATTCAACTAAAACCACAGTTAAGCTATTAGGCACACTTTCTATCTTCAACTAAACCACAGTTATGCTATACGGTATATTTTCTATATTCAACTAAAGCACAGTTATGCTATTAGGTACACTTTCTATATTCAACACTCTCAATATACAACTAAAACCACAGTTATGCTATTAGGTACACTTTCTATATTCAACACTCTCAATATTCAACTAAAACCACAGTTAAGCTATTAGGCACACTTTCTATATTCAACACTCTCTATAATCAACAAAAATCACAGTTGTGCTATTAGGCACACTTTCTATATTCAACTAAACCACAGTTATGCTATTAGGTACACTTTTATATTAAACACTTTCTATATTCAACTAAACCACAGTTATGCTATTAGGCGCACTTTCTATATTCAACACTCTCTATATTCAACTTAAACCACAGTTATGCTATTAGGTACACTTTCTATATTCTACACTTTCTATATTCAACTAAACCATAGTTATGATATTAGGTACACTTTCAATATTCAACACTCTCAATATCCAACTAAACCACAGTTATGCTATTAGGCACACTTTCTATATTCAACACTTTCTATAATCAACTAAAAGCACAGTTATGCTATTAGGCACACTTTCTATCTTCAACTAAACCACAGTTATGCTATACGGTATATTTTCTATATTCAACTAAAGCACAGTTATGCTATTAGGTACACTTTCTATATTCAACACTCTCAATATACAACTAAAACCACAGTTATGCTATTAGGTACACTTTCTATATTCAACACTCTCAATATTCAACTAAAACCACAGTTAAGCTATTAGGCACACTTTCTATATTCAACACTCTCTATAATCAACAAAAATCACAGTTGTGCTATTAGGCACACTTTCTATATTCAACTAAACCACAGTTATGCTATTAGGTACACTTTTATATTAAACACTTTCTATATTCAACTAAACCACAGTTATGCTATTAGGCGCACTTTCTATATTCAACACTCTCTATATTCAACTTAAACCACAGTTATGCTATTAGGTACACTTTCTATATTCTACACTTTCTATATTCAACTAAACCATAGTTATGATATTAGGTACACTTTCAATATTCAACACTCTCAATATCCAACTAAACCACAGTTATGCTATTAGGTACACTTTCTATATTCAACACTTTCTATAGTCAACTAAACCACAGTTATGCTATTAGGTACACTTTCTATATTCAACACTTTCTATATTCAACTAAACCACAGTTATGCTATTAGGTGCACTTTCTATATTCAACTAAACCACAGTTATGCTATTAGGCGGACTTTCTATATTCAACACTCTCTATATTCAACTAAACCACAGTTATGCTATTAGGCACACTTTCTATATTCAACACTCTCTATATTCAATTAAAACCACAGTTATGCTAGTAGGTACACTTTCTATATTCAACACTTTCTATATTCAACTAAACCACAGTTATGCTATTAGGTACACTTTCTATATTCAACACTGTCTATATTCAACTAAACCACAGATATGCTATTAGGTACACTTTCTAAATTCAACTAAACCACAGTTATGCTATTAGGTACAGTTTCTATATTCAACTAAACCACAATTATCCTATTAGGCACACTTTCTATATTCAACACTCTCTATAATCAACTAAAATCACAGTTATGCTATTGGGTACACTTTCTATATTCAACACTCTCAATATTCAACTAAAACCACAGTTATGCTATTAGGTACACTTTCTATATTCAACACTTTCTATATTCAACTAAACCACAGTTATGCTATTAGGTACATTTTCTATATTCAACTAAATCACAGTTATGCTATTAGGTACACTTTCTACATTCAACACTCTCAATATTCAACTAAACCACAGTTATGCTATTAGGTACACTTTCTATATTCAACTAAACCACGGTTATGCTATTAGGCGCACTTTCTATATTCAACACTCTCAATATGCAACTAAACCACAGTTATGCTATTAGGTACACTGTCTATATTCAACACTCTCAATATTCAACTAAAACCACAGTTATGCTATTAGGTACACTTTATATATTCAACACTTTCTATATTCAACTAAACCACAGTTATGCTATTAGGTACACTTTATATATTCAACACTTTCTATATTCAACTAAAGCACAGTTATGATATTAGGTACACTTTCTATATTCAACACTCTCAATATTCAACTAAACCACAGTTATGCTATTAAGTACACTTTGTATATTCAACACTTTCTATATTCAACTAAAGCACAGTTATGCTATTAGGCACACTTTCCATATTCAACACTCTCTATATTCAACTAAAACCACAGTTATGCTATTAGGTACACTTTCTATATTCAACACTTTCTATATTCAACTAAACCACAGTTATGCTATTAGGTACACTTTCTATATTCAACACTTTCTATATTCAACTAAACCACAGATATGCTATTAGGTACACCTTCTATATTCAACTAAACCACAGTTATGCTGTTATGCGCACTTTCTATATTCAACACTCCCTATATTCAACTAAAACCACAGTTATGCTATTAGGTACACTTTCTATATTCAACACTTTCTATATTCAACTAAACCACAGTTATGCTATTAGGTACACTTTCTATATTCGACACTTTCTATATTCAACTAAACCACAGTTATGCTATTAGGTACACTTTTATATTAAACACTTTCTATATTCAACTAAACCACAGTTATGCTATTAGGTACACTTTATATATTCAACACTTTCTATATTCATCTAAACCAAAGTTATGCTATTAGGCACACTTTCTATATTCATCACTTTCTATATTCAACTTAAACCACAGTTATGCTATTAGGTACACTTTCTATATTCTACACTTTCTATATTCAACTAAACCATAGTTATGATATTAGGTACACTTTCAATATTCAACACTCTCAATATCCAACTAAACCACAGTTATGCTATTAGGTACACTTTCTATATTCAACACTTTCTATATTCAACTAAACCACAGTTATGCTATTAGGTACACTTTATATATTCAACACTTTCTATATTCAACTAAACCACAGTTATGCTATTAGGTACACTTTATATATTCAACACATTCTATATTCAACTAAACCACAGTTATGCTATTAGGTACACTTTCTATATTCAACACTTTCTATATTCAACTAAACCACAGTTATGCTGTTAGGTGCACTTTCTATATTCAACACTCCCTATATTCAACTAAAACCACAGTTATGCTATTAGGTACACTTTCTATATTCAACACTTTCTATATTCAACTAAACCACAGTTATGCTATTAGGTACACTTTCTATATTCGACACTTTCTATATTCAACTAAACCACAGTTATGCTATTAGGTACACTTTATATATTCAACACTTTCTATATTCATCTAAAACAAAGTTATGCTATTAGGCACATTTTCTATATTCATCACTTTCTATATTCAACTAAACCACAGTTATGCTATTAGGTACACTTTCTATATTCAACACTTTTTATATTCAACTAAACCACAGATATGCTATTAGGTATACCTTCTATATTCAACTAAACCACAGTTATGCTATTAGGCACACTTTCTATATTCAACACGCTCTATATTCAACAACTAAAACCACAGTTATGCTATTAGGTACACTTTCTATATTCAACACTTTCTATATTCAACTAAACCACAGGAATGCTATTAGGTACACTTTCTATATTCAACACTTTCAATATTCAACTAAACCACAGGAATGCTATTAGGTACACTTTCTATATTCAACACTTTCAATATTCAACTAAACCACAGTTATGCTATTAGGTATACTTTCTATGTTCAACACTTTCTATATTCAACTAAACCACAGTTATGCTATTAGGTACACTTTCTATATTCAACACTTTCTATATTCAACTAAACCACAGTTATGCTATTAGGTACACTTTCTATATTCAACACTTTCTATATTCAACTAAACCACAGTTATGCTATTAGGTACACTTTCTATATCCAACACTCTCAATATTCAACTAAAATCACAGTTATGCTATTAGGCACACTTTCTATATTCAACACTCTCTATAATCAACTAAAATCACAGTTATGCTATTAGGTACACTTTCTATATTCAACACTCTCAATATTCAACTAAAACCACAGTTATGCTATTAGGCACATGTTCTATATTCAACTAAACCACAGTTATGCTATTAAGTACACTTTCTATATTCAACTAAACCACAGTTATTCTATTAGGTACACTTTCTATATTCAACACTCTCAATATTCAACTAAAACCACAGTTATGCTATTAGGCACACTTTCTATATTCAACACTTTCTATAATCAACTAAAAGCACAGTTATGCTATTAGGCACACTTTCTATCTTCAACTAAACCACAGTTATGCTATTAGGTATATTTTCTATATTCAACTAAAGCACAGTTATGCTATTAGATACACTTTCTATATTCAACTAAACCACAGTTATGCTATTAGGTACACTTTCTATATTCAACACTTTTTATATTCAACTAAACCACAGTTATGCTATTAGGTACACTTTATATATTCAACACTTTCTATATTCAACTAAACCACAGTTATGCTATTAGGTACACTTTCTATATTCAACACTTTCTATATTCAACTAAACCACAGTTATGCTATTAGGTACACTTTTATATTAAACACTTTCTATATTCAACTAAACCACAGTTATGCTATTAGGTACACTTTATATATTCAACACTTTCTATATTCATCTAAACCAAAGTTATGCTATTAGGCACACTTTCTATATTCATCACTTTCTATATTCAACTAAACCACAGTTATGCTATTAGGTACACTTTCTATATTCAACTAAACCACAGTTATGCTATTAGGCGCACTTCCTATATTCAACACGCTCTATATTCAACAACTAAAACCACAGTGATGCTATTAGGTACACTTTCTATATTCAACACTTTCTATATTCAACTAAACCACAGGAATGCTATTAGGTACACTTTCTATATTCAACACTTTCAATATTCAACTAAACCACAGTTATGCTATTAGGTACACTTTCTATGTTCAAATCTTTCTATATTCAACTAAACCACAGTTATGCTATTAGGTACACTTTCTATATTCAACACTTTCTATATTCAACTAAACCACAGTTATGCTATTAGGTACACTTTCTATATTCAACACTTTCTATATTCAACTAAACCACAGTTATGCTATTAGGTACACTTTCTAGATCCAACACTCTCAATATTCAACTAAAACCACAGTTATGCTATTAGGCACACTTTCTATATTCAACACTCTCTATAATCAACTAAAATCACAGTTATGCTATTAGGTACACTTTCTATATTCAACACTCTCAATATTCAACTAAAACCACAGTTATGCTATTAGGCACACGTTCTATATTCAACTAAACCACAGTTATGCTATTAAGTACACTTTCTATATTCAACTAAACCACAGTTATGCTATTAGGTACACTTTCTATATTCAACACTCTCAATATTCAACTAAAACCACAGTTATGCTATTAGGCACACTTTCTATATTCAACACTTTCTATAATCAACTAAAAGCACAGTTATGCTATTAGGCACACTTTCTATCTTCAACTAAACCACAGTTATGCTATTAGGTATATTTTCTATATTCAACTAAAGCACAGTTATGCTATTAGGTACACTTTCTATATTCAACTAAACCACAGTTATGCTATTAGTCGCACTTTCTATATTCAACACTCTCAATATGCAACTAAACCACAGTTATGCTATTAGGCGCACTTTCTATATTAAACACTCTCTATATTCAACTTAAACCACAGTTATGCTTTTAGGTACACTTTCTATATTCTACACTTTCTATATTCAACTAAACCATAGTTATGATATTAGGTACACTTTCAATATTCAACACTCTCAATATACAACTAAAACCACAGTTATGCTATTAGGTACACTTTCTATATTCAACACTCTCAATATTCAACTAAAACCACAGTTAAGCTATTAGGCACACTTTCTATATTCAACACTCTCTATAATCAACAAAAATCACAGTTGTGCTATTAGGCACACTTTCTATATTCAACTAAACCACAGTTATGCTATTAGGTACACTTTTATATTAAACACTTTCTATATTCAACTAAACCACAGTTATGCTATTAGGCGCACTTTCTATATTAAACACTCTCTATATTCAACTTAAACCACAGTTATGCTTTTAGGTACACTTTCTATATTCTACACTTTCTATATTCAACTAAACCATAGTTATGATATTAGGTACACTTTCAATATTCAACACTCTCAATATCCAACTAAACCACAGTTTTGCTATTAGGTACACTTTCTATATTCAACACTTTCTATAGTCAACTAAACCACAGTTATGCTATTAGGTACACTTTCTATATTCAACACTTTCTATATTCAACTAAACCACAGTTATGCTATTAGGTGCACTTTCTATATTCAACACTCTCTATATTCAACTAAAACCACAATTATGCTATTAGGTACACTTTCTATATTCAACACTTTCTATATTCAACTAAACCACAGTTATGCTATTAGGTACACTTTCTATATTCAACACTTTCTATATTCAACTAAACCACAGATATGCTATTAGGTACATTTTCTATATTCAACTAAATCACAGTTATGCTATTAGGTACACTTTCTACATTCAACACTCTCAATATTCAACTAAAACCACAGTTATGCTATTAGGTACACTTTCTATATTCAACACTTTCTATATTCAACTAAACCACAGTTATGCTATTAGGTACATTTTCTATATTCAACTAAATCACAGTTATGCTATTAGGTACACTTTCTACATTCAACACTCTCAATATTCAACTAAACCACAGTTATGCTATTAGGTACACTTTCTATATTCAACTAAACCACGGTTATGCTATTAGGCGCACTTTCTATATTCAACACTCTCAATATGCAACTAAACCACAGTTATGCTATTAGGTACACTTTCTATATTCAACACTGTCAATATTCAACTAAAACCACAGTTATGCTATTAGGTACACTTTATATATTCAACACTTTCTATATTCAACTAAACCACAGTTATGCTATTAAGTACACTTTGTATATTCAACACTTTCTATATTCAACTAAAGCACAGTTTGCTATTAAGTACACTTTGTATATTCAACACTTTCTATATTCAACTAAAGCACATTTATGCTATTAGGCACACTTTCTATATTCAACACTCTCTATATTCAACTAAAACCACAGTTATGCTATTAGGTACACTTTCTATATTCAACACTTTCTATATTCAACTAAACCACAGTTATGCTATTAGGTACACTTTCTATATTCAACACTTTCTATATTCAACTAAACCACAGTTATGCTATTAGGTACACTTTCTATATTCAACACTCTCAATATTCAACTAAAACCACAGTTATGCTATTAGGCACACTTTCTATATTCAACACTCTCTATAATCAACTAAAATCACAGTTATCCTATTAGGCACACTTTCTATATTCAACTAAACGACAGTTATGCTATTTGGTACACTTTCTATATTCAAGACTCTCTATAATCAACTAAAATCACAGTTATGCTATTAGGTACACTTTCTATATTCAACACTCTCAATATTCAACTAAACCACAGTTATGCTATTAGGTACATTTTCTATATTCAACACTCTCAATATTCAACTAAAACCACAGTTATGCTATTAGGCACACTTTCTATGTTCAACACTCTCTATAATCAACTAAAATCACAGTTATGCTATTAGGCACACTTTCTATATTCAACACTCTCTATATTCAACTAAAACCACAGTTATGCTATTAGGTACACTTTCTATATTCAACACTTTCTATATTCAACTAAACCACAGTTATGCTATTAGGTACACTTTCTATATTCAACACTTTCTATATTCAACTAAACCACAGTTATACTATTAGGTACACTTTCTATATTCAACACTCTCAATATTCAACTAAAACCACAGTTATGCTATTAGGCACACTTTCTATATTCAACACTCTCTATAATCAACTAAAAGCACAGTTATGCTATTAGGCACACTTTCTATCTTCAACTAAACCACAGTTATGCTATAAGGTATATTTTCTTTATTCAACTAAAGCACAGTTATGCTATTAGGTACACTTTCTATATTCAACTAAACCACAGTTATGCTATTAGGCGCACTTTCTATATTCAACACTCTCAATATGCAACTAAACCACAGTTATGCTATTAGGTACACTTTCTATATTCAACACTCTCAATATACAACTAAAACCACAGTTATGCTATTAGGTACACTTTCTATATTCAACACTCTCAATATTCAACTAAAACCACAGTTAAGCTATTAGGCACACTTTCTATATTCAACACTCTCTATAATCAACAAAAATCACAGTTGTGCTATTAGGCACACTTTCTATATTCAACTAAACCACAGTTATGCTATTAGGTACACTTTCTATATTCAACACTCTCAATATTCAACTAAAACCACAGTTATGCTATTAGGGACACTTTCTATATTCAACACTCTCTATAATCAACTAAAATCACAGTTATGCTATTAGGCACACTTTCTATCTTCAACTAAACCACAGTTATGCTATTAGGTACACTTTCTATATTCAACTAAACCACAGTTGTGCTATTAGGTACACTTTCTATATTCAACTAAACCACAGTTATGCTATTAGGCGCACTTTCTATATTCAACACTCTCTATATTCAACTTAAACCACAGTTATGCTATTAGGTACACTTTCTATATTCAACACTTTCTATATTCAACTAAACCACAGTTATGCTATTAGGTACACTTTCTATATTCAACACTTTCTATATTCAACTAAACCACAGTTATGCTATTAGGTACACTTTCTATATTCAACACTCTCAACATTCAACTAAACCACAGTTATGGTATTAGGTACACTTTCTATGTTCAACACTTTCTATATTCAACTAAACCACAGTTATGCTATTAGGTACACTTTCTATATTCAACACTTTCTATATTCAACTAAACCACAGTTATGCTATTAGGTACACTTTCTATACTCAACACTCTCTATATTCAACTAAAACCACAGTTATACTATTAGGTACACTTTCTATATTCAACACTTTCTATATTCAACTAAACCACAGTTATGCTATCAGGTACACTTTCTATATTCAACACTCTCAATATTCAACTAAAACCACAGTTATGCTATTAGGCACACTTTCTATATTCAACACTCTCTATAATCAACTAAAAGCACAGTTATGCTATTAGGCACACTTTCTATCTTCAACTAAACCACAGTTATGCTATACGGTATATTTTCTATATTCAACTAAAGCACAGTTATGCTATTAGGTACACTTTCTATATTCAACACTCTCAATATACAACTAAAACCACAGTTATGCTATTAGGTACACTTTCTATATTCAACACTCTCAATATTCAACTAAAACCACAGTTAAGCTATTAGGCACACTTTCTATATTCAACACTCTCTATAATCAACAAAAATCACAGTTGTGCTATTAGGCACACTTTCTATATTCAACTAAACCACAGTTATGCTATTAGGTACACTTTTATATTAAACACTTTCTATATTCAACTAAACCACAGTTATGCTATTAGGCGCACTTTCTATATTCAACACTCTCTATATTCAACTTAAACCACAGTTATGCTATTAGGTACACTTTCTATATTCTACACTTTCTATATTCAACTAAACCATAGTTATGATATTAGGTACACTTTCAATATTCAACACTCTCAATATCCAACTAAACCACAGTTATGCTATTAGGTACACTTTCTATATTCAACACTTTCTATAGTCAACTAAACCACAGTTATGCTATTAGGTACACTTTCTATATTCAACACTTTCTATATTCAACTAAACCACAGTTATGCTATTAGGTGCACTTTCTATATTCAACTAAACCACAGTTATGCTATTAGGCGGACTTTCTATATTCAACACTCTCTATATTCAACTAAACCACAGTTATGCTATTAGGCACACTTTCTATATTCAACACTCTCTATATTCAATTAAAACCACAGTTATGCTATTAGGTACACTTTCTATATTCAACACTTTCTATATTCAACTAAACCACAGTTATGCTATTAGGTACACTTTCTATATTCAACACTGTCTATATTCAACTAAACCACAGATATGCTATTAGGTACACTTTCTAAATTCAACTAAACCACAGTTATGCTATTAGGTACAGTTTCTATATTCAACTAAACCACAATTATCCTATTAGGCACACTTTCTATATTCAACACTCTCTATAATCAACTAAAATCACAGTTATGCTATTGGGTACACTTTCTATATTCAACACTCTCAATATTCAACTAAAACCACAGTTATGCTATTAGGTACACTTTCTATATTCAACACTTTCTATATTCAACTAAACCACAGTTATGCTATTAGGTACATTTTCTATATTCAACTAAATCACAGTTATGCTATTAGGTACACTTTCTACATTCAACACTCTCAATATTCAACTAAACCACAGTTATGCTATTAGGTACACTTTCTATATTCAACTAAACCACGGTTATGCTATTAGGCGCACTTTCTATATTCAACACTCTCAATATGCAACTAAACCACAGTTATGCTATTAGGTACACTGTCTATATTCAACACTCTCAATATTCAACTAAAACCACAGTTATGCTATTAGGTACACTTTATATATTCAACACTTTCTATATTCAACTAAACCACAGTTATGCTATTAGGTACACTTTATATATTCAACACTTTCTATATTCAACTAAAGCACAGTTATGATATTAGGTACACTTTCTATATTCAACACTCTCAATATTCAACTAAACCACAGTTATGCTATTAAGTACACTTTGTATATTCAACACTTTCTATATTCAACTAAAGCACAGTTATGCTATTAGGCACACTTTCCATATTCAACACTCTCTATATTCAACTAAAACCACAGTTATGCTATTAGGTACACTTTCTATATTCAACACTTTCTATATTCAACTAAACCACAGTTATGCTATTAGGTACACTTTCTATATTCAACACTTTCTATATTCAACTAAACCACAGATATGCTATTAGGTACACCTTCTATATTTAACTAAACCACAGGTATGCTGTTATGCGCACTTTCTATATTCAACACTCCCTATATTCAACTAAAACCACAGTTATGCTATTAGGTACACTTTCTATATTCAACACTTTCTATATTCAACTAAACCACAGTTATGCTATTAGGTACACTTTCTATATTCGACACTTTCTATATTCAACTAAACCACAGTTATGCTATTAGGTACACTTTTATATTAAACACTTTCTATATTCAACTAAACCACAGTTATGCTATTAGGTACACTTTATATATTCAACACTTTCTATATTCATCTAAACCAAAGTTATGCTATTAGGCACACTTTCTATATTCATCACTTTCTATATTCAACTTAAACCACAGTTATGCTATTAGGTACACTTTCTATATTCTACACTTTCTATATTCAACTAAACCATAGTTATGATATTAGGTACACTTTCAATATTCAACACTCTCAATATCCAACTAAACCACAGTTATGCTATTAGGTACACTTTCTATATTCAACACTTTCCATATTCAACTAAACCACAGTTATGCTATTAGGTACACTTTATATATTCAACACTTTCTATATTCAACTAAACCACAGTTATGCTATTAGGTACACTTTATATATTCAACACATTCTATATTCAACTAAACCACAGTTATGCTATTAGGTACACTTTCTATATTCAACACTTTCTATATTCAACTAAACCACAGATATGCTATTAGGTACACTTTCTAAATTCAACTAAACCACAGTTATGCTATTAGGTACAGTTTCTATATTCAACACTCTCAATATACAACTAAAACCACAGTTATGCTATTAGGTACACTTTCTATATTCAACACTCTCAATATTCAACTAAAACCACAGTTAAGCTATTAGGCACACTTTCTATATTCAACACTCTCTATAATCAACAAAAATCACAGTTGTGCTATTAGGCACACTTTCTATATTCAACTAAACCACAGTTATGCTATTAGGTACACTTTCTATATTCAACACTCTCAATATTCAACTAAAACCACAGTTATGCTATTAGGCACACTTTCTATATTCAACACTCTCTATAATCAACTAAAATCACAGTTATGCTATTAGGCACACTTTCTATCTTCAACTAAACCACAGTTATGCTATTAGGTACACTTTCTATATTCAACTAAACCACAGTTGTGCTATTAGGTACACTTTCTATATTCAACTAAACCACAGTTATGCTATTAGGCGCACTTTCTATATTCAACACTCTCTATATTCAACTTAAACCACAGTTATACTATTAGGTACACTTTCTATATTCAACACTTTCTATATTCAACTAAACCACAGTTATGCTATTAGGTGCACTTTCTATATTCAACACTCTCTATATTCAACTTAAACCACAGTTATACTATTAGGTACACTTTCTACATTCAACACTTTCTATATTCAACTAAAACCACAGTTATGCTATTAGGCACACTTTCTATATTCAACACTCTCTATAATCAACTAAAATCACAGTTATGCTATTAGGCACACTTTCTATCTTCAACTAAACCACAGTTATGCTATTAGGTACACTTTCTATATTCAACTAAACCACAGTTGTGCTATTAGGTACACTTTCTATATTCAACTAAACCACAGTTATGCTATTAGGCGCACTTTCTATATTCAACACTCTCTATATTCAACTTAAACCACAGTTATGCTATTAGGTACACTTTCTATATTCAACACTTTCTATATTCAACTAAACCACAGTTATGCTATTAGGTACACTTTCTATATTCAACACTTTCTATATTCAACTAAACCACAGTTATGCTATTAGGTACACTTTCTATATTCAACACTCTCAACATTCAACTAAACCACAGTTATGGTATTAGGTACACTTTCTATGTTCAACACTTTCTATATTCAACTAAACCACAGTTATGCTATTAGGTACACTTTCTATATTCAACACTTTCTATATTCAACTAAACCACAGTTATGCTATTAGGCACACTTTCTATACTCAACACTCTCTATATTCAACTAAAACCACAGTTATACTATTAGGTACACTTTCTATATTCAACACTTTCTATATTCAACTAAACCACAGTTATGCTATTAGGTACACTTTCTATATTCAACACTCTCAATATTCAACTAAAACCACAGTTAAGCTATTAGGCACACTTTCTATCTTCAACTAAACCACAGTTATGCTATACGGTATATTTTCTATATTCAACTAAAGCACAGTTATGCTATTAGGTACACTTTCTATATTCAACACTCTCAATATACAACTAAAACCACAGTTATGCTATTAGGTACACTTTCTATATTCAACACTCTCAATATTCAACTAAAACCACAGTTAAGCTATTAGGCACACTTTCTATATTCAACACTCTCTATAATCAACAAAAATCACAGTTGTGCTATTAGGCACACTTTCTATATTCAACTAAACCACAGTTATGCTATTAGGTACACTTTTATATTAAACACTTTCTATATTCAACTAAACCACAGTTATGCTATTAGGCGCACTTTCTATATTCAACACTCTCTATATTCAACTTAAACCACAGTTATGCTATTAGGTACACTTTCTATATTCTACACTTTCTATATTCAACTAAACCATAGTTATGATATTAGGTACACTTTCAATATTCAACACTCTCAATATCCAACTAAACCACAGTTATGCTATTAGGCACACTTTCTATATTCAACACTTTCTATAATCAACTAAAAGCACAGTTATGCTATTAGGCACACTTTCTATCTTCAACTAAACCACAGTTATGCTATACGGTATATTTTCTATATTCAACTAAAGCACAGTTATGCTATTAGGTACACTTTCTATATTCAACACTCTCAATATACAACTAAAACCACAGTTATGCTATTAGGTACACTTTCTATATTCAACACTCTCAATATTCAACTAAAACCACAGTTAAGCTATTAGGCACACTTTCTATATTCAACACTCTCTATAATCAACAAAAATCACAGTTGTGCTATTAGGCACACTTTCTATATTCAACTAAACCACAGTTATGCTATTAGGTACACTTTTATATTAAACACTTTCTATATTCAACTAAACCACAGTTATGCTATTAGGCGCACTTTCTATATTCAACACTCTCTATATTCAACTTAAACCACAGTTATGCTATTAGGTACACTTTCTATATTCTACACTTTCTATATTCAACTAAACCATAGTTATGATATTAGGTACACTTTCAATATTCAACACTCTCAATATCCAACTAAACCACAGTTATGCTATTAGGTACACTTTCTATATTCAACACTTTCTATAGTCAACTAAACCACAGTTATGCTATTAGGTACACTTTCTATATTCAACACTTTCTATATTCAACTAAACCACAGTTATGCTATTAGGTGCACTTTCTATATTCAACTAAACCACAGTTATGCTATTAGGCGGACTTTCTATATTCAACACTCTCTATATTCAACTAAACCACAGTTATGCTATTAGGCACACTTTCTATATTCAACACTCTCTATATTCAATTAAAACCACAGTTATGCTAGTAGGTACACTTTCTATATTCAACACTTTCTATATTCAACTAAACCACAGTTATGCTATTAGGTACACTTTCTATATTCAACACTGTCTATATTCAACTAAACCACAGATATGCTATTAGGTACACTTTCTAAATTCAACTAAACCACAGTTATGCTATTAGGTACAGTTTCTATATTCAACTAAACCACAATTATCCTATTAGGCACACTTTCTATATTCAACACTCTCTATAATCAACTAAAATCACAGTTATGCTATTGGGTACACTTTCTATATTCAACACTCTCAATATTCAACTAAAACCACAGTTATGCTATTAGGTACACTTTCTATATTCAACACTTTCTATATTCAACTAAACCACAGTTATGCTATTAGGTACATTTTCTATATTCAACTAAATCACAGTTATGCTATTAGGTACACTTTCTACATTCAACACTCTCAATATTCAACTAAACCACAGTTATGCTATTAGGTACACTTTCTATATTCAACTAAACCACGGTTATGCTATTAGGCGCACTTTCTATATTCAACACTCTCAATATGCAACTAAACCACAGTTATGCTATTAGGTACACTGTCTATATTCAACACTCTCAATATTCAACTAAAACCACAGTTATGCTATTAGGTACACTTTATATATTCAACACTTTCTATATTCAACTAAACCACAGTTATGCTATTAGGTACACTTTATATATTCAACACTTTCTATATTCAACTAAAGCACAGTTATGATATTAGGTACACTTTCTATATTCAACACTCTCAATATTCAACTAAACCACAGTTATGCTATTAAGTACACTTTGTATATTCAACACTTTCTATATTCAACTAAAGCACAGTTATGCTATTAGGCACACTTTCCATATTCAACACTCTCTATATTCAACTAAAACCACAGTTATGCTATTAGGTACACTTTCTATATTCAACACTTTCTATATTCAACTAAACCACAGTTATGCTATTAGGTACACTTTCTATATTCAACACTTTCTATATTCAACTAAACCACAGATATGCTATTAGGTACACCTTCTATATTCAACTAAACCACAGTTATGCTGTTATGCGCACTTTCTATATTCAACACTCCCTATATTCAACTAAAACCACAGTTATGCTATTAGGTACACTTTCTATATTCAACACTTTCTATATTCAACTAAACCACAGTTATGCTATTAGGTACACTTTCTATATTCGACACTTTCTATATTCAACTAAACCACAGTTATGCTATTAGGTACACTTTTATATTAAACACTTTCTATATTCAACTAAACCACAGTTATGCTATTAGGTACACTTTATATATTCAACACTTTCTATATTCATCTAAACCAAAGTTATGCTATTAGGCACACTTTCTATATTCATCACTTTCTATATTCAACTTAAACCACAGTTATGCTATTAGGTACACTTTCTATATTCTACACTTTCTATATTCAACTAAACCATAGTTATGATATTAGGTACACTTTCAATATTCAACACTCTCAATATCCAACTAAACCACAGTTATGCTATTAGGTACACTTTCTATATTCAACACTTTCTATATTCAACTAAACCACAGTTATGCTATTAGGTACACTTTATATATTCAACACTTTCTATATTCAACTAAACCACAGTTATGCTATTAGGTACACTTTATATATTCAACACATTCTATATTCAACTAAACCACAGTTATGCTATTAGGTACACTTTCTATATTCAACACTTTCTATATTCAACTAAACCACAGTTATGCTGTTAGGTGCACTTTCTATATTCAACACTCCCTATATTCAACTAAAACCACAGTTATGCTATTAGGTACACTTTCTATATTCAACACTTTCTATATTCAACTAAACCACAGTTATGCTATTAGGTACACTTTCTATATTCGACACTTTCTATATTCAACTAAACCACAGTTATGCTATTAGGTACACTTTATATATTCAACACTTTCTATATTCATCTAAAACAAAGTTATGCTATTAGGCACATTTTCTATATTCATCACTTTCTATATTCAACTAAACCACAGTTATGCTATTAGGTACACTTTCTATATTCAACACTTTTTATATTCAACTAAACCACAGATATGCTATTAGGTATACCTTCTATATTCAACTAAACCACAGTTATGCTATTAGGCACACTTTCTATATTCAACACGCTCTATATTCAACAACTAAAACCACAGTTATGCTATTAGGTACACTTTCTATATTCAACACTTTCTATATTCAACTAAACCACAGGAATGCTATTAGGTACACTTTCTATATTCAACACTTTCAATATTCAACTAAACCACAGGAATGCTATTAGGTACACTTTCTATATTCAACACTTTCAATATTCAACTAAACCACAGTTATGCTATTAGGTATACTTTCTATGTTCAACACTTTCTATATTCAACTAAACCACAGTTATGCTATTAGGTACACTTTCTATATTCAACACTTTCTATATTCAACTAAACCACAGTTATGCTATTAGGTACACTTTCTATATTCAACACTTTCTATATTCAACTAAACCACAGTTATGCTATTAGGTACACTTTCTATATCCAACACTCTCAATATTCAACTAAAATCACAGTTATGCTATTAGGCACACTTTCTATATTCAACACTCTCTATAATCAACTAAAATCACAGTTATGCTATTAGGTACACTTTCTATATTCAACACTCTCAATATTCAACTAAAACCACAGTTATGCTATTAGGCACATGTTCTATATTCAACTAAACCACAGTTATGCTATTAAGTACACTTTCTATATTCAACTAAACCACAGTTATTCTATTAGGTACACTTTCTATATTCAACACTCTCAATATTCAACTAAAACCACAGTTATGCTATTAGGCACACTTTCTATATTCAACACTTTCTATAATCAACTAAAAGCACAGTTATGCTATTAGGCACACTTTCTATCTTCAACTAAACCACAGTTATGCTATTAGGTATATTTTCTATATTCAACTAAAGCACAGTTATGCTATTAGATACACTTTCTATATTCAACTAAACCACAGTTATGCTATTAGGTACACTTTCTATATTCAACACTTTTTATATTCAACTAAACCACAGTTATGCTATTAGGTACACTTTATATATTCAACACTTTCTATATTCAACTAAACCACAGTTATGCTATTAGGTACACTTTCTATATTCAACACTTTCTATATTCAACTAAACCACAGTTATGCTATTAGGTACACTTTTATATTAAACACTTTCTATATTCAACTAAACCACAGTTATGCTATTAGGTACACTTTATATATTCAACACTTTCTATATTCATCTAAACCAAAGTTATGCTATTAGGCACACTTTCTATATTCATCACTTTCTATATTCAACTAAACCACAGTTATGCTATTAGGTACACTTTCTATATTCAACTAAACCACAGTTATGCTATTAGGCGCACTTCCTATATTCAACACGCTCTATATTCAACAACTAAAACCACAGTGATGCTATTAGGTACACTTTCTATATTCAACACTTTCTATATTCAACTAAACCACAGGAATGCTATTAGGTACACTTTCTATATTCAACACTTTCAATATTCAACTAAACCACAGTTATGCTATTAGGTACACTTTCTATGTTCAAATCTTTCTATATTCAACTAAACCACAGTTATGCTATTAGGTACACTTTCTATATTCAACACTTTCTATATTCAACTAAACCACAGTTATGCTATTAGGTACACTTTCTATATTCAACACTTTCTATATTCAACTAAACCACAGTTATGCTATTAGGTACACTTTCTAGATCCAACACTCTCAATATTCAACTAAAACCACAGTTATGCTATTAGGCACACTTTCTATATTCAACACTCTCTATAATCAACTAAAATCACAGTTATGCTATTAGGTACACTTTCTATATTCAACACTCTCAATATTCAACTAAAACCACAGTTATGCTATTAGGCACACGTTCTATATTCAACTAAACCACAGTTATGCTATTAAGTACACTTTCTATATTCAACTAAACCACAGTTATGCTATTAGGTACACTTTCTATATTCAACACTCTCAATATTCAACTAAAACCACAGTTATGCTATTAGGCACACTTTCTATATTCAACACTTTCTATAATCAACTAAAAGCACAGTTATGCTATTAGGCACACTTTCTATCTTCAACTAAACCACAGTTATGCTATTAGGTATATTTTCTATATTCAACTAAAGCACAGTTATGCTATTAGGTACACTTTCTATATTCAACTAAACCACAGTTATGCTATTAGTCGCACTTTCTATATTTAACACTCTCAATATGCAACTAAACCACAGTTATGCTATTAGGTACACTTTCTATATTCAACACTCTCAATATTCAAATAAAACCACAGTTATGCTATTAGGCACACGTTCTATATTCAACTAAACCACAGTTATGCTATTAAGTACACTTTCTATATTCAACTAAACCACAGTTATGCTATTAGGTACACTTTCTATATTCAACACTCTCAATATTCAACTAAAACCACAGTTATGCTATTAGGCACACTTTCTATATTCAACACTTTCTATAATCAACTAAAAGCACAGTTATGCTATTAGGCACACTTTCTATATTCAACACTTTCTATATTCAACTAAACCACAGTTATGCTATTAGGTACACTTTATATATTCAACACTTTCTATATTCAACTAAACCACAGTTATGCTATTAGGTACACTTTATATATTCAACACATTCTATATTCAACTAAACCACAGTTATGCTATTAGGTACACTTTCTATATTCGACACTTTCTATATTCAACTAAACCACAGTTATGCTATTAGGTACACTTTATATATTCAACACTTTCTATATTCATCTAAAACAAAGTTATGCTATTAGGCACATTTTCTATATTCATCACTTTCTATATTCAACTAAACCACAGTTATGCTATTAGGTACACTTTCTATATTCAACACTTTTTATATTCAACTAAACCACAGATATGCTATTAGGTATACCTTCTATATTCAACTAAACCACAGTTATGCTATTAGGCGCACTTTCTATATTCAACACGCTCTATATTCAATAACTAAAACCACAGTTATGCTATTAGGTACACTTTCTATATTCAACACTTTCTATATTCAACTAAACCACAGGAATGCTATTAGGTACACTTTCTATATTCAACACTTTCAATATTCAACTAAACCTCAGGAATGCTATTAGGTACACTTTCTATATTCAACACTTTCAATATTCAACTAAACCACAGTTATGCTATTAGGTATACTTTCTATGTTCAACACTTTCTATATTCAACTAAACCACAGTTATGCTATTAGGTACACTTTCTATATTCAACACTTTCTATATTCAACTAAACCACAGTTATGCTATTAGGTACACTTTCTATATTCAACACTTTCTATATTCAAATAAACCACAGTTATGCTATTAGGTACACTTTCTATATCCAACACTCTCAATATTCAACTAAAATCACAGTTATGCTATTAGGCACACTTTCTATATTCAACACTCTCTATAATCAACTAAAATCACAGTTATGCTATTAGGTACACTTTCTATATTCAACACTCTCAATATTCAACTAAAACCACAGTTATGCTATTAGGCACATGTTCTATATTCAACTAAACCACAGTTATGCTATTAAGTACACTTTCTATATTCAACTAAACCACAGTTATTCTATTAGGTACACTTTCTATATTCAACACTCTCAATATTCAACTAAAACCACAGTTATGCTATTAGGCACACTTTCTATATTCAACACTTTCTATAATCAACTAAAAGCACAGTTATGCTATTAGGCACACTTTCTATCTTCAACTAAACCACAGTTATGCTATTAGGTATATTTTCTATATTCAACTAAAGCACAGTTATGCTATTAGATACACTTTCTATATTCAACTAAACCACAGTTATGCTATTAGGTACACTTTCTATATTCAACACTTTTTATATTCAACTAAACCACAGTTATGCTATTAGGTACACTTTATATATTCAACACTTTCTATATTCAACTAAACCACAGTTATGCTATTAGGTACACTTTCTATATTCAACACTTTCTATATTCAACTAAACCACAGTTATGCTATTAGGTACACTTTTATATTAAACACTTTCTATATTCAACTAAACCACAGTTATGCTATTAGGTACACTTTATATATTCAACACTTTCTATATTCATCTAAGCCACAGTTATGCTATTAGGTACACTTTCTATATTCAACACACTCAATATTCAACTAAACCACAGTTATGCTATTAGGTACACTTTCTATAGTCAACACTCTCAATATTCAACTAAACCACAGTTATGCTATTAGGTACACTTTCTATATTCAACACTTTCTATAATCAACTAAACCACAGTTATGCTATTAGGTACACTTTATATATTCAACACTTTCTATATTCAACTAAACCACAGTTATGCTATTAGGCACACTTTCTATATTCAACACTCTCTATATTCAACTAAAACCACAGTTATGCTATTAGGTACACTTTCTATATTCAACACTTTCTATATTCAACTAAATCACAGTTATGTTATTAGGTACACTTTCTATATTCAACACTTTCTATATTCAACTAAGCCACAGATATGCTATTAGGTACACTTTCTAAATTCAACTAAACCACAGTTATGCTATTAGGTACACTTTCTATATTCAACACTTTCTATAATCAACTAAAATCACAGTTATGCTATTAGGTACACTTTCTATATTCAACACTTTTTATATTCAACTAAACTACAGTTATGCTATTAGGTACACTTTATATATTCAACACTCTCAATATTCAACTAAACCACAGTTATGCTATTAGGTACACTTTCTATATTCAACACTTTCTATATTCAACTAAACTACAGTTATGCTATTAGGTACACTTTATATATTCAACACTCTCAATATTCAACCAAACCACAGTTATGCTATTAGGTACACTTTCTATATTCAACACTTTCTATATTCAACTAAAACCACAGTTATGCTATTAGGTACAATTTCTATATTCAACACGTTCTATATTCAACTAAACCACAGTTATGCTATTAGGTACACTTTCTATATTCAACCCTTTCTATATTCAACTAAACCACAGTTATGCTATTAGGTACACTTTCTATATTAAACACTTTCTATATTCATCTAAGCCACAGTTATGCTATTAGGTACACTTTCTATATTCAACACACTCAATATTCAACTAAACCACAGTTATGCTATTAGGTACACTTTCTATAGTCAACACTCTCAATATTCAACTAAACCACAGTTATGCTATTAGGTACACTTTCTATATTCAACACTTTCTATAATCAACTAAACCACAGTTATGCTATTAGGTACACTTTATATATTCAACACTTTCTATATTCAACTAAACCACAGTTATGCTATTAGGCACACTTTCTATATTCAACACTCTCTATATTCAACTAAAACCACAGTTATGCTATTAGGTACACTTTCTATATTCAACACTTTCTATATTCAACTAAATCACAGTTATGTTATTAGGTACACTTTCTATATTCAACACTTTCTATATTCAACTAAGCCACAGATATGCTATTAGGTACACTTTCTAAATTCAACTAAACCACAGTTATGCTATTAGGTACACTTTCTATATTCAACACTTTCTATAATCAACTAAAATCACAGTTATGCTATTAGGTACACTTTCTATATTCAACACTTTTTATATTCAACTAAACTACAGTTATGCTATTAGGTACACTTTATATATTCAACACTCTCAATATTCAACTAAACCACAGTTATGCTATTAGGTACACTTTCTATATTCAACACTTTCTATATTCAACTAAAACCACAGTTATGCTATTAGGTACAATTTCTATATTCAACACTTTCTATATTCAACTAAACCACAGTTATGCTATTAGGTACACTTTCTCTATTCAACACTCAATATTCAACTAAACCACAGTTATGCTCTTAGGTGCACTTTCTATATTCAACTAAACCACAGTTATGCTATTAGGTACACTTTCTATAATCAACACTCTCAATATTCAACTAAAACCACAGTTATGCTATTAGGCACACTTTCTATATTCAACACTCTCAATATTCAACTAAACCACAGTTATGCTATTAGGTACACTTTATATATTCAACACTTTCTATATTCAACTAAAGCACAGTTATGCTATTAGGCACACTTTCTATATTCAACACTCTCTATATTCAACTAAAACCACAGTTATGCTATTAGGTACACTTTCTATATTCAACACTTTCTATATTCAACTAAACCACAGTTATGCTATTAGGTACACTTTCTATATTCAACACTTTCTATATTCAACTAAACCACAGATATGCTATTAGGTACACCTTCTATATTCAACTAAACCACAGTTATGCTGTTAGGCGCACTTTCTATATTCAACACTCTCTATATTCAACTAAAACCACAGTTATGCTATTAGGTACACTTTCTATATTCAACACTTTCTATATTCAACTAAACCACAGTTATGCTATTAGGTACACTTTCTATATTCGACACTTTCTATATTCAACTAAACCACAGTTATGCTATTAGGTACACTTTTATATTCAACACTCTCAATATTCAACTAAACCACAGTTATGCTATTAGGTACACTTTCTATATTAAACACTTTCTATATTCAACTAAACCACAGTTATGCTATTAGGTACACTTTATATATTCAACACTTTCTATATTCAACTAAACCAAAGTTATGCTATTAGGCACACTTTCTATATTCATCACTTTCTATATTCAACTAAACCACAGGAATGCTATTAGGTACACTTTCTATATTCAACACTTTCAATATTCAACTAAACCAAAGTTATGCTATTAGGTACACTTTCTATGTTCAACACTTTCTATATTCAACTAAACCACAGTTATGCTATTAGGTACACTTTCTATATTCAACACTTTCTATATTCAACTAAACCACAGTTATGCTATTAGGTACACTTTCTAGATCCAACACTCTCAATATTCAACTAAAACCACAGTTATGCTATTAGGCACACTTTCTATATTCAACACTCTCTATAATCAACTAAAATCACAGTTATGCTATTAGGTACACTTTCCATATTCAACACTCTCAATATTCAACTAAAACCACAGTTATGCTATTAGGCACACGTTCTATATTCAACTAAACCACAGTTATGCTATTAAGTACACTTTCTATATTCAACTAAACCACAGTTATGCTATTAGGTACACTTTCTATATTCAACGCTCTCAATATTCAACTAAAACCACAGTTATGCTATTAGGCACACTTTCTATATTCAACACTTTCTATAATCAACTAAAAGCACAGTTATGCTATTAGGCACACTTTCTATCTTCAACTAAACCACAGTTATGCTATTAGGTATATTTTCTATATTCAACTAAAGCACAGTTATGCTATTAGGTACACTTTCTATTTTCAACTAAACCACAGTTATGCTATTAGGCGCACTTTCTATATTCAACACTCTCAATATGCAACTAAACCACAGTTATGCTATTAGGTACACTTTCTATATTCAACACTCTCAATATTCAACTAAAACCACAGTTATGCTATTAGGTACACTTTCTATATTCAACACTCTCAATATTCAACTAAAACCACAGTTATGCTATTAGGTACACTTTCTATATTCAACACTCTCTATAATCAACAAAAATCACAGTTGTGCTATTAGGCACACTTTCTATATTCAACTAAACCACAGTTATGCTATTAGGTACACTTTCTATATTCAACACTCTCAATATTCAACTAAAACCACAGTTATGCTATTAGGTACACTTTCTATATTCAACACTCTCAATATTCAACTAAAACCGCAGTTAAGCTATTAGGCACACTTTCTATAGTCAACACTCTCTATAATCAACAAAAATCACAGTTGTGCTATTAGGCACACTTTCTATATTCAACTAAACCACAGTTATGCTATTAGGTACACTTTCTATATTCAACACTCTCAATATACAACTAAAACCACAGTTATGCTATTAGGCACATTTTCTATATTCAACACTCACTATAATCAACTAAAATCACAGTTATGCTATTAGGCACACTTTCTATCTTCAACTAAACCACAGTTATGCTATTAGGTACACTTTCTATATTCAACTAAACCACAGTTATGCTATTAGGCGCACTTTCTATATTCAACACTTTCTATATTAAACTAAACCACAGTTATGCTATTAGGTACACTTTCTATATTCAACTAAACCAAAGTTATGCTATTAGGCACACTTTCTATATTCAACACTCTCAATATGCAACTAAACCACAGTTATGGTATTAGGTACACTTTCTATATTCAACACTCTCAATATTCAACTAAAACCACAGTTATGCTATTAGGTACACTTTCTATATTCAACACTCTCAATATTCAACTAAAACCACAGTTAAGCTATTAGGCACACTTTCTATATTCAACACTCTCTATAATCAACAAAAATCACAGTTGTGCTATTAGGCACACTTTCTATATTCAACTAAACCACAGTTATGCTATTAGGTACACTTTCTATATTCAACACTCTCAATATTCAACTAAAACCACAGTTATGCTATTAGGCACACTTTCTATATTCAACACTCTCTATAATCAACTAAAATCACAGTTATGCTATCAGGCACACTTTCTATCTTCAACTAAACCACAGTTATGCTATTAGGTACACTTTCTATATTTAACTAAACCACAGTTATGCTATTAGGCGCACTTTCTATATTCAACACTCTCTATATTCAACTTAAACCACAGTTATGCTATTAGGTACATTTTCTATATTCAACACTTTCTATATTCAACTAAACCATAGTTATGATATTAGGTACACTTTCAATATTCAACACTCTCAATATCCAACTAAACCACAGTTATGCTATTAGGTACACTTTCTATATTCAACACTTTCTATATTCAACTAAACCGCAGTTATGCTATTAGGTACACTTTCTATATTCAACACTTTCTATATTCAACTAAACCACAGTTATGCTATTAGGTGCACTTTCTATATTCAACTAAACCACAGTTATGCTATTAGGTACACTTTATATATTAAACACTCTCTATATTCAACTAAACCACAGTTATGCTATTAGGCACACTTTCTATATTCAACACGCTCTATATTCAATTAAACCACAGTTATGCTATTAGGTACACTTTCTATATTCAACACTTTCTATATTCAACTAAACCACAGTTATGCTATTAGGTACACTTTCTATATTCAACACTTTCTATATTCAACTAAACCATAGATATGCTATTAGGTACACTTTCTAAATTCAACTAAACCACAGTTATGCTATTAGGTACAGTTTCTATATTCAACTAAACCACAATTATCCTATTAGGCACACTTTCTATATTCAACTAAACTACAGTTATGCTATTAGGTACACTTTCTACATTCAACACTCTCTATAATCAACTAAAATCACAGTTATGCTATTAGGTACACTTTCTATATTCAACACTCTCAATATTCAACTAAAACCACAGTTATGCTATTAGGTACACTTTCTATATTCAACACTTTCTATATTCAACTAAACCACAGTTATGCTATTAAGTACATTTTCTATATTCAACACGTTCTATATTCAACTAAACCACAGTTATGCTATTAGGTACACTTTCTATATTCAACACTCTCAATATTCAACTAAACCACAGTTATGCTATTAGGTACACTTTCTATATTAAACACTTTCTATATTCAACTAAACCACAGTTATGCTATTAGGTACACTTTCTATATTCAACACTTTCTATATTCAACTAAACCACAGTTATGCTATAAGGCACACTTTCTATATTCATCACTTTCTATATTCAACTAAACCACAGTTATGCTATTAGGTACACTTTCTATATTCAACACTTTCTATATTCAACTAAACCACAGTTATGCTATTAGGTACACTTTCTATAGTCAACACTCTCAATATTCAACTAAACCACAGTTATGCTATTAGATACACTTTCTATATTCAAGACTTTCTATATTCAACTAAAACACAGTTATGCTATTAGGCACACTTTCTATATTCAACACTCTCTATATTCAACTAAAACCACAGTTATGCTATTAGGTACACTTTCTATATTCAACACTTTCTATATTCAACTAAAACCACAGTTATGCTATTAGGTACAATTTCTATATTCAACACTTTCTATATTCAACTAAACCACAGTTATGCTATTAGGTACACTTTCTATATTAAACACTTTCTATATTCAACTAAACCACAGTTTTGCTATTAGGTACACTTTCTATATTTAACACTTTCTATATTCAACACTCTCAATATTCAACTAAACCACAGTTATGCTATTAGGTACACTTTCTATATTCAACATTGTTTATATTCAACTAAACCACAGTTATGCTATTAGGTACACTTTCTATATTCAACACTTTCTATATTCAACTAAAACCACAGTTATGCTATTAGGTACAATTTCTATTTTCAACACTTTCTATATTCAACTAAACCACAGTTATGCTATTAGGTACACTTTCTATATTCAACACTCTCAATATTCAACTAAACCACAGTTATGCTTTTAGGTACACTTTCTATTTTCAACACTCTCAATATTCAACTAAACCACAGTTATGCTATTAGGTACCCTTTCTATATTCAACACTCTCAATATTCAACTAAACCACAGTTATGCTATTAGGTACCCTTTCTATATTCAATGCTTTCTATATTCAACTAAACCACAGTTATGCTATTAGGTACACTTTCTATATTCAACACTTTCTATATTCAACTAAAACACAGTTATGCTATTAGGTACACTTTCTATATTCAACACTTTCTATATTCATCTAAGCCACAGTTATGCTATTAGGTACACTTTCTATATTCAACACACTCAATATTCAACTAAACCACAGTTATGCTATTAGGTACACTTTCTATAGTCAACACTCTCAATATTCAACTAAACCCCAGTTATGCTATTAGGTACACTTTCTATATTCAACACTTTCTATAATCAACTAAACCACAGTTATGCTATTTGGTACACTTTATATATTCAACCCTTTCTATATTCAACTAAACCACAGTTATGCTATTAGGCACACTTTCCATATTCAACACTCTCTATATTCAACTAAAACCACAGTTATGCTATTAGGTACACTTTCTATATTCAACACTTTCTATATTCAACTAAACCACAGTTATGCTATTAGGTACACTTTCTATATTCAACACTTTCTATATTCAACTAAACCACAGATATGCTATTAGGTACACCTTCTATATTCAACTAAACCACAGTTATGCTGTTATGCGCACTTTCTATATTCAACACTCCCTATATTCAACTAAAACCACAGTTATGCTATTAGGTACACTTTCTATATTCAACACTTTCTATATTCAACTAAACCACAGTTATGCTATTAGGTACACTTTCTATATTCGACACTTTCTATATTCAACTAAACCACAGTTATGCTATTAGGTACACTTTTATATTAAACACTTTCTATATTCAACTAAACCACAGTTATGCTATTAGGTACACTTTATATATTCAACACTTTCTATATTCATCTAAACCAAAGTTATGCTATTAGGCACACTTTCTATATTCATCACTTTCTATATTCAACTTAAACCACAGTTATGCTATTAGGTACACTTTCTATATTCTACACTTTCTATATTCAACTAAACCATAGTTATGATATTAGGTACACTTTCAATATTCAACACTCTCAATATCCAACTAAACCACAGTTATGCTATTAGGTACACTTTCTATATTCAACACTTTCTATATTCAACTAAACCACAGTTATGCTATTAGGTACACTTTATATATTCAACACTTTCTATATTCAACTAAACCACAGTTATGCTATTAGGTACACTTTATATATTCAACACATTCTATATTCAACTAAACCACAGTTATGCTATTAGGTACACTTTCTATATTCAACACTTTCTATATTCAACTAAACCACAGTTATGCTGTTAGGTGCACTTTCTATATTCAACACTCCCTATATTCAACTAAAACCACAGTTATGCTATTAGGTACACTTTCTATATTCGACACTTTCTATATTCAACTAAACCACAGTTATGCTATTAGGTACACTTTATATATTCAACACTTTCTATATTCATCTAAAACAAAGTTATGCTATTAGGCACATTTTCTATATTCATCACTTTCTATATTCAACTAAACCACAGTTATGCTATTAGGTACACTTTCTATATTCAACACTTTTTATATTCAACTAAACCACAGATATGCTATTAGGTATACCTTCTATATTCAACTAAACCACAGTTATGCTATTAGGCACACTTTCTATATTCAACACGCTCTATATTCAACAACTAAAACCACAGTTATGCTATTAGGTACACTTTCTATATTCAACACTTTCTATATTCAACTAAACCACAGGAATGCTATTAGGTACACTTTCTATATTCAACACTTTCAATATTCAACTAAACCACAGGAATGCTATTAGGTACACTTTCTATATTCAACACTTTCAATATTCAACTAAACCACAGTTATGCTATTAGGTATACTTTCTATGTTCAACACTTTCTATATTCAACTAAACCACAGTTATGCTATTAGGTACACTTTCTATATTCAACACTTTCTATATTCAACTAAACCACAGTTATGCTATTAGGTACACTTTCTATATTCAACACTTTCTATATTCAACTAAACCACAGTTATGCTATTAGGTACACTTTCTTTATCCAACACTCTCAATATTCAACTAAAATCACAGTTATGCTATTAGGCACACTTTCTATATTCAACACTCTCTATAATCAACTAAAATCACAGTTATGCTATTAGGTACACTTTCTATATTCAACACTCTCAATATTCAACTAAAACCACAGTTATGCTATTAGGCACATGTTCTATATTCAACTAAACCACAGTTATGCTATTAAGTACACTTTCTATATTCAACTAAACCACAGTTATTCTATTAGGTACACTTTCTATATTCAACACTCTCAATATTCAACTAAAACCACAGTTATGCTATTAGGCACACTTTCTATATTCAACACTTTCTATAATCAACTAAAAGCACAGTTATGCTATTAGGCACACTTTCTATCTTCAACTAAACCACAGTTATGCTATTAGGTATATTTTCTATATTCAACTAAAGCACAGTTATGCTATTAGATACACTTTCTATATTCAACTAAACCACAGTTATGCTATTAGGTACACTTTCTATATTCAACACTTTTTATATTCAACTAAACCACAGTTATGCTATTAGGTACACTTTATATATTCAACACTTTCTATATTCAACTAAACCACAGTTATGCTATTAGGTACACTTTCTATATTCAACACTTTCTATATTCAACTAAACCACAGTTATGCTGTTAGGTGCACTTTCTATATTCAACACTCCCTATATTCAACTAAAACCACAGTTATGCTATTAGGTACACTTTCTATATTCAACACTTTCTATATTCAACTAAACCACAGTTATGCTATTAGGTACACTTTCTATATTCGACACTTTCTATATTCAACTAAACCACAGTTATGCTATTAGGTACACTTTATATATTCAACACTTTCTATATTCATCTAAAACAAAGTTATGCTATTAGGCACATTTTCTATATTCATCACTTTCTATATTCAACTAAACCACAGTTATGCTATTAGGTACACTTTCTATATTCAACACTTTTTATATTCAACTAAACCACAGATATGCTATTAGGTATACCTTCTATATTCAACTAAACCACAGTTATGCTATTAGGCGCACTTTCTATATTCAACACGCTCTATATTCAATAACTAAAACCACAGTTATGCTATTAGGTACACTTTCTATATTCAACACTTTCTATATTCAACTAAACCACAGGAATGCTATTAGGTACACTTTCTATATTCAACACTTTCAATATTCAACTAAACCACAGGAATGCTATTAGGTACACTTTCTATATTCAACACTTTCAATATTCAACTAAACCACAGTTATGCTATTAGGTATACTTTCTATGTTCAACACTTTCTATATTCAACTAAACCACAGTTATGCTATTAGGTACACTTTCTATATTCAACACTTTCTATATTCAACTAAACCACAGTTATGCTATTAGGTACACTTTCTATATTCAACACTTTCTATATTCAAATAAACCACAGTTATGCTATTAGGTACACTTTCTATATCCAACACTCTCAATATTCAACTAAAATCACAGTTATGCTATTAGGCACACTTTCTATATTCAACACTCTCTATAATCAACTAAAATCACAGTTATGCTATTAGGTACACTTTCTATATTCAACACTCTCAATATTCAACTAAAACCACAGTTATGCTATTAGGCACATGTTCTATATTCAACTAAACCACAGTTATGCTATTAAGTACACTTTCTTTATTCAACTAAACCACAGTTATTCTATTAGGTACACTTTCTATATTCAACACTCTCAATATTCAACTAAAACCACAGTTATGCTATTAGGCACACTTTCTATATTCAACACTTTCTATAATCAACTAAAAGCACAGTTATGCTATTAGGCACACTTTCTATCTTCAACTAAACCACAGTTATGCTATTAGGTATATTTTCTATATTCAACTAAAGCACAGTTATGCTATTAGATACACTTTCTATATTCAACTAAACCACAGTTATGCTATTAGGTACACTTTCTATATTCAACACTTTTTATATTCAACTAAACCACAGTTATGCTATTAGGTACACTTTATATATTCAACACTTTCTATATTCAACTAAACCACAGTTATGCTATTAGGTACACTTTCTATATTCAACACTTTCTATATTCAACTAAACCACAGTTATGCTATTAGGTACACTTTTATATTAAACACTTTCTATATTCAACTAAACCACAGTTATGCTATTAGGTACACTTTATATATTCAACACTTTCTATATTCATCTAAGCCACAGTTATGCTATTAGGTACACTTTCTATATTCAACACACTCAATATTCAACTAAACCACAGTTATGCTATTAGGTACACTTTCTATAGTCAACACTCTCAATATTCAACTAAACCACAGTTATGCTATTAGGTACACTTTCTATATTCAACACTTTCTATAATCAACTAAACCACAGTTATGCTATTAGGTACACTTTATATATTCAACACTTTCTATATTCAACTAAACCACAGTTATGCTATTAGGCACACTTTCTATATTCAACACTCTCTATATTCAACTAAAACCACAGTTATGCTATTAGGTACACTTTCTATATTCAACACTTTCTATATTCAACTAAATCACAGTTATGTTATTAGGTACACTTTCTATATTCAACACTTTCTATATTCAACTAAGCCACAGATATGCTATTAGGTACACTTTCTAAATTCAACTAAACCACAGTTATGCTATTAGGTACACTTTCTATATTCAACACTTTCTATAATCAACTAAAATCACAGTTATGCTATTAGGTACACTTTCTATATTCAACACTTTTTATATTCAACTAAACTACAGTTATGCTATTAGGTACACTTTATATATTCAACACTCTCAATATTCAACTAAACCACAGTTATGCTATTAGGTACACTTTCTATATTCAACACTTTCTATATTCAACTAAACTACAGTTATGCTATTAGGTACACTTTATATATTCAACACTCTCAATATTCAACCAAACCACAGTTATGCTATTAGGTACACTTTCTATATTCAACCCTTTCTATATTCAACTAAACCACAGTTATGCTATTAGGTACACTTTCTATATTAAACACTTTCTATATTCATCTAAGCCACAGTTATGCTATTAGGTACACTTTCTATATTCAACACACTCAATATTCAACTAAACCACAGTTATGCTATTAGGTACACTTTCTATAGTCAACACTCTCAATATTCAACTAAACCACAGTTATGCTATTAGGTACACTTTCTATATTCAACACTTTTTATATTCAACTAAACCACAGTTATGCTATTAGGTACACTTTATATATTCAACACTTTCTATATTCAACTAAACCACAGTTATGCTATTAGGTACACTTTCTATATTCAACACTTTCTATATTCAACTAAACCACAGTTATGCTATTAGGTACACTTTTATATTAAACACTTTCTATATTCAACTAAACCACAGTTATGCTATTAGGTACACTTTATATATTCAACACTTTCTATATTCATCTAAGCCACAGTTATGCTATTAGGTACACTTTCTATATTCAACACACTCAATATTCAACTAAACCACAGTTATGCTATTAGGTACACTTTCTATAGTCAACACTCTCAATATTCAACTAAACCACAGTTATGCTATTAGGTACACTTTCTATATTCAACACTTTCTATAATCAACTAAACCACAGTTATGCTATTAGGTACACTTTATATATTCAACACTTTCTATATTCAACTAAACCACAGTTATGCTATTAGGCACACTTTCTATATTCAACACTCTCTATATTCAACTAAAACCACAGTTATGCTATTAGGTACACTTTCTATATTCAACACTTTCTATATTCAACTAAATCACAGTTATGTTATTAGGTACACTTTCTATATTCAACACTTTCTATATTCAACTAAGCCACAGATATGCTATTAGGTACACTTTCTAAATTCAACTAAACCACAGTTATGCTATTAGGTACACTTTCTATATTCAACACTTTCTATAATCAACTAAAATCACAGTTATGCTATTAGGTACACTTTCTATATTCAACACTTTTTATATTCAACTAAACTACAGTTATGCTATTAGGTACACTTTATATATTCAACACTCTCAATATTCAACTAAACCACAGTTATGCTATTAGGTACACTTTCTATATTCAACACTTTCTATATTCAACTAAACTACAGTTATGCTATTAGGTACACTTTATATATTCAACACTCTCAATATTCAACCAAACCACAGTTATGCTATTAGGTACACTTTCTATATTCAACCCTTTCTATATTCAACTAAACCACAGTTATGCTATTAGGTACACTTTCTATATTAAACACTTTCTATATTCATCTAAGCCACAGTTATGCTATTAGGTACACTTTCTATATTCAACACACTCAATATTCAACTAAACCACAGTTATGCTATTAGGTACACTTTCTATAGTCAACACTCTCAATATTCAACTAAACCACAGTTATGCTATTAGGTACACTTTCTATATTCAACACTTTCTATAATCAACTAAACCACAGTTATGCTATTAGGTACACTTTATATATTCAACACTTTCTATATTCAACTAAACCACAGTTATGCTATTAGGCACACTTTCTATATTCAACACTCTCTATATTCAACTAAAACCACAGTTATGCTATTAGGTACACTTTCTATATTCAACACTTTCTATATTCAACTAAATCACAGTTATGTTATTAGGTACACTTTCTATATTCAACACTTTCTATATTCAACTAAGCCACAGATATGCTATTAGGTACACTTTCTAAATTCAACTAAACCACAGTTATGCTATTAGGTACACTTTCTATATTCAACACTTTCTATAATCAACTAAAATCACAGTTATGCTATTAGGTACACTTTCTATATTCAACACTTTTTATATTCAACTAAACTACAGTTATGCTATTAGGTACACTTTATATATTCAACACTCTCAATATTCAACTAAACCACAGTTATGCTATTAGGTACACTTTCTATATTCAACACTTTCTATATTCAACTAAAACCACAGTTATGCTATTAGGTACAATTTCTATATTCAACACTTTCTATATTCAACTAAACCACAGTTATGCTATTAGGTACACTTTCTCTATTCAACACTCAATATTCAACTAAACCACAGTTATGCTCTTAGGTGCACTTTCTATATTCAACTAAACCACAGTTATGCTATTAGGTACACTTTCTATAATCAACACTCTCAATATTCAACTAAAACCACAGTTATGCTATTAGGCACACTTTCTATATTCAACACTCTCAATATTCAACTAAACCACAGTTATGCTATTAGGTACACTTTATATATTCAACACTTTCTATATTCAACTAAAGCACAGTTATGC
The DNA here is from genome assembly GCF_040938575.1 of Ambystoma mexicanum. Classification (NCBI taxonomy): domain Eukaryota; kingdom Metazoa; phylum Chordata; class Amphibia; order Caudata; family Ambystomatidae; genus Ambystoma; species Ambystoma mexicanum. The sequence continues at coordinate 654,687 of NW_027182469.1, forward strand.
TATTAGGCACACTTTCTATATTCAACACTCTCTATATTCAACTAAAACCACAGTTATGCTATTAGGTACACTTTCTATATTCAACACTTTCTATATTCAACTAAACCACAGTTATGCTATTAGGTACACTTTCTATATTCAACACTTTCTATATTCAACTAAACCACAGATATGCTATTAGGTACACCTTCTATATTCAACTAAACCACAGTTATGCTGTTAGGCGCACTTTCTATATTCAACACTCTCTATATTCAACTAAAACCACAGTTATGCTATTAGGTACACTTTCTATATTCAACACTTTCTATATTCAACTAAACCACAGTTATGCTATTAGGTACACTTTCTATATTCGACACTTTCTATATTCAACTAAACCACAGTTATGCTATTAGGTACACTTTTATATTCAACACTCTCAATATTCAACTAAACCACAGTTATGCTATTAGGTACACTTTCTATATTAAACACTTTCTATATTCAACTAAACCACAGTTATGCTATTAGGTACACTTTATATATTCAACACTTTCTATATTCAACTAAACCAAAGTTATGCTATTAGGCACACTTTCTATATTCATCACTTTCTATATTCAACTAAACCACAGGAATGCTATTAGGTACACTTTCTATATTCAACACTTTCAATATTCAACTAAACCAAAGTTATGCTATTAGGTACACTTTCTATGTTCAACACTTTCTATATTCAACTAAACCACAGTTATGCTATTAGGTACACTTTCTATATTCAACACTTTCTATATTCAACTAAACCACAGTTATGCTATTAGGTACACTTTCTAGATCCAACACTCTCAATATTCAACTAAAACCACAGTTATGCTATTAGGCACACTTTCTATATTCAACACTCTCTATAATCAACTAAAATCACAGTTATGCTATTAGGTACACTTTCCATATTCAACACTCTCAATATTCAACTAAAACCACAGTTATGCTATTAGAAACACGTTCTATATTCAACTAAACCACAGTTATGCTATTAAGTACACTTTCTATATTCAACTAAACCACAGTTATGCTATTAGGTACACTTTCTATATTCAACGCTCTCAATATTCAACTAAAACCACAGTTATGCTATTAGGCACACTTTCTATATTCAACACTTTCTATAATCAACTAAAAGCACAGTTATGCTATTAGGCACACTTTCTATCTTCAACTAAACCACAGTTATGCTATTAGGTATATTTTCTATATTCAACTAAAGCACAGTTATGCTATTAGGTACACTTTCTATATTCAACTAAACCACAGTTATGCTATTAGTCGCACTTTCTATATTCAACACTCTCAATATGCAACTAAACCACAGTTATGCTATTAGGTACACTTTCTATATTCAACACTCTCAATATTCAAATAAAACCACAGTTATGCTATTAGGCACACGTTCTATATTCAACTAAACCACAGTTATGCTATTAAGTACACTTTCTATATTCAACTAAACCACAGTTATGCTATTAGGTACACTTTCTATATTCAACACTCTCAATATTCAACTAAAACCACAGTTATGCTATTAGGCACACTTTCTATATTCAACACTTTCTATAATCAACTAAAAGCACAGTTATGCTATTAGGCACACTTTCTATATTCAACACTTTCTATATTCAACTAAACCACAGTTATGCTATTAGGTACACTTTATATATTCAACACTTTCTATATTCAACTAAACCACAGTTATGCTATTAGGTACACTTTATATATTCAACACATTCTATATTCAACTAAACCACAGTTATGCTATTAGGTACACTTTCTATATTCAACACTTTCTATATTCAACTAAACCACAGTTATGCTGTTAGGTGCACTTTCTATATTCAACACTCCCTATATTCAACTAAAACCACAGTTATGCTATTAGGTACACTTTCTATATTCAACACTTTCTATATTCAACTAAACCACAGTTATGCTATTAGGTACACTTTCTATATTCGACACTTTCTATATTCAACTAAACCACAGTTATGCTATTAGGTACACTTTATATATTCAACACTTTCTATATTCATCTAAAACAAAGTTATGCTATTAGGCACATTTTCTATATTCATCACTTTCTATATTCAACTAAACCACAGTTATGCTATTAGGTACACTTTCTATATTCAACACTTTTTATATTCAACTAAACCACAGATATGCTATTAGGTATACCTTCTATATTCAACTAAACCACAGTTATGCTATTAGGCGCACTTTCTATATTCAACACGCTCTATATTCAATAACTAAAACCACAGTTATGCTATTAGGTACACTTTCTATATTCAACACTTTCTATATTCAACTAAACCACAGGAATGCTATTAGGTACACTTTCTATATTCAACACTTTCAATATTCAACTAAACCACAGGAATGCTATTAGGTACACTTTCTATATTCAACACTTTCAATATTCAACTAAACCACAGTTATGCTATTAGGTATACTTTCTATGTTCAACACTTTCTATATTCAACTAAACCACAGTTATGCTATTAGGTACACTTTCTATATTCAACACTTTCTATATTCAACTAAACCACAGTTATGCTATTAGGTACACTTTCTATATTCAACACTTTCTATATTCAAATAAACCACAGTTATGCTATTAGGTACACTTTCTATATCCAACACTCTCAATATTCAACTAAAATCACAGTTATGCTATTAGGCACACTTTCTATATTCAACACTCTCTATAATCAACTAAAATCACAGTTATGCTATTAGGTACACTTTCTATATTCAACACTCTCAATATTCAACTAAAACCACAGTTATGCTATTAGGCACATGTTCTATATTCAACTAAACCACAGTTATGCTATTAAGTACACTTTCTTTATTCAACTAAACCACAGTTATTCTATTAGGTACACTTTCTATATTCAACACTCTCAATATTCAACTAAAACCACAGTTATGCTATTAGGCACACTTTCTATATTCAACACTTTCTATAATCAACTAAAAGCACAGTTATGCTATTAGGCACACTTTCTATCTTCAACTAAACCACAGTTATGCTATTAGGTATATTTTCTATATTCAACTAAAGCACAGTTATGCTATTAGATACACTTTCTATATTCAACTAAACCACAGTTATGCTATTAGGTACACTTTCTATATTCAACACTTTTTATATTCAACTAAACCACAGTTATGCTATTAGGTACACTTTATATATTCAACACTTTCTATATTCAACTAAACCACAGTTATGCTATTAGGTACACTTTCTATATTCAACACTTTCTATATTCAACTAAACCACAGTTATGCTATTAGGTACACTTTTATATTAAACACTTTCTATATTCAACTAAACCACAGTTATGCTATTAGGTACACTTTATATATTCAACACTTTCTATATTCATCTAAGCCACAGTTATGCTATTAGGTACACTTTCTATATTCAACACACTCAATATTCAACTAAACCACAGTTATGCTATTAGGTACACTTTCTATAGTCAACACTCTCAATATTCAACTAAACCACAGTTATGCTATTAGGTACACTTTCTATATTCAACCCTTTCTATAATCAACTAAACCACAGTTATGCTATTAGGTACACTTTATATATTCAACACTTTCTATATTCAACTAAACCACAGTTATGCTATTAGGCACACTTTCTATATTCAACACTCTCTATATTCAACTAAAACCACAGTTATGCTATTAGGTACACTTTCTATATTCAACACTTTCTATATTCAACTAAATCACAGTTATGTTATTAGGTACACTTTCTATATTCAACACTTTCTATATTCAACTAAGCCACAGATATGCTATTAGGTACACTTTCTAAATTCAACTAAACCACAGTTATGCTATTAGGTACACTTTCTATATTCAACACTTTCTATAATCAACTAAAATCACAGTTATGCTATTAGGTACACTTTCTATATTCAACACTTTTTATATTCAACTAAACTACAGTTATGCTATTAGGTACACTTTATATATTCAACACTCTCAATATTCAACTAAACCACAGTTATGCTATTAGGTACACTTTCTATATTCAACACTTTCTATATTCAACTAAACTACAGTTATGCTATTAGGTACACTTTATATATTCAACACTCTCAATATTCAACCAAACCACAGTTATGCTATTAGGTACACTTTCTATATTCAACACTTTCTATATTCAACTAAAACCACAGTTATGCTATTAGGTACAATTTCTATATTCAACACGTTCTATATTCAACTAAACCACAGTTATGCTATTAGGTACACTTTCTATATTCAACCCTTTCTATATTCAACTAAACCACAGTTATGCTATTAGGTACACTTTCTATATTAAACACTTTCTATATTCATCTAAGCCACAGTTATGCTATTAGGTACACTTTCTATATTCAACACACTCAATATTCAACTAAACCACAGTTATGCTATTAGGTACACTTTCTATAGTCAACACTCTCAATATTCAACTAAACCACAGTTATGCTATTAGGTACACTTTCTATATTCAACACTTTCTATAATCAACTAAACCACAGTTATGCTATTAGGTACACTTTATATATTCAACACTTTCTATATTCAACTAAACCACAGTTATGCTATTAGGCACACTTTCTATATTCAACACTCTCTATATTCAACTAAAACCACAGTTATGCTATTAGGTACACTTTCTATATTCAACACTTTCTATATTCAACTAAATCACAGTTATGTTATTAGGTACACTTTCTATATTCAACACTTTCTATATTCAACTAAGCCACAGATATGCTATTAGGTACACTTTCTAAATTCAACTAAACCACAGTTATGCTATTAGGTACACTTTCTATATTCAACACTTTCTATAATCAACTAAAATCACAGTTATGCTATTAGGTACACTTTCTATATTCAACACTTTTTATATTCAACTAAACTACAGTTATGCTATTAGGTACACTTTATATATTCAACACTCTCAATATTCAACTAAACCACAGTTATGCTATTAGGTACACTTTCTATATTCAACACTTTCTATATTCAACTAAAACCACAGTTATGCTATTAGGTACAATTTCTATATTCAACACTTTCTATATTCAACTAAACCACAGTTATGCTATTAGGTACACTTTCTCTATTCAACACTCAATATTCAACTAAACCACAGTTATGCTCTTAGGTGCACTTTCTATATTCAACTAAACCACAGTTATGCTATTAGGTACACTTTCTATAATCAACACTCTCAATATTCAACTAAAACCACAGTTATGCTATTAGGCACACTTTCTATATTCAACACTCTCAATATTCAACTAAACCACAGTTATGCTATTAGGTACACTTTATATATTCAACACTTTCTATATTCAACTAAAGCACAGTTATGCTATTAGGCACACTTTCTATATTCAACACTCTCTATATTCAACTAAAACCACAGTTATGCTATTAGGTACACTTTCTATATTCAACACTTTCTATATTCAACTAAACCACAGTTATGCTATTAGGTACACTTTCTATATTCAACACTTTCTATATTCAACTAAACCACAGATATGCTATTAGGTACACCTTCTATATTCAACTAAACCACAGTTATGCTGTTAGGCGCACTTTCTATATTCAACACTCTCTATATTCAACTAAAACCACAGTTATGCTATTAGGTACACTTTCTATATTCAACACTTTCTATATTCAACTAAACCACAGTTATGCTATTAGGTACACTTTCTATATTCGACACTTTCTATATTCAACTAAACCACAGTTATGCTATTAGGTACACTTTTATATTCAACACTCTCAATATTCAACTAAACCACAGTTATGCTATTAGGTACACTTTCTATATTAAACACTTTCTATATTCAACTAAACCACAGTTATGCTATTAGGTACACTTTATATATTCAACACTTTCTATATTCAACTAAACCAAAGTTATGCTATTAGGCACACTTTCTATATTCATCACTTTCTATATTCAACTAAACCACAGGAATGCTATTAGGTACACTTTCTATATTCAACACTTTCAATATTCAACTAAACCAAAGTTATGCTATTAGGTACACTTTCTATGTTCAACACTTTCTATATTCAACTAAACCACAGTTATGCTATTAGGTACACTTTCTATATTCAACACTTTCTATATTCAACTAAACCACAGTTATGCTATTAGGTACACTTTCTAGATCCAACACTCTCAATATTCAACTAAAACCACAGTTATGCTATTAGGCACACTTTCTATATTCAACACTCTCTATAATCAACTAAAATCACAGTTATGCTATTAGGTACACTTTCCATATTCAACACTCTCAATATTCAACTAAAACCACAGTTATGCTATTAGAAACACGTTCTATATTCAACTAAACCACAGTTATGCTATTAAGTACACTTTCTATATTCAACTAAACCACAGTTATGCTATTAGGTACACTTTCTATATTCAACGCTCTCAATATTCAACTAAAACCACAGTTATGCTATTAGGCACACTTTCTATATTCAACACTTTCTATAATCAACTAAAAGCACAGTTATGCTATTAGGCACACTTTCTATCTTCAACTAAACCACAGTTATGCTATTAGGTATATTTTCTATATTCAACTAAAGCACAGTTATGCTATTAGGTACACTTTCTATTTTCAACTAAACCACAGTTATGCTATTAGGCGCACTTTCTATATTCAACACTCTCAATATGCAACTAAACCACAGTTATGCTATTAGGTACACTTTCTATATTCAACACTCTCAATATTCAACTAAAACCACAGTTATGCTATTAGGTACACTTTCTATATTCAACACTCTCAATATTCAACTAAAACCACAGTTATGCTATTAGGTACACTTTCTATATTCAGCACTCTCTATAATCAACAAAAATCACAGTTGTGCTATTAGGCACACTTTCTATATTCAACTAAACCACAGTTATGCTATTAGGTACACTTTCTATATTCAACACTCTCAATATTCAACTAAAACCACAGTTATGCTATTAGGTACACTTTCTATATTCAACACTCTCAATATTCAACTAAAACCGCAGTTAAGCTATTAGGCACACTTTCTATATTCAACACTCTCTATAATCAACAAAAATCACAGTTGTGCTATTAGGCACACTTTCTATATTCAACTAAACCACAGTTATGCTATTAGGTACACTTTCTATATTCAACACTCTCAATATACAACTAAAACCACAGTTATGCTATTAGGCACATTTTCTATATTCAACACTCACTATAATCAACTAAAATCACAGTTATGCTATTAGGCACACTTTCTATCTTCAACTAAACCACAGTTATGCTATTAGGTACACTTTCTATATTCAACTAAACCACAGTTATGCTATTAGGCGCACTTTCTATATTCAACACTTTCTATATTAAACTAAACCACAGTTATGCTATTAGGTACACTTTCTATATTCAACACTCTCAATATTCAACTAAACCACAGTTATGCTATTAGGTACACTTTCTATATTCAACTAAACCAAAGTTATGCTATTAGGCACACTTTCTATATTCAACACTCTCAATATGCAACTAAACCACAGTTATGGTATTAGGTACACTTTCTATATTCAACACTCTCAATATTCAACTAAAACCACAGTTATGCTATTAGGTACACTTTCTATATTCAACACTCTCAATATTCAACTAAAACCACAGTTAAGCTATTAGGCACACTTTCTATATTCAACACTCTCTATAATCAACAAAAATCACAGTTGTGCTATTAGGCACACTTTCTATATTCAACTAAACCACGGTTATGCTATTAGGTACACTTTCTATATTCAACACTCTCAATATTCAACTAAAACCACAGTTATGCTATTAGGCACACTTTCTATATTCAACACTCTCTATAATCAACTAAAATCACAGTTATGCTATCAGGCACACTTTCTATCTTCAACTAAACCACAGTTATGCTATTAGGTACACTTTCTATATTTAACTAAACCACAGTTATGCTATTAGGCGCACTTTCTATATTCAACACTCTCTATATTCAACTTAAACCACAGTTATGCTATTAGGTACATTTTCTATATTCAACACTTTCTATATTCAACTAAACCATAGTTATGATATTAGGTACACTTTCAATATTCAACACTCTCAATATCCAACTAAACCACAGTTATGCTATTAGGTACACTTTCTATATTCAACACTTTCTATATTCAACTAAACCGCAGTTATGCTATTAGGTACACTTTCTATATTCAACACTTTCTATATTCAACTAAACCACAGTTATGCTATTAGGTGCACTTTCTATATTCAACTAAACCACAGTTATGCTATTAGGTACACTTTATATATTAAACACTCTCTATATTCAACTAAACCACAGTTATGCTATTAGGCACACGTTCTATATTCAACACGCTCTATATTCAATTAAACCACAGTTATGCTATTAGGTACACTTTCTATATTCAACACTTTCTATATTCAACTAAACCACAGTTATGCTATTAGGTACACTTTCTATATTCAACACTTTCTATATTCAACTAAACCATAGATATGCTATTAGGTACACTTTCTAAATTCAACTAAACCACAGTTATGCTATTAGGTACAGTTTCTATATTCAACTAAACCACAATTATCCTATTAGGCACACTTTCTATATTCAACTAAACTACAGTTATGCTATTAGGTACACTTTCTACATTCAACACTCTCTATAATCAACTAAAATCACAGTTATGCTATTAGGTACACTTTCTATATTCAACACTCTCAATATTCAACTAAAACCACAGTTATGCTATTAGGTACACTTTCTATATTCAACACTTTCTATATTCAACTAAACCACAGTTATGCTATTAAGTACATTTTCTATATTCAACACGTTCTATATTCAACTAAACCACAGTTATGCTATTAGGTACACTTTCTATATTCAACACTCTCAATATTCAACTAAACCACAGTTATGCTATTAGGTACACTTTCTATATTAAACACTTTCTATATTCAACTAAACCACAGTTATGCTATTAGGTACACTTTCTATATTCAACACTTTCTATATTCAACTAAACCACAGTTATGCTATAAGGCACACTTTCTATATTCATCACTTTCTATATTCAACTAAACCACAGTTATGCTATTAGGTACACTTTCTATATTCAACACTTTCTATATTCAACTAAACCACAGTTATGCTATTGGGTACACTTTCTATAGTCAACACTCTCAATATTCAACTAAACCACAGTTATGCTATTAGATACACTTTCTATATTCAAGACTTTCTATATTCAACTAAAACACAGTTATGCTATTAGGCACACTTTCTATATTCAACACTCTCTATATTCAACTAAAACCACAGTTATGCTATTAGGTACACTTTCTATATTCAACACTTTCTATATTCAACTAAAACCACAGTTATGCTATTAGGTACAATTTCTATATTCAACACTTTCTATATTCAACTAAACCACAGTTATGCTATTAGGTACACTTTCTATATTAAACACTTTCTATATTCAACTAAACCACAGTTTTGCTATTAGGTACACTTTCTATATTTAACACTTTCTATATTCAACACTCTCAATATTCAACTAAACCACAGTTATGCTATTAGGTACACTTTCTATATTCAACATTGTTTATATTCAACTAAACCACAGTTATGCTATTAGGTACACTTTCTATATTCAACACTTTCTATATTCAACTAAAACCACAGTTATGCTATTAGGTACAATTTCTATTTTCAACACTTTCTATATTCAACTAAACCACAGTTATGCTATTAGGTACACTTTCTATATTCAACACTCTCAATATTCAACTAAACCACAGTTATGCTTTTAGGTACACTTTCTATTTTCAACACTCTCAATATTCAACTAAACCACAGTTATGCTATTAGGTACCCTTTCTATATTCAACGCTCTCAATATTCAACTAAACCACAGTTATGCTATTAGGTACCCTTTCTATATTCAATGCTTTCTATATTCAACTAAACCACAGTTATGCTATTAGGTACACTTTCTATATTCAACACTTTCTATATTCAACTAAAACACAGTTATGCTATTAGGTACACTTTCTATATTCAACACTTTCTATATTCATCTAAGCCACAGTTATGCTATTAGGTACACTTTCTATATTCAACACACTCAATATTCAACTAAACCACAGTTATGCTATTAGGTACACTTTCTATAGTCAACACTCTCAATATTCAACTAAACCCCAGTTATGCTATTAGGTACACTTTCTATATTCAACACTTTCTATAATCAACTAAACCACAGTTATGCTATTTGGTACACTTTATATATTCAACCCTTTCTATATTCAACTAAACCACAGTTATGCTATTAGGCACACTTTCTATATTCAACACTCTCTATATTCAACTAAAACCACAGTTATGCTATTAGGTACACTTTCTATATTCAACACTTTCTATATTCAACTAAATCACAGTTATGTTATTAGGTACACTTTCTATATTCAACACTTTCTATAATCAACTAAAATCACAGTTATGCTATTAGGTACACTTTCTATATTCAACACTTTTTATATTCAACTAAACTACAGTTATGCTATTAGGTACACTTTATATATTCAACACTCTCAATATTCAACTAAACCACAGTTATGCTATTAGGTACACTTTCTATATTCAGCACTTTCTATATTCAACTAAAACCACAGTTATGCTATTAGGTACAATTTCTATATTCAAAACTTTCTATATTAACTAAACCACAGTTATGCTATTAGGTACACTTTCTATATTCAACACTTTCTATATTCAACTAAACCACAGTTATGCTATTAGGTACACTTTCTATATTCAACACTTTCTATATTCATCTAAGCCACAGTTATGCTATTAGGTACACTTTCTATATTCAACACACTCAATATTCAACTAAACCACAGTTATGCTATTAGGTACACTTTCTATAGTCAACACTCTCAATAATCAACTAAACCACAGTTATGCTATTAGGTACACTTTCTATATTCAACACTTTCTATAATCAACTAAACCACAGTTATGCTATTAGGTACACTTTATATATTCAACACTTTCTATATTCAACTAAACCACAGTTATGCTATTAGGCACACTTTCTATATTCAACACTCTCTATATTCAACTAAAACCACAGTTATGCTATTAGGTACACTTTCTATATTGAACACTTTCTATATTCAACTAAATCACAGTTATGTTATTAGGTACACTTTCTATATTCAACACTTTCTATATTCAACTAAGCCACAGATATGCTATTAGGTACACTTTCTAAATTCAACTAAACCACAGTTATGCTATTAGGGACACTTTCTATATTCAACACTTTCTATAATCAACTAAAATCACAGTTATGCTATTAGGTACACTTTCTATATTCAACACTTTTTATATTCAACTAAACTACAGTTATGCTATTAGGTACACTTTATATATTCAACACTCTCAATATTCAACTAAACCACAGTTATGCTATTAGGTACACTTTCTATATTCAACACTTTCTATATTCAACTAAAACCACAGTTATGCTATTAGGTACAATTTCTATATTCAACACTTTCTATATTCAACTAAACCACAGTTATGCTATTAGGTACACTTTCTATATTCAACACTCAATATTCAACTAAACCACAGTTATGCTCTTAGGTACACTTTCTATATTCAACTAAACCACAGTTATGCTATTAGGTACACTTTCTATAATCAACACTCTCAATATTCAACTAAAACCACAGTTATGCTATTAGGCACACTTTCTATATTCAACACTCTCAATATTCAACTAAACCACAGTTATGCTATTAGGTACACTTTAACAGGCCGATTCATGGAATAATTAGCGCGGCGCAAGTGGGCAAAAACGTGCGAATCGCAGTGGAATAGCGAAAATCGCAGTGAACGTGCGAAAATCGCACGAAAAGCAGCGCACGTCGATTCATGGAAGTCCGTGCGCGAGAAAACCAGCGGATGTGCGATAAAAAGTGCGCGGCGCACGTTAGCGCACAGGCCATCTAACAGCGTGCGCCAGGTCACAGCGAAAATCGCACAGGCCACAGCGAAAATCGCACATAGCGCGGCGCACGCAATAAAAGTAAGCGGAACACGGGCGTAACACTCGGAATGGGGAACAACTTGCCAAAACGTGGGCGTCACGGGGGAAGTACAGGGCACAAGTGCGCGGAACGCCCACACGCTCGCCTACAACACGTATTCATGGAATAGAATAGGGGAAAAAAGCGCACGCTCAAACCAGCGCACAGGCACAAACATGACCGCCACAAGAAAGGAGGCGGTAGCATCTCTGCGGCTGTAAGAAATGTGCGCCAAAAGGTGCGCCAACAAATAGCACCTATATACTGCCATGATGAATGTCCCATACTGTGGCCCTCCAGGAAAAATGACGTGCAAAGGGGTACCCACAAACACGGACACCCGCTGACAAAAAATACGTGTGCATGTATACCGGGGTGCGCGGGAAGTGTCACACGCGATTTGCAGGGTACGTGCATCACAGGGGTTCGCGTGAAGTTATTCACGCGATCGGGCCTGGGGGAGCGGGCTACGTGTATTACAGGGGTTCGCGTGAAGTTCCACACGCGATCGGGCCTGGGGGAGCGGGCTTCGTGTATTACAGGGGTTCGCGTGAAGTTCCTCACGCGATCGGGCCTGGGGGAGCGGGCTACGTGTATAACAGGGGTTCGCGTGAAGTTCCTCACGCGATCGGGCCTGGGGGAGCGGGCTACGTGTATTACAGGGGTTCGCGTGAAGTTCCTCACGCGATCGGGCCTGGGGGAGCGGGCTTCGTGTATTACAGGGGTTCGCGTGAAGTTCCACACGCGATCGGGCCTGGGGGAGCGTGCTACGTATATTTCAGGGGTTCGCGTGAAGTTTCACACGCGAATAGCCTGGGCGCGTGAATTTGAGGGGTGCGCGGGAAGTTCCTCACGCGATCGGGCCTGGTGGAGCGGGCTACGTGTATTACAGGGGTTCGCGTGAAGTTCCTCACGCGATCGGGCCTGGGGGAGCGGGCTACGTGTATTACAGGGGTTCGCGTGAAGTTCCTCACGCGATGGGTCCTGGGGGAGCGGGCTTCGTGTATTACAGGGGTTCGCGTGAAGTTCCACACGCGATTGGGCCTGGGGGAGCGTGCTACGTATATTTCAGGGGTTCGCGTGAAGTTTCACACGCGAATAGCCTGGGCGCGTGAATTTGAGGGGTGCGCGGGAAGTTCCTCACGCGATCGGGCCTGGGGGAGCGGGCTACGTGTATGACAGGGGTTCGCGTGAAGTTCCTCACGCGATCGGGCCTGGGGGAGCGGGCTACGTGTATTACAGGGGTTCGCGTGAAGTTCCTCACGCGATCGGGCCTGGGGGAGCGGGCTTCGTGTATTACAGGGGTTCGCGTGAAGTTCCACACGCGATCGGGCCTGGGGGAGCGTGCTACGTATATTTCAGGGGTTCGCGTGAAGTTTCACACGCGAATAGCCTGGGCGCGTGAATTTGAGGGGTGCGCGGGAAGTTCCTCACGCGATCGGGCCTGGTGGAGCGGGCTACGTGTATTACAGGGGTTCGTGTGAAGTTCCTCACGCGATCGGGCCTGGGGGAGCGGGCTACGTGTATTACAGGGGTTCGCGTGAAGTTCCTCACGCGATCGGGCCTGGGGGAGCGGGCTTCGTGTATTACAGGGGTTCGCGTGAAGTTCCACACGCGATCGGGCCTGGGGGAGCGTGCTACGTATATTTCAGGGGTTCGCGTGAAGTTTCACACGCGAATAGCCTGGGCGCGTGAATTTGAGGGGTGCGCGGGAAGTTCCTCACGCGATCGGGCCTGGGGGAGCGGGCTACGTGTATTACAGGGGTTCGCGGGAAGTTCCACACGCGAATAGCCTGGGCGCGTGTATTTCAGGGGTGCGCGGGAAGTTCCACACGCGAATAGCCTGGGCGCGTGAATTTGAGGGGTGCGCGTGAAGTTCCACACGCGAATAGCCTGGGCGCGTGTATTTCAGGGGTTCGCGGGAAGTTCCACACGCGAATAGCCTGGGCGCGTGTATTTCAGGGGTTCGCGGGAAGTTCCACACGCGAATAGCCTGGGCGCGTGTATTTCAGGGGTGCGCGGGAAGTTCCACACGCAAATAGCCTGGCCGCGTGTATTTCAGGGGTGCGCGGGAAGTTCCACACGCGAATAGCCTGGCCGCGTGTATTTCAGGGGTGCGCGGGAAGTTCCACACGCGAATAGCCTGGGCGCGTGTATTTCAGGGGTGCGCGGGAAGTTCCACACGCGAATAGCCTGGCCGCGTGTATTTCAGGGGTGCGCGGGAAGTTCCACACGCGAATAGCCTGGGCGCGTGTATTTCAGGGGTGCGCGGGAAGTTCCACACGCGAATAGCCTGGGCGCGTGAATTTCAGGGGTGCGCGGGAAGTTCCACACGCGAATAGCCTGGGCGCGTGTATTTCAGGGGTGCGCGGGAAGTTCCACACGCGAATAGCCTGGCCGCGTGTATTTCAGGGGTGCGCGGGAAGTTCCACACACGAATAGCCTGGGCGCGTGTATTTCAGGGGTGCGCGGGAAGTTCCACACGCGAATAGCCTGGGCGCGTGAATTTCAGGGGTGCGCGGGAAGTTCCACACGCGAATAGCCTGGGCGCGTGTATTTCAGGGGTGCGCGGGAAGTTCCACATGTGATTTGACAGTGTGGCTCCTCCCAGGTGTACCCTGTACACCCTCCACGGCCCCTGCAGGCAGCCCACACCACAGGGGACTACCCTGCATCCCTGGTCATGTCCCGCAGGCAGCCCACCCAACATGGGCATGCCCCCCAGCAAAGGCACATGTCTCCTTGAACTAATGAACACCAACACATGTCCCCTTGCACCCCCACCCCCCAGCACTGTGGGGCACCTGCCAGCAGGCCCCCACCCATGTCCAACTCATGTCTCCCACCACCCCCAAACCCCAGCCACCAGGGTCACCCTCCACCAGGGCCCCACTCATGTCTCCCACCACCCCCAAACCCCAGCCACCAGGGTCACCCTCCACCAGGGCCCCACTCATGTCTCCCACCACCCCCACCCCCCAGCACTGTGGGGCACCTGCCAGCAGGCCCCCACCCATGTCCAACTCATGTCTCCCACCACCCCCAAACCCCAGCCACCAGGGTCACCCTCCACCAGGGCCCCACTCATGTCTCCCACCACCCCCACCCCCCAGCACTGTGGGGCACCTGCCAGCAGGCCCCCACCCATGTCCAACTCATGTCTCTCACCACCCCCACCCCCCAGCACTGTGGGGCACCTGCCAGCAGGCCCCCACCCATGTCCAATCCATGCCCCCCTGCACCTGGGTCCCAACATTCCCCAATCATGTCCGTAATGCCCATCCTCCCCTGCCAAAAGGCCCAACCAACTATCACACCCACCCACATATCAAAGGCAATTACATGTTACACCCCCAATGTAAATAATGCAATTTAACACATGTCTGTCACACACAATGGCTGCAAGTGAATGACAAAACACCCAACATGACATGCCTGAAAGCAATGAGATGATACGACACATTGAAGATTAAAAAAATAATATGTATTGAACAGCAAATAAGAAAAAACACAAAGCAAATCAAACAAAACAAGATGAATGTCCATGAAAAAATTATGAAAAAATAAAATAAGCCAATCAAGAAGATAATCCTGGGTCCATGAGCCCTACCAAATTAAACCTAACTGACTACTAACTAAAAAGGGAACTATATACAAAAAAGTGGTGCATTGTCCAATCGCAACCCAAAAAAAATTCAAAAAAACAAAGGAAACCTAACCCTAACTATACAACTATATACAAAGGCAGCGGGCTATTCGGACGGCTCACTGGTTGTTGTCATGGGCCAGGGCATCCTCGAACTCCTGCTCAATGGCTTGGAGGCGGGCATGTTCCCTGGCCCCGAGGTCCCGCAGGGATAACGCAGTGTCAAGCTCAAACTCCCTGCGAAGACCCTCGAGGCACTCAGCCCGCCTCAGCGCCCTCCGCATGGAGTCCTCCGCCCTGACCATCGTGAGCCGTTCCTCCTCTGCCCGCTGCCGCTCCGCACCTATCCGCTGGCACAACCTCTCCCACACGGAAGCCACTCCCATTCCAGGGTTCTCCTGCCCTCCGGCCGATGCCTGCACCCCTGATGTTGATGGCCCCGAGCCATGATGCCTCCCACGTTGAGCCTGCTGCTGCCTCCGACGCAACTGCCTGTGCCAGCACGACGGCATCCAGGCTGATGGAAACCACCGACGCCGTCGTGCATGTGCCCTGCCCGATGATGCCGTCACATCCTCCATCTGCTGGGGTCCAGTTGCTCTGGTGTCCACCCCTGCTGGATCTCTGACTCCCGACTGTGGCAGGGATGGGATCCCCACCGAGCTGGCTGCATTGGTCGGGGCAGGTCCACAGGGGGCCCTGGTGGCATCTGGGCTGGAAGACGGCAAGGAGAACGACTGGTGGATAGCCTGCACAGAGGAGGAGAGGGCCGCCACATTGGCCAACACATGCAGGAAACCCCCGAACATGGCCGATCCCAATTGGGCCACGTCGGCACGGTGCACTTCGTGATGACGTGCGTGCTCCTCCCGGGAAGCACGCACGGCATCACGAATCGCAGCCGTGCGCAACGCGACCCCAATCAGGACCTTCTCCGCACGGCCAGGGGTTCCCACGTCCGCAGGTGGAGGGGAGTCAGGTGACATGGACATCCCCTCTACCTGCGGACAGGCCTGGGACGGGGCATCCCTGCTGGTGCATGGTGGTGCACTCACAGGGTCAGGGACAGCGACATGCACAGGCCCCTCCACGGTGACCTGTGCTGCCTCCTGCCCCTGGCCCTGGACTGCACCACTTGCACCAGCAGGGATGCCCCCACCAGGCCCCATGTGTGCCCCAGTGGCGGCCTCCTCCTCCTCTGTGCAAACCACCAACCTGGATGGCTCCTCACCGTCTCCCACCGTAGCAGGCCCCTGTGGGGGCTCACCCACCCCTTCCGCTGCAGCCGTGGGGGCATCCCCGCCGCCTTGCTCCACAGCGCCGTCTCCGCCCTCTTCTTCACTAGCCGCTGCGTAGAGGGAGACAAAGAACACAAGCATCAGGGCACTGTACAATGGTCCCCTAGACAGGAAGCAATAGCAGATGAGCACCACTGTCAAAGTACACTTCCATCATGTCCCTCCACAACACATGGGCCAGTCCAGGCAAAACACACACAGTAACAGGCATGGTGCATGCCATGGACATTTCCATGCATGTCCAATGGACTCTTGAAACATTCAATGATATGTAACTCACATGCATCATGGCTCATGCCCATCACATGCACACACATCACCTCAGTCACATCCATCTGGCCCCAAACACACCAAACACAGCGGATACAAGGGTAATTTTGCTGCTTTACTGAATCTCTGCATTGTCACACACATGTGTCATGCATCCATGGCATGCACAAGTCACAGACACGCAGGTCAGGCACACAGACATGGCTACCATATATGTACCTGGCATCAGCACCCATCCCTCACCCCCACCCATGTTCAGGTACAGAGACTGGCATGCTCTCATGTTCATAATCTGATTAGGGCTCCCCATGCGGCATTTCAACACATGCAACAACCATGTGCATCACACATCACTGGTCGCACATGCATTACCATGATGTCCCTGCACACATACATGCATACATGGGCTATGGCACACATACAGGCAAGTATCATAGAACCAGCACACCGCAACATGCCCTGTCTCACACAGTAATGCATGGACATTTACCGCTCAACTACAGACGGGCCTCCCTCTCAAGGATCTGGGCGTGGAGCGCTGGGCGTACGCGTTCCAGGACCCTCATCTGGATGGTACTCATGCGGCCCCGGCCCCCCTCCACGAGGCGCCGGGCCTTCACAAGGGTCCTGGACCTCAAGTCCTCCCAGCGCTTCTTGATCTTCAGGACGTCGCGGGTTGCCACCCCCTCCGCGTTGATGGCAACCACACAGTCGGCCCAGATCCTCTGCCGTCCTTCCTTGCTGGCGCGGGACGATCCAAAGAGGGCATCATACTGCCCCAGGACATGCTCCACCAGGACACCAACTTCGGTGACAGTGAAGCTGGTGCCCCTCTGCCCCTCTGGCCTGGGGTTGCCACTGGTGCCAGATGTGGAAGTGCCCGACATGGCAACCCCAGAGGCAGGTGTGGGTGGGCAACTGGGTCCTGGGGCTGGGCTGTGGAGCGATGTAATACCAGTCGGGAGTCTTCAGTTCCAGCAGGGGTGGACACAGCAACTGGACCCCTGCAGATGGCTGATGTGCAGGCACCAAATGGCAGGGCACGGTGGCAGCAGGCAGGCAGGCAGGCAGCAGCAGATGGCACGTGGGAGGCTGCTCGGGGCACTGGGGGGCAGTAACTCGGCCTTCTGGGCAGGAGCGTGGGCTTCCGTGTGTTTTCGCGTGGCCAGCTTGATACGGAGTGATTTGGCACGTGAAAATCCTGCACGTCAGCGTGAAATCCGAGGAAAGGCCCTTAGCGCCTAAGCGCGTCAGCACGCATACGCGATTCTATTGGACCAGAGTCCCTCAGCGCGTAAGCGCGTCTGTGACGTGACCCGCACGGGTGTTCCCCACTCAGGACGTGATGACGGGGCACACGTGGAGATACTGCACGTCAGAGTGTCATCGCGTGTAATTGGACAAAAGAGCGCGTACACGCGATTGGCCTATGTACGTGTATTTAATGGGTGCGCGGCCACTTACACACGCAAGTACGTCAGCGAACCTGTATCCCGTGGTGCGTGTGAATTTCCACACGCTATTGGACTTGGAACAGGATTCCAGGGCTGCGCGGGTCACACGCTGTATCCCGTGGTGCGTGTGAATTTCCACACGCTATTGGACTGGCAACAGGATTCCAGGGCTGCGCGGGTCACACGCTGTATCCCGTGGTGCGTGTGAATTTCCACACGCTATTGGACTGGGAACAGGATTCCAGGGCTGCGCGGGTCACACGCTGTATCCCGTGGTGCGTGTGAATTTCCACACGCTATTGGACTGGCAACAGGATTCCAGGGCTGCGCGGGTCACACGCTGTATCCCGTGGTGCGTGTGAATTTCCACACGCTATTGGACTGGCAACAGGATTCCAGGGCTGCGCGGGTCACACGCTCGCCTAGAACATGCGCTAAGCATAAATTGCGGACTTTAACAATAACAAGCTCAGACGCCAGGATGAACATACCGTTCCTAGCAGCAGTGGCAGTGGGCTACCAAAGGAGGAGGAGGATAGTCAGGGCCAGAATATTCACACCCAGAACCAGCCTTTTCGGGATGCCTGATGACCAGGTGTATGGGAGGTACAGGTTTCCACCACACATCATACTGGACCTGGTGACTGAGTGGGAGGATGACCTCACATCACCCACCCTGTGCTCCCAAGCACTCAGCCCCCTGGAGAAGGTCCTCAATGTACTGCACTTCTTAGCCACTGGATCATTTCAGCGGACAAGTGCCATAGTGGGTGGGGTGTCACAGGCCACCCAGTCACGCTGCCTACACCAGGTCTTGAACATCATGACTGCACGCCCATCAGTCCGCAGGCACATATACCTGCCCAGAACACCTGCAGAAAGGCATGCTGCCGCCCTGGATTTTTACGCAGTGGCACGATTCCCCAAAGTGCTAGGTGCCATCGACTGCACCCATGTGGCTCTACGTCCCCCCAGGGCATCTGAGCACATCTATAGGAACCGCAAGCACTGGCATTCCATCAACGTGCAGGTAGCATGTAATGCCAAGGGAATCATCACCTCAGTATATGCCAACTATCCCGGCTCCACCCACGACAGCTTCATTTACCGAATGTCCACCCTAAGCCGGGACCTAGAAGCTGGGCGGCATGGCGATACATGGCTGCTTGGTGAGTATGTATGCCACTGCACATGCATGCATGTTGGATACTGAGCAAGGTCACAACCTCACCAATGATACCAATCCCCACCTCCACAGGGGACAGTGCCTACCCTCTCAGCCCCCACATGATGACGCCAATTCGGAACCCCACCACGCCACCCCAGGTAAGATTTAACACAGCCCACATTACAACCAGGGGCATAGTGGAGCGCACATTCGGAGTGCTGAAGTCACGCTTTCGCTCCCTTGACCGTTCTGGCGGGCTGCTGTTATACGCTCCCCCAGTAGTGTGCAGGATCATAGTGGCAGCATGTGTCCTGCACAACGTTGCAACACGCCGGGGCCTGGCCGTGGACATGGTGGTGGCCCCACATCCCCAACCACATGCACAGCCGCTGCGCATGGGAGGGGAAAGGGCACGGGGGGAGGCAGCCCGTACACAGCTAGTGGCTAATTACTTCACATAGAAATCACACCCCTGTGGAGTGCACACTGCCCTGGCACATTCCATCTGACAATCAATGATGACTCAACCTGACACTGATCCTGAATGTCTGGAGAATGAACCGGGAATTCCATGTCAGCCTGAGATTGTTCACCTGGAAGTGTCACAATGTGTGCATCCCTACCCACACAGACACCACCAATGCAGTTTTGTGAAGTTACACATTGAAGCAGCTAAAATGAATACCCACTTGCAAAATGCAACAAGAGGACAGTGCCATGTCAGCCAACCCAACCCCAGCACTGCCACACGACACACCGTGCCATGTCATGCTAATTGCAGGTAAACAAAGTAATCCCCACAACATGACATCACTCTCACTATGTACAGTGGCACTATTAGAAACCTGCAACACCTGAAATGCTCACAGCAATGCCGGACCAACAACATACTTGAGCACGTAGTACCATTAACATGACATCAAAAATGTAACATATTAGTAGTCTCACCACCTGGAAATGCCTGCACTCCCACCACTACCAACTGTGCAGTGTTGGCGCCATGTAGAGTTGTAGGTGCACTGCTGCCAACATGGTCCCCATCGCCAGACTAGAGGTCCTTGTGTGGACTTGAGGAAGGGACCTGCAAATTGGGAGGTAGACACAGAAGAAGAGTTACACATCAATGCAACATGCAGTGTACAACACAACAGCAATATGCACTAGGAATGTATACACAGTATTGACTACAGACTGGCCACACAGGTCATGGGAGTCCAACGTCACTGTGTAATTCACTGTCACTTGGGCACACCCTTTGCAAGCCCATGGAAACGGGAAGCAGGAGGGGTGTGTGTGACTCAAACCCAAGCATCGGAACCAAATACATTACAAGCCTGCATGTGCCCAGCCACAATGCAGCGTATGCCCACAGGAACCACGGAAGCCAACAGATCGGAGCCAACAGATCGGAGCCAACAGATCGGAGCCAACAGATCGGAGCCAACAGATCGGAGCCAACAGATCGGAGCCAACAGATCGGAGCCAACAGATCGGAGCCAACAGATCGGAGCCAACAGATCGGAGCCAACAGATCGGAGCCAACTGATCGGAGCCAACAGATCGGAGCCAACAGATCGGAGCCAACAGATCGGAGCCAACAGATCGGAGCCAACAGATCCTCCCAAAAAAATTGGGAATAAAAGAAATAAAAATAAAAATAAAAATAAGAAAAAATCAAAAATGGCCATTGATGGGCCCGGGGGGGTTGGGGAGGCCACCCAGGAGGTCCGAGGACAGGATGCACACCAGAACCCACCTGCGTGGATCCTGGGAAAATAAAACACCTCCATGGGCTCATGGCCCACACGGCTACCCTATTGTGGGAGTGTCACTGCTGTCGCTATTATCACCCTGTGCAGCTGCATCCGGAGGTGGTTGCACTATGGGAGGCAGCCCACGCAAGGCCCTAGTCTGCTCCTCCATGGCTGCAAGCATGCGGGTGTGGTAGGTCTGGTTCTGGAGGATGAGTGTGCGGAGGTCCCCATGCAACAACTCACGGGATGCCCGGACCTCCGCCCTCGTTGCCTGCATCTCAGCTGAGAGCGTACGGGTGAGACGCTCCAGCTGCTGTTCTGTCCTTTGGTGTGTTGAAGCCTCAAGCTCAACAAGAGTCGTCCTGAGGTGTAGGAGCTCCTGCCTCAGGGCTTCCCTGTGGCCCTGGGACTCAATGGAGATGGCCTCCTGCAGAGTCGCCAGTGCCGCCCGCCTGTCCCTGTTGGACCCCAACATGTCCTCCCTGTGTGACTGGCAGATGGAGTCAGTTGCCTGCTCTAGTCGCTCCATCAGCCTTTCTGGGGGGACAATGGAAGTGGCCACCCTATCCATGGCCTGAGCCATCATCTCGGATGATGCAGCCTGTTGGGTAGCCATACCGTAAATGGATTGCTCCCATGCGGTATTGCCAGGTGGCGTACGGCCACCACGTCGGCGGGCACCACACCTGTCTGGGGCAAGGCGAACTGCGCCTTGCTGTGCCGGCACTGCCTGAGGCTGCAGGACTGCATTGCCCCTCTGATCTGCTGGCCCAGGAACAGGATCAGATGTCGCGGAGTGTGACCCTGCATCCGTAACCACCAAAGGCGTAGCTGCCAACACTGACATCCCCATGGAGGGTACTGACCCTGGTGCAGGTGGGTGAGACAGAACAGAATCCCTCCCTGGAACACTCACCAGCGACGGCACGTAAGTCTCATCCGAATCAACACCTGAGTACAGCTCGGGGGAGGTGCAGCCAGAGACACCCCTTGAGAGCACGACCTGCAGCACTTGTGGGTTCTCCCCCACCACCACACCACGTCCCTCACTGGTGGTTGGTCGGCCCTGGGACACCTCCTGGGTCTGCACCATCTCCACAACCCCAGCAGTATCAGGTGCGTCTTCCCCTGCAAAGACATGAAAACAAAGTAATGGAAACAGGCATTAGCACCATGGCACACATTGAGGGCTGAGAAGCAAGAGAACCAGTACTTGATTGACATGTCCCACATGACTAAAACCCTCCCATGCATGCACCCTCACTGCGTATGAAGTGCAGGCAAACGGCACACACTGATGACACCAAGATGGAAGATGAACAAATTTTCTGCATGCTGCCTGGCAGTGGCATCACACATTGGCCTGTGATTGGCAGGTGAAACACACATGCCATCACACAGATGGCATGTACCATTGCTATTGAGTGAAGATGGAGAGGAGGGCAGCACCTATTCATTCAGTCCAGTTCCCGCATGTAATAGCTTTTCTGATTCTAACAGGTCAGATTTTTCACCTGGAGCTGCCAGTCTGTAATGGTCAAATTGCACAGGGACATGTGTGTACAAATGATATCCAGGTAACAAAGTCACTCCCCTTTACCATACCCATGTCAGACATGTGACTAGTGGACAGCGACATGCCTAGTGAAAGTGGTGGAATGCAAACAAACTGACTGAATGAACAGTGAAAAATAAGCAAATCTGTTGTGTCAAGGTGACACTTCAAGGGCAACTGGCGTGCAGTTGTGCTAGATGTCTACTGTTGGCAGAAGGGATACTGCTATGGCCAAATGCAGCTGCGCAGGTAGTATTGCATGAAGCACATGGCTGACCCATACGACTGAGGCGCACACACTCTCTCCTGGCACCCAAACAGAAGCCCTCACACACACACCATGCACATGTATGACACACACATGCATGTGCACTCACCGGACAATGCCTCGTAATCAGCCAGATCTCCCACGCCTTGGATCTGTTCCTCCGTGACGTAGGTCCCAGCGACTGACTCATGTGGAGTGAGTTCCATGTCTACTACTGGAGACCCACCTCCAGTCACTAGAGTTGCGGCATGACTTGAGGCCAGCTTACTCTTTGCCCTGCGCTTTAGGTCATTCCAGCGCTTATAGCAATCATTGGCTGTGCGCCTCACGATTCCAAGGGCACTTACGATGTCCGCAACGGTCTGCCAGTGTGCCTGGCGTTGTGCAGGTGTGGTCTTGGATCCTGCAACAATGACCATCTCGTTGTCATGTCCGGACACATACTCGACAAGTGCATTCAGTTCGTCATCCGTGAAGCTGGGCTTCCTGGACGGGCCGGACTGTGTAGCCCTGTCTGGGGCATCAGCCTGTGCCGGACGAGCACTCTTCCTCTTCCGCTTGGAAGGTGGTGGTGATCCTGAGTGTCCTGCGCCGCTCTGGACACTAGGGGCAGGAGCCCTGGTGGACTCTGTATCAGGAGTGTGGGATTGCACACTCAGCATGGGAGTTGGTGCAGGCATTGGCTCGAGTGTGATGGTGTCAGGGGGAATCTCAGCAGCATGGACTAGGACCGACACTGTCCTGGCTGGGTGTGTGAGGGCTGGGGTGGATGGAGCCGCAGCTGCCCCTGCAGCCACTCCGCCCTGCCTCCTTGGTGCAGTAGATGACCTTGCTGCCCCAGATCCACGTGGCATGATGGCATCAACGTGCACCAGCGCACGTGTCGTAGCCCTGCTGACCTGGAAGTCAGCCATGGAGTCAGCCAGGTCTGGTGCCACAATGGGCTGGTCCAACAAGGGCTGAGCATGGATGGTGTCAGCCACTTCAGCCTCAACGGGAGGGGGGGAGGGGGGGGGAGGGGGGGGATGATGGGTGCCCTTGACTGGTCCTCCACACATGGGGGGACAGGCTCACCCTGCAAGTTACGACCACGTCCCCTACCGGATCCACCACGGCCACCACTTGTGGCTCTTCCACCTTTGCCACCCTTACGGAATCCTCGCCTCCCAGCCATGGCACTGATATTAATGTGCGTATGGGAGTGGCTGTAGACAATTGTCCTGGGCAATTGGGGGTCAAAGGGGTTGGGTACCAGATGGTAATTGTACCCTAGTGCTCTAGCACGGCTGATTGTAACCCCTGGGGAAAGATGACGGGTCACGCAACGCACAGGAGGCCCAAAAAAGGGAGATGACGTGCACGCAACCCCTCCTAGACCACGTGTGCAGAAAGAAAAACCTGCACTAGGCTGTGGCACCCAGTAACACAAGAATGAACGTATGCGTGTCACACGCAGCCTAGAATGACCTCTGAAGGGGTAGGCAACACACGGGGCAAGCACAGAAGTTGGATACGTGCGTGACTCACCGTCTGCCAGGTAAAAGAGCGTGAAGAATGAGCGCGTTTGGCTGGCTAAACCCCCGCCAAAAGAAGATGTGTACGCTGTCTGAGAAGACAGGACAACAGTAGAAGGGGACACTGTTTGAGGGAACAGGCCCAGGTAAACCAGTAAAAGAGAAAAAAGAGAAAAAGCTGTCAGAGGTAACAGGGAATACGAACTGGAAACGCCGTGAAGTAAATCGCGTGTGAAACGACAAGAAGTACAGATTTCACCCACTCGCTCTCCACGAAAAGCACGTACAAGGAAATGGTGTTCTACATGTACCTTATATACAGGCCCACACGTACAGCGTCACTTACGCGGCGTGTACGTTCACCAATCACACGCTTTGTCACTCCTGCGTGTAGATCCATTTTCACCAATCACACGCTTTGTCACTTCTACGTGTACATCCATTTTCACCAATCACACGCTTTGACACTGGGACGTGTCACGCAACAATTTCCTGCACGTGCAGGTGACTATAGGCGCGCATATGCTGTTGACGGGTTTACGTGCTAAGGGCCTTTGCTGACGTGTGGGATTTCACTACCTATCAGGCTGTCCACGCGTTCACACACGAGAGACCACGCTCCTGGCCAGGAGGCGAAATTACTGCCCCCCAGAGCCCTGAGCACGCTCCCACCTGCCATCTGCTGCTGCCTGACTGCCTGCTGGCCACGTGCCCCACAGTGCTGGTGGGTGGGGGTGTTGGGAGACATGGGTGGGGGCCTGGTGGAGGGTGCCCCTGCACTGGTGGGGGTGGTGGGAGACATGGGTGGGGGCTTGGTGGAGAGTGCCCCTGGTGGCGGGGGGTGGTGGGAGACATGGGTGGGGGCCTGGTGGAGGCTGCCCCTGGTGGCGGGAGGGTGGGGGTGGTGGGAGACATGAGTGGGGGCCTGGTGGAGGCTGCCCCTGCACTGCTGGGGGGGTGGGGGTGCAGGGGGACATGAGCAGGTGTGCAGGGTAGTCCCCTGTTTTGTAGACTGCCTGCAGGGGCCGTGGAGGGTGTACAGGGAACACCTGTGAGGACCCACCCAGCCTAATCGCGTGTGATGATTCCCACGCACCCCTGTAATACACGTACCCTGGCTAATCGCGTGTATAACTTCCCGCATTCCCCTGTAATACACGTACCCTGGCCAATCGCGTGTTAAACTTCCCGCGTACCCCTGTAATACACGTACCCTGGCCAATCGCGTGTTAAACTTCCCGCGTACCCCTGTAATACACGTACCCTGGCCAATCGCGTGTTAAACTTCCCGTGTACCCCTGTAATACACGTACCCTGGCTAATTGCGTGTTGAACTTCCCGCGTACCCCTGTAATACACTTACCCTGGCTAATCGCGTGTTAAACTTCCCGCGTACCCCTGTAATACACGTACCCTGGCTAATCGCGTGTTAAACTTCCCGCGTACCCCTGTAATACACGTACCCTGGCCAATCGCGTGTTGAACTTCCCGCGTACCCCTGTAATACACGTACCCTGGCCAATCGCGTGTTAAACTTCCCGCGTACCCCTGTAATACACGTACCCTGGCTAATTGCGTGTTGAACCTCCCGCGTACCCCTGTAATACACTTACCCTGGCTAATCGCGTGTTAAACTTCCCGCGTACCCCTGTAATACACGTACCCTGGCTAATCGCGTGTTAAACTTCCCGCGTACCCCTGTAATACACGTACCCTGGCCAATCGCGTGTTGAACTTCCCGCGTACCCCTGTAATACACGTACCCTGGCCAATCGCGTTTTAAACTTCCCGCGTACCCCTGTAATACACGTACCCTGGCTAATCGCCTGTTAAACTTCCCGCGTACCCCTGTAATACACGTACCCTGGCCAATCGCGTGTTAAACTTCCCGCGTACCCATGTAATACACGTACCCTGGCTAATCGCGTGTATGACTTCACGCGTACCCCTGTAATACACTTACCCTGGCTAATCGCGTGTTGAACTTCCCGCGTACCCCTGTAATACACGTACCCTGGCTAATCGCGTGTATGACTTCACGTGTACCCCTGATATGCACGTTACCCGCTTTGCGTTCCTTGTTTGGCTGCCCTGTAAACTGGTCCAGAGTTAGCGCAGCCCTTTGCGATGATTTAGCGATTTTGCTGGCTTTTCCTTGCGAGAGGGCGTTCTTGGGGGCGTTACTGGCGCTGCTGCAGGGTCGCTGCGATACTCTGCGCCACGGCTGGTTTGGGAGCATGTAATCCATGAATACGCTGTGCGCGGAAATCGGTTTTATCGCACGTGCCTGGCGCAGTCAATCGCACGCGGACACTCTGCGCCAGCCGATTGCGACACTTTTCTGCGAAATTCTATGAATTACCGTGTATATATTCAACACTTTCTATATTCAACTAAAGCACAGTTATGCTATTAGGCACACTTTCGATATTCAACACTCTCTATATTCAACTAAAACCACAGTTATGCTATTAGGTACACTTTCTATAGTCAACACTTTCTATATTCAACTAAACCACAGTTATGCTATTAGGTACACTTTCTATATTCAACACTTTCTATATTCAACTAAACTACAGATATGCTATTAGGTACACCTTCTATATTCAACTAAACCACAGTTATGCTGCTAGGCGCACTTTCTATATTCAACACTCTCTATATTCAACTAAAACCACAGTTATGCTATTAGGTACACTTTCTATATTCAACACTTTCTATATTCAACTAAACCACAGTTATGCTATTAGGTACACTTTCTATATTCACCACTTTCTATATTCAACTAAACCACAGTTATGCTATTAGGTACACTTTCTATATTCAACACTTTCTATATTCATCTAAGCCACAGTTATGCTATTAGGTACACTTTCTATATTCAACACTTTCTATATTCAACTAAGCCACAGATATGCAATTAGGTACACTTTCTAAATTCAACTAAACCACAGTTATGCTATTAGGGACACTTTCTATATTCAACACTTTCTATAATCAACTAAAATCACAGTTATGCTATTAGGTACACTTTCTATATTCAACACTTTTTATATTCAACTAAACTACAGTTATGCTATTAGGTACACTTTATATATTCAACACTCTCAATATTCAACTAAACCACAGTTATGCTATTAGGTACACTTTCTATATTCAGCACTTTCTATATTCAACTAAAACCACAGTTATGCTATTAGGTACAATTTCTATGTTCAAAACTTTCTATATTCAACTAAACCACAGTTATGCTATTAGGTACACTTTCTATATTCAACACTTTCTATATTCAACTAAACCACAGTTATGCTATTAGGTACACTTTCTATATTCAACACTTTCTATATTCATCTAAGCCACAGTTATGCTATTAGGTACACTTTCTATATTCAACACACTCAATATTCAACTAAACCACAGTTATGCTATTAGGTACACTTTCTATAGTCAACACTCTCAATATTCAACTAAACCACAGTTATGCTATTAGGTACACTTTCTATATTCAACACTTTCTATAATCAACTAAACCACAGTTATGCTATTAGGTACACTTTATATATTCAACACTTTCTATATTCAACTAAACCACAGTTATGCTATTAGGCACACTTTCTATATTCAACACTCTCTATATTCAACTAAAACCACAGTTATGCTATTAGGTACACTTTCTATATTCAACACTTTCTATATTCAACTAAATCACAGTTATGTTATTAGGTACACTTTCTATATTCAACACTTTCTATATTCAACTAAGCCACAGATATGCTATTAGGTACACTTTCTAAATTCAACTAAACCACAGTTATGCTATTAGGGACACTTTCTATATTCAACACTTTCTATAATCAACTAAAATCACAGTTATGCTATTAGGTACACTTTCTATATTCAACACTTTTTATATTCAACTAAACTACAGTTATGCTATTAGGTACACTTTATATATTCAACACTCTCAATATTCAACTAAACCACAGTTATGCTATTAGGTACACTTTCTATATTCAACACTTTCTATATTCAACTAAAACCACAGTTATGCTATTAGGTACAATTTCTATATTCAACACTTTCTATATTCAACTAAACCACAGTTATGCTATTAGGTACACTTTCTATATTCAACACTTTCTATATTCAACTAAACTACAGATATGCTATTAGGTACACCTTCTATATTCAACTAAACCACAGTTATGCTGTTAGGCGCACTTTCTATATTCAACACTCTCTATATTCAACTAAAACCACAGTTATGCTATTAGGTACACTTTCTATATTCAACACTTTCTATATTCAACTAAACCACAGTTATGCTATTAGGTACACTTTCTATATTCACCACTTTCTATATTCAACTAAACCACAGTTATGCTATTAGGTACACTTTCTATATTCAACACTTTCTATATTCATCTAAGCCACAGTTATGCTATTAGGTACACTTTCTATATTCAACACTTTCTATATTCAACTAAGCCACAGATATGCTATTAGGTACACTTTCTAAATTCAACTAAACCACAGTTATGCTATTAGGGACACTTTCTATATTCAACACTTTCTATAATCAACTAAAATCACAGTTATGCTATTAGGTACACTTTCTATATTCAACACTTTTTATATTCAACTAAACTACAGTTATGCTATTAGGTACACTTTATATATTCAACACTCTCAATATTCAACTAAACCACAGTTATGCTATTAGGTACACTTTCTATATTCAGCACTTTCTATATTCAACTAAAACCACAGTTATGCTATTAGGTACAATTTCTATGTTCAAAACTTTCTATATTCAACTAAACCACAGTTATGCTATTAGGTACACTTTCTATATTCAACACTTTCTATATTCAACTAAACCACAGTTATGCTATTAGGTACACTTTCTATATTCAACACTTTCTATATTCATCTAAGCCACAGTTATGCTATTAGGTACACTTTCTATATTCAACACACTCAATATTCAACTAAACCACAGTTATGCTATTAGGTACACTTTCTATAGTCAACACTCTCAATATTCAACTAAACCACAGTTATGCTATTAGGTACACTTTCTATATTCAACACTTTCTATAATCAACTAAACCACAGTTATGCTATTAGGTACACTTTATATATTCAACACTTTCTATATTCAACTAAACCACAGTTATGCTATTAGGCACACTTTCTATATTCAACACTCTCTATATTCAACTAAAACCACAGTTATGCTATTAGGTACACTTTCTATATTCAACACTTTCTATATTCAACTAAATCACAGTTATGTTATTAGGTACACTTTCTATATTCAACACTTTCTATATTCAACTAAGCCACAGATATGCTATTAGGTACACTTTCTAAATTCAACTAAACCACAGTTATGCTATTAGGGACACTTTCTATATTCAACACTTTCTATAATCAACTAAAATCACAGTTATGCTATTAGGTACACTTTCTATATTCAACACTTTTTATATTCAACTAAACTACAGTTATGCTATTAGGTACACTTTATATATTCAACACTCTCAATATTCAACTAAACCACAGTTATGCTATTAGGTACACTTTCTATATTCAACACTTTCTATATTCAACTAAAACCACAGTTATGCTATTAGGTACAATTTCTATATTCAACACTTTCTATATTCAACTAAACCACAGTTATGCTATTAGGTACACTTTCTATATTCAACACTTTCTATATTCAACTAAACCACAGTTATGCTATTAGGTACACTTTCTATATTCAACTAAACCACAGTTATGCTATTAGGTACACTTTCTATAATCAACACTCTCAATATTCAACTAAAACCACAGTTATGCTATTAGGCACACTTTCTATATTCAACACTCTCAATATTCAACTAAACCACAGTTATGCTATTAGGTACACTTTATATATTCAACACTTTCTATATTCAACTAAAGCACAGTTATGCTATTAGGCACACTTTCGATATTCAACACTCTCTATATTCAACTAAAACCACAGTTATGCTATTAGGTACACTTTCTATAGTCAACACTTTCTATATTCAACTAAACCACAGTTATGCTATTAGGTACACTTTCTATATTCAACACTTTCTATATTCAACTAAACTACAGATATGCTATTAGGTACACCTTCTATATTCAACTAAACCACAGTTATGCTGTTAGGCGCACTTTCTATATTCAACACTCTCTATATTCAACTAAAACCACAGTTATGCTATTAGGTACACTTTCTATATTCAACACTTTCTATATTCAACTAAACCACAGTTATGCTATTAGGTACACTTTCTATATTCGACACTTTCTATATTCAACTAAACCACAGTTATGCTATTAGGTACACTTTCTATATTCAACACAGTCAATATTCAACTAAACCACAGTTATGCTATTAGGTACACTTTCTATAGTCAACACTCTCAATATTCAACTAAACCACAGTTATGCTATTAGGTACACGTTCTATATTCAACACTTTCTATAATCAACTAAACCACAGTTATGCTATTAGGTACACTTTATATATTCAACACTTTCTATATTCAACTAAAACACGGTTATGCTATTAGGCACACTTTCTATATTCAACACTCTCTATATTCAACTAAAAACACAGTTATGCTATTAGGTACACTTTCTATATTCAACACTTTCTATTTTCATCTAAGCCACAGTTATGCTATTAGGTACACTTTCTATATTCAACACACTCAATATTCAACTAAACCACAGTTATGCTATTAGGTACACTTTCTATAGTCAACACTCTCAATATTCAACTAAACCACAGTTATGCTATTAGGTACACTTTCTATATTCAACACTTTCTATAATCAACTAAACCACAGTTATGCTATTAGGTACACTTTATATATTCAACACTTTCTATATTCAACTAAACCACAGTTATGCTATTAGGCACACTTTCTATATTCAACACTCTCTATATTCAACTAAAACCACAGTTATGCTATTAGGTACACTTTCTATATTCAACACTTTCTATATTCAACTAAATCACAGTTATGTTATTAGGTACACTTTCTATATTCAACACTTTCTATATTCAATTAAGCCACAGATATGCTATTAGGTACACTTTCTAAATTCAACTAAACCACAGTTATGCTATTAGGTACACTTTCTATATTCAACACTTTCTATAATCAACTAAAATCACAGTTATGCTATTAGGTACACTTTCTATATTCAACACTTTTTATATTCAACTAAACTACAGTTATGCTATTAGGTACACTTTCTATAGTCAACACTCTCAATATTCAACTAAACCACAGTTATGCTATTAGGTACACATTCTATATTCAACACTTTCTATAATCAACTAAACCACAGTTATGCTATTAGGTACACTTTATATATTCAACACTTTCTATATTCAACTAAACCACAGTTATGCTATTAGGCACACTTTCTATATTCAACACTCTCTATATTCAACTAAAACCACAGTTATGCTATTAGGTACACTTTCTATATTCAACACTTTCTATATTCAACTAAATCACAGTTATGTTATTAGGTACACTTTCTATATTCAACACTTTCTATATTCAACTAAGCCACAGATATGCTATTAGGTACACTTTCTAAATTCAACTAAACCACAGTTATGCTATTAGGTACACTTTCTATATTCAACACTTTCTATAATCAACTAAAATCACAGTTATGCTATTAGGTACACTTTCTATATTCAACACTTTTTATATTCAACTAAACTACAGTTATGCTATTAGGTACACTTTATATATTCAACACTCTCAATATTCAACTAAACCACAGTTATGCTATTAGGTACACTTTCTATATTCAACACTTTCTATATTCAACTAAAACCACAGTTATGCTATTAGGTACAATTTCTATATTCAACACTTTCTATATTCAACTAAACCACAGTTATGCTATTAGGTATACTTTCTATATTCAACACTCAATATTCAACTAAACCACAGTTATGCTCTTAGGTACACTTTCTATATTCAACTAAACCACAGTTATGCTATTAGGTACACTTTCTATAATCAACACTCTCAATATTCAACTAAAACCACAGTTATGCTATTAGGCACACTTTCTATATTCAACACTCTCTATAATCAACTAAAATCACAGTTATGCTATTAGGTACACTTTCTATATTCAACACTCTCAATATTCAACTAAAACCACAGTTATGCTATTAGGCACACTTTCTATATTCAACACTTTCTATATTCAACTAAACCACAGTTATGCTATTGGGTGCACTTTCTATATTCAACACTTTCTATATTCAACTAAACCACAGTTATTCTATTAGGTGCACTTTCTATATTCAACTAAACCACAGTTATGCTATTAGGCGGACTTTCTATATTCAACACTCTCTATATTCAACTAAAACCACAGTTATGCTATTAGGTACACTTTCTATATTCAACACTTTCTATATTCAAATAAACCACAGTTATGCTATTAGGTACACTTTCTATATTCAACACTTTCTATATTCAACTAAACCACAGATATGCTATTAGGTACACTTTCTAAATTCAACTAAACCACAGTTATGCTATTAGGTACAGTTTCTATATTCAACTAAACCACAATTATCCTATTAGGCACACTTTCTATATTCAACTAAACCACAGTTATGCTATTAGGTACATTTTCTATATTCAATACTTTCTATATTCAACTAAACCACAGTTATGCTATTAGGTACACTTTCTATATTCAACACTCTCAATATTCAACTAAACCACAGTTATGCTATTAGGTACACTTTCTATATTCAACTAAACCACAGTTATGCTATTAGGCGCACTTTCTATATTCAACACTCTCAATATTCAACTAAAATCACAGTTATGCTATTAGGTACACTTTCTATATTCATCACTCTCAATATTCAACTAAAACCAAAGTTAAGCTATTAGGCACACTTTCTATATTCAACTAAACCACAGTTATGCTATTAGGTACACTTTCAATATTCAACACTCTCAATATTCAACTAAAACCACAGTTATGCTATTAGGCACACTTTCTATATTCAACACTCTCTATAATCAACTAAAATCACAGTTATGCTATTAGGCACACTTTCTATCTTAAACTAAACCACAGTTATGCTATTAGGTACACTTTCTATATTCAACTAAACCACAGTTATGCTATTAGGCGCACTTTCTATATTCAACACTCTCTATAATCAACAAAAATCACAGTTGTGCTATTAGGCACACTTTCTATATTCAACTAAACCACAGTTATGCTATTAGGTACACTTTCCATATTCAACACTCTCAATATGCAACTAAAACCACAGTTATGCTATTAGGCACACTTTCTATATTCAACACTCTCTATAATCAACTAAAATCACAGTTATGCTATTAGGCACACTTTCTATCTTCAACTAAACCACAGTTATCCTATTAGGTACACTTTCTATATTCAACTAAACCACAGTTATGCTATTAGGCGCTCTTTCTATATTCAACACTCTCTATATTCAACGTAAACCACAGTTATGCTATTAGGTACATTTTCTATATTCAACACTTTCTATATTCAACTAAACCATAGTTATGATATTAGGTATACTTTAAATATTCAACACTCTCAATATCCAACTAAACCACAGTTATGCTATTAGGTTCACTTTCTATATTCAACACTTTCTATATTCAACTAAACCACAGTTATGCTATTAGGTACACTTTCTATATTCAACACTTTCTATATTCAACTAAACCACAGTTATGCTATTAGGTGCACTTTCTATATTCAACTAAACCACAGTTATGCTATTAGGCGGACTTTCTATATTCAACACTCTCTATATTCAACTAAACCACAGTTATGCTATTAGGCACACTTTCTATATTCAACACTCTCTATATTCAACTAAAACCACAGTTATGCTATTAGGTAAACTTTCTATATTCAACACTTTCTATATTCAACTAAAACACAGTTATGCTATTAGGTACTCTTTCTATATTCAACACTTTCTATATTCAACTAAACCACAGATATGCTATTAGGTACACTTTCTAAATTCAAACCACAGTTATGCTATTAGGTACAGTTTCCATATTCAACTAAACCACAATTATCCTATTAGGCACACTTTCTATATTCAACTAAACTACAGTTATGCTATTAGGTACACTTTCTACATTCAACACTCTCTATAATCAACTAAAATCACAGTTATGCTATTAGGTACACTTTCTATATTCAACACTCTCAATATTCAACAAAAACCACAGTTATGCTATTAGGCGGACTTTCTATATTCAACACTCTCTATATTCAACTAAACCACAGTTATGCTATTAGGCACACTTTCTATATTCAACACTCTCAATATTCAACTAAACCACAGTTATGCTATTAGGTACACTTTCTATATTAAACACTTTCTATATTCAACTAAACCACAGTTATGCTATTAGGTACACTTTCTATATTCAACACTTTCTATATTCAACTAAACCACAGTTATGCTATAAGGCACACTTTCTATATTCATCACTTTCTATATTCAACTAAACCACAGTTATGCTATTAGGTACACTTTCTATATTCAACACTTTCTATATTCAACTAAACCACACTTATGCTATTAGGCACACTTTCTATATTCAACACTCTCAATATTCAACTAAACCACAGTTATGCTATTAGGTACACTTTCTATATTCAAGACTTTCTATATTCAACTAAACCACGGTTATGCTATTAGCTACACTTTATATATTCAACACTTTCTATATTCAACTAAACCACAGTTATGCTATTAGGCACACTTTCTATATTCAACACTCTCTATATTCAACTAAAACCACAGTTATGCTATTAGGTACACTTTCTATATTCAACACTTTCTATATTCAACTAAAACCACAGTTATGCTATTAGGTACAATTTCTATATTCAACACTTTCTATATTCAACTAACCCACAGTTATGCTATTAGGTACACTTTCTATATTCAACACTCTCAATATTCAACTAAACCACAGTAATGCTATTAGGTACACTTTCTATATTCAACACTCTCAATATTCAACTAAACCACAGTTATGCTATTAGGTACACTTTCAATAGTCAACACTCTCAATATTCAACTAAACCACAGTTATGCTATTAGGCACACTTTCTATATTCAACACTCTCTATATTCAACTAAAACCACAGTTATGCTATTAGGTACACTTTCTATATTCAACACTTTCTATATACAACTAAATCATAGTTATGCTATTAGGTACACTTTCTATATTCAACACTTTCTATATTCAACTAAGCCACAGATATGCTATTAGGTACACTTTCTAAATTCAACTAAACCACAGTTATGCTATTAGGTACATTTTCTATATTCAACACTTTTTATATTCAACTAAACTACAGTTATGCTATTAGGTACACTTTATATATTCAACACTCTCAATATTCAAC
The DNA here is from genome assembly GCF_040938575.1 of Ambystoma mexicanum. Lineage (NCBI taxonomy): Eukaryota > Metazoa > Chordata > Amphibia > Caudata > Ambystomatidae > Ambystoma > Ambystoma mexicanum. The sequence goes on from NW_027182469.1 coordinate 691,361, forward strand.
TAAACCACAGTTATGCTATTAGGTACACTTTCTATATTCAACACTTTCTATATTTAACGAAAACCACAGTTATGCTATTAGGTACAATTTCTATATTCAACACTTTCTATATTCAACTAAACCACAGTTCTGCTATGAGGTACACTTTCTATATTCAACACTCTCAATATTCAACTAAACCACAGTTTTGCTATTAGGTACACTTTCTATATTTAACACTTTCTATATTCAACTAAACCACAGTAATGCTATTAGGTACACTCTCAATATTCAACTAAACCACAGTTATGCTATTAGGTACACTTTCTATATTCAACACTTTCTATATTCAACTAAACCACAGTTATGCTATTATGTACACTTTCTATATTCAAAACTTTCTATATTCAACTAAAACCACAGTTATGCTATTAGGTACAATTTCTATATTCAACACTTTCTATATTCAACTAAATCACAGTTATGCTATTAGGTACACTTTCTATATTCAACACTTTCTATATTCAACTAAGCCACAGATATGCTATTAGGTACACTTTCTAAATTCAACTAAACCACAGTTATGCTATTAGGTACACTTTCTATGTTCAACACTTTCTATAATCAACTAAAATCACAGTTATGCTATTAGGTACATTTTCTATATTCAACACTTTTTATATTCAACTAAACTACAGTTATGCTATTAGGTACACTTTATATATTCAACACTCTCAATATTCAACTAAACCACAGTTATGCTATTAGGTACACTTTCTATATTCAACACTTTCTATATTTAACTAAAACCACAGTTATGTTATTAGGTACAATTTCTATATTCAACACTTTCTATATTCAACTAAACCACAGTTATGCTATTAGGTACACTTTCTATATTCAACAATCAATATTCAACTAAACCACAGTTATGCTATTAGATACACTTTCTATATTCAACACTCTCAATATTCAACTAAAACCACAGTTATGCTATTAGGCACACTTTCTATATTCAACACTCTCTATAATCAACTAAAATCACAATTATGCTATTAGGTACACTTTCTAAATTCAACTAAACCACAGTTATGCTATTAGGTACAGTTTCTATATTCAACTAAACCACAGTTATCCTATGAGGCACACTTTCTATATTCAACTAAACTACAGTTATGCTATTTGGTACACTTTCTATATTCAACACTCTCTATAATCAACTAAAATCACAGTTATGCTGTTAGGTACACTTTCTATATTCAACATTCTCTATATTCAACCAGAACCACAGTTATGCTATTAGGTACACTTTCTATATTCAAAACTTTCTATATTCAACTAAACCACAGTTATGCTATTAGGTACACTTTCTATATTCAACACTTTCTATAATCAACTAAACCACAGTTATGCTATTAGGTACACTTTATATATTCAACACTTTCTATATTCAACTAAACCACAGTTATGCTATTAGGCACACTTTCTATATTCAACACTCTCTATATTCAACTAAAACCACAGTTATGCTATTAGGTACACTTTCTATATTCAACACTTTCTATAAACAACTAAATCACAGTTATGCTATTAGGTACATTTTCTATATTCAACACTTTCTATATTCAACTAAGCCACAGTTATGCTATTAGGTACACTTTCTATATTCAACACTTTCTATATTTAACTAAAACCACAGTTATGCTATTAGGTACAATTTCTATATTCAACACTTTCTATATTCAACTAAACCACAGTTATGCTATTAGGTACACTTTCTATATTCAACACTCAATATTCAACTAAACCACAGTTATGCTATTAGGTACACTTTCTATATTCAACACGCTCAATATTCAACTAAACCACAGTTATGCTATTAGGCACACTTTCTATATTCAACACTCTCTATAATCAACTAAAATCACAGTTATGCTATTAGGTACACTTTCTATATTCAACACTTTCTATATTCAACTAAACCACAGGAATGCTATTAGGTACACTTTCTATATTCAACACTTTCAATATTCAACTAAACCACAGTTATGCTATTAGGTACACTTTCTATGTTCAACACTTTCTATATTCAACTAAACCACAGTTATGCTATTAGGTACACTTTCTATACTCAACACTTTATATTCAACTAAACCACAGTTATGCTATTAGGTACAATTTCTATATTCAACACTTTCTATATTCAACTAAATCACAGTTATGCTATTAGGTACACTTTCTATATTCAACACTTTCTATATTCAACTAAACCACAGTTATGCTTGTAGGTACACTTTCGATATCCAACACTCTCAATATTCAACTAAAACCACAGTTATGCTATTAGGCACACTTTCTATATTCAACACTCTCTATAATCAACTAAAATCACAGTTATGCTATTAGGTACACTTTCTATATTCAACACTCTCAATATTCAACTAAAACCACAGTTATGCTATTAGGCACACTTTCTATATTCAACACTTTCTATATTCAACTAAACCACAGTTATGCTATTAGGTGCACTTTCTATATTCAACACTTTCTATATTCAACTAAACCACAGTTATTCTATTAGGTGCACTTTCTATATTCAACTAAACCACAGTTATGCTATTAGGCAGACTTTCTATATTCAACACTCTCTATATTCAACTAAACCACAGTTATGCTATTAGGCACACTTTCTATATTCAACACTCTCTATATTCAACTAAAACCACAGTTATGCTATTAGGTACACTTTCTATATTCAACACTTTCTATATTCAACTAAACCACAGTTATGCTATTAGGTACACTTTCTATATTCAACACTTTCTATATTCAACTAAACCACAGATATGCTATTAGGTACACTTTCTAAATTCAACTAAACCACAGTTATGCTATTAGGTACAGTTTCTATATTCAACTAAACCGCAATTATCCTATTAGGCACACTTTCTATATTCAACTAAACCACAGTTATGCTATTAGGTACATTTTCTATATTCAATACTTTCTATATTCAACTAAACCACAGTTATGCTATTAGGTACACCTTCTATATTCAACTAAACCACAGTTATGCTGTTAGGCGCACTTTCTATATTCAACACTCTCTATATTCAACTAAAACCACAGTTATGCTATTAGGTACACTTTCTATATTCAACACTTTCTATATTCAACTAAACCACAGTTATGCTATTAGGTACACTTTCTATATTCACCACTTTCTATATTCAACTAAACCACAGTTATGCTATTAGGTACACTTTCTATATTCAACACTTTCTATATTCATCTAAGCCACAGTTATGCTATTAGGTACACTTTCTATATTCAACACTTTCTATATTCAACTAAGCCACAGATATGCTATTAGGTACACTTTCTAAATTCAACTAAACCACAGTTATGCTATTAGGGACACTTTCTATATTCAACACACTCAATATTCAACTAAACCACAGTTATGCTATTAGGTACACTTTCTATAGTCAACACTCTCAATATTCAACTAAACCACAGTTATGCTATTAGGTACACTTTCTATATTCAACACTTTCTATAATCAACTAAACCACAGTTATGCTATTAGGTACACTTTATATATTCAACACTTTCTATATTCAACTAAACCACAGTTATGCTATTAGGCACACTTTCTATATTCAACACTCTCTATATTCAACTAAAACCACAGTTATGCTATTAGGTACACTTTCTATATTCAACACTTTCTATATTCAACTAAATCACAGTTATGTTATTAGGTACACTTTCTATATTCAACACTTTCTATATTCAACTAAGCCACAGATATGCTATTAGGTACACTTTCTAAATTCAACTAAACCACAGTTATGCTATTAGGGACACTTTCTATATTCAACACTTTCTATAATCAACTAAAATCACAGTTATGCTATTAGGTACACTTTCTATATTCAACACTTTTTATATTCAACTAAACTACAGTTATGCTATTAGGTACACTTTATATATTCAACACTCTCAATATTCAACTAAACCACAGTTATGCTATTAGGTACACTTTCTATATTCAACACTTTCTATATTCAACTAAAACCACAGTTATGCTATTAGGTACAATTTCTATATTCAACACTTTCTATATTCAACTAAACCACAGTTATGCTATTAGGTACACTTTCTATATTCAACACTTTCTATATTCAACTAAACCACAGTTATGCTATTAGGTACACTTTCTATATTCAACTAAACCACAGTTATGCTATTAGGTACACTTTCTATAATCAACACTCTCAATATTCAACTAAAACCACAGTTATGCTATTAGGCACACTTTCTATATTCAACACTCTCAATATTCAACTAAACCACAGTTATGCTATTAGGTACACTTTCTATATTCAACACTTTCTATATTCAACTAAAACCACAGTTATGCTATTAGGTACACTTTCTATATTCAACACTTTCTATATTCAACTAAATCACAGTTATGTTATTAGGTACACTTTCTATATTCAACACTTTCTATATTCAACTAAGCCACAGATATGCTATTAGGTACACTTTCTAAATTCAACTAAACCACAGTTATGCTATTAGGGACACTTTCTATATTCAACACTTTCTATAATCAACTAAAATCACAGTTATGCTATTAGGTACACTTTCTATATTCAACACTTTTTATATTCAACTAAACTACAGTTATGCTATTAGGTACACTTTATATATTCAACACTCTCAATATTCAACTAAACCACAGTTATGCTATTAGGTACACTTTCTATATTCAACACTTTCTATATTCAACTAAAACCACAGTTATGCTATTAGGTACAATTTCTATATTCAACACTTTCTATATTCAACTAAACCACAGTTATGCTATTAGGTACACTTTCTATATTCAACACTTTCTATATTCAACTAAACCACAGTTATGCTATTAGGTACACTTTCTATATTCAACTAAACCACAGTTATGCTATTAGGTACACTTTCTATAATCAACACTCTCAATATTCAACTAAAACCACAGTTATGCTATTAGGCACACTTTCTATATTCAACACTCTCAATATTCAACTAAACCACAGTTATGCTATTAGGTACACTTTATATATTCAACACTTTCTATATTCAACTAAAGCACAGTTATGCTATTAGGCACACTTTCGATATTCAACACTCTCTATATTCAACTAAAACCACAGTTATGCTATTAGGTACACTTTCTATAGTCAACACTTTCTATATTCAACTAAACCACAGTTATGCTATTAGGTACACTTTCTATATTCAACACTTTCTATATTCAACTAAACTACAGATATGCTATTAGGTACACCTTCTATATTCAACTAAACCACAGTTATGCTGTTAGGCGCACTTTCTATATTCAACACTCTCTATATTCAACTAAAACCACAGTTATGCTATTAGGTACACTTTCTATATTCAACACTTTCTATATTCAACTAAACCACAGTTATGCTATTAGGTACACTTTCTATATTCGACACTTTCTATATTCAACTAAACCACAGTTATGCTATTAGGTACACTTTCTATATTCAACACAGTCAATATTCAACTAAACCACAGTTATGCTATTAGGTACACTTTCTATAGTCAACACTCTCAATATTCAACTAAACCACAGTTATGCTATTAGGTACACGTTCTATATTCAACACTTTCTATAATCAACTAAACCACAGTTATGCTATTAGGTACACTTTATATATTCAACACTTTCTATATTCAACTAAACCACGGTTATGCTATTAGGCACACTTTCTATATTCAACACTCTCTATATTCAACTAAAAACACAGTTATGCTATTAGGTACACTTTCTATATTCAACACTTTCTATTTTCATCTAAGCCACAGTTATGCTATTAGGTACACTTTCTATATTCAACACACTCAATATTCAACTAAACCACAGTTATGCTATTAGGTACACTTTCTATAGTCAACACTCTCAATATTCAACTAAACCACAGTTATGCTATTAGGTACACTTTCTATATTCAACACTTTCTATAATCAACTAAACCACAGTTATGCTATTAGGTACACTTTATATATTCAACACTTTCTATATTCAACTAAACCACAGTTATGCTATTAGGCACACTTTCTATATTCAACACTCTCTATATTCAACTAAAACCACAGTTATGCTATTAGGTACACTTTCTATATTCAACACTTTCTATATTCAACTAAATCACAGTTATGTTATTAGGTACACTTTCTATATTCAACACTTTCTATATTCAATTAAGCCACAGATATGCTATTAGGTACACTTTCTAAATTCAACTAAACCACAGTTATGCTATTAGGTACACTTTCTATATTCAACACTTTCTATAATCAACTAAAATCACAGTTATGCTATTAGGTACACTTTCTATATTCAACACTTTTTATATTCAACTAAACTACAGTTATGCTATTAGGTACACTTTCTATAGTCAACACTCTCAATATTCAACTAAACCACAGTTATGCTATTAGGTACACATTCTATATTCAACACTTTCTATAATCAACTAAACCACAGTTATGCTATTAGGTACACTTTATATATTCAACACTTTCTATATTCAACTAAACCACAGTTATGCTATTAGGCACACTTTCTATATTCAACACTCTCTATATTCAACTAAAACCACAGTTATGCTATTAGGTACACTTTCTATATTCAACACTTTCTATATTCAACTAAATCACAGTTATGTTATTAGGTACACTTTCTATATTCAACACTTTCTATATTCAACTAAGCCACAGATATGCTATTAGGTACACTTTCTAAATTCAACTAAACCACAGTTATGCTATTAGGTACACTTTCTATATTCAACACTTTCTATAATCAACTAAAATCACAGTTATGCTATTAGGTACACTTTCTATATTCAACACTTTTTATATTCAACTAAACTACAGTTATGCTATTAGGTACACTTTATATATTCAACACTCTCAATATTCAACTAAACCACAGTTATGCTATTAGGTACACTTTCTATATTCAACACTTTCTATATTCAACTAAAACCACAGTTATGCTATTAGGTACAATTTCTATATTCAACACTTTCTATATTCAACTAAACCACAGTTATGCTATTAGGTACACTTTCTATATTCAACACTCAATATTCAACTAAACCACAGTTATGCTCTTAGGTACACTTTCTATATTCAACTAAACCACAGTTATGCTATTAGGTACACTTTCTATAATCAACACTCTCAATATTCAACTAAAACCACAGTTATGCTATTAGGCACACTTTCTATATTCAACACTCTCTATAATCAACTAAAATCACAGTTATGCTATTAGGTACACTTTCTATATTCAACACTCTCAATATTCAACTAAAACCACAGTTATGCTATTAGGCACACTTTCTATATTCAACACTTTCTATATTCAACTAAACCACAGTTATGCTATTGGGTGCACTTTCTATATTCAACACTTTCTATATTCAACTAAACCACAGTTATTCTATTAGGTGCACTTTCTATATTCAACTAAACCACAGTTATGCTATTAGGCGGACTTTCTATATTCAACACTCTCTATATTCAACTAAAACCACAGTTATGCTATTAGGTACACTTTCTATATTCAACACTTTCTATATTCAAATAAACCACAGTTATGCTATTAGGTACACTTTCTATATTCAACACTTTCTATATTCAACTAAACCACAGATATGCTATTAGGTACACTTTCTAAATTCAACTAAACCACAGTTATGCTATTAGGTACAGTTTCTATATTCAACTAAACCACAATTATCCTATTAGGCACACTTTCTATATTCAACTAAACCACAGTTATGCTATTAGGTACATTTTCTATATTCAATACTTTCTATATTCAACTAAACCACAGTTATGCTATTAGGTACACTTTCTATATTCAACACTCTCAATATTCAACTAAACCACAGTTATGCTATTAGGTACACTTTCTATATTCAACTAAACCACAGTTATGCTGTTAGGCGCACTTTCTATATTCAACACTCTCAATATTCAACTAAAATCACAGTTATGCTATTAGGTACACTTTCTATATTCATCACTCTCAATATTCAACTAAAACCAAAGTTAAGCTATTAGGCACACTTTCTATATTCAACTAAACCACAGTTATGCTATTAGGTACACTTTCAATATTCAACACTCTCAATATTCAACTAAAACCACAGTTATGCTATTAGGCACACTTTCTATATTCAACACTCTCTATAATCAACTAAAATCACAGTTATGCTATTAGGCACACTTTCTATCTTAAACTAAACCACAGTTATGCTATTAGGTACACTTTCTATATTCAACTAAACCACAGTTATGCTATTAGGCGCACTTTCTATATTCAACACTCTCTATAATCAACAAAAATCACAGTTGTGCTATTAGGCACACTTTCTATATTCAACTAAACCACAGTTATGCTATTAGGTACACTTTCCATATTCAACACTCTCAATATGCAACTAAAACCACAGTTATGCTATTAGGCACACTTTCTATATTCAACACTCTCTATAATCAACTAAAATCACAGTTATGCTATTAGGCACACTTTCTATCTTCAACTAAACCAAAGTTATCCTATTAGGTACACTTTCTATATTCAACTAAACCACAGTTATGCTATTAGGCGCTCTTTCTATATTCAACACTCTCTATATTCAACGTAAACCACAGTTATGCTATTAGGTACATTTTCTATATTCAACACTTTCTATATTCAACTAAACCATAGTTATGATATTAGGTACACTTTAAATATTCAACACTCTCAATATCCAACTAAACCACAGTTATGCTATTAGGTTCACTTTCTATATTCAACACTTTCTATATTCAACTAAACCACAGTTATGCTATTAGGTACACTTTCTATATTCAACACTTTCTATATTCAACTAAACCACAGTTATGCTATTAGGTGCACTTTCTATATTCAACTAAACCACAGTTATGCTATTAGGCGGACTTTCTATATTCAACACTCTCTATATTCAACTAAACCACAGTTATGCTATTATGCACACTTTCTATATTCAACACTCTCTATATTCAACTAAAACCACAGTTATGCTATTAGGTAAACTTTCTATATTCAACACTTTCTATATTCAACTAAAACACAGTTATGCTATTAGGTACTCTTTCTATATTCAACACTTTCTATATTCAACTAAACCACAGATATGCTATTAGGTACACTTTCTAAATTCAAACCACAGTTATGCTATTAGGTACAGTTTCCATATTCAACTAAACCACAATTATCCTATTAGGCACACTTTCTATATTCAACTAAACTACAGTTATGCTATTAGGTACACTTTCTACATTCAACACTCTCTATAATCAACTAAAATCACAGTTATGCTATTAGGTACACTTTCTATATTCAACACTCTCAATATTCAACAAAAACCACAGTTATGCTATTAGGCGGACTTTCTATATTCAACACTCTCTATATTCAACTAAACCACAGTTATGCTATTAGGCACACTTTCTATATTCAACACTCTCAATATTCAACTAAACCACAGTTATGCTATTAGGTACACTTTCTATATTAAACACTTTCTATATTCAACTAAACCACAGTTATGCTATTAGGTACACTTTCTATATTCAACACTTTCTATATTCAACTAAACCACAGTTATGCTATAAGGCACACTTTCTATATTCATCACTTTCTATATTCAACTAAACCACAGTTATGCTATTAGGTACACTTTCTATATTCAACACTTTCTATATCCAACTAAACCACACTTATGCTATTAGGCACACTTTCTATATTCAACACTCTCAATATTCAACTAAACCACAGTTATGCTATTAGGTACACTTTCTATATTCAAGACTTTCTATATTCAACTAAACCACGGTTATGCTATTAGCTACACTTTATATATTCAACACTTTCTATATTCAACTAAACCACAGTTATGCTATTAGGCACACTTTCTATATTCAACACTCTCTATATTCAACTAAAACCACAGTTATGCTATTAGGTACACTTTCTATATTCAACACTTTCTATATTCAACTAAAACCACAGTTATGCTATTAGGTACAATTTCTATATTCAACACTTTCTATATTCAACTAACCCACAGTTATGCTATTAGGTACACTTTCTATATTCAACACTCTCAATATTCAACTAAACCACAGTAATGCTATTAGGTACACTTTCTATATTCAACACTCTCAATATTCAACTAAACCACAGTTATGCTATTAGGTACACTTTCAATAGTCAACACTCTCAATATTCAACTAAACCACAGTTATGCTATTAGGCACACTTTCTATATTCAACACTCTCTATATTCAACTAAAACCACAGTTATGCTATTAGGTACACTTTCTATATTCAACACTTTCTATATACAACTAAATCATAGTTATGCTATTAGGTACACTTTCTATATTCAACACTTTCTATATTCAACTAAGCCACAGATATGCTATTAGGTACACTTTCTAAATTCAACTAAACCACAGTTATGCTATTAGGTACATTTTCTATATTCAACACTTTTTATATTCAACTAAACTACAGTTATGCTATTAGGTACACTTTATATATTCAACACTCTCAATATTCAACTAAACCACAGTTATGCTATTAGGTACACTTTCTATATTCAACACTTTCTATATTTAACGAAAACCACAGTTATGCTATTAGGTACAATTTCTATATTCAACACTTTCTATATTCAACTAAACCACAGTTATGCTATGAGGTACACTTTCTATATTCAACACTCTCAATATTCAACTAAACCACAGTTTTGCTATTAGGTACACTTTCTATATTTAACACTTTCTATATTCAACTAAACCACAGTAATGCTATTAGGTACACTCTCAATATTCAACTAAACCACAGTTATGCTATTAGGTACACTTTCTATATTCAACACTTTCTATATTCAACTAAACCACAGTTATGCTATTATGTACACTTTCTATATTCAAAACTTTCTATATTCAACTAAAACCACAGTTATGCTATTAGGTACAATTTCTATATTCAACACTTTCTATATTCAACTAAATCACAGTTATGCTATTAGGTACACTTTCTATATTCAACACTTTCTATATTCAACTAAGCCACAGATATGCTATTAGGTACACTTTCTAAATTCAACTAAACCACAGTTATGCTATTAGGTACACTTTCTATGTTCAACACTTTCTATAATCAACTAAAATCACAGTTATGCTATTAGGTACATTTTCTATATTCAACACTTTTTATATTCAACTAAACTACAGTTATGCTATTAGGTACACTTTATATATTCAACACTCTCAATATTCAACTAAACCACAGTTATGCTATTAGGTACACTTTCTATATTCAACACTTTCTATATTTAACTAAAACCACAGTTATGTTATTAGGTACAATTTCTATATTCAACACTTTCTATATTCAACTAAACCACAGTTATGCTATTAGGTACACTTTCTATATTCAACACTCAATATTCAACTAAACCACAGTTATGCTATTAGATACACTTTCTATATTCAACACTCTCAATATTCAACTAAAACCACAGTTAAGCTATTAGGCACACTTTCTATATTCAACACTCTCTATAATCAACTAAAATCACAATTATCCTATTAGGTACACTTTCTAAATTCAACTAAACCACAGTTATGCTATTAGGTACAGTTTCTATATTCAACTAAACCACAGTTATCCTATGAGGCACACTTTCTATATTCAACTAAACTACAGTTATGCTATTTGGTACACTTTCTATATTCAACATTCTCTATAATCAACTAAAATCACAGTTATGCTGTTAGGTACACTTTCTATATTCAACATTCTCTATATTCAACCAGAACCACAGTTATGCTATTAGGTACACTTTCTATATTCAAAACTTTCTATATTCAACTAAACCACAGTTATGCTATTAGGTACACTTTCTATATTCAACACTTTCTATAATCAACTAAACCACAGTTATGCTATTAGGTACACTTTATATATTCAACACTTTCTATATTCAACTAAACCACAGTTATGCTATTAGGCACACTTTCTATATTCAACACTCTCTATATTCAACTAAAACCACAGTTATGCTATTAGGTACACTTTCTATATTCAACACTTTCTATAAACAACTAAATCACAGTTATGCTATTAGGTACATTTTCTATATTCAACACTTTCTATATTCAACTAAGCCACAGTTATGCTATTAGGTACACTTTCTATATTCAACACTTTCTATATTTAACTAAAACCACAGTTATGCTATTAGGTACAATTTCTATATTCAACACTTTCTATATTCAACTAAACCACAGTTATGCTATTAGGTACACTTTCTATATTCAACACTCAATATTCAACTAAACCACAGTTATGCTATTAGGTACACTTTCTATATTCAACACTCTCAATATTCAACTAAAACCACAGTTATGCTATTAGGCACACTTTCTATATTCAACACTCTCTATAATCAACTAAAATCACAGTTATGCTATTAGGTACACTTTCTATATTCAACACTTTCTATATTCAACTAAACCACAGGAATGCTATTAGGTACACTTTCTATATTCAACACTTTCAATATTCAACTAAACCACAGTTATGCTATTAGGTACACTTTCTATGTTCAACACTTTCTATATTCAACTAAACCACAGTTATGCTATTAGGTACACTTTCTATACTCAACACTTTATATTCAACTAAACCACAGTTATGCTATTAGGTACACTTTCTATATTCAACACTTTCTATATTCAACTAAATCACAGTTATGCTATTAGGTACACTTTCTATATTCAACACTTTCTATATTCAACTAAACCACAGTTATGCTTGTAGGTACACTTTCGATATCCAACACTCTCAATATTCAACTAAAACCACAGTTATGCTATTAGGCACACTTTCTATATTCAACACTTTCTATATTCAACTAAACCACAGTTATGCTATTAGGTGCACTTTCTATATTCAACACTTTCTATATTCAACTAAACCACAGTTATTCTATTAGGTGCACTTTCTATATTCAACTAAACCACAGTTATGCTATTAGGCGGACTTTCTATATTCAACACTCTCTATATTCAACTAAACCACAGTTATGCTATTAGGCACACTTTCTATATTCAACACTCTCTATATTCAACTAAAACCACAGTTATGCTATTAGGTACACTTTCTATATTCAACACTTTCTATATTCAACTAAACCACAGTTATGCTATTAGGTACACTTTCTATATTCAACACTTTCTATATTCAACTAAACCACAGATATGCTATTAGGTACACTTTCTAAATTCAACTAAACCACAGTTATGCTATTAGGTACAGTTTCTATATTCAACTAAACCGCAATTATCCTATTAGGCACACTTTCTATATTCAACTAAACCACAGTTATGCTATTAGGTACATTTTCTATATTCAATACTTTCTATATTCAACTAAACCACAGTTATGCTATTAGGTACACTTTCTATATTCAACACTCTCAATATTCAACTAAACCACAGTTATGCTATTAGGTACACTTTCTATATTCAACTAAACCACAGTTATGCTATTAGGCGCACTTTCTATATTCAACACTCTCAATATTCAACTAAAATCACAGTTATGCTATTAGGTACACTTTCTATATTCAACACTCTCTATATTCAACCAGAACCACAGTTAAGCTATTAGGCACACTTTCTATATTCAACTAAACCACAGTTATGCTATTAGGTACACTTTCCATATTCAACACTCTCAATATTCAACTAAAACCACAGTTATGCTATTAGGCACACTTTCTATATTCAACACTCTCTATAATCAACTAAAATCACAGTTATGCTATTAGGCACACTTTCTATCTTAAACTAAACCACAGTTATGCTATTAGGTACACTTTCTATATTCAACTAAACCACAGTTATGCTATTAGGCGCACTTTCTATATTCAACACTCTCTATAATCAACAAAAATCACAGTTGTGCTATAAGGCACACTTTCTATATTCAACTAAACCACAGTTATGCTATTAGGTACACTTTCCATATTCAACACTCTCAATATGCAACTAAAACCACAGTTATGCTATTAGGCACACTTTCTATATTCAACACTCTCTATAATCAACTAAAATCACAGTTATGCTATTAGGCACACTTTCTATCTTCAACTAAACCACAGTTATGCTATTAGGTACACTTTCTATATTCAACTAAACCACAGTTATGCTATTAGGCGCTCTTTCTATATTCAACACTCTCTATATTCAACTTAAACCACAGTTATGCTATTAGGTACATTTTCTATATTCAACACTTTCTATATTCAACTAAACCATAGTTATGATATTAGGTACACTTTAAATATTCAACACTCTCAATATCCAACTAAACCACAGTTATGCTATTAGGTTCACTTTCTATATTCAACACTTTCTATATTCAACTAAACCACAGTTATGCTATTAGGTACACTTTCTATATTCAACACTTTCTATATTCAACTAAACCACAGTTATGCTATTAGGTGCACTTTCTATATTCAACTAAACCACAGTTATGCTATTAGGCGGACTTTCTATATTCAACACTCTCTATATTCAACTAAACCACAGTTATGCTATTAGGCACACTTTCTATATTCAACACTCTCTATATTCAACTAAAACCACAGTTATGCTATTAGGTAAACTTTCTATATTCAACACTTTCTATATTCAACTAAAACACAGTTATGCTATTAGGTACTCTTTCTATATTCAACACTTTCTATATTCAACTAAACCACAGATATGCTATTAGGTACACTTTCTAAATTCAAACCACAGTTATGCTATTAGGTACAGTTTCTATATTCAACTAAACCACAATTATCCTATTAGGCACACTTTCTATATTCAACTAAACTACAGTTATGCTATTAGGTACACTTTCTACATTCAACACTCTCTATAATCAACTAAAATCACAGTTATGCTATTAGGTACACTTTCTATATTCAACACTCTCAATATTCAACTAAAACCACAGTTATGCTATTAGGTACACTTTCTATATTCAACACTTGTTATATTCAACTAAACCACAGTTATGCTATTAAGTACATTTTCTATATTCAACACGTTCTATATTCAACTAAACCACAGTTATGCTATTAGGTACACTTTCTATATTCAACACTCTCAATATTCAACTAAACCACAGTTATGCTATTAGGTACACTTTCTATATTCAACACTTTCTATATTCAACTAAACCACAGTTATGCTATTAGGTACACTTTCTATATTCAACACTCAATATTCAACTAAACCACAGTTATGCTATTAGGTACACTTTCTATATTCAACACTCTCAATATTCAACTAAAACCACAGTTATGCTATTAGGCACACTTTCTATATTCAACACTCTCTATAATCAACTAAAATCACAATTATGCTATTAGGTACACTTTCTGAATTCAACTAAACCACAGTTATGCTATTAGGTACAGTTTCTATATTCAACTAAACCACAGTTATCCTATGAGGCACACTTTCTATATTCAACTAAACTACAGTTATGCTATTTGGTACACTTTCTATATTCAACACTCTCTATAATCAACTAAAATCACAGTTATGCTGTTAGGTACACTTTCTATATTCAACACTCTCTATATTCAACCAGAACCACAGTTGTGCTATTAGGTACACTTTCTATATTCAAAACTTTCTATATTCAACTAAACCACAGTTATGCAATTAGGTACACTTTCTATATTCAACACTTTCTATTATCAACTAAACCACAGTTATGCTATTAGGTACACTTTATATATTCAACACTTTCTATATTCAACTAAACCACAGTTATGCTATTAGGCACACTTTCTATATTCAACACTCTCTATATTCAACTAAAACCACAGTTATGCTATTAGGTACACTTTCTATATTCAACACTTTCTATAAACAACTAAATCACAGTAATGCTATTAGGCACACTTTCTATATTCAACACTCTCTATAATCAACTAAACCACAGTTATGCTATTAGGTACACTTTATATATTCAACACTTTCTATATTCAACTAAGCCACAGTTATGCTATTAGGTACACTTTCTATATTCAACACTTTCTATATTTAACTAAAACCACAGTTATGCTATTAGGTACAATTTCTATATTCAAAACTTTCTATATTCAACTAAACCACAGTTATGCTATTAGGTACACTTTCTATATTCAACACTCAATATTCAACTAAACCACAGTTATGCTATTAGGTACACTTTCTATATTCAACACTCTCAATATTCAACTAAAACCACAGTTATGCTATTAGGCACACTTTCTATATTCAACACTCTCTATAATCAACTAAAATCACAGTTATGCTATTAGGTACACTTTCTATATTCAACACTTTCTATATTCAACTAAACCACAGGAATGCTATTAGGTACACTTTCTATATTCAACACTTTCAATATTCAACTAAACCACAGTTATGCTATTAGGTACACTTTCTATGTTCAACACTTTCTATATTCAACTAAACCACAGTTATGCTATTAGGTACACTTTCTATACTCAACACTTTATATTCAACTAAACCACAGTTATGCTATTAGGTACACTTTCTATATTCAACACCTTCTATATTCAACTAAACCACAGTTATGCTATTAGGTACACTTTCTATAATTCAACACTTTCTATATTCAACTAAACCACAGTTATGCTTGTAGGTACACTTTCGATATCCAACACTCTCAATATTCAACTAAAACCACAGTTATGCTATTAGGCACACTTTCTATATTCAACACTCTCTATAATCAACTAAAATCACAGTTATGCTATTAGGTACACTTTCTATATTCAACACTCTCAATATTCAACTAAAACCACAGTTATGCTATTAGGCACACTTTCTACATTCAACACTTTCTATATTCAACTAAACCACAGTTATGCTATTAGGTGCACTTTCTATATTCAACACTTTCTATATTCAACTAAACCACAGTTATTCTATTAGGTGCACTTTCTATATTCAACTAAACCACAGTTATGCTATTAGGTACACTTTCTATATTCAACACTCAATATTCAACTAAACCACAGTTATGCTATTAGGTACACTTTCTATATTCAACACTCAATATTCAACTAAACCACAGTTATGCTATTAGGTACACTTTCTATATTCAACACTCTCAATATTCAACTAAAACCACAGTTATGCTATTAGGCACACTTTCTATATTCAACACTCTCTATAATCAACTAAAATCACAGTTATGCTATTAGGTACACTTTCTATATTCAACACTTTCTATATTCAACTAAACCACAGGAATGCTATTAGGTACACTTTCTATATTCAACACTTTCAATATTCAACTAAACCACAGTTATGCTATTAGGTACACTTTCTATGTTCAACACTTTCTATATTCAACTAAACCACAGTTATGCTATTAGGTACACTTTCTATACTCAACACTTTATATTCAACTAAACCACAGTTATGCTATTAGGTACACTTTCTATATTCAACACCTTCTATATTCAACTAAACCACAGTTATGCTATTAGGTACACTTTCTATAATTCAACACTTTCTATATTCAACTAAACCACAGTTATGCTTGTAGGTACACTTTCGATATCCAACACTCTCAATATTCAACTAAAACCACAGTTATGCTATTAGGCACACTTTCTATATTCAACACTCTCTATAATCAACTAAAATCACAGTTATGCTATTAGGTACACTTTCTATATTCAACACTCTCAATATTCAACTAAAACCACAGTTATGCTATTAGGCACACTTTCTATATTCAACACTTTCTATATTCAACTAAATCACAGTTATGCTATTAGGTGCACTTTCTATATTCAACACTTTCTATATTCAACTAAACCACAGTTATTCTATTAGGTGCACTTTCTATATTCAACTAAACCACAGTTATGCTATTAGGCGGACTTTCTATATTCAACACTCTCTATATTCAACTAAACCACAGTTATGCTATTAGGCACACTTTCTATATTCAACACTCTCTATATTCAACTAAAACCACAGTTATGCTATTAGGTACACTTTCTATATTCAACACTTTCTATATTCAACTAAACCACAGTTATGCTATTAGGTACACTTTCTATATTCAACACTTTCTATATTCAACTAAACCACAGATATGCTATTAGGTACACTTTCTAAATTCAACTAAACCACAGTTATGCTATTAGGTACAGTTTCTATATTCAACTAAACCGCAATTATCCTATTAGGCACACTTTCTATATTCAACTAAACCACAGTTATGCTATTAGGTACATTTTCTATATTCAATACTTTCTATATTCAACTAAACCACAGTTATGCTATTAGGTACACTTTCTATATTCAACACTCTCAATATTCAACTAAACCACAGTTATGCTATTAGGTACACTTTCTATATTCAACTAAACCACAGTTATGCTATTAGGCGCACTTTCTATATTCAACACTCTCAATATTCAACTAAAATCACAGTTATGCTATTAGGTACACTTTCTATATTCATCACTCTCAATATTCAACTAAAACCACAGTTAAGCTATTAGGCACACTTTCTATATTCAACTAAACCACAGTTATGCTATTAGGTACACTTTCCATATTCAACACTCTCAATATTCAACTAAAACCACAGTTATGCTATTAGGCACACTTTCTATATTCAACACTCTCTATAATCAACTTAAATCACAGTTATGCTATTAGGCACACTTTCTATCTTAAACTAAACCAGAGTTATGCTATTAGGTACACTTTCTATATTCAACTAAACCACAGTTATGCTATTAGGCGCACTTTCTATATTCAACACTCTCTATAATCAACAAAAATCACAGTTGTGCTATTAGGCACACTTTCTATATTCAACTAAACCACAGTTATGCTATTAGGTACACTTTCCATATTCAACACTCTCAATATGCAACTAAAACCACAGTTATGCTATTAGGCACACTTTCTATATTCAACACTCTCTATAATCAACTAAAATCACAGTTATGCTATTAGGCACACTTTCTATCTTCAACTAAACCACAGTTATGCTATTAGGTACACTTTCTATATTCAACTAAACCACAGTTATGCTATTAGGCGCTCTTTCTATATTCAACACTCTCTATATTCAACTTAAACCACAGTTATGCTATTAGGTACATTTTCTATATTCAACACTTTCTATATTCAACTAAACCATAGTTATGATATTAGGTACACTTTAAATATTCAACACTCTCAATATCCAACTAAACCACAGTTATGCTATTAGGTTCACTTTCTATATTCAACACTTTCTATATTCAACTAAACCACAGTTATGCTATTAGGTACACTTTCTATATTCAACACTTTCTATATTCAACTAAACCACAGTTATGCTATTAGGTGCACTTTCTATATTCAACTAAACCACAGTTATGCTATTAGGCGGACTTTCTATATTCAACACTCTCTATATTCAACTAAACCACAGTTATGCTATTAGGCACACTTTCTATATTCAACACTCTCTATATTCAACTAAAACCACAGTTATGCTATTAGGTAAACCTTCTATATTCAACACTTTCTATATTCAACTAAAACACAGTTATGCTATTAGGTACTCTTTCTATATTCAACACTTTCTATATTCAACTAAACCACAGATATGCTATTAGGTACACTTTCTAAATTCAAACCACAGTTATGCTATTAGGTACAGTTTCTATATTCAACTAAACCACAATTATCCTATTAGGCACACTTTCTATATTCAACTAAACTACAGTTATGCTATTAGGTACACGTTCTACATTCAACACTCTCTATAATCAACTAAAATCACAGTTATGCTATTAGGTACACTTTCTATATTCAACACTCTCAATAATCAACAAAAACCACAGTTATGCTATTAGGCGGACTTTCTATATTCAACACTCTCTATATTCAACTAAACCACAGTTATGCTATTAGGCACACTTTCTATATTCAACACTCTCAATATTCAACTAAACCACAGTTATGCTATTAGGTACACTTTCTATATTAAACACTTTCTATATTCAACTAAACCACAGTTATGCTATTAGGTACACTTTCTATATTCAACACTTTCTATATTCAACTAAACCACTGTTATGCTATAAGGCACACTTTCTATATTCATCACTTTCTATATTCAACTAAACCACAGTTATGCTATTAGGTACACTTTCTATATTCAACACTTTCTATATTCAACTAAACCACAGTTATGCTATTAGGTACACTTTCTATATTCAACACTCTCAATATTCAACTAAACCACAGTTATGCTATTAGGTACACTTTCTATATTCAAGACTTTCTATATTCAACTAAACCACAGTTATGCTATTATGTACACTTTCTATATTCAAAACTTTCTATATTCAACTAAAACCACAGTTATGCTATTAGGTACAATTTCTATATTCAACACTTTCTATATTCAACTAAATCACAGTTATGCTATTAGGTACACTTTCTATATTCAACACTTTCTATATTCAACTAAGCCACAGATATGCTATTAGGTACACTTTCTAAATTCAACTAAACCACAGTTATGCTATTAGGTACACTTTCTATGTTCAACACTTTCTATAATCAACTAAAATCACAGTTATGCTATTAGGTACATTTTCTATATTCAACACTTTTTATATTCAACTAAACTACAGTTATGCTATTAGGTACACTTTATATATTCAACACTCTCAATATTCAACTAAACCACAGTTATGCTTGTAGGTACACTTTCGATATCCAACACTCTCAATATTCAACTAAAACCACAGTTATGCTATTAGGCACACTTTCTATATTCAACACTCTCTATAATCAACTAAAATCACAGTTATGCTATTAGGTACACTTTCTATATTCAACACTCTCAATATTCAACTAAAACCACAGTTATGCTATTAGGCACACTTTCTATATTCAACACTTTCTATATTCAACTAAACCACAGTTATGCTATTAGGTGCACTTTCTATATTCAACACTTTCTATATTCAACTAAACCACAGTTATTCTATTAGGTGCACTTTCTATATTCAACTAAACCACAGTTATGCTATTAGGTACACTTTCTATATTCAACACTCAATATTCAACCAAACCACAGTTATGCTATTAGGTACACTTTCTATATTCAACACTCTCAATATTCAACTAAAACCACAGTTATGCTATTAGGCACACTTTCTATATTCAACACTCTCTATAATCAACTAAAATCACAATTATGCTATTAGGTACACTTTCTAAATTCAACTAAACCACAGTTATGCTATTAGGTACAGTTTCTATATTCAACACTCTCTATAATCAACTAAAATCACAGTTATGCTGTTAGGTACACTTTCTATATTCAACACTCTCTATATTCAACCAGAACCACAGTTATGCTATTAGGTACACTTTCTATATTCAAAACTTTCTATATTCAACTAAACCACAGTTATGCTATTAGGTACACTTTCTATATTCAACACTTTCTATAATCAACTAAACCACAGTTATGCTATTAGGTACACTTTATATATTCAACACTTTCTATATTCAACTAAACCACAGTTATGCTATTAGGCACACTTTCTATATTCAATACTCTCTATATTCAACTAAAACCACAGTTATGCTATTAGGTACACTTTCTATATTCAACACTTTCTATAAACAACTAAATCACAGTTATGCTATTAGGTACATTTTCTATATTCAACACTTTCTATATTCAACTAAGCCACAGTTATGCTATTAGGTACACTTTCTATATTCAACACTTTCTATATTTAACTAAAACCACAGTTATGCTATTAGGTACAATTTCTATATTCAACACTTTCTATATTCAACTAAACCACAGTTATGCTATTAGGCACACTTTCTATATTCAACACTCTCTATATTCAACTAAAACCACAGTTATGCTATTAGGTACACTTTCTATATTCAACACTTTCTATAAACAACTAAATCACAGTTATGCTATTAGGCACACTTTCTATATTCACCACTCTCTATAATCAACTAAAATCACAGTTATGCTATTAGGCACACTTTCTATCTTAAACTAAACCACAGTTATGCTATTAGGTACACTTTCCATATTCAACACTCTCAATATGCAACTAAAACCACAGTTATGCTATTAGGCACACTTTCTATATTCAACACTCTCTATAATCAACTAAAATCACAGTTATGCTATTAGGCACACTTTCTATCTTCAACTAAACCACAGTTATGCTATTAGGTACACTTTCTATATTCAACTAAACCACAGTTATGCTATTAGGCGCTCTTTCTATATTCAACACTCTCTATATTCAACTTAAACCACAGTTATGCTATTAGGTACATTTTCTATATTCAACACTTTCTATATTCAACTAAACCATAGTTATGATATTAGGTACACTTTAAATATTCAACACTCTCAATATCCAACTAAACCACAGTTATGCTATTAGGTTCACTTTCTATATTCAACACTTTCTATATTCAACTAAACCACAGTTATGCTATTAGGTACACTTTCTATATTCAACACTTTCTATATTCAACTAAACCACAGTTATGCTATTAGGTGCACTTTCTATATTCAACTAAACCACAGTTATGCTATTAGGCGGACTTTCTATATTCAACACTCTCTATATTCAACTAAACCACAGTTATGCTATTAGGCACACTTTCTATATTCAACACTCTATATTCAACGAAAACCACAGTTATGCTATTAGGTAAACTTTCTATATGCAACACTTTCTATATTCAACTAAAACACAGTTATGCTATTAGGTACTCTTTCTATATTCAACACTTTCTATATTCAACTAAACCACAGATATGCTATTAGGTACACTTTCTAAATTCAAACCACAGTTATGCTATTAAGTACATTTTCTATATTCAACACATTCTATATTCAACTAAACCACAGTTATGCTATTAGGTACACTTTCTATATTCAACACTCTCAATATTCAACTAAACCACAGTTATGCTATTAGGTACACTTTCTATATTCAACACTTTCTATATTCAACTAAACCACAGTTATGCTATTAGGTACACTTTCTATATTCAACACTCAATATTCAACTAAACCACAGTTATGCTATTAGGTACACTTTCTATATTCAACACTCTCAATATTCAACTAAAACCACAGTTATGCTATTAGGCACACTTTCTATTTTCAACACTCTCTATAATCAACTAAAATCACAATTATGCTATTAGGTACACTTTCTAAATTCAACTAAACCACAGTTATGCTATTAGGTACAGTTTCTATATTCAACTAAACCACAGTTATCCTATGAGGCACACTTTCTATATTCAACTAAACTACAGTTATGCTATTTGGTACACTTTCTATATTCAACACTCTCTATAATCAACTAAAATCACAGTTATGCTGTTAGGTACACTTTCTATATCCAACACTCTCTATATTCAACCAGAACCACAGTTATGCTATTAGGTACACTTTCTATATTCAAAACTTTCTATATTCAACTAAACCACAGTTATGCTATTAGGTACACTTTCTATATTCAACACTTTCTATAATCAACTAAACCACAGTTATGCTATTAGGTAAACTTTATATATTCAACACTTTCTATATTCAACTAAACCACAGTTATGCTATTAGGCACACTTTCTATATTCAACACTCTCTATATTCAACTAAAACCACAGTTATGCTATTAGGTACACTTTCTATATTCAACACTTTCTATAAACAACTAAATCACAGTTATGCTATTAGGCACACTTTCTATATTCAACACTCTCTATAATCAACTAAACCACAGTTATGCTATTAGGTACTCTTTCTATATTCAACACTTTCTATATTCAACTAAACCACAGATATGCTATTAGGTACACTTTCTAAATTCAAACCACAGTTATGCTATTAAGTACATTTTCTATATTCAACACGTTCTATATTCAACTAAACCACAGTTATGCTATTAGGTACACTTTCTATATTCAACACTCTCAATATTCAACTAAACCACAGTTATGCTATTAGGTACACTTTCTATATTCAACACTTTCTATATTCAACTAAACCACAGTTATGCTATTAGGTACACTTTCTATATTCAACACTCAATATTCAACTAAACCACAGTTATGCTGTTAGGTACACTTTCTATATTCAACACTCTCAATATTCAACTAAAACCACAGTTATGCTATTAGGCACACTTTCTATTTTCAACACTCTCTATAATCAACTAAAATCACAATTATGCTATTAGGTACACATTCTAAATTCAACTAAACCACAGTTATGCTATTAGGAACAGTTTCTATATTCAACTAAACCACAGTTATCCTATGAGGCACACTTTCTATATTCAACTAAACTACAGTTATGCTATTTGGTACACTTTCTATATTCAACACTCTCTATAATCAACTAAAATCACAGTTATGCTGTTAGGTACACTTTCTATATCCAACACTCTCTATATTCAACCAGAACCACAGTTATGCTATTAGGTACACTTTCTATATTCAAAACTTTCTATATTCAACTAAACCACAGTTATGCTATTAGGTACACTTTCTATATTCAACACTTTCTATAATCAACTAAACCACAGTTATGCTATTAGGTACACTTTATATATTCAACACTTTCTATATTCAACTAAACCACAGTTATGCTATTAGGCACACTTTCTATATTCAACACTCTCTATATTCAACTAAAACCACAGTTATGCTATTAGGTACACTTTCTATATTCAACACTTTCTATAAACAACTAAATCACAGTTATGCTATTAGGCACACTTTCTATATTCAACACTCTCTATAATCAACTAAACCACAGTTATGCTATTAGGTACACTTTATATATTCAACACTTTCTATATTCAACTAAACCACAGTTATGCTATTAGGCACACTTTCTATATTCAACACTCTCTATATTCAACTAAAACCACAGTTATGCTATTAGGTACATTTTCTATATTCAACACTTTCTAAATTCAACTAAACCACAGTTATGCTATTAGGTGCACTTTCTATATTCAACTAAACCACAGTTATGCTATTAGGCGGACTTTCTATATTCAACACTCTCTATATTCAACTAAACCACAGTTATGCTATTAGGCACACTTTCTATATTCAACACTCTATATTCAACGAAAACCACAGTTATGCTATTAGGTAAACTTTCTATATGCAACACTTTCTATAATCAACTAAAATCACAGTTATGCTATTAGGCACACTTTCTATCTTCAACTAAACCACAGTTATGCTATTAGGTACACTTTCTATATTCAACTAAACCACAGTTATGCTATTAGGCGCTCTTTCTATATTCAACACTCTCTATATTCAACTTAAACCACAGTTATGCTATTAGGTACATTTTCTATATTCAACACTTTCTATATTCAACTAAACCATAGTTATGATATTAGGTACACTTTAAATATTCAACACTCTCAATATCCAACTAAACCACAGTTATGCTATTAGGTTCACTTTCTATATTCAACACTTTCTATATTCAACTAAACCACAGTTATGCTATTAGGTACACTTTCTATATTCAACACTTTCTATATTCAACTAAACCACAGTTATGCTATTAGGTGCACTTTCTATATTCAACTAAACCACAGTTATGCTATTAGGCGGACTTTCTATATTCAACACTCTCTATATTCAACTAAACCACAGTTATGCTATTAGGCACACTTTCTATATTCAACACTCTATATTCAACGAAAACCACAGTTATGCTATTAGGTAAACTTTCTATATGCAACACTTTCTATATTCAACTAAAACACAGTTATGCTATTAGGTACTCTTTCTATATTCAACACTTTCTATATTCAACTAAACCACAGATATGCTATTAGGTACACTTTCTAAATTCAAACCACAGTTATGCTATTAAGTACATTTTCTATATTCAACACATTCTATATTCAACTAAACCACAGTTATGCTATTAGGTACACTTTCTATATTCAACACTCTCAATATTCAACTAAACCACAGTTATGCTATTAGGTACACTTTCTATATTCAACACTTTCTATATTCAACTAAACCACAGTTATGCTATTAGGTACACTTTCTATATTCAACACTCAATATTCAACTAAACCACAGTTATGCTATTAGGTACACTTTCTATATTCAACACTCTCAATATTCAACTAAAACCACAGTTATGCTATTAGGCACACTTTCTATTTTCAACACTCTCTATAATCAACTAAAATCACAATTATGCTATTAGGTACACTTTCTAAATTCAACTAAACCACAGTTATGCTATTAGGTACAGTTTCTATATTCAACTAAACCACAGTTATCCTATGAGGCACACTTTCTATATTCAACTAAACTACAGTTATGCTATTTGGTACACTTTCTATATTCAACACTCTCTATAATCAACTAAAATCACAGTTATGCTGTTAGGTACACTTTCTATATCCAACACTCTCTATATTCAACCAGAACCACAGTTATGCTATTAGGTACACTTTCTATATTCAAAACTTTCTATATTCAACTAAACCACAGTTATGCTATTAGGTACACTTTCTATATTCAACACTTTCTATAATCAACTAAACCACAGTTATGCTATTAGGTAAACTTTATATATTCAACACTTTCTATATTCAACTAAACCACAGTTATGCTATTAGGCACACTTTCTATATTCAACACTCTCTATATTCAACTAAAACCACAGTTATGCTATTAGGTACACTTTCTATATTCAACACTTTCTATAAACAACTAAATCACAGTTATGCTATTAGGCACACTTTCTATATTCAACACTCTCTATAATCAACTAAACCACAGTTATGCTATTAGGTACTCTTTCTATATTCAACACTTTCTATATTCAACTAAACCACAGATATGCTATTAGGTACACTTTCTAAATTCAAACCACAGTTATGCTATTAAGTACATTTTCTATATTCAACACGTTCTATATTCAACTAAACCACAGTTATGCTATTAGGTACACTTTCTATATTCAACACTCTCAATATTCAACTAAACCACAGTTATGCTATTAGGTACACTTTCTATATTCAACACTTTCTATATTCAACTAAACCACAGTTATGCTATTAGGTACACTTTCTATATTCAACACTCAATATTCAACTAAACCACAGTTATGCTGTTAGGTACACTTTCTATATTCAACACTCTCAATATTCAACTAAAACCACAGTTATGCTATTAGGCACACTTTCTATTTTCAACACTCTCTATAATCAACTAAAATCACAATTATGCTATTAGGTACACATTCTAAATTCAACTAAACCACAGTTATGCTATTAGGAACAGTTTCTATATTCAACTAAACCACAGTTATCCTATGAGGCACACTTTCTATATTCAACTAAACTACAGTTATGCTATTTGGTACACTTTCTATATTCAACACTCTCTATAATCAACTAAAATCACAGTTATGCTGTTAGGTACACTTTCTATATCCAACACTCTCTATATTCAACCAGAACCACAGTTATGCTATTAGGTACACTTTCTATATTCAAAACTTTCTATATTCAACTAAACCACAGTTATGCTATTAGGTACACTTTCTATATTCAACACTTTCTATAATCAACTAAACCACAGTTATGCTATTAGGTACACTTTATATATTCAACACTTTCTATATTCAACTAAACCACAGTTATGCTATTAGGCACACTTTCTATATTCAACACTCTCTATATTCAACTAAAACCACAG
The DNA here is from genome assembly GCF_040938575.1 of Ambystoma mexicanum. NCBI lineage: Eukaryota > Metazoa > Chordata > Amphibia > Caudata > Ambystomatidae > Ambystoma > Ambystoma mexicanum. The sequence goes on from NW_027182469.1 coordinate 719,354, forward strand.
TTATGCTATTAGGTAAACTTTCTATATTCAACACTTTCTATAAACAACTAAATCACAGTTATGCTATTAGGCACACTTTCTATATTCAACACTCTCTATAATCAACTAAACCACAGTTATGCTATTAGGTACACTTTATATATTCAACACTTTCTATATTCAACTAAACCACAGTTATGCTATTAGGCACACTTTCTATATTCAACACTCTCTATATTCAACTAAAACCACAGTTATGCTATTAGGTACATTTTCTATATTCAACACTTTCTAAATTCAACTAAACCACAGTTATGCTATTAGGTACAGTTTCTATATTCAACACTCTCTATAATCAACTAAAATCACAGTTATGCTATTGGGTACACTTTCTATATTCAACACTCTCAATATTCAACTAAAACCACAGTTATGCTATTAGGCACACTTTCTATATTCAACACTCTCTATAATCAACTAAAATCACAGTTATGCTATTAGGTACACTTTCTATATTCAACACTTTCTATATTCAACTAAACCACAGGAATGCTATTAGGTACACTTTCTATATTCAACACTTTCAATATTCAACTAAACCACAGTTATGCTATTAGGTACACGTTCTATGTTCAACACTTTCTATATTCAACTAAACCACAGTTATGCTATTAGGTACACTTTCTATACTCAACACTTTATATTCAACTAAACCACAGTTATGCTATTAGGTACACTTTCTATATTCAACACTTTCTATATTCAACTAAACCACAGTTATGCTATTAGGTACACTTTCTATATTCAACACTTTCTATATTCAACTAAACCACAGTTATGCTTGTAGGTACACTTTCGATATCCAACACTCTCAATATTCAACTAAAACCACAGTTATGCTATTAGGCACACTTTCTATATTCAACACTCTCTATAATCAACTAAAATCACAGTTATGCTATTAGGTACACTTTCTATATTCAACACTCTCAATATTCAACTAAAACCACAGTTATGCTATTAGGCACACTTTCTATATTCAACACTTTCTATATTCAACTAAACCACAGTTATGCTATTAGGTGCACTTTCTATATTCAACACTTTCTATATTCAACTAAACCACAGTTATTCTATTAGGTGCACTTTCTATATTCAACTAAACCACAGTTATGCTATTAGGCGGACTTTCTATATTCAACACTCTCTATATTCAACTAAACCACAGTTATGCTATTAGGCACACTTTCTATATTCAACACTCTCTATATTCAACTAAAACCACAGTTATGCTATTAGGTACACTTTCTATATTCAACACTTTCTATATTCAACTAAACCACAGTTATGCTATTAGGTACACTTTCTATATTCAACACTTTCTATATTCAACTAAACCACAGATATGCTATTAGGTACACTTTCTAAATTCAACTAAACCACAGTTATGCTATTAGGTACAGTTTCTATATTCAACTAAACCGCAATTATCCTATTAGGCACACTTTCTATATTCAACTAAACCACAGTTATGCTATTAGGTACACTTTCTATATTCAACACTTTCTATATTCAACTAAACCACAGATATGCTATTAGGTACACTTTCTAAATTCAACTAAACCACAGTTATGCTATTAGGTACACTTTCTATATTCAACACTTTCTATATTCAACTAAACCACAGTTATGCTATTAGGTACACTTTCTATATTCAACACTTTCTATATTCAACTAAACCACAGATATGCTATTAGGTACACTTTCTAAATTCAACTAAACCACAGTTATGCTATTAGGTACAGTTTCTATATTCAACTAAACCGCAATTATCCTATTAGGCACACTTTCTATATTCAACTAAACCACAGTTATGCTATTAGGTACACTTTCTATATTCAACACTTTCTATATTCAACTAAACCACAGATATGCTATTAGGTACACTTTCTAAATTCAACTAAACCACAGTTATGCTATTAGGTACAGTTTCTATATTCAACTAAACCGCAATTATCCTATTAGGCACACTTTCTATATTCAACTAAACCACAGTTATGCTATTAGGTACATTTTCTATATTCAATACTTTCTATATTCAACTAAACCACAGTTATGCTATTAGGTACACTTTCTATATTCAACACTCTCAATATTCAACTAAACCACAGTTATGCTATTAGGTACACTTTCTATATTCAACTAAACCACAGTTATGCTATTAGGCGCACTTTCTATATTCAACACTCTCAATATTCAACTAAAATCACAGTTATGCTATTAGGTACACTTTCTATATTCATCACTCTCAATATTCAACTAAAACCACAGTTAAGCTATTAGGCACACTTTCTATATTCAACTAAACCACAGTTATGCTATTAGGTACGCTTTCCATATTCAACACTCTCAATATTCAACTAAAACCACAGTTATGCTATTAGGCACACTTTCTATATTCAACACTCTCTATAATCAACTAAAATCATAGTTATGCTATTAGGCACACTTTCTATCCTAAACTAAACCACAGTTATGCTATTAGGTACACTTTCTATATTCAACTAAACCACAGTTATGCTATTAGGCGCACTTTCTATATTCAACACTCTCTATAATCAACAAAAATCACAGTTGTGCTATTAGGCACACTTTCTATATTCAACTAAACCACAGTTATGCTATTAGGTACACTTTCCATATTCAACACTCTCAATATGCAACTAAAACCACAGTTATGCTATTAGGCACACTTTCTATATTCAACACTCTCTATAATCAACTAAAATCACAGTTATGCTATTAGGCACACTTTCTATCTTCAACTAAACCACAGTTATGCTATTAGGTACACTTTCTATATTCAACTAAACCACAGTTATGCTATTAGGCGCTCTTTCTATATTCAACACTCTCTATATTCAACTTAAACCACAGTTATGCTATTAGGTACATTTTCTATATTCAACACTTTCTATATTCAACTAAACCATAGTTATGATATTAGGTACACTTTAAATATTCAACACTCTCAATATCCAACTAAACCACAGTTATGCTATTAGGTTCACTTTCTATATTCAACACTTTCTATATTCAACTAAACCACAGTTATGCTATTAGGTACACTTTCTATATTCAACACTTTCTATATTCAACTAAACCACAGTTATGCTATTAGGTGCACTTTCTATATTCAACTAAACCACAGTTATGCTATTAGGCGGACTTTCTATATTCAACACTCTCTATATTCAACTAAACCACAGTTATGCTATTAGGCACACTTTCTATATTCAACACTCTCTATATTCAACTAAAACCACAGTTATGCTATTAGGTAAACTTTCTATATTCACACTTTCTATATTCAACTAAAACACAGTTATGCTATTAGGTACTCTTTCTATATTCAACACTTTCTATATTCAACTAAACCAAAGATATGCTATTAGGTACACTTTCTAAATTCAAACCACAGTTATGCTGTTAGGTACAGTTTCTATATTCAACTAAACCACAATTATCCTATTAGGCACACTTTCTATATTCAACTAAACTACAGTTATGCTATTAGGTACACTTTCTACATTCAACACTCTCTATAATCAACTAAAATCACAGTTATGCTATTAGGCACACTTTCTATATTCAACACTCTCAATATTCAACAAAAACCACAGTTATGCTATTAGGCGGACTTTCTATATTCAACACTCTCTATATTCAACTAAACCACAGTTATGCTATTAGGCACACTTTCTATATTCAACACTCTCAATATTCAACTAAACCACAGTTATGCTATTAGGTACACTTTCTAAATTAAACACTTTCTATATTCAACTAAACCACAGTTATGCTATTAGGTACACTTTCTATATTCAACACTTTCTATATTCAACTAAACCACAGTTATGCTATAAGGCACACTTTCTATATTCATCACTTTCTATATTCAACTAAACCACAGTTATGCTATTAGGTACACTTTCTATATTCAACACTTTCTATATTCAACTAAACCACAGTTATGCTATTAGGTACACTTTCTATATTCAACACTCTCAATATTCAACTAAACCACAGTTATGCTATTAGGTACACTTTCTATATTCAAGACTTTCTATATTCAACTAAACCACAGTTATGCTATTATGTACACTTTCTATATTCAACACTTTCTATATTCAACTAAACCACAGTTATGCTATTAGGTACACTTTCTATATTCAACACTCTCAATATTCAACTAAAACCACAGTTATGCTATTAGGTACAATTTCTATATTCAACACTTTCTATATTAAACTAAATCACAGTTATGCTATTAGGTACACTTTCTATATTCAACACTTTCTATATTCAACTGAGCCACCGATATGCTATTAGGTACACTTTCTAAATTCAACTAAACCACAGTTATGCTATTAGGTACACTTTCTATGTTCAACACTTTCTATAATCAACTAAAATCACAGTTATGCTATTAGATACAATTTCTATATTCAACACTTTCTATATTAAACTAAATCACAGTTATGCTATTAGGTACACTTTCTATATTCAACACTTTCTATATTCAACTGAGCCACCGATATGCTATTAGGTACACTTTCTAAATTCAACTAAACCACAGTTATGCTATTAGGTACACTTTCTATGTTCAACACTTTCTATAATCAACTAAAATCACAGTTATGCTATTAGGTACATTTTCTATATTCAACACTTTTTATATTCAACTAAACTACAGTTATGCTATTAGGTACACTTTATATATTCAACACTCTCAATATTCAACTAAACCAAAGTTATGCTTGTAGGTACACTTTCGATATCCAACACTCTCAATATTCAACTAAAACCACAGTTATGCTATTAGGCACACTTTATATATTCAACACTCTCTATAATCAACTAAAATCACAGTTATGCTATTAGGTACACTTTCTATATTCAACACTCTCAATATTCAACTAAAACCACAGTTATGCTATTAGGCACACTTTCTATATTCAACACTTTCTATATTCAACTAAACCACAGTTATGCTATTAGGTGCACTTTCTATATTCAACACTTTCTATATTCAACTAAACCACAGTTATTCTATTAGGTGCACTTTCTATATTCAACTAAACCACAGTTATGCTATTAGGTACACTTTCTATATTCAACACTCAATATTCAACCAAACCACAGTTATGCTATTAGGTACACTTTCTATATTCAACACTCTCAATATTCAACTAAAACCACAGTTATGCTATTAGGCACACTTTCTATATTCAACACTCTCTATAATCAACTAAAATCACAATTATGCTATTAGGTACACTTTCTAAATTCAACTAAACCACAGTTATGCTATTAGGTACAGTTTCTATATTCAACTAAACCACAGTTATCCTATGAGGCACACTTTCTATATTCAACTAAACTACAGTTATGATATTTGGTACACTTTCTATATTCAACACTCTCTATAATCAACCAGAACCACAGTTATGCTATTAGGTACACTTTCTATATTCAAAACTTTCTATATTCAACTAAACCACAGTTATGCTATTAGGTACACTTTCTATATTCAACACTTTCTATAATCAACTAAACCACAGTTATGCTATTAGGTACACTTTATATATTCAACACTTTCTATATTCAACTAAACCACAGTTATGCTATTAGGCACACTTTCTATATTCAACACTCTCTATATTCAACTAAAACCACAGTTATGCTATTAGGTACACTTTCTATATTCAACACTCTCAATATTCAACTAAACCACAGTTATGCTATTAGGTACACTTTCTATATTCAACTAAACCACAGTTATGCTATTAGGCGCACTTTCTATATTCAACACTCTCAATATTCAACTAAAATCACAGTTATGCTATTAGGTACACTTTCTATATTCATCACTCTCAATATTCAACTAAAACCACAGTTAAGCTATTAGGCACACTTTCTATATTCAACTAAACCACAGTTATGCTATTAGGTACGCTTTCCATATTCAACACTCTCAATATTCAACTAAAACCACAGTTATGCTATTAGGCACACTTTCTATATTCAACACTCTCTATAATCAACTAAAATCATAGTTATGCTATTAGGCACACTTTCTATCTTAAACTAAACCACAGTTATGCTATTAGGTACACTTTCTATATTCAACTAAACCACAGTTATGCTATTAGGCGCACTTTCTATATTCAACACTCTCTATAATCAACAAAAATCACAGTTGTGCTATTAGGCACACTTTCTATATTCAACTAAACCACAGTTATGCTATTAGGTACACTTTCCATATTCAACACTCTCAATATGCAACTAAAACCACAGTTATGCTATTAGGCACACTTTCTATATTCAACACTCTCTATAATCAACTAAAATCACAGTTATGCTATTAGGCACACTTTCTATCTTCAACTAAACCACAGTTATGCTATTAGGTACACTTTCTATATTCAACTAAACCACAGTTATGCTATTAGGCGCTCTTTCTATATTCAACACTCTCTATATTCAACTTAAACCACAGTTATGCTATTAGGTACATTTTCTATATTCAACACTTTCTATATTCAACTAAACCATAGTTATGATATTAGGTACACTTTAAATATTCAACACTCTCAATATCCAACTAAACCACAGTTATGCTATTAGGTTCACTTTCTATATTCAACACTTTCTATATTCAACTAAACCACAGTTATGCTATTAGGTACACTTTCTATATTCAACACTTTCTATATTCAACTAAACCACAGTTATGCTATTAGGTGCACTTTCTATATTCAACTAAACCACAGTTATGCTATTAGGCGGACTTTCTATATTCAACACTCTCTATATTCAACTAAACCACAGTTATGCTATTAGGCACACTTTCTATATTCAACACTCTCTATATTCAACTAAAACCACAGTTATGCTATTAGGTAAACTTTCTATATTCACACTTTCTATATTCAACTAAAACACAGTTATGCTATTAGGTACTCTTTCTATATTCAACACTTTCTATATTCAACTAAACCAAAGATATGCTATTAGGTACACTTTCTAAATTCAAACCACAGTTATGCTGTTAGGTACAGTTTCTATATTCAACTAAACCACAATTATCCTATTAGGCACACTTTCTATATTCAACTAAACTACAGTTATGCTATTAGGTACACTTTCTACATTCAACACTCTCTATAATCAACTAAAATCACAGTTATGCTATTAGGCACACTTTCTATATTCAACACTCTCAATATTCAACAAAAACCACAGTTATGCTATTAGGCGGACTTTCTATATTCAACACTCTCTATATTCAACTAAACCACAGTTATGCTATTAGGCACACTTTCTATATTCAACACTCTCAATATTCAACTAAACCACAGTTATGCTATTAGGTACACTTTCTAAATTAAACACTTTCTATATTCAACTAAACCACAGTTATGCTATTAGGTACACTTTCTATATTCAACACTTTCTATATTCAACTAAACCACAGTTATGCTATAAGGCACACTTTCTATATTCATCACTTTCTATATTCAACTAAACCACAGTTATGCTATTAGGTACACTTTCTATATTCAACACTTTCTATATTCAACTAAACCACAGTTATGCTATTAGGTACACTTTCTATATTCAACACTCTCAATATTCAACTAAACCACAGTTATGCTATTAGGTACACTTTCTATATTCAAGACTTTCTATATTCAACTAAACCACAGTTATGCTATTATGTACACTTTCTATATTCAACACTTTCTATATTCAACTAAACCACAGTTATGCTATTAGGTACACTTTCTATATTCAACACTCTCAATATTCAACTAAAACCACAGTTATGCTATTAGGTACAATTTCTATATTCAACACTTTCTATATTAAACTAAATCACAGTTATGCTATTAGGTACACTTTCTATATTCAACACTTTCTATATTCAACTGAGCCACCGATATGCTATTAGGTACACTTTCTAAATTCAACTAAACCACAGTTATGCTATTAGGTACACTTTCTATGTTCAACACTTTCTATAATCAACTAAAATCACAGTTATGCTATTAGATACAATTTCTATATTCAACACTTTCTATATTAAACTAAATCACAGTTATGCTATTAGGTACACTTTCTATATTCAACACTTTCTATATTCAACTGAGCCACCGATATGCTATTAGGTACACTTTCTAAATTCAACTAAACCACAGTTATGCTATTAGGTACACTTTCTATGTTCAACACTTTCTATAATCAACTAAAATCACAGTTATGCTATTAGGTACATTTTCTATATTCAACACTTTTTATATTCAACTAAACTACAGTTATGCTATTAGGTACACTTTATATATTCAACACTCTCAATATTCAACTAAACCAAAGTTATGCTTGTAGGTACACTTTCGATATCCAACACTCTCAATATTCAACTAAAACCACAGTTATGCTATTAGGCACACTTTATATATTCAACACTCTCTATAATCAACTAAAATCACAGTTATGCTATTAGGTACACTTTCTATATTCAACACTCTCAATATTCAACTAAAACCACAGTTATGCTATTAGGCACACTTTCTATATTCAACACTTTCTATATTCAACTAAACCACAGTTATGCTATTAGGTGCACTTTCTATATTCAACACTTTCTATATTCAACTAAACCACAGTTATTCTATTAGGTGCACTTTCTATATTCAACTAAACCACAGTTATGCTATTAGGTACACTTTCTATATTCAACACTCAATATTCAACCAAACCACAGTTATGCTATTAGGTACACTTTCTATATTCAACACTCTCAATATTCAACTAAAACCACAGTTATGCTATTAGGCACACTTTCTATATTCAACACTCTCTATAATCAACTAAAATCACAATTATGCTATTAGGTACACTTTCTAAATTCAACTAAACCACAGTTATGCTATTAGGTACAGTTTCTATATTCAACTAAACCACAGTTATCCTATGAGGCACACTTTCTATATTCAACTAAACTACAGTTATGATATTTGGTACACTTTCTATATTCAACACTCTCTATAATCAACCAGAACCACAGTTATGCTATTAGGTACACTTTCTATATTCAAAACTTTCTATATTCAACTAAACCACAGTTATGCTATTAGGTACACTTTCTATATTCAACACTTTCTATAATCAACTAAACCACAGTTATGCTATTAGGTACACTTTATATATTCAACACTTTCTATATTCAACTAAACCACAGTTATGCTATTAGGCACACTTTCTATATTCAACACTCTCTATATTCAACTAAAACCACAGTTATGCTATTAGGTACACTTTCTATATTCAACACTTTCTATAAACAACTAAATCACAGTTATGCTATTAGGTACATTTTCTATATTCAACAATTTCTATATTCAACTAAGCCACAGTTATGCTATTAGGTACACTTTCTATATTCAACACTTTCTATATTTAACTAAAACCACAGTTATGCTATTAGGTACAATTTCTATATTCAACACTTTCTATATTCAACTAAACCACAGTTATGCTATTAGGTACACTTTCTATATTCAACACTCAATATTCAACTAAACCACAGTTATGCTATTAGGTACACTTTCTATATTCAACACTCTCAATGTTCAACTAAAACCACAGTTATGCTATTAGGCACACTTTCTATATTCAACACTCTCTATAATCAACTAAAATCACAGTTATGCTATTAGGTACACTTTCTAAATTCAACTAAACCACAGTTATACTATTAGGTACAGTTTCTATATTCAAGTAAACCACAGTTATCCTATGAGGCACACTTTCTATATTCAACTAAACTACAGTAATGCTATTTGGTACACTTTCTATATTCAACACTCTCTATAATCAACTAAAATCACAGTTATGCTATTAGGTACACTTTCTATATTCAACACTCTCTATATCCAACCAAAACCACAGTTATGCTATTAGGTACACTTTCTATATTCAAAACTTTCTATATTCAACTAAACCACAGTTATGCTATTAGGTACACTTTCTATATTCAACACTTTCTATATTCAACTAAACCACAGTTATGCTATTAGGTACACTTTCTATATTCAACACTCTCAATATTCAACTAAACCACAGTTATGCTATTAGGTACACTTTCTATATTCAACACTTTCTATATTCAACTAAAACCACAGTTATGCTATTAGGTACACTTTCTATATTCAACACTTTCTATAAACAACTAAATCACAGTTATGTTATTAGGTACATTTTCTATATTCAACACTTTCTATATTCAACTAAGCCACAGTTATGCTATTAGGTACACTTTCTATATTCAACACTTTCTATATTTAACTAAAACCACAGTTATGCTATTAGGTACAATTTCTATATTCAACACTTTCTATATTCAACTAAACCACAGTTATGCTATTAGGTACACGTTCTATATTCAACACTCAATATTCAATGAACCACAGTTATGCTATTAGGTACACTTTCTATATTCAACACTCTCAATATTCAACTAAAACCACAGTTATGCTATTAGGCACACTTTCTATATTCAACACTCTCTATAATCAACTAAAATCACAGTTATGCTATTAGGTACACTTTCTAAATTCAACTAAACCACAGTTATGCTATTAGGTACAGTTTCTATATTCAACTAAACCACAGTTATCCTATGAGGCACACTTTCTATATTCAACTAAACTACAGTAATGCTATTTGGTACACTTTCTATATTCAACACTCTCTATAATCAACTAAAATCACAGTTATGCTATTAGGTACACTTTCTATATTCAACACTCTCTATATTCAACCAAAACCACAGTTATGCTATTAGGTACACTTTCTATATTCAAAACTTTCCATATTCAACTAAACCACAGTTATGCTATTAGGTACACTTTCTATATTCAACACTTTCTATATTCAACTAAACCACAGTTATGCTATTAGGTACACTTTCTGTATTCAACACTCTCAATATTCAACTAAACCACAATTATGCTATTAGGTACACTTTCTATATTCAACACTTTCTATATTCAACTTAACCACAGTTATGCTATTAGGTACAATTTCTATATTCAACACTTTCTATATTCAACTAAACCACAGTTATGCTATTAGATACACTTTCTATGTTCAACACTTTCTATATTCAACTAAACCACAGTTATGCTATTAGGTACACTTTCTATATTCAACACTTTCTATATTCAACTTAACCACAGTTATGCTATTAGGCACACTTTCTATATTCAACACTCTCTATATTCAACTAAAACCACAGTTATGCTATTAGGCACACTTTCTATATTCAACACTCTCTATAATCAACTAAAATCACAGTTATGCTATTAGGTACACTTTCTAAATTCAACTAAAGCACAGTTATGCTATTAGGTACAGTTTCTATATTCAACTAAACCACAATTATCCTATTAGGCACACTTTCTATATTCAACTAAACTACAGTTATGCTATTAGGTACACTTTCTATACTGAACACTCTCTATAATCAACTAAAATCACAGTTATGCTATTAGGTACACTTTCTATATTCAACACTCTCAATATTCAACTAAAACCACAGTTATGCTATTAGGTACACTTTCTATATTCAACTAAACCACAGTTATGCTATTAGGCGCACTTTCCATATTCAACACTCTCTATATTCAACTAAAACCACAGTTATGGTATTAGGTACACTTTCTATATTCAAAACTTTCTATATTCAACTAAACCACAGTTATGCTATTAGATACACTTTCTATTTTCAACACTTTCTATATTCAACTAAACCACAGTTATGCTATTAGGTACACTTTATATATTCAACACTTTCTATATTCAGCTAAACCACAGTTATGCTATTAGGCACACTTTCTATATTCAACACTCTCTATCTTCAACTAAAACCACAGTTATGCTATTAGGTACACTTTCAATATTCATCACTTTCTATATTCAACTAAACCACAGATATGCTATTAGGTACACATTCTATATTCAACTAAACCACAGTTATGCTATTAGGTACACTTTCTAAATTCAACTAAACCACAGTTATGCTATTAGGTACAGTTTCTATATTCAACTAAACCACAATTATCCTATTAGGCACACTTTCTATATTCAACTAAACTACAGTTATGCTATTAGGTACACTTTCTATATTAAACACTCTCAATATTCAACTAAAACCATAGTTATGCTATTAGGTACACTTTCTATATTCAACTAAACCACAGTTATGCTATTAGGCGCTCTTTCTATATTCAACACTCTCTATATTCAACTAAAACAACAGTTATGCTGTTAGGTACACTTTCTATATTCAACACTTTCTATATTCAACTAAACCACAGTTATGTTATTAGGTACACTTTCTATATTCAACACTTTTTATATTCAACTAAACCACAGTTATGCTATTAGGTACACTTTCTATATTAAACACTTTCTATATTCAACTAAACCACAGTTGGGCTATTAGGTACACTTTCTCTATTCAACACTCTCAATATTCAACTAAACCACAGTTATGCTATTAGGTACACTTTCTATATTCAACACTTTCTATATTCAACTAAACCACAGTTATGCTATTAGGTACACTTTATATATTCAACACTTTCTATATTCAACTAAACCACAGTTATGCTATTAGGCACACTTTCTATATTCAACACTCTCTATCTTCAACTAAAACCACAGTTATGCTAGTAGGTACACTTTCTATATTCAACACTTTCTATATTCAACTAAACCACAGTTATGATATTAGGTACACTTTTAATATTCAACACTTTCTATATTCAACTAAACCACAGATATGCTATTAGGTACACATTCTATATTCAACTAAACCACAGTTATGCTATTAGGGGCACTTTCTATATTCAACACTCTCTATATTCAACTAAAACCACAGTTATGCTATTAGGTACACTTTCTATATTCAACACTTTCTATATTCAACTAAACCACAGTAATGCTATTAGGTACACTTTCTATTTTCAACACTCTCAATATTCAACTAAACCACAGTTATGCTATTAGGTACACGTTCTATATTCAACACTTTCTATATTCAACTAAACCACAGTTATGCTATTAGGTACACTTTCTATATTCAACACTCTCAATATTCAACTAAACCACAGTTATGCTATTAGGTACACTTTCTAAATTCAGCTAAACCACAGTTATGCTATTAGGTACATTTTCTATATCAACTAAACCACAGTTATCCTATTAGGCACACATTTTATATTCAACTAAACTACAGTTATGCTATTAGGTGCACTTTCTATATTCAACACTCTCTATAATCAACTAAAATCACAGTTATGATATTAGGTACACTTTCTATATTCAACTAAACCACAGTTATGCTATTAGGTACACTTTCTATATTCAACACTCTCAGAATTCAACTAAAACCACAGTTATGCTATTAGGCACACTTTCTATATTCAACCAAACCACAGTTATGCTATTAGGTACACTTTCTATATTCAACTGAACTACAGTTATGCTGTTAGGTACACTTTCTATATTCAACACTCTCGATATTCAACTAAAACCACAGTTATGCTATTAGGCACACTTTCTATATTCAACACTCTCAATATTCAACAAAACCACAGTTATGCTATTAGGTACACTTTCTATATTCAACAAAACCACAGTTATGCTATTAAGTACTCTTTCTAAACTTGGGAGATTTGTGTAGACTATCTAGAAGTGAGATTGAACTGAATGTAACAAATCAGGCACGCTCAAAGTTGTTGGGAGTACAGTTTAGGTGCAAGAGTTTACAGCAGTATGGCTTGTAGGTTTGAGTGGTAGGGTAGTATGGCGTGAAGTAATTGCTTCAGTCCCCACCCTTGCCTCACTTACTTTTTGGTGGGCGCTGGCTTCGTGCTTCTCCTGCGCATACCTGCAGATACGATCGGAAGCCGTCTTTTACCTCATGGTCCTTAGCCGAAGGAGGCTGCCAGGCAGAGGGCAGCCTTGGGAGAGCCAGTTAAGGCCAATTGCGAGAGCCTGTGGGAGGATGGGGGGCAGGTTGGGATTCAGGAGGGATGGGAATCCGTAAGAGGGCATGGGGTGGGATCGGGGAGCTGAGGGGCCTGGCAAGGGTGTTAGGCCCAACACAAACGGGGCCAAATAAAAACTAAAGCAAGCAGCTACTGCCTGCAACACTCACCGTGCTCCAGATAGGAAAACGAGTTGCTAGACTCGTGGCACACACTCACAGACCAATGGGAGGAAGGGGGCGGGTTTCGGGACGCAAATGCTGGAAGAAACTAAAAATCATTCCCAACCTTGCTGACGCGCTCCTTCAGTCTCCCCCCCACCTCCGCACGCAATGTAAGCTTAACCCCCGACGTTTTTGACACATGCCTCAATACCTCACTAATCCCGCTCATGCCACTTGCCAATCATCCGCTCACCATGGCCCATTTCCAAGATGGTTTACACCAGAACTGAAGACTGCAAAACAACTACATAAATCCCTCGAACTCAAATGGGGGAAAGATAAAACCACTGAGAGCAGATCCACCTTAGCCCAGCACCACCGCCACTACAAAGCCGAAATCCGGAAAGCAAAATATGCCCATTACAACTCTTGAATCCTCAACTGTGTAAACCCTAGCAAATAACTCCACAAAATCATCTCTGAATTCACCAAACCATCATGTACCACCACCCAATCAACCCCCTCTCAATCACTCATCGACTCACTCTCTCTCCACTTCTACACCCCAACTCTCGAAAGAACATACTCCCTAATCAACAAACTGGCCCTCCTACACCCACCGCACAATCTACCCACCCCACCTGCCAAACCTCCGCCTGCAACTATAACCCACCTGACTTTCGACTCGTTCACACCAATATCAACTGACCAATTCACCAAACTTCTCTCCACCTGGAAACCATCCGACTCCCCGCCAGACCCCCACCCAGCCTCAACCCTCAAAGAATTATTTGCATCCACCTGCACAGGAGAATACGCGAGAAGCATCATAAACGAGTCCCTATCCTCAGGAATTTCTCCCGACGTGTTCAAAACTGCTCACGTCAAACCCCTCCTAAAAAAAAGGTGCCTAGACCCTCTTGACCCCAAAAACTACCACCCCATCTCAAGCACCAGGTTCCTTGCTAAACTCATCGATCAAACCGCTTGCTCACAACTAAATGCCTTTGTCGAAGCCAACAATCTCCTAGATCCCGCTCAATCAGGGTTCAGACCCCGACACAAACCAAAACCACCCTGACCTCAATCTGGGTTGACCATAAAAACACGACAGACTCTGCGGGATGTGCTGCACTAATCCTTCTTGACCTATCCGCCGCATTTGACACAATCAACCACTCAATCCTCCCCGACCACCTCCACTCCCAAGGAATCCGTGGAAACGTGCTCAAGTGGATAGCATCCTTCCTTAACAATAGGAAACAAATAACCCTCCTCGCCTCCTTTGTCTCCACCGCCCGACCAGTCAATACTGGAGTTCCACAAGGAGCGTGCCTATCAGCCCTCCTGTTCAACCTCTACATGTCCACCCTTCCATGAATAATCCGCTCGCACAATATCCTGTGCTACAGCTATGCTGATGACACCAACTAATCCTAAAACTCATTAACTCAAAACGCAACTGCCAGCCCAACCTCACTGCCTGCCTCCTTGACATTGATCACTGGATGACTACAAACCACTTCCTTTTAAACCCCACCAAAACGGAAATCATGGTGTATGGCAACACCGAAATTCTTCCTCACCCTCTACCCTGGCCATCACCCATGGGCAATCCCCTGACAACCTCTACTTCAGTAAGAAACCTTGGGTGCACCCTTGACTCTGACCTAAACCTCTCGCACCAAGTCAACAACGTCTCCAAGTCCTGTCACTACCACCTCAAAATTCTTAGGTGCATTTTTCCATACCTCTCATTTCCCAACAGACTTGCTGTGGTCCAATCAATTGTAATGTCAAGACTGGACTATGCAAACTCCCTCTACCTCGGAGTCCAAGCATACCACCTGACTAAACTACAAAGAGCACAAAATGATGCAGCCAAACTACTACTAGCACGTGGCCCAAGAGATCACACACCCCCCCACCCCAGCTCTCAAAACTCTCCACTGGCTCCTGGTAGGATGAAGGGTGACCTTCAAAACCTTATGCATCTCGCACCGAGCAATGCACAAAACCGGACCTCAATACCTTCTGGACAAGCTAAAACCCTACCATCCATCGCACACTCTAATATCATGCTCTGCCCATCTCCTAGTGATACCAAACACCAACTCAGTCAAGTTAGGTGGATCATCATTCTCAGCCTTGGCCCCCACTCTGTGGAACTCACTTTGTAAATGATTTCAATGCGACAAACACCCAAGTCAACACCTAGCATGTAGTGCACAACTGAAATCCTTATTTATTTATTTGTTCTAAATGTTCTTTATTCTGAACGATATACCACTCATATCACGCCCTTCTCCTGGAACCCCCCCCACCCCCGGTCACACTGAATCAGGAATCAGGCTGGTTTGCAAAGGTAAATATTTATTTATGTGTTTAAAATTGAATCATAATATGTTTTAATAGGTACACAACAATCACCATTGGGGTGATGTAACACTGACTTATCTCTTTAATACACAAGGAGTAAGTAGTGAACAAAACAATGTGTGTGTTTTTAGGTGCGATTGATAGGTATGGATGTTAGCTACAAGCAGAAGTTAAATTTTGTTTTTAGCACAAAAACGGAGGAAGTTACAGACGTTTTAGTGGAGGTTGTTTTTTCGAGCTAGGCGAGAGAATTGAAAACAGGTATGCGCTTTTAAAATGACAAAAGGGTTTCTGACACTGGAGGATGACTATGAACAAAACGAATACCCCACAGGAGCACAGTCACTTGATCAGGGTGACTGCCTGCTAAGGAACTCGCCCTCTTCAGATGAGGAAAAGATCAGCGCCGAGATAGTTTTAACAATACTAGTTATGGAGACAAGATAGAATGGTTTGGAGAGAGGTTCAGACAATGCAAAGATACTCCTGCAATACAGGTTATGAATACAAGATAGGATGGGCCTAAGCTAGGGCTAAGACTATGCAAAGTACATATGCTAGTGACACAATTCTTCCTATTTATACTCACTGGATAATTTTTAAATGGAACCGTCAATTCTGGTTAGGGAATGGGATCTGGCTTAGGAAAGACGGCTGGGCACATCGGACAGGCAATGTCAGAAAGGCGCTCTGGTCACAGCACGGCACAGGACTGGACTGGATCTGCAATGCACTCTGGTCACAGCACGGCACAGGACTGGATTGGATCTGCCCTTCTTGGTTCTGATGATATTTATTGCCAGCAGGCAAGCAATAACAGCACAGCCCGGCTGTATTATGATGCTTCCCCTTAGGCTTGTGGGGTTCTGTTCTGGAATTTGAGGCCTAGCTGAGAATGGTTCAGCTATGCAATAGGCCTTTTGCTTTGCCAAGTTTCTGGCGTATGGGGCAAGGGAGATGTAGAGTTCAGCAGCAGGTTGCTCCGCCAGCATCGGAATAGTGAGGGAATCTGTCTGTCCTTATGTGTGGTGAGTTGTCTCTATTTATGCTATGATAAAGGGGGAGTGTGGGCCGGTTTAGCCTAAGCTTGCCCCTTTGAAAGGTGATTGGGTCAGAGTCTGCTCGCTGCCTTGATAGGAGGTGAGAAACAGAGAGTCATCTTTATGGTGTCATTTTATGAGGCTGAGAATCCACTCCTAACCCCTGGAACACAAAATCTAATTTCAGCAAAATACATATTTCCACATGTGCAACCTCTCTAAAAATCACATGTACAGATTACATATTTTACCTAGCAGCTACTCCTCAAAACCCTGTAGCTGTGGGATCTTGTCTCCGCTTTTCACTAAGAACACAATGTCCAATTTTTAAGCACATTTCTGCAAGTGCGCATGTTTAACATGGGCATAAGTATGTAAAGTTCCACAGTTCTAGCGGAAATACATTTTGCGTAAAATCATATTTCTTGCCCTTTCTGTCCAGAACATGTCACAGAGTTCTGGCGCCTCTTCACCCGTGCATCCAGAAATTACAATGCTGTTATTTTTACATTTTTCACAATTTTACATAGTAAATTATCAGTCTTTTTAAAATGTGTCCTTTTTCCTTCTTAAGCAACAAATGGTTGTTTAGCTCCACCCCTTTGGTCTCTCCCTGGGAGCCCAGGAGCCATCCCCCTTGTTTGGTCCTGGCAGAGGCCATTTACGACTGTCTTTGCACTTCGCATTTCCTGAGCTGGAGCTGGCCATTGTTCCCTTTTGCCTGCTGGAGGGAAAGACCTTCCTTCTGTGAGAACACCTGTTATTCAAGTTTGGCAGCTTCAGCCAGGTTTACTTTAATTTCTAAATTCTGTTGAATTTTCCTTAGTACAAAACAACTGATTGTATCAAATCACAGCTAGAATTCTCATTCAAGATTTTAAACCATGGGATCAAAACCATTACAATATGGGTTACTATCAGTAACAGGCTTCTTAGATTGCAAACATTTGATTTCAGTTTATACATGTTAAAGTTTAATCAGGCAGGCCACTAACAGCTGTCATCCCAGCAGCCCTCTGCTGCACAGAGATTTTTGACAGATCCACAGACAGGCCACTTTTGCTGTGAAAATCTCTGTATGCTTTTGTCTTTTCAGGACCTTGCAGGTTCACAATGATTTCTTAAAGTAAGTGAATTGTAGCACCCAGCAGGAATTTTGAATATTTGAAGGTGTTCTGTAATGGCATTCTGCAACAAGGAAAAGATGGTTTAAAGCAAGATTTGGGGTTTCATTTAGCAAAGCACTGCTTTTTCCTTCTGCAATCCACTTTCAATTGTTTTGGGGCCCAGTGACACATTCCGGTAGTGAGAGCTCTTTTCCACCACTGGGAACATTCGTGGCAGATTGGGCAGCCATCTTTTGTGCGTTGAGAAGCGTGATTTTCAGGAATTTTGGCAGCGTTTTGCGGCGATTTTGCTATTTCTGGCACCATCATAGCAGAGTGATGCGGCATAGCAGAGCAAAAGCGGGTCAAAACATCCCACAACTTCCACCCGACATCCGACTCACCGAAGAGCTCATGTCTTTCCGCAAATTACTGAAAACGTGGCTCTTCCCTTAAAATCGACTGTTAGCACAAACAGAACAAACAACCACAATAAACAGAAACCAAGGTTGTGAAATCAAAAATAACAATCCAGCATAGAGACCGATCGAACAAACAGAAAACTAAATTGGCCAATGTAATTAAAAAGGATAAACTTAGTAGAACGGATAAAGTGGATGAAACGGATGAAGTGCATGAATCTAATGAAGTGGATAAAACGGAGGAAACGGGTGAACTGGACGAAACGGATGAAGTGGTTGAAACAGATGAAATGTTATGTTATGTCATGTTACTTGCCATTTATATAGCGCCATATGTATCATTGGTATGATCACAAAGCGCGGGTAGGTTGAACGCCCTCGGAAATCAGTAGAGAGGGAAAGGGTCATAAGGTGCGTGTGTACACCGGCTATGTGTGCAGCCAATGTGGCAGTTGCGTGTTAGCTGCTTCTTAGCGGTAGGTGTAGCGGTTGGGAGGTCAGGCATATGTGTTCATTCTGGGAGGATGACGCTCAGACTGATTTGTGGCTGTGTTAGGCCTGAGGAGAAGCTTAAGCTAGCAGTGTGCTCAGCTGATGTTTAGTCAGGATGATGGGGAGTATGCGGCGGGTGTTAGTATGAGAACAGCAATACCAAATGTGTCATAGTATCGCTGTGTTCTAGATGAGTGTTGGTGTGTAGAAGAGAGTAAGCATGGTGGTGTGATCAGTTATGCGTTTGAGATCGGGCACTCTATCTGTACCATCCACTCCATCTGTTCCATCCACTACATCCGTTCTGTTGCCTCCATTAGTTTCATCCCCTCCTTAGGTTTCTTTCATCCTATACCATCCACTCTACCTGTTCCATCACTCTACCTGATTCCATCTGCTCTACTTGTTCCATCCACTGCACCTGATTGCTCTATTCTATCTGTTCCATCCACTCCATCCATTCCATCTACTCCATCCTTTTAGTAGCCTCCATATGTTTCATCCACTCTACCTGTCCTATCCATTCCATCTGTTCCATCCAGTCCATCTGTTCTGTCCACTCTACCTGCTTTAGAAGTTGGGGCTTATTTAATCTATTGTTGGTGATATATATTTACAGGAGAGGGCTTGATGGACATCAAGGGGGCACCAGGGCATTGCTGCAGGGACAATCAAGTGGGCAGTCAAGGCTTCTCTCTCTCCTTCAGCTACTACAGCTCCTGACTTCTCTCCAAGATTTAGGCACAACTCTGCAAGTATGGTTGCAGATTTGGTCAGCAGCACACCTCAAGATTTGAGACAGAGTGATTTACTTATAAGGCAAGTAACATCACTTATGTGTCATAGCTCTCGCAAAATCGTTAGGGCAGTGTTCAGGGGATCCCTCCCCTCTGTGGGCCGATAGGTCCAAATAAAGTGGGAGTGTTCTGGGAAACCAAGGGAGGATACCCCATCAATTATCTAACTGGGACAGGGGGCTGGGTCTGGTTTTTGCACAAGGAAATCTCACTGCATGACAATTGCTGTTTCTCATCATATTATGACACATATACCAGCATTTTTTAAAGCTGCATCTTTCAGGGAATCACATAAACCTTGTTTGATGTCTGTGCAACCTACTGGTGCGAAGCTACAGTATTTTCTTGTTTACGCCAGAACTCTATTAATGAAAAATATGGCATCGTGGGCAGAATATGGATAATATTTTACATATTTCCTCAAATCTTTATGGTTCTCGTCGTTATACAGAGATCGCAATCAAGTTTTTCATCACAAATTTGTCCCAGCAAATAGCCAGGAACAAGAACGTAATGCTTAGTGTCAAGCAATCCATTACTGTTTTACCAATAAAACCGAAAAGCACCAGCAGGCTATCAAAGAACAATGTAAAAACTTCTATAATGACACCTTAGCATCAGAACCTGTAGTTCATTTTGCCCTTAGCCATCCCGATACCTTCACTTTTGCAAGGGTATCGGAGCAGGAAGTTCTTGCTGTCATCAACAACTTGAAATCCTCTTTATGTAAGGAGGATGCCTTTCCGGCCAAGCTTTTCAAGGACTTCGCAGAGACGCTAGCCCTGTGGATTGTTCATTTTGTGAACCATAAGATTTGGAACATAAGATTCACGAAAGAGGCGTGGATCACTCCGCTTTCAAAAAAAATATAATCTTGATCCCTCAGTCCCTGGTAACTTTAGACCTACAACTAATGTGCCGTTGTTGCTAAAGATAATTGATAAAATTGCATACCAACAGTACCAGAAAGTTGTTGAAGAAAACAACATCCTCGCGGATGAACAATCGGGTTTGCGAGGTCATTCCACTAGGGGCGTGGCTACTTCCATCCCTCGGCAGCGGGGTGTTCCTATTAGTAATATTTGTGATGCCACTACATGGACTTCGCTCCACACCTTTGTTAAACATTACTCCCTGGATACGATCCATGGTCAGGATATGACCTTTGGGAAGGCGGTTCTTTATTCCACAATCTGATTGGGTACTCAATTATTTTCCCTCCTCCATTCACTGATACTGCTTTGGGAGTCTGTCAAAGATGTGGAATACGTTGGAGGACTCAGTCTATTCGAAGAACAAGTTACTTAGCAACTGGTAACGTTCTTTCGAGAAGTTCTTCCAACGAATTCCACATCGCCCTCCCAGCCTACCCCTCTGGACAATTTCCCATTCAATTGCAGCTTCCGTTTCCGCAAGTATATGTGCAGTCAAGCAGGAATGAGACTGGTGCCACACATTCTGAGGGAAAAAACTTAAACTGAGGCTACGGGCACCGTGCATCCGATTTATAACATCCAGTGACGTCGCCCTTGACTGAGGCCTTCGAGGGACATCGACCCGACGTCATCGAAGCAGGACGCCCTCTGCTGAAAATGTTTCCGAAGTGCACAGCTGTGGACATTACATGTGAAAGATGTGGAATACGTTGGAGGAACATCCAGTCGAAAGAACGTTACCAGTTGGTAAGTAACTTGTAGATTCTGCAAATTATTGTTTCCTCTTGTGATGGGGTCGTGATGGACAAAACTTACAGTTCCTTTATTACACTTTTGCACTCATTTTCATGAGCATGTCTTTAATATAAAGGGAAACACGGATTTGCATATTCCTTTAATATTTCTGCCGAAATGCACTCTGCTTTACAGTACCTGTAGCTCACAATGCTGCCATCCTATTTAGGGTTCTGTGGACTGTAATTCTGGAGGATATTAGTTCAGCTTTCTCATACTTTGGCAAATTATGCCATTTGTCTTTCCCTTTGAGGCAATGAACATTTTTAGGCATCTCCAAGTTTTGATGCCTAATTTCGCTCGTTTTCGCTTTCAACTTGTAGGGCCTTATTTCCATGTTAATTTAAAGCAGGCCTTTCATTTTGGGGAGCCCTCATACTGACTCTGGCCTTTAGTTATGGCATTCAAGGCTAGTTCACCCCCACACACTCAACGTTTCCTAGTTGAGCAGTAGCCACTCCACAGCTTCCAAACACTCATTATGTGGGATCGATGTATATAAACTACAAACGTCCAGTGAGCATAACATACATCTGATGAAAGTGCAGAGATGTCTTTAGGATAATTAAGGAAGTCTGTAGTATCCCTCTGGTAAATTGGGATTCCTGATCACCGCAACACATCTGCTTGAGTTCTCTTTTTATGATATCTGCAGGTGTGCCCTTTTTGGTCCTCTGGTGTTTATTGATGTGATGACTGCACAACTTCAAATGTGTTACAAATTAACAAACTGCAAGGTAACGCTTCTGTGCTGTTCTCAATGATCATCTACACCTCACAGCGCCACCCCTTGCCCCCGTCTTACAGCCCATGTTCATGCTGGTCACCACGAACAGGGCAGAACAACACATCCCTAGTTTTTGACCGTTGGGCGCTGTCTACCATTGACTGGCCAACTTGTTCAACTTGACTGCGGAAGTGGGCAGAGGCTACAATGATTTCTTATGGCAATTCAGGACACACGTCGACGCCCACAGCACTTGTAATTTTATTAAATGGCTGTTTTGAGTTTTGGATTGGAATTTTTCGTGCTAAATGCTGTGTTTTTTCTCGTTGTACCAATAGCTTCTGCCAGTGCCTTGATTATGGGGTGAATGGGCTTCTATGTGGTACTGGAGAGCATCCCTCTTCTGGGGTGAAGACCACCTGCTTAAGTGTGGCATGGTGTGTAGATTGGCATATTACTTATCGCTTATGCGCCACCACTTTGCACCAATGTGAAAACAGACGAGAGAAAGTGTGCAATGGCTGTGTTTGTAACTGATCCGCTCAGACCTGGCGTTAGCGGCCATGAGACAAATGGAAGCCGACGGTGCATTTTTAACCCATTTTACTGCATTGCGAATGACAGAGGTTAGAAACAAAGTTATTATCCGGGCATTGAGTGCGCATTGGAAGTGACAGAAAATCATTCTGCCGTTTGCACCCAGGTGCAGTGAATGCTACCGCTGGAATATAGGCAGGAGGCGGCGGGGCACTCTTGGGAGCACAGGAGGCAAAACGTCAGCCAATAGGAAAGTCCTGCAGAGGGGCTGGATCGGGGCACAAGGTCGGCACGGCCAGGCTTCTGTGAGATTGCTATAGATATGATATGCCCACTGAAGCCACGTGTAAAGGCGTAATGCGGCCATCTTCCCCCGTTCACAGGCGTGGCACATTGGTGTTTGCTGCTGTCGGAGAACCGTATGGAGTGACCTTTTCGGCTGGCAGATGGACATAATCAAAGATGTTGTAAGACGTATCCCTGTGACGTCAATCACACGCTATGTGTGTGTTTTCTTAATCTCAATTGCATATAACCTTACCTCCCATTGAGATGGCTGCTGACCTCTGCTGTAGGCTTGTGGAATTGGGGTGTGTGTTCTGGATTGCAATCAGCGAGAGAATCGTGTAGTCAGGCAAGGCAACACCCTTTATGCACAGCTCCACTCCATGCCCTTAACCTGCCTCTTAACTGTCTCTAGCGACTAGAGCTGGCGGAGCCAGCGATTTCTTGGCTAGGGCCAAGCCAGGGCCTGTGGCCTGGCTCATTGGGGGTGGGGGAGAGTGGGGTAACGCGAGCCGAGCCAGGGAAATTACACGTGAAACCGATAAGGGGGGGAGGGGTGTAGAAGAGAAGCTGGGGTTGCAGAAAAGGGGTGCAAGGGCACTAGAGACCGAGAATATGGGTGCTAGGGGCTCAGAAAAGGTGTACAAGAGGACTATGCGCACAGAAAGGGGGTGCCAGGGGTTTAGGGGCCCAGAAAAGGGGGTGAGCGGTTTGGACCCCAGAAAAGGGGTGCAAGGGTTTAGGGGCACAGACAGTGGCGTAACACAAAATGTGGGGGCCCCCCATCTCGGCAACAAATCACAGTCGTGCCACACTCTGGGACGGCCTAGATTATCACGCTTGCACAATACGCATGAACGTGCTGCTGAAGGGTATGCCGCACACTGTACTAGAAGAAAGATATAAATATGTGTTTTAATGCAATATACAGCACACTTTCTGAGAATAATTGGCCAAAAAGACAGAGTGTTTGCAATTGTTTTGTAGGGTAACACCAATCCAATATATGCAAGTCACCAACGGTGCACAGGAACATTAATGCTTTGCTATTAAAAATGCCATGCCACATTGAAAACATGTCCCACTGGCTGCACAATGTAGACCAGTGTAGACGCGTTATGAAATTACAGTAAAGCATGCCAGGCCACATTTATACAGACCTAGACTGGATGCACAAAAATGCCAGTCGAAGCAATAACACTCATCAAGAAGAGAGCACACATTGAAGCCTGGGTTCTACTGCCTAGAACAACACAGCCAAACTCTTTAAAATCTTCATGGTCAATCCTGTTGCGGTCTACACCTCTCCGGTTCCCTCCCCGGCCCTCTGTATGGCTCTGGCCTCTCACTTCTCAGCTAAAACTCAGGACATCCTGTCCACTATTTCCTCTTCCTCTACCTCTTCCTCTCTCGGACCCCCTTTGGCCATCTCTACCTCTCCTCCTCCTTTCTCCACTTTCTCTCTGACAACACCTGACAAGGTTTCTAAGACAAGTCCGATCCATGAAAGTGCCGTCCAAACAGGTGCTCCCCTGCTCCTCCAGAACCATCCAGGCCCATATTGACACCCTCGCTGCACCTTGGCCAATTTCTGTAATCACTCTTTCACCACTGTAACATTCCCCTCTCCCCTTAAGCACTCCCTTGAGCACCCACTCCTGAAGAAGCAGTCTGCCGATCCTACCTGTCCAGCAAACTATCGCCCAATCTCCATCACACCTTTCCTTGGAAAGCTCTTGGAAAAAAGCTGGCAATCTCCCAGCTTACTCTCCACGTTGAATCTGTTGGTTGTCTCCATGACCATAAGTCTAGCTCCAGAGCTGCCAGAGGCACGGAAACCTCTCTCCTGAATACATGTGATGATCTGCTCTCTAACCTTGATTCCAGCATTCCTTCTGTCCTAATCCTCCGTGATCTTTCCTCGACTTTCAACACAGTCAACCACGCCATCCTGATCAATCGACTACGTGAGAACTTGGGCATCACAGATCAGGGTCTGGAGTGGCTGACCTCCTTCCTCTTGGACTGCCTCTCCCAGGTCCAACTTGGTCCCTTTTTTTTCCATCACCTCTCTCTCTCTTCCTGTGGCATTCCCCAGGGCTCTATCCTCACATCCTGGTTTTTCAACCTCTACTTGGCCCCTTTGGCCCACCTGATCTCTACCTTCTCCTCTAACATTCAGTGTTATGCGAATGGCACTCAGCTTTCCTCCAGGCTCCTCTCATCTCTTGCTCATTCCTGACTGTCTATCCGTGATTCAGGATTGGTGGACCTCCAACGATATCGACGTTAGTGCCATTAAGATGGAGATCCTTCTCATTGGGATCCCTGCCCCTGCTTTCCCTCTCTCACTCTGGCCACCCACCTTGGGCCCTCGTCCTTCACCTTTCTGCGAGGCAAAAAACCTTTTGTGTCATCTTCAACTCTACTCTCTCTTTCTCTCCTCGCATCTCGGACGTCGCCAAGAGGTCCCACTACCTACCAACTGCTCCTCCTCAAAGGGACTCTTCCCTTTCTCACTTTCCCCCAGAAGCTCACTGTCTCCAGAGCACTGTTTCTCTCTAGGCTGGACTACTGCAACAGCCTCTTTCTCAAGCTACCTTCCTCTACTCTCCGCCCTCTGCAACTTATCCAGAACAGGACAGCGAGACTTGTCCTTGGCCACAAGCCCAGGGATCATATCTCTACAGCCCTGAAATCTCTCCACTGGCTCTCGGTGGTTGCAAGAATAAAGTTCAAGGCCCTTTGCATTATCCACAAGGCTTTCTGGGGTCGGGCCCACACTACAACCAACGCTCTCTTCCAAAATACCTTTTTTCTCTAGCCCTTCCACCGGCTACCTCCAACTCTTTAAGGGCTAGATGCTTCTTCAGGCAGAGAGTGGGGGTGGTAGATCTCTCTCCTCTGCAGATGCCTCCCTCTGGAATGGCCTCCCTGCCCCTCTCAAACTTTAGCGGACCACCAGATGTTATGAAGCAGCTCAAAACTTTCCTCTTCTCCTCTGCTTTTGCTCTCTCCCTCCCCTGCTGACCTACCTGACCTACCTGTCTGCTGTACCGACTGGTTGCTTGGCTACCCTCAGAGTCTCACTGAGTCCAGGCTCTTTCCTGATCAGTCACCCTTGCACTGCCGATGGACTACCATGCACTTAGGGACTGTAACTGTAACCCTACAGTCCCTTGTTCTCCTTGCACTACCCAGAGCTGCACTGTCCTGGCTGCACTTACTCAGAGCATTACAGCCCTGTTTTCCCCGCCTTTCTTCCTTGCACTCCCCCCTCCCTTTCCCCTTGCATTTCTCATTCTCGCACTTGCACGATTTTAATGACACAAGGCCTAGCAATATCATTTTTCTTGTCACTCCCTCTATCTTCACTCCATTGCTTGTCGCGCCAAGAATCACTTGTGTACAGGCGTGTTATAATAGACTTCTATCATATCATTTTATCACAGATGCTCAAAAAAATATACAATGCTGCAGTAAGAAATGGCTAGACTGGCAGCACCCAAATGCCAATCTAGCCAGGTAATTACACTTAGCAGAACTGCTTTATCAGAAATGCGCAGTTAAAAAAAAGTCATACCAAATTGAGGAATAACTAGACTGGCTGCACCAAAATGCCCCTCTAGCCACTAATACCACACACCGTGCCTGCTTAGCCTGGACATGGAAAACCATTATGATTTATCGCACAATCCCACCTCCCACACATGCCCTCTACCTCCCATGCCCTACCCCAACCTCCAAAATCAGCTCCTTGGCCCAGAATTACCTTCACATCCCTCCTCCTTGTCTTAGAGCTTACGTTTGAGGCTCCTGGCCTCATGGGTAAGTACTGGGATGAGAAAGAGTGGGATTAGGAGTAATGAAGTTACAGGTAGCTAAGTCAGGCATTACCTCCATGTACCTCTACCTCATCCCAGTGCTTGTGTATGAGGCAAGTACTGCCTCATACGCAATTACAGGGACAAGGAAGAATAGGGCTAGGAGTAATGACGATTACCAATAAGTAATTAAGGCATTAAACACAAGTAGGGTCTTAACAATATTCAGTTGACTGGGCTGCAGCACTCGCCCCCAGTAATTTTGGGCTATGTTGACTCAACCTGGCTGGCCTTCAGAGTAGTTGCCGGACAGAATAGGACACCGATGTTAAACGGCATCTGGGTTAACAAGGGCCAAGCAGTCACTAACGTAAGGCATTTCACTGTTTTTTTTTTTAAACTTTGGTTTTTATTAGCATTTTGTAAAACATAAAAACAGAAAACGGGGCCTAACTGAAGCCCCCATCGCCCCCCTTTCATGCCCTTCACCCGCCCTCCCCCCTCCGTGTCCAATCCAAACATAACAGCAGTAAAGAGACCAAACCGTCACATCTTTTCCTAGGTCTTTGAAGCGCCGCAACATGTGACCCATTTAGTTACTGGCTTGAAGCCGATGTCGCCCCAGGTCATGGGGACCCCCCATTTGGGTATTGTCCTTCACAGCGATGGTCACGCCCTGACCATCTGGGGGCACGATTTCGGAACTAGTGAACATCCCATCCCCATGTCTGCTGGACCCCATTCCATTCAGCGAGGAATGAGCATGAGTCATTGTTCACCAAGGCAGTCAGTTTGTCCATCAAGAACATGTTCTTAAATTTTTTTGTCCAATCTTCTTTGGAAGGTGTTTCCGGCTCTTCCACCTCTGGGCTAGGCTCACTCTGCCTGCTCTCAACAAAGTTTCCCATATCCTTGGGTACCGGTGTATTTCCGCTTCCTCCGGGGGATGGCCCAGCAGCATGGTCAGCGGGTTGAGGGGTAGAGGGTCCTCCGTTACCTCCGCTATCCAATCTCTCACCGATTCCCAATAGGTCTGTACCTTCGGGCATAGCCACCACATGTGACCTCTAGTCCCTATCTGGCCACAGCCCCTCGGGCATTCACGTGATACCCCTGTGAACATTTTCGAGAGTTTTGCCGGGTCCCTGTGCCACCCCTGCAGGATTTTAAAGTTGTGTTCCATATCCGAGGTGAAAAGATTGCCATGAAACGATATCCTGAAAATGCGAGCCCAGGCGTCCTCTGATATCTCCTCCCCCGCCAGATCACTCCAAAAACCACGGAAACCTAGCCTAGCCTGGTGGTCATGGGTGTTTAGGACAGTGTACATACAGGAGACCGCTCCCTTTCTAGAGGTTGCTGAGTCAAGGAGTTTCTCGAAGGGAGTTAGTTGTCTCCGCAGGTTAGAGCCCCAAGCAGGGTCATTGAGGATGCCCTTGAGACGGAGGTATTCGAAAATGGAGAGGGTCCCACCTCCCAGTCCCTCCCGGAGGTCCTCATAACTCAAGAATTCTCCCTCCCTGAACAGCTGGCCCACCGATTACAGTCCCGCATCAGACCAACTCTGGGATTGTCTAAACCCTCTGCTGCCCAATTTCAGGGGGGGCCCCCACAAGGAGGTCATGGGGGATGGCCATGAAGAAAGATGTGCTGTTCGGGGGCATTCCCTCCAAATGTCCCAGAGAACACCCAGGGTCGGATGGGACAGTACTTGTTTCGGGATAGACCTGCGAGGGGCCCACAGGAGGTCACAGACTTTTAGGGGGTGGACATCCATGTCCTCTAGGTATGACCAATATGTCCGTAAACCTTCCTTCATGTGTTCTAGAAGGACCCGCAGTTGTGCTGCGTGATAATACAATTGGAAATCTGGGAGACCAAAACCCCCCTCCTCTCTCGGAAGCGTCAAGGTGGCCCTACCAATCCGCAGGGTTTTCCCCTGCCAAATGAAGTCTCGGACCCCCTTGTGTAAATCTATAAATGTTTGAGCGGGTACCCAGGTAGGGAGGGCTGTAAAGAGGTATAAGAGCCGAGGCAGTATGTTCATTTTGACTGCCGTCATCCGACCATGCCATGAGAGGATCATTCCTCCCCATCTCCTCAAGTCAGAGGCGATCTCAGTTAGCATGGGCTCATAGTTGTAAGACCCTAGTTTTGTTAAGTCCCTAGTGAGGAGAACCCCCAGGTATTTTATGGTGTTCTTGCCCACCGCTATCCCATAAAACCTAGTCAGGGGGTCTAGTACCGGGTCCACCAGGCGCATCGGAAGGAGGACAGACTTGGCGGTATTTATTTTCAGGCCTGAGAACCTCCCGAAAGAGCTGACCAGGGACAGGAGGGGAGGGATCGAAGAGCCCGGGTCCACTAGGTATGCTAGGATATCATCCGCAAACAGGGATAGCTTGAATTCCACCTCTCCCCTTCCAATACCCCTGATATCTGGGTGGGACCTAACCGCTATGGCCAAAGCCTCCATCGTGAGGACATACAGAAGGGGGGAAAGAGGGCAGCCCTGTCTAGTCCCTCGGGTAAGAGGGAAGGATTCTGACAGCACTCCGTTCACCTGGACACTTGCGGTAGGGGCTCTGTAGAGGGCGGTGTGATGCTGGAAATGCATCAGAGGGACAGGGCCTCTGAATCCTTGTCCTTTACTGCTTTTTATCGTGTGTTCATGTGGGACCCCTGGCAGTGCAGCTCTCTCTTTTGGTTTGGTGAACAGACCCATGGGATTCCCTTATGGCACCCATGGGTAGGGGTACAACCCTGTACCCCTAGTGTATGTTTTTGGGCACCTGTGGGTGGCCCACAGAGCAGGGTATGGGCTGGTGGCAGCTCCATGCTGAATTTGACAGGTGCTCTGGGTGTCCTCCATTTTGGGATACCCAGGCCCTGCCATTGGGATCAGTTGATTCCTGATAGGAAACAAGATGGCCCCTGTGGCCTCTTGCTCTCTATTGCCTGTTACCTTGTTTTCCCAAAGTCCTGGGAAGCCCTGACTCTGTCCCTTCCCCCCTGACTGGCTGTTGGGTGGAAGTTCCATATATGGTGTTGTTGTGAAGGCCCAGCTAGACTGACTGGAGCCTTCCCAGTGACTGTATGTTGTGGGTACCTCCTGTGGGTGGGACCTGGGTGAATGGAGTGTGTGACCAATATACACTCCTTGTTGTGGTTGTCTGGTTTCTGGCATGAGATACAAAGACTGAGACAGCCCTGCCCGAAACTGGCCTGAATGCAGTGTGTAGTGTTGAATGGCTGGGTACTTGTCCCAATCCACATTCCTTGTTGTGAGTGTCTGAAAGGGAGGAGTGTGGCCTGAATGCACTGTGTGCCTGATTGGCTGACTGACTGCATGAATGCCCTTCTGTATGATTGGCTGCTGAGTGTGTGCCAGCAGTGTGGATGAGAGACAGAATAGTATATCTAGGGACCTCTCACCACTGGTAATTGTTCAGGAGCGTTCAGAAGCGTTCAGAAGCGTTCTGGAGTTGAGTCTCCACTCTAAGAGTAACTGGAACTGCTGATCCTCGACGTCCAGCTGGAAGAAGAAGACTTGCTGTTGCATTTGCTTCGACCGATCCGAAGGCTGCCGAAATCGTCGAAGACTGACCCGAGAGAGGACCTGGTAAGGCGCCCTCTTCCCGTGCTCCGAGGGACCATCGAGCACCGCTCCATCTTCGCCGAAGCGCCCTGGAAGACAGACCCTCGAAAGGCTGCCGACCCGAGACGGGACCGCCGAGGAGATCGAAGTGAAGCACCCGGACATCGCCGCCGTTGAAGTCCATTGCCGTCGACCAGGGTTCGCAGGTTTGTGTAACCGCTGGAGGCCCGTCGAAGTTGTGTTGCCCAGCCGTGGGAACCACTTGACGCCGTGCCGCCGACGACCGGAGCCGCCCGCTCCTTTGCCTAAGAACATTCGAATCGAAGGACTCCCTCGTCCGCACCGTCCACCGCTTTATCCTGCCGAAGAAAGTCGAGGACGACCAACGCGCCGAGGAGAAACCTGCCGGTGGGTTTCCCGCCACCCGAAGACCACAAAGACTCGAACGCTCGACACCCTTGCTGGGCCTCCGTCTCCACAATCTTTGCGGTCCAGAACTATTGTCACCGAGCTGCCCCGCACGCCTCTGCCTTGCAGGACGCCGACGCTCCGGCGCCGACGAGCACCGCTCGGACAAAGCTGCCGCCTCATCGACGCCGTTCTACCCTGTTTGTCGACGGACGTTCAACGCCCCGTGTCTCCCGCTTGAAAGGGAAGGCATTCAAGAAGGGCCGTCAATTCCCTGCCGCCGAACGCCGAGTTCCTCGACGCTTCTCGACGCCTCTCGACGATCCGTGTCTCCCGCTTGAAAGGGGGTCGCTCAAGAAGGATCTGTCGACGCCTCTTCGAAGAACTCGACTCCACCAGGTACATTGGGGGGGTAAAAACATTATAGGAGGGAATAAGACTTGCAGAACAATATATGGACTGGGCTTGTGCTATATCTTTATTTTACAGGTTGCCCAGGTGGGGGGATCTCCACACAGAACTGTGTCTAGTGATAGGGGCCAGTATTCTGCCTATTGCTCAACCATCTTATTTTCTCTCCTCTCTCTATTGCTGGTTTCACTCTATTGATCTGTGTGACATTGTTACAGTATTGTTGATGCACTTTAATGAGATCTAATACAAAGGGTGGTACCACTTTAGAATTGTATATATTTTCCATTGTTGATTTTCCTAAGTACAAAGTGAGTTATTATGATAAGTGTACATAACCTTGAATATTGATTATATAAAGACTGTGTTCTAACCAATACAGTGTGTGGACATTCCTTTGTGGGGGCTTGGGGACTACACTGTACTTAAGAACCAGCCCGCATCACCTCCTGAGAAGCTAGGCCTTGATTGCTCGTCCATTGCTACCGTAATAGAGAATCTTGGCTTGGTCTTCTGTGCCTCTCTTCTACCATATAGAGAGCAGAAGTACAGACACCCCCTACCAGTCTTTACAGCTGGTGGCAGCGGTGGGATGCTTATGGTTTTAAGAATCAGTGTATAACCGTGCCACTTACAAAATATCTGCACTTTATTAAATTAAGGTTTAGTTGTGTACAAGATAACTGCATTACAAACAATGGAGTCTATTGCAAATGGCAAATTGACTCGGATGACCTTGGAGGCTCTCCAGAGTGCTTGTGAAGCCAGGGAGTTAGACTTTGTGGATAAGTCTAGGGCTGAGCTGATAGCTGCCCTGGTGGACTACCAGACTGATGGTGAAACTCTTGATGAGGGGGGGAATGCAACCAATGAGGACTCTGCCCCTGGGGTTTCTGCCGAATCTGTTTCTGGGATGCCGCCATTCCTGCTGCCTCTGTTCCAAACCCCAGCAATTCCTTGGAGCTTGAGTTATTAAGGATGAAATTGGCCTTTGAATACCGCAAGTTGGAAATAGATGCTGAACTTAAGAAAGAGGAGTTGGCTCAACAAGTGGAGCTCAAGAATAGGGATCTTGAACTCAGAAATAAGGACACTGAATGTCAGAGAATCCAGCTAGAGAAAGCTAGAGTGGAGGCTTCAGCTAAAACCAGTGAGAGTGCCAGGTCCCCAGCCACCAAGTTTATGAAAGATTTGGTTGGTGTATTTGTGGAGGGTTCAGATATCCTCCAATGGATTGAAGCGTTTGAAATGGCTTGTGCGATTCATGATGTTGATAAAAGAGATTGGGCTAAGTGTTTGTTAAGCAGAGTGCCTCAAACTGGATATGACTGTATTCTGAAGCTGAGTGTGGAAGAAAGGGGTCAGTATGAGTGTATGAAGTCTGCTTTGATTGCTAAGTTTGGCAAGACACCTACCCAATACCTTAAAAGGTTCAGGGATTTTAAGAAAAGAGAGAATGTGTCTTGGGTTGACTGGGTGAGTGCTGCGCACATGAATATGATGGGATGGATTGATGGATACAAGGTTAAGACTTTTGTTGAATTGTCCCACCTCTTGTTTTTTGAGCATTTATCTGAAGCCTGTTCACCAGAGCTGCGTCAGTATGTGGCTGACCAGAACATTTTGGACACCTTTAAGCTGGCTAGGTTGGCTGACAAGTGGGTCTCCCACCGGGTGTCCCCTAAGGACACCAGTGGGAAGGACAAGGACAAAGAAAAGGGTGCCTCTCAGAAAGCTAAGGAGTCCCACAAGCAGTCACAGTCGGGTAAACCTAAAACTTCCTCTCCCAAGACCCAAAAATCTAGTGGGGATAAGTCATCTGTGGGTGGGAATAAGAGTAGTGGTCCACCTGCTGCAAAGCAGGCTCCCAGTGGTTCCAATACCGTACCCCGCACTCCTGGCACTTGTTGGTACTGTGGGGCTCTGGATCACAGAAGGGGTGACTCCAAGTGTAAAGGTAAGGCACTTGGAGTACAGGCTGTCAGCCTGACCTACCCGTACCCTGTAAGAGGATTCAATTCAACACTACAGCTAAATCAATGCCTAGTCTGGGATACTGAATGGAAACCCTTATTGATATATCTTTATGTCCAGTTCATGCGTTCTGGATGACTACCCCTATATAACACTCCTCTCTTGGAATACCCCTGACCCCACTGAGCCAAGAAGTAGTTCTGTTTTGCAAGTTTAAAAGGTTTATTTGAGAATTTAAACAATATAGATATATATCACACTTTATAATAAATTAATAATTGGATATCACACTTAATCTGATCAGTAATCAATAATCGATAGCCTGGCACTAGCACACTTGTGAATAGGAACAGAAGAATAAGGTGGTAGAGAATGCTTTATATAAGTTCAGATGGATGTAATGTTGAATGAAAATGCAATACAGAAAATACTCAATATGATTTCAACAAAGCAATGTAATCACTTTTCTCTGGCAATCCCCTCCCCCCTTTATGCAATGCAAGGAAATGGAAGGAAAGCACACAGTTCTCAGAAATGCAATCAACTGTAATTCAGTTCACCCCAGCAAGCTTAGACTACAGATCGGAGTTTTAAACACAGGCCCAAAATGCTTTTACATGTGCTGGCAATGAAGTGAAAAATATGCTAAAATGCTTTTAATTCCCTCTAGAGGTTCAGGGTGAGTGGTATCAAGTTAATATTAGTCCAGGCTCACCTTAGTAAGGATCTAGGAGTAACTAGCAGGTTAAACGAATTTTTGGCAACTGAAAGCAAGAAAACTGCTGTTTTCACACGTTGAGAAATTTGCAAATCGCGGCAAATTCGCGAGTGCGTTTTTCGCGATTGCGGAAAAAGTATCGAGGGTAGGAATACGGTTCTAGGCTCGTAGGAAAGCTAAGATTCTAAGCATTCAGAGGAAAGTCTCTAGCACAAACGGTCACGGAGATATGAGCGATTAAATAAAGGTAGTTTTTCGGATTTGGAATGTTAAAATTCAAAAAGACAAGTGACAGCTAGCAACTAGAAAATGACAGGTGACAGTTAGGAGGCAGTTCTACTTAGATTAAAATAGATTGAATTATATTATTTTAACTAAGAGATTGGTTCTGCACAGTCTTGCTAGGTACTCACAATATATTTTTGAAATAAATGGGCCTCGCCACGGATCGGGTCAGGTTTTAGACTGGACTCTGGTCTGGTCTCGGCACTTCACAGTGATCTGGGTCAGCTCTCTCTCTCTCTGGATTCTGGGGATTGATGGATTTGAAGTCTGGATCTTTCTGCACAGCTTTCTCTAGAGATTGATGGAGGTAAAGTATGGATTTTCCCGGCAGAGCGTCCCGCAGCAAATGGATTTGAAGGTCCCTATCTGTCCTGTCTGTCTGCTTTTATGTGTTTTGAAAGTGGGTGTGTGAGCAGCATCACTAAGCTCTACCCCTCTCCACTTGTCATTGGCCACTTCATCCGCTTCCCCTTGATTGGGGGAATGAAATGAAGTGTCATCATGATGAGGTCTGTTTATGGTACAGAGAACCCACCCCTGTCAACTTTACACACAATCTATATTTGCTCAAAAACATATTTGCACAGGTACACATTTGTTTAAAATTATATGCACCCATCACATATCACAGGAGGTATCCCCTGTTCAAAATCTGCTCTTCCTGGGAGCTTGCATTCAGAAATGGCGACATTTGCACTTTTTAACTGGTTTCGCAATATCGGACATTACCCCAAATTTACACACATGTGCGCAAGGAGTATGGACATTACTTGATGAAGTGTCAGATTTTTAACATGCATACATTTTAAGTAATACCCTCTTAACTGCTAGCTTGCCCCCAGATCATGCCACCGGTTCTAAAAACCTCTTAAAATGTGGGCAGAAAAATCACAAGAATTCTGGTATCATTTAAATAATTATGACAAGTCCGTACTATGAGTTATTCATCTTTTTCTAAAACCATATTCTGGCTATAGGGGTGTGGTTTCCCCCCAGCACAAGGTTGAATTACTGTTTTTTCCAGTTCTGCCAAGCCAGCTTGCTCTCACAAGCAGTGCTCCTCCCCTTTCCTTCAGAAGGAAGCTACTTTTACAGCCCCCGTAATAAAACATTTGCCTGAGTCAGGACAGGGCTTTGTTCAATTTCCTGCAGAGGCCAGGTAATTCAATCAGGGAAGTGTCATATTCCTTTTGGTGGGAGCAGCAAAAAGGGCAGCTAGGCCTGGGAACACAGCTGTTGTGCAAGTCTCATCTCCTGGCGGGGGTAGCTGGTGGGCAGAATTCAGTTCCTTAAGCCAGGTTTCAGATAAAATGTCACTTTTTGTTCCCCAGTTTAAGTCAAGACAATTTTTACATATGCAGCTAGAATGCTGATTCTAAGTTCAAAACTATGGCATTTCAACAATTGCAACCTATGTGACACTCAAAAGTAGGTCACTCATTTCTTTTAACCATTTAGGTTTTTAGTGTCTTTCAGTCCAAATTTACTTAAACTGCTGAAATCCACAGCTCAGCCAGTCTTGTTATAAACCTTCAAGTCACTTCAGAATATAACTTTAGATTGTATCCACCTCTCAGTAAGTCTTTCTTTGGCATGCCTTGGGTTCATTTATTCAGTTTTAAACAAAATCTGGTGGTTTTAAAACGCCGGCTTTCTGATAGTGGTGAGTACTGGTACTGCACCCCTTTTTGGGATTTAAGAAAATGAATTCCCCACAATTCTAGGTTGCTTTTGGCAATCTGCATTGCCATTCCCAATGGTTTCAGACTACTGTGTGGGTAGTCCAATGGTGATTTTAGGCAGTGCCCTTCTGTGCCCATAACATCGGCAAAATGGGTGGCAGCCTATTCTTCATGCACTTCCCTGGGCATTTTCTGGGAAGCTCTGGCCATCATGCTGTTTTCCATGTCAGTACTGCACAGTTTTTGAGGTAGGGCTCGGATGCGTGGATAAAAACATCCCACAAGCCCCCCTCTTGCGATGGCCATTCTGTTTCACTGATGGGACTCGCAAGACCTGGGATGTTTCCTCATCTTCTTCCAATAGATGGCACAGTTCAGCATCTTTTCCTCCATCCGGTACTGATTGATCGGTTCTCCTCGCCGGTCCTGATGGGAATATTGGGCGGTACACTGTGCCCTCTTGCGTCTCTGCTCCCGGTCTCCGGATCGTCCTCCTTGGCCCGTCTCCAGGTTTTCTTTCTCCTAGGACGACAAAGGAAGAGCGGCAATACCTATTCATGGACATTTTTCCCCCACCATTGATATAGTGGGGTGGCATATAAATTTTAGAACTCAGCAGATATGAACATGCACATTTTTTTAAATTAAGAGACAGGAACACATAAACTTGAGAAACACAGAATTGGATAGGCTATATGTAGGATCTTTTAAGTTAGAACTGAATTAATCTGAGACAGTACCCTCTAGGATTCCAGAGGATTCCTCCAGTTGTTGCAGAGTGTGCCTGGGATGGCAACACTTCAACTGGTTAATGTGGACCCACTTGTCTTCCCCCTCTGCCAAACCGCCTTTGGGGATGCAGATCTTGTAGGCCACAGGGGAGATCTTGTCGATGATCTCAAAGGGTCCCTTCCATGTAGGCAAAAATTTTCGCTGTTTGGCCTGGTTCCTTTGGAAATTGTATAGATAGACCCGGTCCCCCACCTGATATTCCTTCCTGGAAGTTTTCAGGTCATAGTGGGTCTTCATGCTATCAGCTGATCTTTCTAGATTCCGCTGAGCATAAGCAAAAGCATGTTGAAGGTGTTTCCTTAAATTCTCCACATACTCGTGAGTTGTGGAGGCATTTATCAGTGTCTGCTCTTGGGTCCTGTAGAGCAAATGCTGAGGAAGCACCATCTTGCGTCCAGTCATCAACTCAAATGGTGACATTTTGGTTGCAGATGAAGGGGTAGATCTGATGGCCATTAGGACCAGAGGTAATCGGATATCCCAACTTGGCCCAGAATCTGCCACAAACTTCTTTAATATGCTCACAATGGTTCGGTTATATCTCTCTACTGCCCCAGAAGAAGCTGGCCTGTAAGCAATATGTAACTTCCTTTTGACCCCCAGTATCTCCCACATCTTTGTCATTACTTCACTGGTGAAGTGGCTACCCCTGTCTGACTCAATCCTTTGAGGTAGACCAAAACAGGAAAAGATGTGGTTAATCATCAAGGCAGCTGCGGTTTCTGCCTTGCAATTTGGGGCTGGGAGACATTCCACCCACTTGGTAAACAAGCATGTCACAGTCAACATGTACTTATTCCCCCTAGCAGAGCGAATCACAGGGCCTACAAAGTCGATTTGTAAATCTGACCATGGCGGTGTCATCCCCCTCTTTTGGAGAGGCGCACGGTGCGTGAGGGATGATGGCTGAAATTGTGCACACACAAGACACCCCTTCAAGTATTGGTCGAGGTCCTGCCCCATGTGTGGCCAGTATGCAACCTCTCTTAAGATTTCCAATGTTGTGTGAAACCCCCTATGACCGGCGGTGGCCGCATCATGGGCGTGACTTAATATCAGGCTTCGGAATGAGGTAGGAACCACCCACTGATTGTGGCCCGCTTTGTATTTCCTTACCAGCAAACCGTCTTGGATTCGGAACATTTTTGGACATTTCACCAACACTCTTAGGTCCTCTTTCCCAATGTAATCGGTATCCGTCAGGGGAAAGTTCTCAGGGTCCTCAAGGTGCTGGTAAAATTTACCAATAATTGGATCCCCCTTCTGAGCTGTAATCAAATCAGCATCAGGGGTCTCCTTACTCCATTGTGCAATTAAAAGGTCGTTGTGAGCATTTGTCTGGGACCTAGTGATAGCAGTGACCTGGATTTCCCCCAACAGGGACTCAATCTCAATTAGATCCCCTTGGATGGCCCCGGTTTTGGCCAGCTGATCAGCTAAGTCATTTCCAGTCTTGTCTGGTCCCTCTACTTTGGAATGACCCTTGATCTTTTTCCAATAGATGGTCATCTCATTCGAGGTGACCAGATCATCAATGTTTTGGATCAACTTCCCATGTTTCAAGGGTTTGTTGTTAGCACATAACATGCCTCTGGTTTTCCAATTAACCAGGTGCTCCACGAACCCGTTCCGTACATAATCCGAATCTGTGATTATGACCAGTTTGTGGAGTTGATGCTGGACAGCAGTGAGGATGGCCTGATGCACAGCCATCAATTCTGCCACCTGACTACTTCGGGGACCAATTTTGTATCCAGCGGAGGGTTCTGGAAACTCCTTCACCCATGCATTCCCTACGCCGGCCACCAGTTCTTTCTCCCCGTTGTTGTCAACATGGTACGAACATCCATCCACATAGACAGTGGGCACTCCCTCACACTTGTCCTCTTCAAAGACTTTGTGTGGGGAATTAAGGTATGCCTCCATGTTGTCCTTGATTTTTATACTTTCGTCCTCGAGACAGTTTTCTCTGGCACAATCATGCAAGTCAGCCAGACCTTGCGCGAGGGGACTCTTCTTGTTTTGGCCATATCGGACCTCCACAGGAAAGCCTTGCATTGACAGAATCCAGGAAGTAATTCGGGAATTACTCACATTTCCGGCCCGGATTCTATCACTTTGGAGATATTGCAGAGGCTGGTGTGGAGTCTCCACTATGATGTGTTCCCCCTGGATAAACGGGCGGTAATTCTTCAATGCCCACACCGTCGCCAGGAGTGCCTTCTCACAATCGTTGAATTTTTCCTCCACAGAGGATAAAGTTTTGCTCGCATAGGAGATTACTTTATTGACCTTGTTATGCTTTTGGTATAATACCGCCGTCAAGCACGTATTAGAGAACCCTGTCTCCAGGAAGAACTCCTTGTTTCTGACAGGGTAAGCTAGGCAAGGCGCTTGTGAGAGGCTTCTTTTGAGTTGTCTTACTGCCTCGGCTTGTTCTGGACCCCATTCCCACTTGACCCCCCCCTTCAGGAGATGAATCAGGGGTCTGGTGATCTCTGCGTAGCCCTCAATGAACTTTCTGCTGTAATTAGTCAGTCCAAGGAGGCTCCTTAGTTCCCGCAGAGTTGTGGGGTCTTTCAGTTTCTGAAGTGCTTCCACTTTCTTTTCCTGGGGACAGAGACCCTGAGGAGTAATCTCATGCCCCAAGAAATTAACACGGGTTCTACACCACTGTGCTTTCTGAAAGGAAAGTTTTGCTCCGGCGGCCCTCAACTGGGTCAGAACATAACGGATCTCCGCTATGTGTTCCTCCACAGATGAACTTTTGATGAGGACATCATCTACATAAGCCAGGTTACCCCTCGCACCCAGGTCGGGCATGGCCTTATGTAGGAAAATGTTGAATTCATTGCCGGAGTTGAGGTATCCGAAGGGAGTCCGGGTCCATGTGTATTGCTGGCCCCCAAAGGTAAAAGCCACCTTGTATTGGTCCTCCCTACTGACAGGCACAGTCCAGTATCCATTGGTCAGGTCTATTGCAGTGAATACCTGTGACCCCTGGATCGGGGCCAGCCCTTGGTCAATGTAGGGCAGAGGCCATCGGGAAGCATGGACCCGTTTGTTGAGCTCCCTGAGGTCGGCACAGAGTCTCCACTGGCCGTTTGGCTTCAATATTCCCAGCACCGGATTATTGAAGGTGCTGTGGACTGGACGGATTATTCCCCGGGACTCAAGGTTCTTAATTATTTCAGTAAGGGACTCCATTGATGCGATATTGCTTCACAAACACAGGAGTCATGCCAGGGTCCGTGGGGATTTTTGTTGTGTGGATGTCAGTGCGACCACAGTCATATGAGTCTACCGCAAAGAGATCTTGGAAATCCAAGAAAACTTGTTTCAACTTTTGCTTTTGTTCCAGAGTCACACAGGCATCAGCTAGGTTGACTCTCTCTTCCACCATCTGCCTGAAGCCTGGAAATACTTCTGGTTTGGCTATCTCCGCGGCCTCCTCCAGCTGGGTGGAGAAGTCCCTGGTCAGAGTGCTGATTTGGACTGGAGGCTTCAGGTGGGAAAGGCAGCCCTCATGGACCTGGAAAATCACCTCATCCCTCCTGAAGTCACAAGTCACATCTTCCTTACCATGGGGATTGGTCCTAACAGTTCATTACCTAAATCGATGGAAAAATGTCGGTCATCAACCGCCATTCCAATAATGGTGCCTGCGGCTAGAGTAATACTGTTTAAGTCACTGTTATCCACCTCTATTAGAATGGTGTCATGTTCTATGTTGACTAATGGAGTTGGGTTTACCCCCAACCCTTGCTGTTGGAGAGAAGCATTTAGATGTATATAAGCATCAGGGTTTTTCAAATGTTGTCCTCTTTTAGCTTTCACTTCCAGGGAAATTGTCGGGTCCTTTCTGGGATGGTGACTTCCTCTTTGATCTGAATTTCAACTGCATAAGGTAGCAATTGAGCTGACCTAAATGCTTTTTCTGGATCATCAAAGCCCATGGGATTATCCGCTAATCGGGACCAAGCTTTGAAGTTTATTAGGTCCAAACTAATGGCAAAGCGATTGAGAATGTCACTGCCTAAGTAAAAGGCGGCAGTGACGTCTCGCACGACCCAACAATTATGGACTATGCTCTTGTTGCCAATGGAGATTTTGAGCATACACCTGCTTGGCAGGAGATGTTTGGAATTAGGCGCTTCCAGGTCCATTTCCCATTTGTCTATCAGTTTGAATGTGGGAATGGCTGGATCTTTTGGGAGTTGGCGGAACATGGCTTCGCTGATAAAGCTCTTACCGTTGTTCACACACACTCGAGTGAGAACAGAGTCCTTCCCATCATTTAACTGGACAGGGATGAACAACTGCTCTCCAATTTGCTGAATATCAGCCAGGCTCTGAGCTGATTTCACATCTTTCTGGACTATAGGAGTGGGAGTTTCTGATTGTGGATTAGTATAGAATCTCAGAGTGTTTCCTTCCAGCGTGGAGTACCACTTTAGACTGGAAGGAAGGTTGATTTTCAGAAATAGAGAGGACCCTCCATCACCAGTCTGTTGTCCTACTGCTATTACTGTCACGTCTGGAATTTGGTTGTTCTGGAAGTGAAATTCTACTTGGTCAGATTTTTGTTCAACCATGTGGCAGGTGCTGTTTAAACTAACATGTTTGACACTCTGTTTTAATTTTATTGGTCGGCTAGTCTGGGTCCGGAGGACCTTGTTTACGCAATCTATTAAGGGTGACAACCTCCTCAGGAGGTCATTCCCCAGTAAACAAGGGGTGCCCTCTGGAGTCACTACTATGACCGGGTGTTTCAACTTGTGTCGCCCAATTTTAATGTCCAAATCTGCCGTCCCCTCGACGGAAATTTCCTTCCCGTCAAAGTTCTGGAGTTGTCCAGGAAGTGAGGTGAGAGGAATTTGGTAATTCTCTCCCCTTCCTGCATTCAGTTCGTCAAAGGCCCTTCTGGACAGAAGGGTAGCTTGAGATCCAGTGTCTACCAGTGCCAAAATTGTACCCTGCCCCTGTACTTGTACCGGGGCATAATATCTTCCCTCCTTCTCCTCAAGGGGGCACAGATAATGCACATTTTTGGACAACTGGTGGGCTAACTTTCTGGTTTTGGACATTGCAAGAGAAGAAATTTGGGCAGAATTCTGTGGAGAGCCTTGGGAATCTGAAAGAAAAAGTTGGCAACTGGATATCAGAGCCATTGTGGGTTCCCCTGGCTCCGGTTCTGGGCCGCCCCTCCCTTTTTGGAGGCAGTCATCAGGATGGGTTTGAACCAGGGGATTTTGTTGCGGTTGGTTCTGTAATGAGATGGTGGGCGGCGGTAGCTCAGTCTCCACGTCTCCCCAGTCTGGATTTGCATCCCTAGGGACCCATTTTTCTTTGGGAGGATTACCCCCCTCTCTGAAGGAGAAGATCCTTTTCCCAGGATCCTCTGAGGATCCCTCTCCCTCAAATTGGAAGATCTGTACCTCCTCCTCAAACTGAGTCTGTTTGGGTCTTTTGTTTATCCTACCCCCCCTCTGCTCCTTAGGAGGCAGACTTTCAGGGGCAAGAGATTTTGTTTCCGGTTCCTGGGTTTCCAGGGGCTGTTTACAAGTGAGGAAGGAAGCTTCCTCC
This sequence comes from Ambystoma mexicanum, assembly GCF_040938575.1. Taxonomy (NCBI): domain Eukaryota; kingdom Metazoa; phylum Chordata; class Amphibia; order Caudata; family Ambystomatidae; genus Ambystoma; species Ambystoma mexicanum. The sequence goes on from NW_027182469.1 coordinate 762,416, forward strand.
AAGGCTTTATACCCCCCTTCCCCTTGTGCCTCCTCCCTGGGGACCGGTGAGTTATCGGGGTGCTGCCCCCGTCATTGTTCTGGGGCACCAGGTCCAGAGTTGGGTGCGTTCTGCGCCGGCATGCCGATCTGAGGGTTCTGCTGAGCCCTCAGTATGTGACCCAGATCCCGCGCCATGTTTTGAACCTGGCGCTCTTACTGGGAAACCCGCTCAGGCTGATACGGGGCCCTGTTTTCTCCCCTGGGCTGATCCGGGGAAGGGTAGCTATCCCTTCTTTGGTAGTACCCCTGGTTGGGAAGATTTGGATACCCCTCCACCCTTGGCCTCCCCTCTCCCGGATTCGGTTGTCTGGGCTCAGGGAATTGGGGAAAGAAGGGTGGAGGATTTTGGGGCTGGAAGTTGGGTGGATACCTGGGGAAAAAGTTCTGCCCAGGATTTGGAGAATTTCTGCCCTCCGGTGGGAAGTTAGGAGGGAAGTTCCCTGGGTTAGGTGCTTGGCTGGATCCCCCCCCTTGGGCTGGAGGAGTCCACACATAACCCAGGATGGGTCGATTTCCCTTGTAACGGGGACTTACATAGTCAGGAGAGCGAGGGACCCCATTTGTGGGGCTGCCTCCCTGGCTCCCTGTCTGTGACTGGCCCGAGGACCTTCTGGGCCTAGCATTATTAGGTGCAGGTAGGTTTTTAGGCCCCCCTATCTCCAAATCCAAAATGGGGGTGACCTTTACCTCTGCCACCTTGGCAGCAGCAGGGGTGTTGTTGGCTTTGGGGTTTTTCTGGGTATTGCTTTTATTTTCTATGGGCTTCTGCACCTCACAGATCCGGGTAGCCTGTTCAATGACCCAGTCTAAAGATCTTTTCTCATGAAAATCTCTCACGAGCTGGGTCATTATATATTTGGGCAAGGCATGGAAAAATGTATTGACGAATTCTCTGCTGTCTGCGCGCACCCTTCTGGTGGTCTGCGCAAAGGCACGCTTTAACTCCTGCACAAATTCTTGTGGGGCCTGATCCTCCCCACATTGTAAATTGTAGGCTGCCTTGCGAGCCTCTTGAGGATTTCTATGAGTAGAAAAATGTTTCTAGATGGCCGCCTTATAGGCGGACCATCTTAAATGATTTTGGTCCTCCAGCCCCGCAAAGAAACTGGAATATTCCGGGGAGAAGGTCCACTTTACATATTGAATACAGCTTTGGCTGTCCTTCAAATGGAAAGTCTCCATCATTTGCTCAAACAACTCTAAGTGCTCCCAAACAGAATACTTGGCGTTCTTATGATAAGGCGTGATGACGCTCCTGTTTGCCTTTATCTGCTTTAAGGGGTCCTTAAGCAAGGCCCTTTTTGCCTTATTGGCCTTTTTGGTTCGGGTAACCCTTGTCCATTCGTCCTCTGACTCAGAGGCACTGCTCCCAGAGGTTCCTGTCTGATCTTCCAGGTTTTCCCAGATTCTGCGAGCCTGGGAATGGCTGGCAGAATGTGGGGACCTGGTCTCCTGTGTCCTGTACCGTTCAGAGGAGTCTTCAGATTCCTCTTTGCTGCCAGGATTTGATGGGTACCCCCCCCACTGACCTAACTGGGCAGAGGTTTTCAGGATGCCCTTAATGGGCCTACTCTCCTGGGGTTCCCCACTAAATTGCACTGTGCTTGTGTGCCCATACCCGGATGCCCGCCCCTCCATTCCTGGGTGGTACTGGCCTATGAGCCCCATGCTTCTGGCTGGATAGTAATCTGCCATCCCTGTGGCCCTGTGCTCACGTGCGCCAGGGGACATGGGGGTGGCAGAGTCCAGGGACTGAGAGAAATAAAGGCCTCTGGTACTAGGGCTCCTGGGGTTATGCTCAGGAGTTTCTCTTTCCCAGCGAACCTCATCTCTATCCGCCCCTGCTCCCTGTTGCAATGCAAGAGCCTGCGCCTTCAGTTCCTCAGTTAAGGCCTTACTAGACTCTATCAGTCTCTCCTGCATCGCTACCTGTTGTCGGAGTCTATCATTGTGCTGGCAGAGAGCCTCATTCTCTCTCTGCGTTTCCTGATTGGTCCTGGATCCCTGGGCCAGTCTTTGCTGCAGGAGGGTTACCTCCTGGGCTGTGTCCCTATTGGCCTGCTCCTGTCTTGCCAGAGCCTCCTCCACCCTCCTGCTGTGCTCTAGCAAGTCCTGGTGTTCTTTTTGGAGGTCACCCAGTCCCTGGTGGGCCAGGTGATTTTCTTCCATTTTTCTCCTTAAGTGGCAGACTTCCTGGCCTAAGGTGCCCCTTCCCTGACCAAGAGCTTGAATTTGTGACGCCAGGTCGTCCCTTTGCCTTTGGGAGGCACCAGCTTTCTGGCGCTCCTGATCAAACTCTGCCTGGGTATCCAGGTCTTTCAGAATCAGCTTGTTGCTCTCTGCCTTCACTCTATCTAGATGACTTTGCAGGGTGGCTACCTGCTCAGCACATGCCCTATTGAAGTCTAACTGTTGCTCCAGCTTTTTCTGGCTCTGCAGTAGGGAGTCCAAACCTTCTTGGTACTCCTTCTGCAAGGCCAGAAATCTGGTATCCTGGTCAGCCTTTTCCTGTTGCAGGATGTCCATATCCTTCTTTATTTTAATGATGTGCTGTCTACTCTCATTTTCTGACTCCTGGCTCCCCTGCAGCCTCTGCTCAGAAGAGACCAGGTCAGATTGGACCTTCTCTAATGCCATCTGTCGCTTATTCGCCAGATCTTGGCTTTCAGTACATTTATCCTGCATGCCTCCCATATATAGGTACAGGTATGCGGCTATCCTAACCATCTTGTCTTGTTCATCCTTAGCTTTAGGAGCCATGTATAGTTCACTCAGGGCCACATGTAGGGGACCCTGATCTCCCCAGATATCTGACCCTGTTTCAGTGACCTGTTGCGTGATGGCCTGCAGCCAGACCGTGCGGTCCTGGTGAGTCGACTCACCTCTCACAAATAACTTATGTAAGAAGTGCTCTCTGGCTATTTTCATGTCTACTAAGGTCGTCATTCTAGAGATTGGTCTCTGTCCTGACTTACAGAAGTTTGTATTTTATTTTTGCAAAACAGACCTTTTCCTTAGAGCGTTCCTTTGAGGAGTGCTTTACAGCGTAACACAGCGTGTGATCCGACCGGATATGTGTATCTGGTCAGCTGGCATGCTGTATTAATCTGCACAAGTGATAAATCTAATCCAAACATCCCGGACGAGCCCCCAATTTGTAAGAGGATTCAATTCAACACTACAGCTAAGTCAATGCCTAGTCTGGGATACTGAATGGAAACCCTTATTGATATATCTTTATGTCCAGTTCATGCGTTCTGGATGACTACCCCTATATAACACTCCTCTCTTGGAATACCCCTGACCCCACTGAGCCAAGAAGTAGTTCTGTTTTGCAAGTTTAAAAGGTTTATTTGAGAATTTAAACAATATAGATATATATCACACTTTATAATAAATTAATAATTGGATATCACACTTAATCTGATCAGTAATCAATAATGGATAGCCTGGCACTAGCACACTTGTGAATAGGAACAGAAGAATAAGGTGGTAGAGAATGCTTTATATAAGTTCAGATGGATGTAATGTTGAATGAAAATGCAATACAGAAAATACTCAGTATGATTTCAACAAAACAATGTAATCACTTTTCTCTGGCATTCCCCTCCCCCCTTTATGCAATGCAAGGAAATGGAAGGAAAGCACACAGTCTCAGAAATGCAATCAACTGTAATTCAGTTCACCCCAGCAAGCTTAGACTACAGATCGGAGTTTTAAACACAGGCCCAAAATGCTGTTACATGTGCTGGCAATAAAGTGAAAAATATGCTAAAATGCTTTTAATTCCCTCTAGAGGTTCAGGGTGAGTGGTATCAAGTTAATATTAGTCCAGGCTCACCTTAGCAAGGATCTAGGAGTAACTAGCAGGTTAAACGAATTTTTGGCAACTGAAAGCAAGAAAACTGCTGTTTTCACACGTTGAGAAATTTGCAAATCGCGGCAAATTCGCGAGTGCGTTTTTCGCGATTGGGGCAGAAGTATCGGGGGTAGGAATGCGGTTCTAGGTTCGTAGGAAAGCTAAGATTCTAAGCATTCAGAGGAAAGTTACTGCAAGTCTCTAGCACAAACGGTCACGGAGATATGAGCGATTTAATAAAGGTCGTTTTTCGGATTTGGAATGTTAAAATTCAAAAAGACAAGTGACAGCTAGCAACTAGAAAATGACAGGTGACAGTTAGGAGGCAGTTCTACTTAGATTAAAATAGATTGAATTATATTATTTTAACTAAGAGATTAGTTCTGCACTGTCTTGCTAGGTACTCACAATATATTTTTGAAATAAATGGGCCTCGCCACGGATCTGGTCAGGTTTTAGACTGGACTCTGGTCTGGTCTCGACACTTCACAGTGATCTGGGTCAGCTCTCTCTCTCTCTGGATTCTGGAGATTGATGGATTTGAAGTCTGGATCTTTCTGCACAGCTTTCTCTAGAGATTGATGGAGGTAAAGTATGGATTTTCCCGGCAGAGCGTCCCGCAGCAAATGGATTTGAAGGTCCCTATCTGTCCTGTCTGTCTGCTTTTATGTGTTTTGAAAGTGGGTGTGTGAGCAGCATCACTAAGCTCTACCCCTCTCCACTTGTCATTGGCCACTTCATCCGCTTCCCCTTGATTGGGGGAATGAAATGAAGTGTCATCATGATGAGGTCTGTTTATGGTACAGAGAACCCACCCCTGTCAACTTTACACACAATCTATATTTGCTCAAAAACATATTTGCACAGGTACACATTTGTTTAAAATTACATGCACCCATCACATATCACAGGAGGTATCCCCTGTTGAAAATCTGCTCTTCCTGGGAGCTTGCATTCAGAAATGGCGACATTTGCACTTTTTAACTGGTTTCGCAATATCGGACATTACCCCAAATTTACACACATGTGCGCAAGGAGTATGGACATTACTTGATGAAGTGTCAGATTTTTAACATGCATACATTTTAAGTAATACCCTCTTAACTGCTAGCTTGCCCCCAGATCATGACACCGGTTCTAAAAACCTCTTAAAATGTGGGCAGAAAAATCACAAGAATTCTGGTATCATTTAAATAATTATGACAAGTCCGTACTATGAGTTATTCATCTTTTTCTAAAACCATATTCTGGCTATAGGGGTGTGGTTTCCCCCCAGCACAAGGTTGAATTACTGGTTTTTCCAGTTCTGCCAAGCCAGCTTGCTCTCACAGGCAGTGCTCCTCCCCTTTCCTTCAGGAGGAAGCTACTTTTACAGCCCCCGTAATAAAACATTTGCCTGAGTCAGGACAGGGCTTTGTTCAATTTCCTGCAGAGCCCAGGTAATTCAATCAGGGAAGTGTCATATTCCTTTTGGTGGGAGCAGCAAAAAGGGCAGCTAGGCCTGGGAACACAGCTGTTGTGCAAGTCTCATCTCCTGTTGGGGGTAGCTGGTGGGCAGAATTCAGTTCCTTAAGCCAGGTTTCAGATAAAATGTCACTTTTTGTTCCCCAGTTTAAGTCAAGACAATTTTTACATATGCAGCTAGAATGCTGATTCTAAGTTCAAAACTATGGCATTTCAACAATTGCAACCTATGTGACACTCAAAAGTAGGTCACTCATTTCTTTTAACCATTTAGGTTTTTAGTGTCTTTCAGTCCAAATTTACTTAAACTGCTGAAATCCACAGCTCAGCCAGTCTTGTTATAAACCTTCAAGTCACTTCAGAATATAACTTTAGATTGTATCCACCTCTCAGTAAGTCTTTCTTTGTCATGCCTTGGGTTCATTTATTCAGTTTTAAACAAAATCTGGTGGTTTTAAAACGCCGGCTTTCTGATAGTGGTGAGTACTGGTACTGCACCCCTTTTTGGGATTTAAGAAAATGAATTCCCCACAATTCTAGGTTGCTTTTGGCAATCAGCATTGCCATTCCCAATGGTTTCAGACTACTGTGTGGGTAGTCCAATGGTGGTTTTAGGCAGTGCCCTTCTGTGCCCATAACATCGGCAAAATGGGTGGCAGCCTATTCTTCATGCACTTCCCTGGGCATTTTCTGGGAAGCTCTGGCCATCATGATGTTTTCCATGTCAGTACTGCACAGTTTTTGAGGTAGGGCTCGGATGCGTGGATAAAAACATCCCACAACCCCGTGTCTGAGGTTGAGGCCACTGTCCTCCCCTCCTCTACCGGGATCACATTTGGTGCTCCGGTAGAGATTTCCTTAGTGTCCCTTGGGGCCTGGGACCAGTATGCAGAAGTACTGGCGACTATCCCACAGAACACCCGTAGGTTTTTGAGAAGTGTCCTCTTGAATGGCCAGCCTTCTACTGGTTTGAGAGACACTGAGGCAAGCATGACAGTGGTGGACAGGACCCTGCTCAAGCCAGAGGACTATGTATGTGCTCCTCTGAGAACCACAAGGTTAGCTGGTGGGCCTCCCAAATTATCGCCTGTAGCCTTAGTCACACTCATGATTGGAGACAAGACAGCAAAGCTTCCTGTCCTGGTTCAGGACAATGTCCCTGATAACATTCTGTTAGGAAATGATCTAGTAGAGTTGGGGTTGATCTCGGATGGTCTTCCCATGACTGCTGCTGCAGTCACTAGGTCACAGGTGACACCGGGTCTGGCTGTGAGTCAGGTACCCGAGCCAAAGGCAAGGCCTAAGGCAAGAAGAAGGAAGACCAAGAAGGCCACCTCTGTGGAGGGAACACCTTCTCTTCCTGCTGTTCCGACAGCACCCATTGGGATCCATGCTCCGGACGGGCTGGGTCCAGTGGTAAACCCAAACTCAACTCCTGTGGGAGAAGAGACAGAAGACTCTCCTGTGGGAGAGGTTCTTAACCCGGAGGATCATCCCGACCTTCAATGCTTGTTAGCTGAAGGGGGACCCTCCCGGGCAGACTTCTGTAAGGGACAGAGAGAGTGCCACTCTCTCGAGGGACTGGGGAAACAGGCCCTGTCCCAGGCACAAGGAGAAGTGCCTAGGACATTCCGGATTTATTGGGAGGGTGAGCTCCTTGTTAGTGAGCCCACTAAGCCTGAACCTGGTGCCCTCAAGAGGTTGGTGGTACCCCAGGTTTACAGGCCCTTCCTACTGCAGTTGGCGCATGAGGTGCCCTTGGCTGGTCATCTTGGGACCAAGAAGACTAAGCAGAGGCTCTCTGCCCATTTCTACTGGCCACGGATGGGAGTAGAGGTGGAGTCCCACTGCAGGACCTGCCCAACTTGTCAGTTGCCTGGCAAGACTGGAGGCAGGGTCATTGCCCCACTGCAGCCATTGCCAGTGGTTGGCACACCATTTGAGAGGGTGGGCATCGACATTGTCGGTCCCCTTGACCCTCCCGCTTCAGGTGGACATCGGTTCATCCTGGTCTTGGTAGATCATGCCACCAGGTACCCTGAGGCAATACCCCTTCGGACTGTTACTGCCAAGGTGGTTGCCAGGGCCCTCCTGGGAATTTTCACCCGTGTTGGATTCCCCAAGGAGGTTGTCTCTGACAGAGGATCCAACTTCATGTCTAGTTACATGAAAACCATGTGGAAAGAGTGCGGGGTAACCTACAAGTTCTCCACCTCTTACCACCCCCAGACCAATGGTCTGGTTGAGAGATTTAATAAAACTCTCAAGGGCATGCTAGGGGCTTTGGAAGAACCCCTAAGGAGGAAATGGGATCTCCTCCTGCCATGCCTGCTGTTTGCTTACAGAGAGGTGCCTCAAGAGGGTGTTGGTTTCAGCCCCTTTGAGTTACTCTTTGGACATCCCGTGAGGGGGCCCCTCGCCTTGATCAGAGAAGGCTTGGAAGCCACCCCTCCAGGTACCGCCAAGCAAGTGGGGGACTATGTGTTAGGCCTCAGACGGAGGATCACACAGATGATGGGTCAGGCAACAGCAAATCTCAAGGCCAGCCAGGAATTGAATAAGTACTGGCATGACCTTAAAGCCTCGCAAGTGGATTGGACTCCGGGACAGGAAATCCTTGTGATGGAGCCTACCAAGCCTAGAGCTTTGGCAGACAAGTGGACTGGACCCTTCAGGATCATCTCCAAGATGGGCGAAGTCAATTATCTGGTTGACATGGGAGCCTCTGGGGTAGCCCCTCAGGTATTCCATGTCAACAGGCTCAAGCCTTTCCACCGGCGAGCAGAAGTCTCATGTCTCTTGCTAGCTTCAGGGCAAGAAGAGGATGAGAGTGAGCCCCTTCCTGATTTGCTGCATAGCAACCCTCAGGATGGCTCGGTGGAGGGAGTACATCTCTCTCCGGATTTGACAACAGAGCAACAGAGGGCCTGCAGGGCTTTGCTCCAACAGTATGCCTCTCTGTTTTCACTGACGCCAGGCCTTACACCGTGGTGTAGGCATGAAATTGACACTGGTGACAGTGTGCATGTCAAAAGCAGGTGCTACCGTATGTCAGATACCGTCAAGAACCACATCCAGACTGAGGTCGCCAAGATGTTGGATCTGGGTGTTATTGAACCCTCAACCAGTCCCTGGTCCAGTCCAGTGGTCCTTGTCCCCAAGGCAAGTTCCCAGGCGGGTACCAAGGATTGGAGGTTCTGTGTGGACTACCGAGGAGTCAATGCCGTCACCAAAACTGACGCGCACCCATTGCCCAGGGCTGATGAGCTCGTGGACACCATAGGTGCTGCCAAATTTGTGAGCACCTTTGACCCTACCTAAGGCTATTGGCAAATAGCTCTGACGGACCATGCCAAGGAAAAGACGGCCTTCTCAACACCTGAGGGACTCTACCAGTTTAGGGTCATGCCTTTTGGATTGAAGAATGCCCCTGCCACCTTCCAGAGATTGGTCAACCATGCGCTCAGTGGGCTGGAAGCCTTTTGTGTGGCTTACTTAGACGACATTGCCGTCTACAGTTCCACCTGGGAAGAGCATTTGACACATCTGGATAAGGTGTTGCAGGCCTTGAAAAGGGCTAACCTCACTATCAAGGCCACCAAGTGCCAGATAGCTCAGGGGAAAGTTACCTATCTTGGTCATGAGGTAGGAGGGGGTCAAATCCAACCTCTCTCCAGTAAAGTACAGGATGTACAGAACTGGGAGACTCCCACTACCCAAACCCAGGTGAGAGCCTTTTTGGGCCTCACTGGGTACTATCGCAATTTCATGGCAGACTATGGAACCATAGCTGCACCCCTGACAGCTCTAACTTCACCCAAACAGCCTAGGAAGGTTAATTGGACCAAAGACTGTCAGAGGGCCTTTGATGGCTTGAAAGAAAGTCTGTGTAGGGCACCTGTGTTGTGTGCGCCTGACTACAGCCGACCCTTCATCGTCCAGACGGATGCCTGCGACACCGGAATTGGAGCTGTCTTGTCCCAGTTAGATGACAAAGGGAGAGAACATCCTATCATATTCATCAGTAGACAACTCAAGGGTAGAGAACTTAGGTGGGCTACTGTTGAAAAGGAGTGTTTTAGCATAGTTTGGAGCCTTAGGCGTTTTAGGCCCTACCTTACGGGGTCTACCTTCAAGGTCCAAACAGATCATAAGCCCCTGAAGTGGCTTATGCAGATGAAGGGTGAGAATCCGAAATTGCTCAGGTGGTCCATTAGCCTGCAAGGGCTAGACTTCACCATAGAGCACAGACCAGGGAAGAGTCACGATAATGCAGATGGCCTTTCCAGAAGGTATGTTGACCGTCTGGATGAGGGTGTCTATCCCGTGGGAGATTAGACACCCTCCACCTCAGTCTGGGGGGGGCGACTGTGATGTTGGAAATGCATCAGAGGGACAGGGCCTCTAAATCCTTGTCCTTTACTGCTTTTTATCGTGTGTTCTGTCATGTTTTCTGCCCAGGAGTCCATGTGGGACCCCTGGCAGTGCAGCTCTCTCTTTTGGTTTGGTGAACAGACCCATGGGATACCCTTATGGCACCCATGGGTAGGGGTACAACCCTGTACCCCTAGTGTATGTTTTTGGGCACCTGTGGGTGGCCCACAGAGCAGGGTATGGGCTGGTGGCAGCTCCATGCTGAATTTGACAGGTGCTCTGGGTGTCCTCCATTTTGGGATACCCAGGCCCTGCCATTGGGATCAGTTGATTCCTGATAGGAAAAAAGATGGTCCCTGTGGCCTCTTGCTCTCTATTGCCTGTTACCTTGTTTTCCCAAAGTCCTGGGAAGCCCTGACTCTGTCCCTTCCCCCCTGACTGGCTGTTGGGTGGAAGTTCCATATATGGTGTTGTTGTGAAGGCCCAGCTAGACTGACTGGAGCCTTCCCAGTGACTGTATGTTGTGGGTACCTCCTGTGGGTGGGACCTGGGTGAATGGAGTGTGTGACCAATATACAATCCTTGTTGTGGTTGTCTGGTTTCTGGCATGAGAGACAAAGACTGAGACAGCCCTGCCCGAAACTGGCCTGAATGCAGTGTGTAGTGTTGAATGGCTGGGTACTTGTCCCAATCTACATTCCTTGTTGTGAGCGTCTGAAAGGGAGGAGTGTGGCCTGAATGCACTGTGTGCCTGATTGGCTGACTGACTGCATGAATGCCCTTCTGTATGATTGGCTGCTGAGTGTGTGCCAGCAGTGTGGATGGGAGACAGAATATTATATCTGGGGACCTCTCACCACTGGTAATTGTTCAGGAGCGTTCAGAAGCGTTCAGAAGCGTTCTGGAGTTGAGTCTCCACTCTAAGAGTAACTGGAACTGCTGATCCTCGACGTCCAGCTGGAAGAAGAAAACTTGCTGTTGCATTTGCTTCGACCGATCCGAAGGCTGCCGAAATCGTCGAAGACTGAATCGAGAGAGGACCTGGTAAGGCGCCCTCTTCCCGTGCTCCGAGGGACCATCGAGCACCGCTCCATCTTCGCCGAAGCGCCCTGGAAGACAGACCCTCGAAAGGCTGCCGACCCGAGACGGGACCGCCGAGGAGATTGAAGTGAAGCACCCGGACATCGCCGCCGTCGAAGTCCATTGCCGTCGACCAGGGTTCGCAGGTTTGTGTAACCACTGGAGGCCCGTCGAAGTTGTGTTGCCCAGCCGTGGGAACCACTTGACGCTGTGCCGCCGACGACCGGAGCCGCCCGCTCCTTTGCCTAAGAACATCCGAATCGAAGGACTCCCTCGTCCGCACCGTCGACCGCTTTATCCTGCCGGAGAAAGTCGAGGACGACCAACGCGCCGAGGAGAAACCTGCCAGTGGGTTTCCCGCCACCCGAAGACCACAAAGACTCGAACGACTCGACGCCCTTGCTGGGCCTCCGTCTCCACAATCTTTGCGGTCCAGAACTATTGTCACCGAGGTGCCCCGCACGCCTCTGCCTTGCAGGACGCCGACGCTCCGACGCCGACGAGCACCGCTCGGACAAAGCTGCCGCCTCATCGACACCGTTCTACCCTGTTTGTCGACGGACGTTCGACGCCCCGTGTCTCCCGCTTGAAAGGGAAGGCATTCAAGAAGGGCCGTCGATTCCCCGCCGCCGAACGCCGAGTTCCTCAACGCTTCTCGACGCCTCTCGACGATCCGTGACTCCCGCTTGAAAGGGGGTCGCTCAAGAAGGATCTGTCGACGCCTCTTCGAAGAACTTGACTCCACCAGGTACATTGGGGGGGTAAAAACATTATAGGAGGGAATAAGACTTGCAGAACAATATATGGACTGGGCTTGTGCTATATCTTTATTTTACAGGTTGCCCAGGTGGGGGGATCTCCACACAGAACTGTGTCTAGTGATAGGGGCCAGTATTCTGCCTATTGCTCAACCATCTTATTTTCTCTCCTCTCTCTATTGCTGGTTTCACTCTATTGATCTGTGTGACATTGTTACAGTATTGTTGATGCACTTTAATGAGATCTAATACAAAGGGTGGTACCACTTTAGAATTGTATATATTTGCCACTGTTGATTTTCCTAAGTACAAAGTGAGTTATTATGATAAGTGTACATAACCTTGAATATTGATTATATAAAGACTGTGTTCTAACCAATACAGTGTGTGGACATTCCTTTGTGGGGGCTTGGGGACTACACTGTACTTAAGAACCAGCCCGCATCACCTCCTGAGAAGCTAGGCCTTGATTGCTCGTCCATTGCTCCCGTAATAGAGAATCTTGGCTGGGGTCTTCTGTGCCTCTCTTCTACCATATAGAGAGCAGAAGTACAGACACCCCCTACCAGTCTTTACAGGCGGCAACGCAGCTCAGGATGTGCGTCCCAAAGCCCATTCGTTGGAGGTGTCGAAAGCTTTTTCCGAGTACAGGGACAGGATGCATGCCTCGAGATTTGAGTTTTGGGCGAAATGAACCAAGTCTATCGTTTTGTGGATATTATCCGATCCCTGTCTGCCCCTAATGAAACCCATCTGGTTCCTGTGGACTAGCTTCTGCATTATCCCCTCCATCCGCCTACCCACCACCTTAGCCAAGATTTTGACATCGATGTTGAGCAATGATATGGGTCGGTAGGATGAACACTCCCTCAGGTCTTTACCTTCCTTGGGAAGGACCACTATAATGGCTCCCATCATGGTGTCGGGGAGAGTGCCCCATTCCAATACCGAGTTGAAAACTTTCGCCAGGTATGGAGACAGGGTGGATCGGAACCTCTTATAGAAATACACCGAAAAGCCATCCTCCCCCGGGGAAGTCCCCACCTTCATCCCGCTGATCGCCTTCTCCACCTCTTACTCGGTCACCCGACCCTCCAGCCCCTCTGCCTGATCCCGTGAGAGGGAAGGTATCTGTATGGAGTTGAGGAACTCTTCGATATGGGCATCGCCGCCGTCATATTTGGAGGCATATAGTATCTCATAGTATTGACAGAAGGCTTCGCTTATATGGGGGGTGTTATAACCCAATGTACCCCCGCTGTCCCTCACTCCCTTCACCATTCTGCTTCTCTGGACCTCCCTCAATTTCCAGGCCAGGATCCTATCCGCTCTGTCCCCCTTCTCGTAGTATTTCTGTTTGACCATTTGGAGGCTTTTCTCCGTTTTATGGAGGAGTAGGTCTTTCAATTGGAGCCGGTAGTCCTCCAGGGTGACCACGCGGTCTCGCTCTAGGGTCTGTACCGGGGAGCCCCCCGGTTGGAGGCGCGCTATTTTTTCCCTCAGAATCCTCTCCTGGGTCTCCCTTTCCCTCTTCTGTCGGGAACCAATTTTTATGAGCACTCCTCTTAGTGTCGCCTTGAAGGCGTCCCAGAGAGTGTGCGTGCCCACCTCCCCGTTATCGTTGAGCTCGAAGAACTCTGTGATGGCCTCCAGTACAGTCTGGGCATGGACCTCATCTCTCAAAATGGCGTTGGTACATCTCCCGCGTCCCCTCCGTTCTCTCCACCAGTCCCCTGCCAAGGTGACCCTAACCAAGTCGTGGTCCGACCAGGGGACGGGGTCTATCCTGTAACCCGCTATGCGTGGTCGGAGTACCTCATCCACAAGGATATAGTCTATTCTGGAGAAGGCTTTGTGGGTGGAGGAGTAGTACGAGAAAGAGGGAGTCCCCACTCGGGGGGTGGGTAACGTGTCCACCATGTTCAGGTCATCATTCAACCTTTGGAAGCAGCGTGACGTGGCGTCACCACCGGGTCTGGGGTTTGGTGCACCTACCCGTTGTCTATCTCTGGATGGGTCTAGGACCATATTGAAGTCGCCTCCCACCACTAATGGGCCTTGGACAAAGGTTTTCAGCCTTTCCCCCACTCCCTCCCAGAATTGGGCCTGGCCCTCATTCGGGGCGTATACAACCGCCAGGGTTATGGGCGATCCCTGTAGGGAGCCTCGTACGAAGAGGTAGCGGCCTTCGGGGTCCCTTAGGATGGAGTCTTTCTCGAAACCCAACCCCCTAGCGATCAGAATTGCAACCCCTCTTTTCTTTCCCTTGTGGGATGCATAGAATATCTCCTCAATTCCGCCACCCCGCAACCTGGGCTCCCTCCCCCTCGCCCAGTGTGTTTCCTGCACAAAGAGTAGGTCCAGTTTAGCCCTCTTAAACTCCCTACTGATTAGGGATCTTTTCGTGGGGGTGTTCAAGCCCCGCACATTCAGGGTTCCCACCCCTAAGGCCGGTCGGTCGTCAGCCATAGTTGCTGTCGCCTTTCCCCTTGGTCACCGGTGTCGCATGGACGCTCCCTCCCTGCTTACTGTGTTTTCTTGTTTGGACCTCTTTCAAACGTTTCCCCAACATCCCACCCAACGCATTCCCTGCCCTAAAACCCCCAACTTGTAAACAAACCCCCGCCCTCCTCCCCGGCATCCAGCCATGTAGTTCTTCCATTCCTGGATTGTTGGCTGGACCACCAGCCGGTTCCCCTCGGCCAGGCGTCTGATCCAAAGCTCGCTACCGTGAGCCCCCCCGTTCTCCCATCTCGTCGTTCCCCCGAACCTCTCAGTTTGCTTACTCTCCCGGGCCTTGGTTGATGCATCTCTCAGTTCCCACAGTTGTGATCCCCCCTATGCCCCCTTATACTTGCAGTTCACGGGGGTGCAGCAAACCAGGCATCTCCAGTGTCTTTCTGTTTTCTAGACCCGATGATCTCCGTGGGGTCGCTGGTGTCACCCCTCTGAGTCGGCCCGGTCTTCCTCCATTGGTGTTGGTGGTGTGTTCAATTTCTTGAACTTCCTCGCGCCGGTTTTTCTCCTTCTGGGGTTGGGCTGCCCGGGAGTAACCCCTCTGAGCACCTCCGGACCCACTGGTTCCCTCCAGGTGGCGGGTTCGCCCACATAATCTTGAATAGCGCCCTTAATGTCTTCTTCGGTTATCAGCGTTGTTCGTTGGCCTGAATATTCAAAGGACAGGGAGAAGGGATATCCCCATCTGTAACGGACACCCTTCTCTTTCAGTTGTTGTGTCAGAGGGCGGCACATCCTCCATTTGGCTAGGGTGTAAGCTGAAAGATCTTGAAAAATGGCGATCTGTGAGCCGTTATAGGTTATCGCCCGCGCCTTCCTCGCAGCCTCCTGAACTTTGGCTTTCTCCGTGTAATAGTGGAAGCGGGCCAGAACCGTTCTGGGGCCCCCTGCTCTTCCCCCGGCCCTATGCACCCGGTCAAACGTGAGTTCCGTCGTCATTTCTTCAGCAAACAAGAGGGTGATGATGTCTCTCACCACTCGAGTCAGCTCTCTCTCCGTCTCACCCTCCGTCTCCAGGATCCCAAAGAACCTTAGATTGTTCCGCCTTTCCCTGTTTTCATAGTCGTCCATAATCCTGGCTCTCTCTTCATCCCTCTTCTCCAAAGCCGCAAGCCGTGTGTCAAATTGGACTTCCTGAGATGTAGAGGACGATTGATAGTTTTCCACTTGTAGGACTCTATCCTCAATTTTGTCTACCCTTTGGTCCAGTTTCTCGAACTTCTGGGCAATGTCGGATCTCATTTCTCTGATCTCCTGAAGGATGGAGGCGAAGCCCTTTTCCAGCGTCATTGCGGGTTGGCCTGCGGGTTTCGTGTGGGCCATGGCTCCGGAGACAGTGGGGACCTCGGTCGTGTTTGCTGTTTCTTGGAAGCGAAACGTTTGTAGGGCCTTCTTCCAGCTCATGGGGTGTAGTTGATCCCTTGCCGCGGGGTCCGCTGCAGTCTGGGGGGCTCTAGGGGGGAATGCCGTGCCACCCCAGGACCAGTCCGTAGTGCGTCGCACCAGTGGGGTTTGTAGTCGATGGATTGTCCCCTGCGGGGGGGTGGCGCGGCCCTCCAGGCGGGCACTCGCCCCGCCAACTGAGGATGGGGGCCTCTCACCTGGATCGCGGGCAGCCTGCGAGTTCAGGGTGGGCCGGGGGTGCGATGATGCGAAGGACGCCGGAGGTGTGTGCCAGTTCACTTGGGCGGCTTGATCGTGGGGTCTCCCTTCGGGGATATGGTGCTTATTGCCCCCCAGCTGCTTGGTGGATCGTGGCCCAGTGGGCCCCTGAGGTTGTGCTGCGCTGACCCGGGGTCGAGTTGTTGTGGGTCTCCGGGGCGTGGGCTCTGGTCCTAATTAAAGGTGAGGCAGCCCCCCAATCGGGCCTGATGAGCGGGAGGAGGCCTCCGGGGGGGCACACGCCCCACCGGGTCCTGGTGGGGGCCACACACCCAGGTCAACCTCTTTGGTTGGTTAGGTCCTGGCAGACTGCAGACGGGCACACGCCCCATGGGTTAGCACAGGGGCCTCCACCTGCTAGAAGAAGCAATGGGTAAAACCCCACTCTCCCTCCTATTCCTCCGCCCAGCTTCGCGGTATGTCCAGATTTGGATGGTCTTTGTAGGTGTGTTCCGCTATCCCGGGGACGTCCCAATGTGTGTTGCTCGGGTGGGGCTTACAGGATCAGGCTATAACTCCCAATGGGGATGGGGTAGGCCACCAGGCGGGCACACGCCCCTCCGACCGCCGTCAGGGGCCTCTCACCTGGGCCGTAGAGTTGCTGTTGTCTCCCAGGGGGTGTCCCCCCTGGGGTCCTCTGCCGCGTAGCTGGGCCTAGACCTGCCTTGTCCACGAAGCACTGTGTGGAGTCAAGATGGGATCCTGGCCGGGGCCGTGCACTCCCTGTGTGCCTCTGGGGTCGTCCTGTGTGAGGTGGCTACGTCGATGTTCTCCACCCCTGTGGCGGGAGGGCCTGTCCGCCACTCACCCGGGGCGCTGCGGTGTTGCGAGGTTCCTTTCCTGGGCCTTCTCCAGTGGGGTCCAGCTCCCGGCGTTGTTTTCCTTTTATTTTTTTTCCTAACCCCCCGCCATACAGCGGAACTCGGGCCGGGTCGGAGGGAAGGCAGATACTTCTGTTTGTGGTCGGGTGGGGGGGGTCTGTCACCGGACCCCCTACAGGGAGCGTCTCTCCCCCAGCACTGGTTTCTCACCCCCGCGACCGGGGGAGGCACGGCCGTCCTCGCAGCCCTCTCAGCGCGGAGGCCTCCTCTGTGGGGTCGCGGTCCTCCGCCCCCCGGGCTCCGGTCCTTGTGTGTGCCTCTCCTCCGGCAGGGTCTGGGGACTCGGGGCCAGGCCGGAGGGACAGCCTATCCCTCTGTGTGTAGTCGGGAGGGGGGGGCGCCGCCGGTCCCCCTCCGGGGAGCGTCATTTCACCCGCACTCACCTCGCACCCCTGGGGCCAGCGGGGGCGCGATCCGTCGCCGCAGCCTTCTTGCTGCGGAGGCCTTCTCCGCTTCTGGAGCCGCCGAGCGCGGCGTCTGTGGAGTCGCGCTCCTACGCTTCCTGAACTCCGGTTCCACGTGGAGTTAGGAGCCCATTCCTTCGAGCGGGGGCGTCACGGGGGGGGGTTAGACGCACCTGCCTCGCAGGATGCTCGTTCGGGGGGGTCTCGTGGGGGCTCAATCCCCAAAAATATGCCCGGCCTCAGCAGGAACACCGCAATCAGGCAGCCATTGCCTGTGCGCCCCCTGGTGGCCTCCATTTCACTGTTAGTATCTGCATTCAAATGCCAAATCTTTTAGGCAATTGAAATTGTGATGTGTGTTTAGCACTTTCATGGCAGGGAATTGATTGGAAGTGTAGAAAGGGAACAGGAGACTGTTCATTCTCACAACAGTTCATAAGTGGGTGCTTTCACACTTAAAGGAGAGAGTTAACTGCTTGTAACATTGAAGCTGCACTAGAATAGTCTAATTAAAATGCGTAAAGAAGTTAGATGCCCCCACACAAAAAAGTTTGCCTCCCCCACCACCCGTGAATTTAGCGCCTCCCCCAACATTTGAAGCATCAGCCCCCTGAAATGTAGGTTTTGTTGAGCCCCTGAGCACAAGCACAAACACCATTCACCATATACACTCATGCACACCAGCCATCCTTACATTTAAGTGTGCACTCTTTCACCATGCAGGCACACCCAGGCAGCCACCCATACATATAAGTGTGCACCCTTTCATCGTACACGCACACACGCACACCCAGTCACCCATACATTTGTGTGCACCCTTGCACCATACACTCACACACACACGTCATGGGGTTGAGGGGAGCCTTATTACTTCAAAAAGAAATTGGGCCTCAGTATAAGTTTGCCGGGCCGGTAACAACGGTACCGGTAAGCTTGCGGCTACTATTGTTACCAGACCGGCAAAGTATGAGTTTTGCTCGAGGGTGCCTTCCCGCCTCCAGGTTTGACCTGGCGGGCGTAACCGGGACCCGTGAGCAGAGCATGTCGGGTGCACTGGCACCATTATGAATGGTGCCGGTGCCTCCGATCTCCCCATTCCCATTGAACCCTATGGGGATCAAATGGGAATGGGGAGCATTTTTTTCCGCCGCCCGCAAATGGGCAATTACCAGGTAATTGCCCATTCGCGGATGCTGGAAAAAAGCGCATGTTTGGCGGCAGCCTGGCGGTTTTACCGGCAAGGCTACAGCCAAACTTGTAATGAGGCTTATTGTTTCTTTTTGAAGCCATTCTGACTTCATAAAGACATTATTTCTGTTACAGAAATAATGTCTTTATGAAGGCAAATTGATTTAAAAAAGAAATAACCCAAAAAAAAAAAAGATTTTGAAAAAAAAATGTGCATTTTTTTTCAAGTGGGGGCTCCCTCCCAGGACATGTGCTAGCGGGGTCCCCCGCACCGCGTGGGCTGCGGGGGCCCCTGTTACACCAGTGGGTACAGAAAAGGGGTGCGAGGGGATTAGGGTCCAGAAAATGGGTTCAAAGGGACTAGGGACCCATAAAATTGGTGATTTGGCACTATTTGCGAGAAGAGGGGTGTGAGGGGGCTGAGAAAAGTAGTTCAAGGGGGCTGGGGACCAAGAAGTGTGGTCCAAGGGGGGCTGGGGCCAAGAAAAGGGGTCACAGAGGCAAGAAATGGGGTGCAATTGGCCTGGGGGCCGAGAAGAGCAGTGTAAGGGGGCTGCGGACCAAGAAGATGGGTGCAAGGGGGCTGAGGGCCGAAAAGAGGGGCGCAAGAGGCCTGGGGCCTGAGAAAAGACGTGCAAGGGGAATGGGGGCTGAGAAATGTGGTATGAGGGGGAGCTAGCGGCTGAATAGGTGTGCAAGGGCACTAGGTGCACAGAAAAGGGATGCAAGAGGTGTGAGGGGTCTGGCAGCCAAGAAAAGTGGTGTGAGGGGATGAGGCAAAAATGGGGTGCACTGAGCCAGTGGCCCACGTAAACTGGGTGCAAGGGGGCTCAGGGCCAAGAAAATGGGTTGGAGGGAGTTGGGGGTGCCAAGTTAAGAGGTGCAAGGGGGCTGGGAAAGTGGGTGCAAGGGGACTAAGGTCCCATAAAAGGGGAGGGGGAGAGGGGCCCAGAAAAGGGGAGGGAACTAGGGGCCCTGAAAAGGTATGAAAGTGGGGTCGTGGCGGGGGGACTTCTCTTTCTTTCATCTTCATATTCCTTCAGGGATCTCCTCCAAGAGATTGTCATCTCTATGAGGATACATCATTTAGGGTTTTCTTAATGGATACCTTTTCTCGAAGACTCTCTGTGGAATAGGCACCACAAGTGGTGTTGTGCATATCACGATTTCCGGCTTCCAACAAATAGGAAGGATGGAGCAGGACTTACTGCAGAGGCATTCAGCTGCTCCTCTACACTCTTGATGTCCTTGCCTCTGTCACACGTATCCATTTGAAGCCCACCTCCAAGTGTAACTCTTGGTATGACTTCAACCTCACCACCCTAGAAGTGCCACAGGACGATTACATCGCCCTTATGTGAAACTGTCAGTTGCTGTTACCTCCTCCTGTGCCTTTAAGGCACAGGCCCCCCTATTGGGGGCATGCTCTATGATGTAGGGAGGAGTATCGGGGTAGATACGCCAGTTCCTGTTACTTGTTTAATAAAGAAGGCTGTCTACAATTCTGCTCTGGCTCCGTGTCCTTATTATGTGCATGTAAAGGCCCAGTCCGGGCAACAACTGGCGATGAGGGTTTCTCTTGCGAGCCGAAGTTATCCCCGCGGGTGATCCCACTGCGCGTCCATCTACATGCAGCTGATGATCCCACGGAGCTGCTCTCCTCAAACCACACAGCGCGGCCCTTGCCGTGTCAGTGAATGGTGATCCCGCCACGTCACATCCCTCTTTGAACGGGCACCCAGGCCTACGAAACATCCTCCACCCCTGCGGAATGTTGGAACGCGGATATCTGAGCATCGGTAATGAATCTGTTGTAAAAATATGACATCTCCACTAGTACAGCACTACATAGAGAAAAAACATAACACTCAAGAAATCAAATGGTGGGTTATCGAACAGGTACGCAGTGGACCTAACATCCAGGGCCGTCTGTTAGATCTAGAATGCAGATGGATACATAGAATGGACTCTGTTGACCACGGCCTCAATGAACAACAACTTTTCCCACAACGATAATTGATTGATGTAGAGCATCCATTTGCCCTTCTTCACTTTTGAGACTTATGTGGATTACTCGAAAAGAGGCCCCAACGTGGCATCACTAACACCTTGGATGACCAACAAGATCACACTATGTAAGTTGTAATGATCCTCTTTCCAGTATTACCAAACAATACATACCCGCTCAGTCAGGCCGACTCCATGTGAGATTTTGTAATTATATCTTTTTTTGACTGATTACACTGTTAGAGACCGCCGTTGCAAGACGGCATCCCTCTTTTCAAATCAAGAGTTGGTGACTCCTCACAAACCTTTCAGTTCTGATCTAAATACGTTTTTCAGATCTACTCCACACTAGGTAAACCAGCACAAGGACAGACACAGAGACGCACTTTTGTGGACAATTTCGCTGTGCACATGACGCCACCATCTGTACCAATCGTGACCCGATACATTCAGCAGCATGATTGGAGGACACGTTACATAATGACACACATTCCTCAGGGGTCTGATGGATTGCGCTACATATATACTGCACAAACATCTACTCCACACTAGGTAAACCAGCACAAGGACAGACACAGAGACGCACTTTTGTGGACAATTTCGCTGTGCACATGACGCCACCATCTGCACCAATCGTGACCCGATACATTCAGCAGCATGATTGGAGGACACGTGACATAATGACACACATTCCTCAGGGGTCTGATGGATCGCGCTACATATATACTGCACTAACAAGCAGCCGCGCGACCAGTTAAATCGAGTCCTGACATTACCTCTGTATGCCATTATCACAATATTTGCTGATGCTCGAACAATCATACTCAGAGCGTTGTAAGCGCACTGAGATACAGGCATTGATGGCAGCGTTCGCTTCAGGACTACAAACGTCATAGCCAATCAGGACTTAGAATCCAAAAACATCCTGATTGGTTGGGGGACACACACCCTCCTCCGCCCCCCTGGGCCCTCGCCTGTATTCACTGCAGTGGCGGAAAGCAAGCTCTGCAGACGCCGAACGCACGGCTACCGACAGCAGGCAGCTTATGCAGACCACATTCTGTACACGGCAAAACTCGACCCCAGGTAACTCAAAATACAAATACATATACGACCTCTCTCGATGAGAGCATTACTCATGATATGTTTTTTATACAATCATGACTCCCATGGGAGCTTCTCTTCATGGAGAAATACGACTTGCCAGACAATCAACTCCATATGGCATTTATCTTTTCTTTCTCCCTCTTTAGACACGCACGACGAGGTGCTAACGCCGGAACATGAATTGAGCCCCACTTCTGATTTTTTAGCACAGAGGAGCACACAGGATTAAAACAACATATCTCTACCACCCGAGATTTTCCAGGAGGCTGTGAGGCAAATTATCAGGCCAATCCCGGGTGCACTGAATTACAGTGATGACATTCTCATCTTTGGGACGTCCAAGGAAGCACATGATGCTGCACTCCTTGCCACCTGCACAGGGATCCAGGCCGCAGGCCTAACACTCAACATCGACAAGTGTCGGTTTAGTAAGTCCAAATTGAAGTTCTTTGGACACATTTTCTGTTGATAGAATGACCCCGACCCGGAAAAGGTCGACACCATCACTAAGCTGAAGGAACCCCAGCAGGTCGCCGATGTTCGATCCTTCTTGGGAATGGCTGGGTACTGTGCGAGATACATTCCCCATTATGCTTCAATTACTGAGCCACTCAAGAAATTACTGCAAAAAGAGTCTGTGTTCGAGTGGTCCCCTGCATGCCAACATGCATTCAATGCCATCAAGAAGGTCTTGACAGAGGCTCACTGCCTCGCCTATTTTGACCCGTCCTGGCACACAGAGATAACCGTGGACACCAGTCCCGTTGGCACAGACTAGCAGAGCTGACATTAACCCCAGGCACATTGTGGCTTATGCCAGCAGGGCTCTGTCAACACCGAAGTCCGCCTACTCGTAGGCCGAGAAGGAGAGCCTAGACGCTGTCTGGGCCTGTGAGCATTTCCACAACTTTATCCTCGGTAGGAAATTCACCTTAATCACATATCATCAGGCACTGTTATCTCTGTTTGGCAACCCACGCACCAAGATGCCCCCGAGAATTGAGCGTTGGGGCATCAGACTGCAAGAGTACGATTATGACATTGTGGATAGGCCCGGGGGGTGAACTGAACCCGGCAGACTATCTCTCCTGGCATCCGGCCGGCCCCCCTATTGCCCGGGTTGGTGATGTTGCATTCATTGACTATGTAGCTACCAGCTCGCTCCCCCTTGCGTTGTCCCTGGACATGGTCGCGGCTGCATCAGTTGCCGACCCAATGACCTCCCTGGCCATCAGCCTAACGAACAATAATAGATGGAAGGACTACCGTCGTGCAACCTTGGCTCACCCGGGGGTGTGCAAAGAAGAGATGGAGAGATTGGCAAGGGTGCAGTCCGAGCTTGCCGTAAAAGACCACCACATACTCCTGAGGGGCTGCTGCATTGTCATTCCTGCGGTGCTAAGGGCTGACATGGTTCGAACGGCTCATGAAAGACACCGTGGCACTGAGAACAACAAAAGGCAGCTACGCTGCCACGTCTGGTTCCCCTTCCTGGACTCGCTGGTAGATGAGTGGATCAAGAATTGCCTGGCCTGTCAGTGCACAGCACCAGCCGAGCCCCTGGCACCCTTACAACACACGCAACTCATGGAGCAGCCATGGGAGAGGGTCGCAATTGACTTCTATGGTGCACTGGAGACCAGGAAGTATTTACTCCTCCTCATCGATGAGTATCACGCTTCCCCATTGTGAAGAGAATCACCACCACAGCGTTCCCCCAGTTGGCGGCCACCCTGGACGAAGTGCTCACCGAGTGGGGCATTCCGAGGGTGATAAAGTCAGACAACGGCCCACCGTTCAACGGCCATGAGTTCGGGGCATTGGCGAAGCACCTAGGGTTCAAACACCTCAAAATAACACCATGCTGGCCACAAGCGAACGGCATGACAGAACGCTTCATGGCGTCGATAAAGAAAACCTTCCAAAGGGCTCACATAGAGGCCTTCAATCCCCATCAGGCATTGTGCCGAATCCTAAGGGACTACAGCAATACTCCTCACGAGGCCACCAACAAGACCCCCCACGGCAGGGCTGATGGTACGATACCCGCATTGTGAGAGATTTCTCGACGCCATGAGTAGTGGGAGCTGAAGTGGCACAGAGGGACATGGAGGTAAAAGAGAAGACGAAGCAGGAGTTGGACATAAGACGGAGGGCGGTACCCGAGGACTACCAGGTTGGGGACCAGGTTCTTGTCCAACAGCCCATGGTCAAGAAACTGGATTCTCGTTTTTCCCCGAAGCCCATGAGTGTCACGGCCATCAAAGGGACGATGGTGATCGCCCAGAATGAGGACAAAGAGATCATGAGAAATTGTTCCCTATTCAAACACTTGGTCAAGAGGGAAAACTGTGGGCCCCTTCCGCCGGAACCAGATCTGCTGCCACGCGAGCCACAGGACGATCTGTGGGTCCCACCTCATGGTGCCCCACGCCACGGAGGCACTACGGGTGACCAGTCCGGTGAGCCGGGAATGGGCGCGAGGGATGCCAGGCCCCAGCGAGTGACGAGGAAGCCACTACGATGGGTCGAAGAATTCTGACCCGGATGTGTGGACATTTTGTCCAAGGATGGTGTTACCGCCTCCTGTGCCTTTAAGACACAAGCCCCCATGTTGGGGGCGTGCTCTATGATGTAGGGCTGGAGGGAGGAGTATCGGGTAGATACGCCGGTTCCTGTTACTTGTTTAATAAAGAAGGTTGTCTACAATTTAGCTCCGGCTCTGCGTCCTTATTATGTGCGTGTAAAGGCGCAGTCGGGCAACAGTTGCTCAGGCCGATGTCATAGCCGGAGCTCCGCGTGTCAATAGGAAGAGAATTCTGCTATCTATTGCTCTTCTAATCCAATCCCTGCCATTTGACAATATTTGTAAGAACACCCTCTCCCATTGTACACAATATGTAAAGGTGTGGCTTTCAAATTTCATGTTTTAAGCCCTCCCCAGTGGGCTGCAAGTCCACAGCATATCTGCTGAAAGGACAGTCTTATTTCTTGGAAGGGGCACTTGGTGAAGTAATTTTAATTACGTTCTGCTCGTATATTAAAGTATTTACATTTCCTGTGCCCTCCTAGCATGACTCATAATTTAATTATTCTTATTTTTTTTTTATTGAAAATGTGGAAAAAGCGTGCCTCGTTCTTCCTGGGCAAGTTTATATGTTGGCCACCCCTGCCTTTTCCACTAGCTTAGTATCGCCCATTTATCTGTTAGACCTCCCTGCCCCGCCTGTGTAGCAACACTTACTGCACGTGCTAACTGCAATGCAATGAGTGGCCGGTAAAGTTTCAATAAAAAAAATGGGTGCAGGTGCCATCCCATTGGTGACTATTTTCTTTCTGCAGGTGTCTGCTGCGGTCTCGGAGTTGAGGCTGGTAAACTTTCAATTAAAAAAATGGATGCAAGTGCCATCCCGTTGGTGAGGAGGTTCTTTCTGCCCGTGTCTTTGCTGCCTCGGAACTGGGTGTTTGCAACAACGCGTATGTCTGGAAGGCCCTTCGCTTCTGCAGAGATAGAGGTGCAATTTATACTAGAAATTAATGATCTGATGGTAATCACTCTACACTAAAAAAAATGGTTCTGCAGCCTCCCAACAATTGACCTCCCAGGCTGGTTAATTTTCAGGTCACAAAAGTGTGATGGAGGAAAATGCAAGTGCGCCATAGGCGTGTAGCCTGACATGCCAGAAGAGCAACGAACTGCACAGGAACACAAAAGGCGCCATCTGCAGCGGCACGACCTTAGGTAAGAAGGGATTATAGGGGGTGGCATCATACATGCCAACATTCTGAGGCACCTAAGAGGGAGATTTCACCCGAGAATTCGGGAGAAATGAATTTCCCCATAGGCATGCATTGGGGCTGGCATTATTTTAGGCGGGAGAACGTGAAAAAGCACAGTTTTGCAATATTTTTCAGTTCAAAATCGGGAGGGTTGGCATGTCTGTTGCGTATTTGGGATGACATTCGCTGGCTTTCAGAGGATGTCACATTCATAATTAAAAGAAATGCATAGCTCTTGTGCAACGTTATTTCGAAATTACTATTACAGAAATCTTCATCGTATGCTTTTGCTGGGTGCTTTCCAACTGCACAGCTATTCTTTCGATACCCAAGCCTATTCCCAGCCTGGGTGGATTAATGGCTCCACGTTCGCTGATTGTATTCAGAATGCAAGTCTTTGGTCCATAGATCAGACTGTCTCCTTCCATCTCACGCATAGTTGCAGCTGGCTTTCCAGAAACATTTTCATTTCCAATGCGCAAACAGAGGCGACCCGCATCGCAGTCCCAGCAAAGCACCCGAGGACACGTCATAAAAACCGAGACAAAACGCTCAGATGTGATCGATGCGCCTAGATTTCATCTGCACCGTCTGCAATACAATTTTGGGTAATTAATAGCTTGGGGAAAAAACTGGGGTGTTTAGAGAACCTTTTGATTACTAGGGAGGGCTTGTTTAATTCAGGCAATTTGCAATGACTTCAAAAGTATTTAAGATTAAGACTAGGTCTTCTTCCTGGGAGTGAGGGTGAAAAGTGTCATGCCAGTGTCACTGTCATTTACCACTACAATACAAGGTTTGCTGTCAGGCTGGGGAGGAAAATAGGTTATTGCACCAAAAAAAAGAGGATAGGAGCTCTCCTAGGATGCCTTTTGTGTTATTTAGGTTTTACATAGCACAACTGCTGCATTTCCCAGTCTCTTGATTCTATGGTATCTGAACAACAAACAGACAGATAGTAGAAGGAGAGGGGCTCTGCAAGATTGCTTTGTTGTTGTGGTGTGCACATTTATTTCCAGTTCGCACAATGCCACATTAATAGACAATTTTTTCCATTTTGCAGAATATACAGCAACGCATGTGCATTTCAAGTTTGAACATTGCTAAAATAATGCATCCATTGACCCTATGTGCAAAATTCCAATGCAAGGCTCGTTCCTGTCCAATATTCACATTGTTTCAGTGATGCACATGCTTGGCTGCTGACAGAGGCACAGAGGCATGGACAAAGGCAGACACTGTTCTCTAGGCATACACAGAGGCAAGTCAACCACAAATGCACAGACACACACAGACAGGAAGGCACGCACAGACAACCCAATCTGTATCACATGGAAGACAAACACCATGTAATCGGTGTATGTGAAATTGAAGGCATAGGGCCCGATTCATGGAAATGTGCGCAGAAATCCTGCAAGGGCTGTGCGCCTAGAGGTACACTGTGCAAGCCTTCATGCGGAATTAAAAATGAGTGCCCTGCGTATTCATGGAATTTTTCTTGCAAAGTAACCGTATTCGCAAATCGCGGCTGGTACGCCCCCAACAAGCCCCCAAGCAAAGCATAAACAGCCAGATCAGCTATCTTTGCGAGCTCACCCGGGCACGAATACACGCACTGTTCAAACAGTACGTGAGGTTTCCCGTAAGCAGACCTGCAACTCGGGGACCCAGCGCAGGGTCCCCCGTAACTGCCCGGCACCCCAGCAACCTCTGTATGAAAAATCGTAGCTCAGTCTGAACTTCTGCGTTTGAACCCCCGTAAACGATTCCTGCACCTCGCTACACTGCGTATGCGCACCTCTAAGTTAGATCGGAACCCTGATTGAGTACATACACCCTAAAATCTGACATGCACCCCACCTCCATGCTGCAAATCCTATGCGCAAGTGTACCTACGCCTGCCTTCAGGTGGCAGATCATATGAAGGACTTGCATGGCCATTTCCCAGCCTAGAAGTTGCGCGATCGAATCCATGAATATATCTTGTACCATGCAATTGTGGGTTTGCGAGGGACTGCCTGCAGGCCATCCCTCGGAATGCCCACTTTTTTGCAAGTTCATCCCCATTTTTGGTGTTCCACCCCTTCCCGGCCCTCTGCGCCAGCCATGCCCACGCTCTGCCTGGAGTCTTGCGCAAGGCCCTCGACGACTCGCACAGATGGGCTGTGCCAGCACGAACTCCATGCAAGTCCAGGAAAAATATTGTGCATTTGATTCCATGAATCAACAAAGGCGGATTTGCGCACAGTTGCGCACGCATTTACCCTATTTTCTGTGCAGATAATTACATGAATAGGGCCCATAATGTTTATGGCATTGAACTAAACAAGCATTCGGGCATATATACATCCACCTGTTATGACTGTGCATAGCAACATTAAGGCAACTCTGGGATGCCATGTACCATGCTGTTATAGCTTTGGAAAGGTTAGAACTTTACCCTGACAGAGGATTTCTAATTTGTGACAGTGCCCACGATGGGGCACATGGTTCTCAAATTGTCGGATGTCAGAAGTAAGTTGATTATTCCAGTCAGTTTGTGGTCTGTATTCCTAATGTGAGAATACCGAGACGAGAAAACAGAGTTGGATGGAGCATGCATAGCTGGGAAGATCCTTGGGATTCCCACCATTCCTGGACAGAGGGAAAGTTTAATAGAGAACAGTAGAAAGTGTACTGCTCAATATCACACATAAACAGCAACATGGCCCTGGCACTGTCCACTGTAGCCCCACTTGCAGAACATAGACTAGGGGAAGTGTGGGCAGGTGGGCTTGACACTACCTCACAAGGAAATCATGCAACACCTCATTGCGTAGCCTGGTGGACCCCTAGGCATTGGCTGCAGTGGTTGGTATGGGGGGGCAATGGAATGATGGTTATCTGTGACACAGGCAAAGTGCCAACTGGCTAAAGTCCCATTTCATGCCCGTTTGGCACATTGGGTGATTAGAATATACTTGATTCATGGCCAATAACCCATTATCCAGATAGGGTGGTCCATGGATATGGCTGAAACCATGTCCGGTTGCAAAGTTAGGATTATGGGAGGTGCATGAGGCTACTTGATGACCATATGCCTCAGGCACGTCTTCCAATTGGCAAGGCCCACATATGGGTACGACGGGAGGATAGTGGGTTGCAGGGGCCTGTGTACTTTTCAAAATAGTTTAGCATGAGAGAAAGGGGAAAATGGCAGGATTACAGGTCATTAAAGCGCTTTAATGCTATGTGTGATAACGCTCTGAGACAAACACCTGTTGTTACAAGACACTGTATTGTGTAGACTATAGGCAATGTCCCGATAACCTAAGGTTCTAATTCTTGCAATTACGGATTTAAATTGCTGTTGCCAGACATCGCCAGGTTAATAAGTAAAATCCTTCCAACCTAGGCTCAGATTCTGACTGACCAACTAGGTCCCTCATCCTTTCGGGGTCGGTGAAATGAGTGCCATGCAGTTAATTTTGTGTGGTGCACTGAATACATTTTTAAAACCATGCAAGGAGATGGTTAAGATTTCAAATCCTAGCATATTCTGTTTACTATTTTGCTCAATATCTTTACCTTTCCTATCACCCCTGCTCCATTCATTAAGTGAGGCATTACAACTCTCTAAATATACTATGATGAATGGCTACTGCTCTGCATGGGTGCTCGGATAGAGAATAAAACTCACCCGGCCCCACACTGCTACTCAACCAGCAGTGTTCCCAATCAGAAAATGACAGCCAGATGGGCTCTGCAAACGCAGCTTAAAAGGCGAGTGCTGCATAGCCCAGACTGTAAGCCCCTGAACGAAAGTTTCATATTAAGGAATACATTGCTGTGTTGTTAGTCTGGTGACTGTCAATATGGGGAAGTTGCTGTCCCCCTTCTGAGGTTTGAGGCTTCTTTCATTTGAAAAGATGGAAAGGCCCTGGTGCCGTTCCAGGGTACCCAGGCCTTTCGATCTATGAATCAGGATTTGTAAGCAAGTGGCTGGTGTGGCGGAACCAGTATTGAAGCAAGCATAGCTTCTAAGGCGATTGCTGCAAAGTGCACACTGTAAGTCCCAGAACAAAAGTAATATATAAAGTATTATTTTGACATGTTATTAGACTGAGGACTGGCAAAAGGGGACAGTTGCTGTGCTCCCCCTTTCTGAGGTGGGGGGTTATTTTGGGGTGCCTCCAAGCCACTCACCTTTGTCCTGTGTCTCTGCCCGCAGTGAACAAGGCTTCCGCATATCACAGTCCAAAACTGGAGGAGTGGAGCCCCTAGGCAGGAGCCGCTTCCAGCTCCTTGCCAGCCTTGAGAAGACACCTCTGGGCCAGGAGTCCAAGTACAGTCAGGTAAGAGAGCGACCCTAGGGGCCTGCCATGGTGTGTGGTGGTTTTTGGTGCAAGAGAGAGCAGTGGGCCATGTTTACATAAAGCTGAAGAAACCTCTGTGAGTCTGCTGCAGACATTTCCTACATCCAGTTTGAGGTAGGTGATGTACTGGATCCATTCTTCGGGTCCCTGACGGTTGCCTCTGATGAGACTGTGTGTGTGTGTGTGTGTGTGTATGTGTGTGTGTGTATGTATGCGTGTATTTATGGAAGTCTGATGGGGATCAGAGACAGGGAATTGATATTCAACTGTGTTGAAGGTAATATGCTTAATTTTGTCTGTTTTCTGAGATGTGTGCACCTTCTCCTAAACTTTCAAGTCCATACCCAAGGTCTATGCTATGATATATACATCCATTGTTGCTTGCTATATGTCTCCTTTATTGTTGCTTGATCTCCTGTGCATTCAGTGAGGCAGCAAACAAAATAATGGAATATGTGTACTCTGTTTAGCTCTACTAGTCTGTTTAGTTTAGTTTATTCATTTGTATTGCGCACCAGACCCGAGGGTATGAGGGCGCATGAGCAGCATGGCTATTCAAAGCTTGGTTACAGGTTGCTTATACATTACAGTGTTACAGTATGACAATGGAGGCAAAAAAGAAAAGAAAAAAAGAAAAAAGAAAAAAAATGTACAGGTTTACAGAAAGGCAGATATTTTACAAATTTACAAATAAACATTCTTTACAGGATTGCAGCAGTGTGGTGGGCTAGAAGTATTAGTGGTCCTTGTTCTTTATCCACTGGATATAGTTGCGTCTAAAGTGTGTATAGGTTTGGGGTATCCTGAGGGATGGTGGTAGGGCGTTCCAGTGTTGGGATGCTTTCAGCTGGAAGCTATTGTCTCCCATTTTGGTAAGTTTGAACCTGGGAACTATGAGCAGGTTTGCGTTGGAAGTTCTGGTAGGTCTGTTGGGGGTATATTTGCATATTCTGTCTACTAGGTAACGTGGGGCCGCGTTGTCCTGGCATTTGTGAGTTAGAGAGGCTACTTTAAGCAGGATTTTGTCTGAGGTGTTGAGCCAGTTATGGGATTTCCTGATGTTGGAGATGTGTTCTCTCCTGGGAATGCTGAGCGCTGCTCTGAGAGCGTTGTTTTGTAGCGTCTGAATTTTGTTGGTGACTTGCTTGCTGGCTCCTACGTAGAGGGCATTACAATAGTCCAGTTTAGATAATACCAGGGCTCTGGCTAGTGTAATGCAGCTCTGGGTGGATAAGAAGGGTTTGGCTGCTCTTATAAGCTTACATGTGTAGGCCGTGGAGGATGCCAGAGAGCTGACCTGTTTGTGGAAGGTTAGGGAGGAGTCGAGGTATATTCCTAAAGTTTTCACTTCTTTGGCTACCTTGATCGGGTTCCCGTCTATGATGAAGTTGGTGTAATTGTGGTCTAGTTTGGTTAGGTTTGAGGTGGAACCAAGGATGATGAGTTCAGTCTTGTCATCATTCAGGCATAGACTGTGCGAAGCCATCCATGCCTGAATGATGAGGTACAGCTTGTTCACCAAGGCCAAATCCTGGTTGTAATCTCCCATCAGAGGGATGAGGATCTGTGTATCATCAGCGTAGTTGGTGTAGGTGATACCCAGACTATCTAGATCATCAAACAGGGGCTTCGTGAACACGTTGTACAGAGTATGGGAAACGCAGGAGCCCTGTGGGACCCCGCATGTGATGGGGATGGGGTCGGCAGCGGCAGAGGTGGAGAAGACACGCATGGATCTGTTGCTGAGGAATGACTTAATCCAGCCAGTGGTTTCTTGGGAGAAGTGGGCTGCTGAGTTTAAATGATTACATAGGATTTTGTGGTCAACTAGATCAAATACAGCGCAGAGGTCTAGTAAGAGTAGTAATGCGGTTTTCCCATTGTCTCTAAGGGTGTCTATTTGGGCTTTCAGGTCAATGAGGGCCGTTTCAGTCCCATGTTGGGGTCTGAAGCCTGATTGTCGAATACCTAGGAGGTGGTTTGTTTCAAGGTATTTTTGGATTTGTTGGTATGCTGTCTTGTCTAGTATCTTGAGCAAGAATGGGACTGTGGTAATGGGTCTATAATTGGTAGGAATGGAATGGTCTAGGGAGGGTTTTTTAAGGAGGGGGAGGACCCAAGACTCTTTGAGGTTACCGGGGACTGTTCCTGAGGAGAAGGAGGCGTTGATGAGTCTGGTGATGAATGGCGAGTGGTCTCTTGCCGCATCTTTAATGATTTGTGGGGGGCAGAGGTCGCACTTACAATTGGATGGTTTAAGGCTGAGAATGATTTTTTCCACTTCGAGAGTAGAGACTTTGGAGAAGCTGAAGCGAGCGGTGTTGGGTGTGGGGTATGAGGGTGAGGGGCTCGGGGAGGTGTTAGTGGGGTTGATTGGTTTGGTAAGGGCGTCTTTCTTGTTTTTAATTTTGGTTTGATGACCTGTGACTTTGTTGTTTAGTGCATTTTAGACACTAGTGCACCATTGTTTGTCCTTCACACAGGTATCTGGAATTAGCACCAGTGTTTCCAGTTTGATGATTGTAAACAACTCTTTGGTGCTGGAGTTGGATTGTGCAATTCTCTGGTTATAGGATTCTTGTTTGGCAGCTATGATTTCTTTTTTGTAATTGGACGTTATTTTATTGAGCATTAACTTGTTGTGGTCTGTGGGAGACTGTCTCCAGGCTCGTTCCAAATTGCGTTTTTCCAATCGAAGCGCTTTAAGGTGGCTGGAGAACCATTGGTTGAGGTGCTTTTTCAGTTTGCATTTTCTCAATTTTAGTGGTGCAATGGCGTGTAAGGCTGTGCGCATGGTATTGTTATAACCTTCTACAAGGTCGTAGGGATTGGAAGCTGGGAATTGGTTAAGCGTTGGGAGGATAAGAGGGATCAGTTTTTCCACTGTGATATTTTTCTTGCTTCTCGTGGGGATGGCTGCGGCTAGCGCCATGCTGGTGAATGGGCTCGAAGCTTCGAGGGAGAAGGAGAGGAGGTGATGGTCAGACCAGGATTGAGGAGAGTTATTAGTGATAAATGCTGCGCAGTTGTAGTCTGCTACCCAGTCAAGGGTTCTCCCTTTGTTATGGGTGGGGCTGGATACTTTTTGTGTGAAGCCTAGTTCAGACAGAGTGTTGTTGATGAGGGTGGCCTGGTGGTCTTTAGGGTCTTTGTAGCCTAAGTTGAAGTCTCCTAGGAGGAGGCATTGTGAGGAGTTTTTTAGGTTATTGGTGAGGATGGCACTGAGGTCTTCCTTGAAAGATCCTAGGGGTCCAGGCGGTCTGTATAGTAGGTGAATTGATATCGTTTGGGAGTTAGCAGTGATTCACATGAAGGGAGGTGTGTAGCGGAATCGAGTCTGAAGTTAAGGTGAGTTTTGGCAATGACGGCCAGGCCTCCGCCTCTAGGTTCAGTTCTATCCGCTTGGATGATGGTGTAATCGTTGGTGATGGCTAGCGAGAGGGCTGGGCCTGCGGCTGCATGGAGCCAGGACTCCTATATGGCAAAAAAATCTAAGTCTTCAGCTATAATGAGGTCTGCAATGTCTGTGGCATGGGGAATTATGGAGCGTGCGCTAATGAGGGCACCTTTTATGTGTGGGGTGATGACTTTGGTGGGGGTGGTCGCTGTGTTGTGCGCTTTGATATTGGTTGTCATAATTGAGTGGGTTGGGTTTGAGTTTTTTCAGCGTGAGGTTAGCGCAGGTGCTAATGGTGGTTCGGTTGGTTAGTTTGGGTTGGGTGGAGTCCCTTGCTCGGGGCTCATGTAGTTTGGGTAGTCTGGACCGTAGTCTAGTAAGCCTATCCGAGAGGCATGGAGGGGAGAATTGGGGAAGCATGATTGCGATGCTAGGCTCTGTGAGGAGGGGTGAGGTGGTGCCTAGGGTGACCGTGCTGAGGGCAGAGCTAGCCGGGCATGCAGAGTTGATAAAGTGGAGTATAATTCTCAACAGTATTGAGTAAATACCTGGGAGGAACATTTTGTTGACTAGGTTTGGAAATCATATATGGGGTAACATGCAATGTGCTGGTAGATAGTAGCAGTAGTGACAGCCTACCTAGATTCGAAGTTCTATACAATGTGCAGGCAGATAGCAAATAGAAGCAGCTAATGCAGCCTACCTAGATTCGAAATTCTAGCAATAGGGCAAAATACAGTGTGCAGGCAGATGGCAGGTAGTAGCAGCTAATGTAGCCTACTTAGATTCGAAGTTCTAGCAATGGGGCAAAATACAGTATGCTGGCAGATATCCGGTAGCAGCAGCTAATGCAGCCTACCTAGATTCGAAATTCTAGCAATAGGGCAAAATACAGTATGCCAGCAGATAGCAGGTAGTAGCAGCTACTGCGGCCTACCTAGATTCGAAATTCTAGGAATAGGGCAAAATACAGTGTGCAGGCAGATAGCAATAATTGAGTGATCAACAGTTGAGTGTACAAGGTGCAAGGCGCAGCAGTGGGTGGCATTCAATATGCCAGTTGTGGTAGATCCTATGCTTTGCTAAGACATTCAGCTAATCATATATTGGTACAATCAAGAACATCTAATAACATTGAAGACATCGAGCAGCATTGAGACACAGTGGGGGCGTATAGGAGAGGTGTGCAGCCGTGGGTAGCGTGCAGCGGATCGTGGCAGGTTCAAGTGCGATAGTCACGTGAGGGTTAGCGTTAGGCAGCTGCTGTGAGCTGTGTGGCCATGTCTTAGGGGGTGATGCTCGTAGTGGTGGCACGTAGGTTGCGATGGTGGTCCGGTCGCTCATGTGCCATGGAGTGCACTGGTGGCGTGCTCGGGGGCTCCTAGGCCAACAGCAGTAAGGTGAGTGGGGCGGCAACCAGGAGGTATGGTTAATTATGTGAGGGTGGCGGTAAGCCGACGTAGTGACCTGGGCATGCGCAATATGGTGGTGGCTAGTGACTGGCTTACCCGTTGGTCTCCGGAGCTGGGTGGCAGCGGTGAGTGATCCTGGGTAGCTCTTCCATGCTGGTGTTGGCTTGTAAGGGCCAGGGGGACTGGCAGACGGCAGCTTCGGCAAGCAACAGGCAAGGAACAGGAAGCAGCCTTGCAATCGTGGGCCTTGGGAAGAGTGGGCCGGCTTCGCCTGCCGGCGACCAATCCGGATGTGTGCTGCATCTATGCTGCAGCATATATACTTTCCTTGGTTCTATGTGAAAATGTTGGGGAAAAGTCAGCAGTGTGATGTAGGCGTGCAATATAGTCAGTCGAGAAAAGCCACAAATCGCAATTTACTCAAGTAGTCTATATAATTTTCTGACTTTTTCCTGTCTCTGCCCCTGCAGTGAACAGCGTCTTCTCCTTATCAGAGACCAAAGCAGGAGGAGTGAAGCACCATGAGCAGGAGCATCTCCCAGCACCTCCTCGTCAGCTTTGAGAAGACCCCCCTGGACCAGGAGTCCAAGTACAGCCAGTTAGGGGAGTGCTCCCTATGGACGTGCCATGGTTTGTGGGGTGCAAGAGAGTGCATTGGGAAAAGGTGGTAGCAGAGGCCTGCAGTGGTTGGGGCATGCATGCATTCAGAGGTTTGTGGTGGGTGTTGGGAAGGAGCTAGTGTGTTCCTTCATTCCCAAGCACTTTAGAATTAGGCAAGACTTCTTTTGACTGTTTCTAAGCACTGAGAAAGCCTTTTTCATGCAAATATAATGACACACACAGACATGGACAGGAACTAAAAGAAGGCAGTTATTTAAATATAAGGTTCAAATAACTATTTAGCTTTTCTCATAGCATGATAGAGAGCAGCAGGCTCTCTGCCAAAAGGAATGTGGCCTGTGCTAAAAATGGGTCGCAGAGCATGCAGTGTTGCATCACTGAGTAGGTCTGGCAGAGCACACGAAGTGGCTCACCAGCTGTTGGCTGTCTGTCAAAAACTCATGTATGCAAAAATGGGATTGTACATGCTCAATGCACGACAAGCAAAATTATGGAAAATAAGGGTTAAAAGAAATTACAGGACCACCTAAAAATATGAGTAAGATGAGCGGAGTATGAATGAAATTAGTTATAGAAATGTTTCATGTTTTCCTGTGGCAGGCCCCAAGGTTTGTACAAATCTGCAGGGCTGCAGTGTGTTTCTTTGTAAGGTATGAATATGTTAAGTAGCATGGCTGCCAGAAATTGCTAATGATGAAGAAAGGAAGACTTTGCAGCACACCTTGTAGGGAAGGACGCTTTTGGATGGAGTCATGCCAGGAGCCAGTTACCAAGTCAAGAAGTATATAAGCTCCTGTCTGGCTCAAGTTTGCAGGAGCTTGGAACGGTTGAGGGTCAGAAGAGACTATTCAGGAGCAGATTGATTTGCCCTATCCTCATGAGGGGTGAACTTTAATCTGGTGTGATTGTGATTAGGGGTCCGATATAATTAAGGGGTACCCCTGTAATTAAGGCCTACCTTTCACTGGGGGGACTGTGCTCTTGGATATCACTGGATAGCACCCACGCATGTTTTCATATGGGGGAGCGGGCACACCCAAGGTTTGTTTGTGTTTTTTATTTCAACAGAGTTAAGTGACTCTGGCCTACGTTGAGTGTTTCACATCCAAGAACCAGGCCTTGTCTGTGTTGTTTTGAAATACAACATTGAGGGTTTGTTTTCTCATGTATTTAGGAGGCGCTGAGTGTCACCAGCGCATGGATGCAGTGCTGTGGGTATGCTTTGTGGAGGTTGTAAGAATGACTTGATCTTTAACCTTGCAGGTTTGATACCTGAGCTCGAGGGTTTGAGTCCTCATGTTTTTAAAGTTGAGTTTCACAACCTGGGGGCAGCACCTTGGTTGACTGTGGCGCACTGAGTAGTCGACTCATGTTTGGGCACATTGTCCCTTTTAGGAAGGCAAACTAAAAACATAAAGTGAAAGATTGCTTCTGTAATGACCTGCTCAACCTATCCCAGTATTGGACATTGTCAATCACTCAACTGTCTGTCACTACATGGTTGGGGTTCATAGACTGTCCTTACCAGGTTTGCCTCCTTCGCGTTGGGCAGCCATCAACTCTTCCAGATATGGAACATCAGTACATTGCACCAGCCAGTCACATGTGTAGTTCCTCAAAGCTCCATCCATTTACTTAACATCTTTAACATAAGCCCTTAAGGAAATCAATAAGCCGATGACACACAGTTGTACCTATAGTTCAGCATCGTCAAAATCATCTCATAGCTAAAACACTGATTTATGCTCGTTCAAATTAGGCTATTAAGCACATACGTACATCCCAACTTCACCATAACTGAGTTTATCTTCCTCAAAAGCCAAGCCATACAAAATCCATCTGATCAAGCCAATCTGATATGAATGTCTTCGGGTTCACTCTGAATAATAGTCTCACGTGCCATATATCTAAGAGGAAGAGTAGATGCATGATGGGGCAAAAGTTGGTTAGGTAATCTGCGTTTAGTGTGGGTTTCTTCAGCTGGGGGAGGATCCCTTCCATTTTCAGTGCATTTGACAAAGTGCCCCGTGTGAAGGATGAGTTGATGATGTTAAATGGTGTGAGTAATTCATATGTAATGATCCAATGTATTTACTCATTGTGCATTAGTTTCGAAGCGTCCACAGGGCAACAGAGAGGGAACATGGGATTGAAAACAATATATAAACTGGAGCATAAAAGACGACCTTAACAGGCCATGTGAGTATTCAGAACGTGCAAGTGCAGAGAGAGAAGAGAGCAAGCGAGGGAGTGGGAGTAAGTACTGGAGTGTCCGTGCTCATAGGTAAGCAGCAGATGTAAGTGCCCGGCATAGTAATTGCTAGAGAGTATTGACATGCAATAAGTAGTTAAGTGCAGGCCTACAGTGGCATAGTTCAGTGGGTTCTTAGGCAAATGCTGTGTTTAGGCAGGGGATGAGGTGATTGGGTGTGGGATGCCAGGGCCCCAAAGGACACATAAGGGCCCTGGTCACCAATCACAGCGACTGTGTTATTAGCAGAGGAGGGAAGAAGGGAAGGAGGAGGTGAAAAAAGTCTTGAGGAGGGGGAGAGTATTTAGTAAGAGCAAGTTGCAGATAGCGTGGTTCCTGGCCCTAGTCAGCCATGTGGATGATGGAGAGGGATTTTAAATTCACCTGTGCAGCAACCAGGAGCCAGTGAAGAGATTTTAGGGCAGGTGAGATGAGGTCCCTGGGCTTGAGACCAAGAATATGTCTTGCTGCCCTATTCAGGATTAACTGGAGGGGTCGTGGAAAGATTCAAGGGAAGGCTGTTGTAATAGTCAATCCTTGAGAGAAGCAGGGCTCGAATAATATTAAGCTTCTGGGGGAAAGTGAGAAAAGGGATGACAGAATTAAGTTAATCTTGGTATGTTGTGGGCTGGCATGTATGTGGTGTGTTTAGAGCTGTCATCTGTTCCCCTGTCTTTGAAGATGCTGTTGCTGGTATTGCACTTGACAGTGGATTGTGGTGTTGCAGGGTCTGGTAACGGGTCGATGACATGCTCTACAGCTTGGAAGATCTATCTGCTCTTGTTGGAGGCGTGTATAGTGGTTACTTCATGGTTTGCTTTTGCTGTGGTGATGAGTGTCATATGTGCTTATCGGAGGGCTCTCAGGCTTAAGGGGTCTTCTAGTTTGTGCGATTTTCTCTAGATTTATTCTTCTCTGCAGATGCCATGGTTTTTGCTGAGTATCTGTGCACCTAGGTGTGAAGTGCATGGCGTGCTAAGGGTTGTGAGACGTGAAGGGGACCAGAGATTTCTATTTTTGTTGCATTTCCAAGGAGGGGGATTGTGCTCAGGTCCGGAAATACCTTAAGATGGTCCTCACTTTGTAACCAAGGCTATTCTCACTCCACCCACATCCACTCTGATTACTGGATTGGTTTTACTGTGTGTTTAATCAGGTACTGGAAGGCATAACATTACCAAGCGATAGGTAGCCTGTAGCTGTGTGTAGGGCAGGGTAATTAGAGACAGTTGGTTGGGTAGAAGTGAGGTTTGAGGAATAGTGAGGACTCCTGCTGGTGTGTCTTTGTATTAGATTGAGCTGTTATCCTGCTGAGTCATGGAAATCAGACAACTGAAATCAGCTGTTGTGGGCAGATGGAGGGTTTGTGCCTCTTTTATATGCCTGACTTCTTTTCTCGCTATGTTTTTGGAATTATTTCACAGAGAACGGTGGCTGTCTACGCACACTACCAGAACAACGTGCAGGCAAGTGTTGAAGATCATTGAAATCAACTCACAGGTAAGTCGGTGACTAGATGGGTATACCAAAGTTGTAAGCACCATGTGGTGACTTTTGAAGCAGCATGGTATACTTACTAGGAATAAGAGTTTATTACCTTCAGTCTTCTTGCTCTATGAATGTAAATAGTTTTCTCAGGTTTGTCTCCATCATGTAAAATGATAATTTATACCAGGGCTTGCCACTAGATTAGGCCCATGCAGTTTCCGTCTGGAGCCCTGCTGGGGCAGTTAGTTCTCACCACTTGTGCTCCCCAGGGCAGCTGGTTGACAGCAAAATCTCTGCAGCTGCTTTTCTTTTGCAGGTGGACACAGGCCCCGCCTCTTCGACATCCAACACCACATACCAGGGCTTGTCACTAGATTAGGCCTATGCAGTTTGTGTTTATCCAACCTGCCTATCGGAGAACCTGATGGGGCATTGAGTTATCCCCTACTGTACTCCCCTAGCAGCTGGTTGACGACAAAATCTCTGCATCCGTCTTTTTCTTGCAGGTGGACCCGGGCATCGGCTTCTCTACATCCAACACAGTAGTCCAGGGATCGCCACTAGATTCGGATTATGCATTTTGCGATTATCCAACCCGCCCATCAGAGCATCTAACGGGCAGTGAGTTATCCCGCTTTGAGCTCCACAGGCAAGCTGGCTGACGGCAAAACCCCTGCACCCATCTTTTTCTTACAGGTGGACCCGGGCATCGTCTTCTCTACACCAAACACAGTAGACCAGGGATCGCCACTAGATTAGGCCCATGCAGTTTGCGATTATCCAATTTGCCCATCAGAGCATGTGATGGGCAGTGAGTTCTCCCGCCTTGCGCTCACCTGGGCAGTTGGTTGATGGCAGAATCTCTGCATCCGTCTGTTTCTTGCAGGTGTTCCCGGGCATCATCTTCTCTATACCCAACACAGTAGACCAGGGATTGCCACTAGATTAGGACTATGCAGTTTGCGTGCATTCAACACGTAAATCGGAGCACCTGATGGCCAGTAAGTTCTCCCCTCTTGTGCTCCGCTGGGCAGCTGGTTGACAGCAGAATCTCTGTATTCGTCTTTTTCTTGCAGGTGGACCCGGGCATCATCTTCTCTACAACCAACACAGTGGTCCAGGGATCGCCACTAGATTAAGCCCATGCAGTGTGTGTCCATCCAACCTGCCCATCGGAGCACCTGACAGGCAGCGAGTTCTTCCGGCTTGCGCTCCCCTTGGCAGCTGGTTGACGGCAAAATCTCTGAATCCATCTTTTTTTGCAGGTGGACCCGGGCATCGTCTTCTCTACACCCAACACAGTAGACCAGGGATTGCCACTAGATTAGGACTATGCAGTTTGCGTTCATCAAACCTGCCAATTGGAGCGCCTGATGGGGCAATAAGTTTGCCCCTTGCGCTCCCCTGGCCAGCTGGTTGACAGCAAAATATTTGTAGCTGTTTTTCCCTTCCAGGTGGAACCGGGCATCGTCTCTTCTACATCCAAGACCACAGACCAGGGCTCACCACTAGCCTAGGCCTCAGCAGTATTTTAATTAATGCATTTCTAAATATGTCAGTAAACTACTGGTTGCTCGCAGTAATCTTAGTCTGATTTTCAGCATCTCTGTTTCAATTTTTAATTTCTTAAAATAGTTTTGTGTTGGGGTTTGAGGGACGTGGGAGGGAATGGGTGAGGTGGGATGGAATGGGTGTTGGGAGTTGAGGGAGGTGGGAGGGAATGGGTGAGGTGGGATGGCATGGGTGTGGGGAGTTGAGGGAGGTGGGAGGGAATGGGTGTGGGGGTTGATTGCTGTGTGAGGGCTAATTACTCAGTTTCTCTCTTGTTTTACCATACACAGTTACTTAAAGTCTGCATATTCCTCCAAAGACTAGAACAACATATGCAGCCATCCACTGCTCTTCCAATGTGCTGTGGTTAAGGTTCGCAAAATGATTTTGACCTACTTTCACCTCCATTTGGAGAGTCTAATGGAAAGGCGGGGTGGTCTTCTGTAGAGAGTGTGTGTTGTTATTTCATATAAGCTGGGGTTATTGGATATGGTGTGTACAACATGTTCGTGGTCACCAAGCAGTCAATAGAGCACTTTGAATTTATGTGCAACACCTTGTGCACCTTAGAAGGTTGTTTATATGTGATGCAAGGCTGGATGTATCACCATGTCCAAGTTGACCCACCTTTCTATTGGTAATGTGGCGGGTCAGAAGAAGGACAGCGACTGATATCTTCCACTATCAAGTATTTTATCGATCAAATGAAAAGGTGTAAATGCCTAACTCCCAAAACTATGGGTTTTCCATGCCTTGCACAAAGCTAACTAAGGTGCTTCGCCAGTCGGATGTTATTCCATAAGGAAGACCTGTACTCAATCCAAAACAAATCTATGCACCTAGGTGTGGAGTGCATGGCGTGCTAAGGGTTGTGAGACGTGGAGTAGACCAGAGATTTCTATTTTTGTTGCATTTCAAAGGAGGGGGAATGTGCTCAGGTCCAGAAATACCTTAAGATAGTCCTCGCTTTCTAACCGGCATCAAGGCTACGCCTCTCACTCCACCCACACTCACTCATTACTGGATTGGTCTTACTGTGTAAGTTTAATCATGTACTGGAAGGCATAACATTACCAAGTGATAGGTAGCTTGTAGCTGTGTGTAGAGCAGGGTAATTGGAGATTTGAAACGGAGTCCGTTGGTTGGGTAGAAGTGAGGGTTTGAGAATAGCGAGGACTTCTGCTGGTTTGTCTTTGTATTAGATTGAGCTGAGACATGGAAATCAGACAACTGAAATCAGCTGTTGTGGACGGGGGGAGGGATTGTGCCTCTTTTATATGCCTGACTTCTTTTCTCGCTATGTTTTTGGAATTATTTCACTGAGAACGGTGGCTGCGGATCTCTACGCACGCTACCATATCATCATGCAGGCAAGTGTTGAAGATCATTGAAATCGACTCCCAGTTAAGTCTGTGACTAGATGGGTATACCAAAGTTGTGGGAACCATGTGGTGACTTTTGAAGCAGCATGGTATACTTACTAGGAATCCGAGTTTATTACCTGCACTCTTCTTGCTCTATGAATGGAAATAGCTTTCTCACGTTTGTCTCCTCCATGTAAAATGAGAATTTATACCAGGGCTTGCCACTAGATTAGGCCCATGCAGTTTGCGATTATCCAACCCGCCAATCCGAGCACCTGATGGGGAAGCTAGTTCTCCCCACTTGTGCTCCTCAGGGCAGCTGGTTGATGGCAAAATCTCTGCAGCTGCTTTTCTTTTGCAGGTGGACCCAGTCATCGTCTCCTCGACATCCAACACCACAGACCAGGGCTCGTCACTAGATTAGGCCTATGCAGTTTGCGTTTATCCAACCCGCCCATCAGAGCACCTGATGGGGCATTGAGTTATCCCCTATTGTACTCTCCTGGGCAGCTGGTTGATGGCAAAATCTCTGCATCCATCTTAGTTTGATTTTCAGCATCTATGTCCGTTCGTGGCCAAGTGAGTGAGAAGGACTGCCAGGGCAGCGCAGCTCCCATTCACCCACCGGAGCTGGCGCCATCCTCATGTCACTGCAGTGCTCTGTTAAATCAGCTGCTCTGGGCTGCAATGGTCAAGAGCACTGTAGCGCCAGTGTGCAGCATGTAAGGCATTGGTGGTTCAGTGGTAGAATTCTCGCCTGCCACGCGGGAGGTCCGGGTTCGATTCCCGGCCAATGCATGAGCATTTTGCACATGTACCTTTCGTTGACTTTGAAGCATCGTGAAAAGGAAGAGCCCAAACAAAAAAACAAGCCTTGATTGCCTTGCTTGCCTTATTTCTGCTACTAGCGATCACTCTGCTGATCCCTTTTAGTAGAAGGGGCCGCTGCGCCTTGACTGGAAGCAGGGCAATCTCAGATTATGCAAACAGCTCATAGA
This sequence comes from Ambystoma mexicanum, assembly GCF_040938575.1. Lineage (NCBI taxonomy): Eukaryota > Metazoa > Chordata > Amphibia > Caudata > Ambystomatidae > Ambystoma > Ambystoma mexicanum. Next base: position 804,975 of record NW_027182469.1, read on the forward strand.
GGCCCAGCCCGAGTAGGTGCCAGTCTCACACGTCTGCAAAGGCCTTCAATGAGGCTTTCAGCAGAAGTCAAGAGTTTACGAGTGACCATTAGCATGGAACTGGCAGGTGTGTTAAATCAAGCGCTCTACCGCAGTAATGCTGCTTGTCAAGCATTGGTAGTTCAGTGGTAGAATTCTCGCTTCCCAAGCGGGAGGCCCGGGTTCGATTCCCGGCCAATGCATGGCACTTTTTTAGACGTGTCTCTTGATATTTTAAAAGGCATGGGAAAAGAAAAATGGAAACGGTAGATAAGATGATTGCATTGCTTGTCTGTTTTCTGCGCAAAGAAAGCACTCTGCTGCCCTCTTTTAGCAGAAGATGGAACTGCAGTTTCAACTTAAGGCGGGAAACCTTCTATTATGCAAATAATTCCCAGAAGACCCCAGAAGCCCAGATTGAAAGGGTGTCAGCCTCGTGTGGCTGCAAAGATATCCCCTGAGTCCTGCGGTAGAAGTCTGGCTTTCCTGAGGCACGGTGCTCAGGGAACTGCACTCAGAGTAGCGACCCATACAAAGGCCACCCTCATCTACCAGTGTGCTTGCCTCTGTCCACTTTTCCTGTCTATAGAACCTGGCCGTTCGTGGCCGTTCGTGGCCAAGTGAGTGAGAAGGACTGCCAGGGCAGCGCAGCTCCCATTCACCCACCGGAGCTGGCGCCATCCTCATGTCACTGCAGTGCTCTGTTAAATCAGCTGCTCTGGGCTGCAATGGTCCAGAGCACTGTAGCGCCAGTGTGCAGCATGTAAGGCATTGGTGGTTCAGTGGTAGAATTCTCGCCTGCCGCGCGGGAGGCCCGGGTTTGATTCCCGGCCAATGCATGAGCGTTTTGCACATGTACCTTTCGTTGACTTTGAAGCATCGTGAAAAGGAAGAGACCAAACAAAAAAACAAGCCTTGATTGCCTTGCTTGCCTTATTTCTGCTACTAGCGATCACTCTGCTGATCCCTTTTAGAAGAAGGGGCCGCTGCGCCTTGACTGGAAGCAGGGCAATCTCAGATTATGCAAACAGCTCATAGAGGCCCAGCCCGAGTAGGTGCCAGTCTCACACGTCTGCAAAGGCCTTCAATGAGGCTTTCAGCAGAAGTCAAGAGTTTACGAGTGACCATTCGCATGGAACTGGCAGGTGTGTTAAATCAAGCGCTCTACCGCAGTAATGCTGCTTGTCAGGCATTGGTAGTTCAGTGGTAGAATTCTCGCTTCCCAAGCGGGAGGCCCGGGTTCGATTCCCGGCCAATGCATGGCACTTTTGTAGACGTGTCTCTTGATATTTTAAAAGGCATGGGAAAAGAAAAATGGAAACGGTAGATATGATGATTGCATTGCTTGTCTGTTTTCTGCGCAAAGAAAGCACTCTGCTGCCCTCTTTTAGCAGAAGATGGAACGGCAGTTTCAACTTAAGGCGGGAAACCTATTATGCAAATAATTCCCAGAAGACCCCAGAAGCCCAGATTGAAAGGGTGTCAGCCTCGTGTGGCTGCAAAGATATCCCCTGAGTCCTGCGGTAGAAGTCTGGCTTTCCTGAGGCACGGTGCTCAGGGAACTGCACTCAGAGTAGCGACCCATACAAAGGCCACCCTCATCTACCAGTGTGCTTGCCTCTGTCCACTTTTCCTGTCTATAGAACCTGGCCGTTCGTGGCCGTTCGTGGCCAAGTGAGTGAGAAGGACTGCCAGGGCAGCGCAGCTCCCATTCACCCACCGGAGCTGGCGCCATCCTCATGTCACTGCAGTGCTCTGTTAAATCAGCTGCTCTGGGCTGCAATGGTCCAGAGCACTGTAGCGCCAGTGTGCAGCATGTAAGGCATTGGTGGTTCAGTGGTAGAATTCTCGCCTGCCGCGCGGGAGGCCCGGGTTTGATTCCCGGCCAATGCATGAGCGTTTTGCACATGTACCTTTCGTTGACTTTGAAGCATCGTGAAAAGGAAGAGACCAAACAAAAAAACAAGCCTTGATTGCCTTGCTTGCCTTATTTCTGCTACTAGCGATCACTCTGCTGATCCCTTTTAGAAGAAGGGGCCGCTGCGCCTTGACTGGAAGCAGGGCAATCTCAGATTATGCAAACAGCTCATAGAGGCCCAGCCCGAGTAGGTGCCAGTCTCACACGTCTGCAAAGGCCTTCAATGAGGCTTTCAGCAGAAGTCAAGAGTTTACGAGTGACCATTCGCATGGAACTGGCAGGTGTGTTAAATCAAGCGCTCTACCGCAGTAATGCTGCTTGTCAGGCATTGGTAGTTCAGTGGTAGAATTCTCGCTTCCCAAGCGGGAGGCCCGGGTTCGATTCCCGGCCAATGCATGGCACTTTTGTAGACGTGTCTCTTGATATTTTAAAAGGCATGGGAAAAGAAAAATGGAAACGGTAGATATGATGATTGCATTGCTTGTCTGTTTTCTGCGCAAAGAAAGCACTCTGCTGCCCTCTTTTAGCAGAAGATGGAACGGCAGTTTCAACTTAAGGCGGGAAACCTATTATGCAAATAATTCCCAGAAGACCCCAGAAGCCCAGATTGAAAGGGTGTCAGCCTCGTGTGGCTGCAAAGATATCCCCTGAGTCCTGCGGTAGAAGTCTGGCTTTCCTGAGGCACGGTGCTCAGGGAACTGCACTCAGAGTAGCGACCCATACAAAGGCCACCCTCATCTACCAGTGTGCTTGCCTCTGTCCACTTTTCCTGTCTATAGAACCTGGCCGTTCGTGGCCGTTCGTGGCCAAGTGAGTGAGAAGGACTGCCAGGGCAGCGCAGCTCCCATTCACCCACCGGAGCTGGCGCCATCCTCATGTCACTGCAGTGCTCTGTTAAATCAGCTGCTCTGGGCTGCAATGGTCCAGAGCACTGTAGCGCCAGTGTGCAGCATGTAAGGCATTGGTGGTTCAGTGGTAGAATTCTCGCCTGCCGCGCGGGAGGCCCGGGTTTGATTCCCGGCCAATGCATGAGCGTTTTGCACATGTACCTTTCGTTGACTTTGAAGCATCGTGAAAAGGAAGAGACCAAACAAAAAAACAAGCCTTGATTGCCTTGCTTGCCTTATTTCTGCTACTAGCGATCACTCTGCTGATCCCTTTTAGAAGAAGGGGCCGCTGCGCCTTGACTGGAAGCAGGGCAATCTCAGATTATGCAAACAGCTCATAGAGGCCCAGCCCGAGTAGGTGCCAGTCTCACACGTCTGCAAAGGCCTTCAATGAGGCTTTCAGCAGAAGTCAAGAGTTTACGAGTGACCATTCGCATGGAACTGGCAGGTGTGTTAAATCAAGCGCTCTACCGCAGTAATGCTGCTTGTCAGGCATTGGTAGTTCAGTGGTAGAATTCTCGCTTCCCAAGCGGGAGGCCCGGGTTCGATTCCCGGCCAATGCATGGCACTTTTGTAGACGTGTCTCTTGATATTTTAAAAGGCATGGGAAAAGAAAAATGGAAACGGTAGATATGATGATTGCATTGCTTGTCTGTTTTCTGCGCAAAGAAAGCACTCTGCTGCCCTCTTTTAGCAGAAGATGGAACGGCAGTTTCAACTTAAGGCGGGAAACCTATTATGCAAATAATTCCCAGAAGACCCCAGAAGCCCAGATTGAAAGGGTGTCAGCCTCGTGTGGCTGCAAAGATATCCCCTGAGTCCTGCGGTAGAAGTCTGGCTTTCCTGAGGCACGGTGCTCAGGGAACTGCACTCAGAGTAGCGACCCATACAAAGGCCACCCTCATCTACCAGTGTGCTTGCCTCTGTCCACTTTTCCTGTCTATAGAACCTGGCCGTTCGTGGCCGTTCGTGGCCAAGTGAGTGAGAAGGACTGCCAGGGCAGCGCAGCTCCCATTCACCCACCGGAGCTGGCGCCATCCTCATGTCACTGCAGTGCTCTGTTAAATCAGCTGCTCTGGGCTGTAATGGTCCAGAGCACTGTAGCGCCAGTGTGCAGCATGTAAGGCATTGGTGGTTCAGTGGTAGAATTCTTGCCTGCCACGCGGGAGGCCCGGGTTCGATTCCCGGCCAATGCATGGCACTTTTGTAGACGTGTCTCTTGATATTTTAAAAGGCATGGGAAAAGAAAAATGGAAACGGTAGATAAGATGATTGCATTGCTTGTCTGTTTTCTGCGCAAAGAAAGCACTCTGCTGCCCTCTTTTAGCAGAAGATGGAACGGCAGTTTCAACTTAAGGCGGGAAACCTATTATGCAAATAATTCCCAGAAGACCCCAGAAGCCCAGATTGAAAGGGTGTCAGCCTCGTGTGGCTGCAAAGATATCCCCTGAGTCCTGCGGTAGAAGTCTGGCTTTCCTGAGGCACGGTGCTCAGGGAACTGCACTCAGAGTAGCGACCCATACAAAGGCCACCCTCATCTACCAGTGTGCTTGCCTCTGTCCACTTTTCCTGTCTATAGAACCTGGCCGTTCGTGGCCGTTCGTGGCCAAGTGAGTGAGAAGGACTGCCAGGGCAGCGCAGCTCCCATTCACCCACCGGAGCTGGCGCCATCCTCATGTCACTGCAGTGCTCTGTTAAATCAGCTGCTCTGGGCTGCAATGGTCCAGAGCACTGTAGCGCCAGTGTGCAGCATGTAAGGCATTGGTGGTTCAGTGGTAGAATTCTTGCCTGCCACGCGGGAGGCCCGGGTTCGATTCCCGGCCAATGCATGGCACTTTTGTAGACGTGTCTCTTGATATTTTAAAAGGCATGGGAAAAGAAAAATGGAAACGGTAGATAAGATGATTGCATTGCTTGTCTGTTTTCTGCGCAAAGAAAGCACTCTGCTGCCCTCTTTTAGCAGAAGATGGAACGGCAGTTTCAACTTAAGGCGGGAAACCTATTATGCAAATAATTCCCAGAAGACCCCAGAAGCCCAGATTGAAAGGGTGTCAGCCTCGTGTGGCTGCAAAGATATCCCCTGAGTCCTGCGGTAGAAGTCTGGCTTTCCTGAGGCACGGTGCTCAGGGAACTGCACTCAGAGTAGCGACCCATACAAAGGCCACCCTCATCTACCAGTGTGCTTGCCTCTGTCCACTTTTCCTGTCTATAGAACCTGGCCGTTCGTGGCCGTTCGTGGCCAGTGAGTGAGAAGGACTGCCAGGGCAGCGCAGCTCCCATTCACCCACCGGAGCTGGCGCCATCCTCATGTCACTGCAGTGCTCTGTTAAATCAGCTGCTCTGGGCTGCAATGGTCCAGAGCACTGTAGCGCCAGTGTGCAGCATGTAAGGCATTGGTGGTTCAGTGGTAGAATTCTCGCCTGCCACGCGGGAGGCCCCGGTTCGATTCCCGGCCAATGCATGGCACTTTTGTAGACGTGTCTCTTGATATTTTAAAAGGCATGGGAAAAGAAAAATGGAAACGGTAGATAAGATGATTGCATTGCTTGTCTGTTTTCTGCGCAAAGAAAGCACTCTGCTGCCCTCTTTTAGCAGAAGATGGAACTGCAGTTTCAACTTAAGGCGGGAAACCTTCTATTATGCAAATAATTCCCAGAAGACCCCAGAAGCCCAGATTGAAAGGGTGTCAGCCTCGTGTGGCTGCAAAGATATCCCCTGAGTCCTGCAGTAGAAGTCTGGCTTTCCTGAGGCACGGTGCTCAGGGAACTGCACTCAGAGTAGCGACCCATACAAAGGCCACCCTCATCTACCAGTGTGCTTGCCTCTGTCCACTTTTCCTGTCTATAGAACCTGGCCGTTCGTGGCCAAGTGAGTGAGAAGGACTGCCAGGGCAGCGCAGCTCCCATTCACCCACCGGAGCTGGCGCCATCCTCATGTCACTGCAGTGCTCTGTTAAATCAGCTGCTCTGGGCTGCAATGGTCCAGAGCACTGTAGCGCCAGTGTGCAGCATGTAAGGCATTGGTGGTTCAGTGGTAGAATTCTCGCCTGCCACGCGGGAGGCCTGGGTTCGATTCCCGGCCAATGCATGAGCATTTTGCACATGTACCTTTCGTTGACTTTGAAGCATCGTGAAAAGGAAGAGACCAAACAAAAAAACAAGCCTTGCTTGCCTTATTTCTGCTACTAGCGATCACTCTGCTGATCCCTTTTAGAAGAAGGGGCCGCTGCGCCTTGACTGGAAGCAGGGCAATCTCAGATTATGCAAACAGCTCATAGAGGCCCAGCCCGAGTAGGTGCCAGTCTCACACGTCTGCAAAGGCCTTCAATGAGGCTTTCAGCAGAAGTCAAGAGTTTACGAGTGACCATTCGCATGGAACTGGCAGGTGTGTTAAATCAAGCGCTCTACCGCAGTAATGCTGCTTGTCAGGCATTGGTAGTTCAGTGGTAGAATTCTCGCTTCCCAAGCGGGAGGCCCGGGTTCGATTCCCGGCCAATGCATGGCACTTTTGTAGACGTGTCTCTTGATATTTTAAAAGGCATGGGAAAAGAAAAATGGAAACGGTAGATATGATGATTGCATTGCTTGTCTGTTTTCTGCGCAAAGAAAGCACTCTGCTGCCCTCTTTTAGCAGAAGATGGAACGGCAGTTTCAACTTAAGGCGGGAAACCTATTATGCAAATAATTCCCAGAAGACCCCAGAAGCCCAGATTGAAAGGGTGTCAGCCTCGTGTGGCTGCAAAGATATCCCCTGAGTCCTGCGGTAGAAGTCTGGCTTTCCTGAGGCACGGTGCTCAGGGAACTGCACTCAGAGTAGCGACCCATACAAAGGCCACCCTCATCTACCAGTGTGCTTGCCTCTGTCCACTTTTCCTGTCTATAGAACCTGGCCGTTCGTGGCCGTTCGTGGCCAGTGAGTGAGAAGGACTGCCAGGGCAGCGCAGCTCCCATTCACCCACCGGAGCTGGCGCCATCCTCATGTCACTGCAGTGCTCTGTTAAATCAGCTGCTCTGGGCTGCAATGGTCCAGAGCACTGTAGCGCCAGTGTGCAGCATGTAAGGCATTGGTGGTTCAGTGGTAGAATTCTTGCCTGCCACGCGGGAGGCCCGGGTTCGATTCCTGGCCAATGCATGGCACTTTTGTAGACGTGTCTCTTGATATTTTAAAAGGCATGGGAAAAGAAAAATGGAAACGGTAGATAAGATGATTGCATTGCTTGTCTGTTTTCTGCGCAAAGAAAGCACTCTGCTGCCCTCTTTTAGCAGAAGATGGAACGGCAGTTTCAACTTAAGGCGGGAAACCTATTATGCAAATAATTCCCAGAAGACCCCAGAAGCCCAGATTGAAAGGGTGTCAGCCTCGTGTGGCTGCAAAGATATCCCCTGAGTCCTGCGGTAGAAGTCTGGCTTTCCTGAGGCACGGTGCTCAGGGAACTGCACTCAGAGTAGCGACCCATACAAGGGCCACCCTCATCTACCAGTGTGCTTGCCTCTGTCCACTTTTCCTGTCTATAGAACCTGGCCGTTCGTGGCCAAGTGAGTGAGAAGGACTGCCAGGGCAGCGCAGCTCCCATTCACCCACCGGAGCTGGCGCCATCCTCATGTCACTGCAGTGCTCTGTTAAATCAGCTGCTCTGGGCTGCAATGGTGCAGAGCACTGTAGCGCCAGTGTGCAGCATGTAAGGCATTGGTGGTTCAGTGGTAGAATTCTCGCCTGCCACGCGGGAGGCCCCGGTTCGATTCCCGGCCAATGCATGGCACTTTTGTAGACGTGTCTCTTGATATTTTAAAAGGCATGGGAAAAGAAAAATGGAAACGGTAGATAAGATGATTGCATTGCTTGTCTGTTTTCTGCGCAAAGAAAGCACTCTGCTGCCCTCTTTTAGCAGAAGATGGAACTGCAGTTTCAACTTAAGGCGGGAAACCTTCTATTATGCAAATAATTCCCAGAAGACCCCAGAAGCCCAGATTGAAAGGGTGTCAGCCTCGTGTGGCTGCAAAGATATCCCCTGAGTCCTGCAGTAGAAGTCTGGCTTTCCTGAGGCACGGTGCTCAGGGAACTGCACTCAGAGTAGCGACCCATACAAAGGCCACCCTCATCTACCAGTGTGCTTGCCTCTGTCCACTTTTCCTGTCTATAGAACCTGGCCGTTCGTGGGCAAGTGAGTGAGAAGGACTGCCAGGGCAGCGCAGCTCCCATTCACCCACCGGAGCTGGCGCCATCCTCATGTCACTGCAGTGCTCTGTTAAATCAGCTGCTCTGGGCTGCAATGGTCCAGAGCACTGTAGCGCCAGTGTGCAGCATGTAAGGCATTGGTGGTTCAGTGGTAGAATTCTCGCCTGCCACGCGGGAGGCCTGGGTTCGATTCCCGGCCAATGCATGAGCGTTTTGCACATGTACCTTTCGTTGACTTTGAAGCATCGTGAAAAGGAAGAGACCAAACAAAAAAACAAGCCTTGCTTGCCTTATTTCTGCTACTAGCGATCACTCTGCTGATCCCTTTTAGTAGAAGGGGCCGCTGCGCCTTGACTGGAAGCAGGGCAATCTCAGATTATGCAAAACGCTCATAGAGGCCCAGCCCGAGTAGGTGCCAGTCTCACACGTCTGCAAAGGCCTTCAATGAGGCTTTCAGCAGAAGTCAAGAGTTTACGAGTGATCATTCGCATGGAACTGGCAGGTGTGTTAAATCAAGCGCGCTACCGCAGTAATGATGCTTGTCAGGCATTGGTAGTTCAGTGGTAGAATTCTCGCTTCCCAAGCGGGAGGCCCGGGTTCGATTCCCGGCCAATGCATGGCACTTTTGTAGACGTGTCTCTTGATATTTTAAAAGGCATGGGAAAAGAAAAATGGAAACGGTAGATAAGATGATTGCATTTCTTGTCTGTTTTCTGCGCAAAGAAAGCACTCTGCTGCCCTCTTTTAGCAGAATATGGAACTGCAGTTTCAACTTAAGGCGGGAAACCTTCTATTATGCAAATAATTCCCAGAAGACCCCAGAAGCCCAGATTGAAAGGGTGTCAGCCTCGTGTGGCTGCAAAGATATCCCCTGAGTCCTGCGGTAGAAGTCTGGCTTTCCTGAGGCACGGTGCTCAGGGAACTGCACTCAGAGTAGCGACCCATACAAAGGCCACCCTCATCTACCAGTGTGCTTGCCTCTGTCCACTTTTCCTGTCTATGGAACCTGGCCGTTCGTGGCTGTTCGTGGCCAAGTGAGTGAGAAGGACTGCCAGGGCAGCGCAGCTCCCATTCACCCACCGGAGCTGGCGCCATCCTCATGTCACTACAGTGCTCTGTTAAATCAGCTGCTCTGGGCTGCAATGGTCCAGAGCACTGTAGCGCCAGTGTACAGCATGTAAGGCATTGGTGGTTCAGTGGTAGAATTCTCGCCTGCCACGCGGGAGGCCCGGGTTCGATTCCCGGCCAATGCATGAGCGTTTTGCACATGTACCTTTCGTTGACTTTGAAGCATCGTGAAAAGGAAGAGACCAAACAAAAAAACAAGCCTTGCTTGCCTTATTTCTGCTACTAGCGATCACTCTGCTGATCCCTTTTAGTAGAAGGGGCCGCTGCGCCTTGACTGGAAGCAGGGCAATCTCAGATTATGCAAACAGCTCATAGAGGCCCAGCCCGAGTAGGTGCCAGTCTCACACGTCTGCAAAGGCCTTCAATGAGGCTTTCAGCAGAAGTCAAGAGTTTACGAGTGACCATTCGCATGGAACTGGCAGGTGTGTTAAATCAAGTGCTCTACCGCAGTAATGCTGCTTGTCAAGCATTGGTAGTTCAGTGGTAGAATTCTCGCTTCCCAAGCGGGAGGCCCTGGTTCGATTCTCGGCCAATGCATGGCACTTTTGTAGACGTGTCTCTTGATATTTTAAAAGGCATGGGAAAAGAAAAATGGAAACGGTAGATAAGATGATTGCATTGCTTGTCTGTTTTCTGCGCAAAGAAAGCACTCTGCTGCCCTCTTTTAGCAGAAGATGGAACTGCAGTTTCAACTTAAGGCGGGAAACCTTCTATTATGCAAATAATTCCCAGAAGACCCCAGAAGCCCAGATTGAAAGGGTGTCAGCCTCGTGTGGCTGCAAAGATATCCCCTGAGTCCTGCGGTAGAAGTCTGGCTTTCCTGAGGCACGGTGCTCAGGGAACTGCACTCAGAGTAGCGACCCATACAAAGGCCACCCTCATCTACCAGTGTGCTTGCCTCTGTCCACTTTTCCTGTCTATAGAACCTGGCCGTTCGTGGCCAAGTGAGTGAGAAGGACTGCCAGGGCAGCGCAGCTCCCATTCACCCACCGGAGCTGGCGCCATCCTCATGTCACTGCAGTGCTCTGTTAAATCAGCTGCTCTGGGCTGCAATGGTCCAGAGCACTGTAGCGCCAGTGTGCAGCATGTAAGGCATTGGTGGTTCAGTGGTAGAATTCTCGCCTGCCACGCGGGAGGCCCGGGTTCGATTCCCGGCCAATGCATGAGTGTTTTGCACATGTACCTTTCGTTGACTTTGAAGCATTGTGAAAAGGAAGAGACCAAACAAAAAAACAAGCCTTGATTGCCTTGCTTGCCTTATTTCTGCTACTAGCGATCACTCTGCTGATCCCTTTTAGTAGAAGGGGCCGCTGCGCCTTGACTGGAAGCAGGGCAATCTCAGATTATGCAAACAGCTCATAGAGGCCCAGCCCGAGTAGGTGCCAGTCTCACACGTCTGCAAAGGCCTTCAATGAGGCTTTCAGCAGAAGTCAAGAGTTTACGAGTGACCATTCGCATGGAACTGGCAGGTGTGTTAAATCAAGCGCTCTACCGCAGTAATGCTGCTTGTCAAGCATTGGTAGTTCAGTGGTAGAATTCTCGCTTCCCAAGCGGGAGGCCCGGGTTCGATTCCCGGCCAATGCATGGCACTTTTTTAGACGTGTCTCTTGATATTTTAAAAGGCATGGGAAAAGAAAAATGGAAACGGTAGATAAGATGATTGCATTGCTTGTCTGTTTTCTGCGCAAAGAAAGCACTCTGCTGCCCTCTTTTAGCAGAAGATGGAACTGCAGTTTCAACTTAAGGCGGGAAACCTTCTATTATGCAAATAATTCCCAGAAGACCCCAGAAGCCCAGATTGAAAGGGTGTCAGCCTCGTGTGGCTGCAAAGATATCCCCTGAGTCCTGCGGTAGAAGTCTGGCTTTCCTGAGGCACGGTGCTCAGGGAACTGCACTCAGAGTAGCGACCCATACAAAGGCCACCCTCATCTACCAGTGTGCTTGCCTCTGTCCACTTTTCCTGTCTATAGAACCTGGCCGTTCGTGGCCAAGTGAGTGAGAAGGACTGCCAGGGCAGCGCAGCTCCCATTCACCCACCGGAGCTGGCGCCATCCTCATGTCACTGCAGTGCTCTGTTAAATCAGCTGCTCTGGGCTGAAATGGTCCAGAGCACTGTAGCGCCAGTGTGCAGCATGTAAGGCATTGGTGGTTCAGTGGTAGAATTCTCGCCTGCCACGCGGGAGGCCCGGGTTCGATTCCCGGCCAATGCATGAGCGTTTTGCACATGTACCTTTCGTTGACTTTGAAGCATCGTGAAAAGGAAGAGACCAAACAAAAAAAACAAGCCTTGATTGCCTTGCTTGCCTTATTTCTGCTACTAGCGATCACTCTGCTGATCCCTTTTAGAAGAAGGGGCCGCTGCGCCTTGACTGGAAGCAGGGCAATCTCAGATTATGCAAACAGCTCATAGAGGCCCAGCCCGAGTAGGTGCCAGTCTCACACGTCTGCAAAGGCCTTCAATGAGGCTTTCAGCAGAAGTCAAGAGTTTACGAGTGACCATTCGCATGGAACTGGCAGGTGTGTTAAATCAAGCGCTCTACCGCAGTAATGCTGCTTGTCAGGCATTGGTAGTTCAGTGGTAGAATTCTCGCTTCCCAAGCGGGAGGCCCGGGTTCGATTCCCGGCCAATGCATGGCACTTTTGTAGACGTGTCTCTTGATATTTTAAAAGGCATGGGAAAAGAAAAATGGAAACGGTAGATATGATGATTGCATTGCTTGTCTGTTTTCTGCGCAAAGAAAGCACTCTGCTGCCCTCTTTTAGCAGAAGATGGAACTGCAGTTTCAACTTAAGGCGGGAAACCTTCTATTATGCAAATAATTCCCAGAAGACCCCAGAAGCCCAGATTGAAAGGGTGTCAGCCTCGTGTGGCTGCAAAGATATCCCCTGAGTCCTGCAGTAGAAGTCTGGCTTTCCTGAGGCACGGTGCTCAGGGAACTGCACTCAGAGTAGCGACCCATACAAAGGCCACCCTCATCTACCAGTGTGCTTGCCTCCGTCCACTTTTCCTGTCTATAGAACCTGGCCGTTCGTGGCCAAGTGAGTGAGAAGGACTGCCAGGGCAGCGCAGCTCCCATTCACCCACCGGAGCTGGCGCCATCCTCATGTCACTGCAGTGCTCTGTTAAATCAGCTGCTCTGGGCTGCAATGGTCCAGAGCACTGTAGCGCCAGTGTGCAGCATGTAAGGCATTGGTGGTTCAGTGGTAGAATTCTCGCCTGCCACGCGGGAGGCCCGGGTTCGATTCCCGGCCAATGCATGAGCGTTTTGCACATGTACCTTTCGTTGACTTTGAAGCATCGTGAAAAGGAAGAGACCGAACAAAAAAACAAGCCTTGATTGCCTTGCTTGCCTTATTTCTGCTACTAGCGATCACTCTGCTGATCCCTTTTAGTAGAAGGGGCCGCTGCGCCTTGACTGGAAGCAGGGCAATCTCAGATTATGCAAACAGCTCATAGAGGCCCAGCCCGAGTAGGTGCCAGTCTCACACGTCTGCAAAGGCCTTCAATGAGGCTTTCAGCAGAAGTCAACAGTTTACGAGTGACCATTCGCATGGAACTGGCAGGTGTGTTAAATCAAGTGCTCTACCGCAGTAATGCTGCTTGTCAGGCATTGGTAGCTCAGTGGTAGAATTCTCGCTTCCCAAGTGGGAGGCCCGGGTTCGATTCCCGGCCAATGCATGGCACTTTTGTAGACGTGTCTCTTGATATTTTAAAAGGCATGGGAAAAGAAAAATGGAAACGGTAGATAAGATGATTGCATTGCTTGTCTGTTTTCTGCGCAAAGAAAGCACTCTGCTGCCCTCTTTTAGCAGAAGATGGAACGGCAGTTTCAACTTAAGGCGGGAAACCTATTATGCAAATAATTCCCAGAAGACCCCAGAAGCCCAGATTGAAAGGGTGTCAGCCTTGTGTGGCTGCAAAGATATCCCCTGAGTCCTGCGGTAGAAGTCTGGCTTTCCTGAGGCACGGTGCTCAGGGAACTGCACTCAGAGTAGCGACCCATACAAAGGCCACCCTCATCTACCAGTGTGCTTGCCTCTGTCCACTTTTCCTGTCTATAGAACCTGGCCGTTCGTGGCCAAGTGAGTGAGAAGGACTGCCAGGGCAGCGCAGCTCCCATTCACCCACCGGAGCTGGCGCCATCCTCATGTCACTGCAGTGCTCTGTTAAATCAGCTGCTCTGGCCTGCAATGGTCCAGAGCACTGTAGCGCCAGTGTGCAGCATGTAAGGCATTGGTGGTTCAGTGGTAGAATTCTCGCCTGCCACGCGGGAGGCCCGGGTTTGATTCCCGGCCAATGCATGGCACTTTTGTAGACGTGTCTCTTGATATTTTAAAAGGCATGGGAAAAGAAAAATGGAAACGGTAGATAAGATGATTGCATTGCTTGTCTGTTTTCTGCGCAAAGAAAGCACTCTGCTGCCCTCTTTTAGCAGAAGATGGAACTGCAGTTTCAACTTAAGGCGGGAAACCTTCTATTATGCAAATAATTCCCAGAAGACCCCAGAAGCCCAGATTGAAAGGGTGTCAGCCTCGTGTGGCTGCAAAGATATCCCCTGAGTCCTGCGGTAGAAGTCTGGCTTTCCTGAGGCACGGTGCTCAGGGAACTGCACTCAGAGTAGCGACCCATACAAAGGCCACCCTCATCTACCAGTGTGCTTGCCTCTGTCCACTTTTCCTGTCTATAGAACCTGGCCGTTCGTGGCCAAGTGAGTGAGAAGGACTGCCAGGGCAGCGCAGCTCCCATTCACCCACCGGAGCTGGCGCCATCCTCATGTCACTGCAGTGCTCTGTTAAATCAGCTGCTCTGGGCTGCAATGGTCCAGAGCACTGTAGCGCCAGTGTGCAGCATGTAAGGCATTGGTGGTTCAGTGATAGAATTCTCGCCTGCCACGCGGGAGGCCCGGGTTCGATTCCCGGCCAATGCATGAGCGTTTTGCACATATACCTTTCGTTGACTTTGAAGCATCGTGAAAAGGAAGAGACCGAACAAAAAAACAAGCCTTGATTGCCTTGCTTGCCTTATTTCTGCTACTAGCGATCACTCTGCTGATCCCTTTTAGTAGAAGGGGCCGCTGCGCCTTGACTGGAAGCAGGGCAATCTCAGATTATGCAAAACACTCATAGAGGCCCAGCCCGAGTAGGTGCCAGTCTCACACGTCTGCAAAGGCCTTCAATGAGGCTTTCAGCAGAAGTCAAGAGTTTACGAGTGACCATTCGCATGGAACTGGCAGGTGTGTTAAATCAAGCGCTCTACCGCAGTAATGCTGCTTGTCAAGCATTGGTAGTTCAGTGGTAGAATTCTCGCTTCCCAAGCGGGAGGCCCGGGTTCGATTCCCGGCCAATGCATGGCACTTTTGTAGACGTGTCTCTTGATATTTTAAAAGGCATGGGAAAAGAAAAATGGAAACGGTAGATAAGATGATTGCATTGCTTGTCTGTTTTCTGCGCAAAGAAAGCAATCTGCTGCCCTCTTTTAGCAGAAGATGGAACTGCAGTTTCAACTTAAGGCGGGAAACCTTCTATTATGCAAATAATTCCCAGAAGACCCCAGAAGCCCTAATTGAAAGGGTGTCAGCCTCGTGTGGCTGCAAAGATATCCCCTGAGTCCTGCGGTAGAAGTCTGGCTTTCCTGAGGCACGGTGCTCAGGGAACTGCACTCAGAGTAGCGACCCATACAAAGGCCACCCTCATCTACCAGTGTGCTTGCCTCTGTCCACTTTTCCTGTCTATAGAACCTGGCCGTTCGTGGCCAAGTGAGTGAGAAGGACTGCCAGGGCAGCGCAGCTCCCATTCACCCACCGGAGCTGGCGCCATCCTCATGTCACTGCAGTGCTCTGTTAAATCAGCTGCTCTGGGCTGTAATGGTCCAGAGCACTGTAGCGCCAGTGTGCAGCATGTAAGGCATTGGTGGTTCAGTGGTAGAATTCTCGCCTGCCACGCGGGAGGCCCGGGTTCGATTCCCGGCCAATGCATGAGCGTTTTGCACATGTACCTTTCATTGACTTTGAAGCATCGTGAAAAGGAAGAGACCAAACAAAAAAACAAGCCTTGATTGCCTTGCTTGCCTTATTTCTGCTACTAGCGATCACTCTGCTGATCCCTTTTAGTAGAAGGGGCCGCTGCGCCTTGACTGGAAGCAGGGCAATCTCAGATTATGCAAACAGCTCATAGAGGCCCAGCCCGAGTAGGTGCCAGTCTCACACGTCTGCAAAGGCCTTCAATGAGGCTTTCAGCAGAAGTCAAGAGTTTACGAGTGACCTTTCGCATGGAACTGGCAGGTGTGTTAAATCAAGCGCTCTACCGCAGTAATGCTGCTTGTCAAGCATTGGTAGTTCAGTGGTAGAATTCTCGCTTCCCAAGCGGGAGGCCCGGGTTCGATTCCCAGCCAATGCATGGCACTTTTGTAGACGTGTCTCTTGATATTTTAAAAGGCATGGGAAAAGAAAAATGGAAACGGTAGATAAGATGATTGCATTGCTTGTCTGTTTTCTGCGCAAAGAAAGCACTCTGCTGCCCTCTTTTAGCAGAAGATGGAACTGCAGTTTCAACTTAAGGCGGGAAACCTTCTATTATGCAAATAATTCCCAGAAGACCCCAGAAGCCCAGATTGAAAGGGTGTCAGCCTCGTGTGGCTGCAAAGATATCCCCTGAGTCCTGCGGTAGAAGTCTGGCTTTCCTGAGGCACGGTGCTCAGGGAACTGCACTCAGAGTAGCGACCCATACAAAGGCCACCCTCATCTACCAGTGTGCTTGCCTCTGTCCACTTTTCCTGTCTATAGAACCTAGCCGTTCGTGGCCAAGTGAGTGAGAAGGACTGCCAGGGCAGCGCAGCTCCCATTCACCCACCGGAGCTGGCGCCATCCTCATGTCACTGCAGTGCTCTGTTAAATCAGCTGCTCTGGGCTGCAATGGTCCAGAGCACTGTAGCGCCAGTGTGCAGCATGTAAGGCATTGGTGGTTCAGTGGTAGAATTCTCGCCTGCCATGCGGGAGGCCCGGGTTCGATTCCCGGCCAATGCATGAGCATTTTGCACATGTACCTTTCGTTGACTTTGAAGCATCGTGAAAAGGAAGAGACCAAACAAAAAAACAAGCCTTGATTGCCTTGCTTGCCTTATTTCTGCTACTAGCGATCACTCTGCTGATCCCTTTTAGTAGAAGGGGCCGCTGCGCCTTGACTGGAAGCAGGGCAATCTCAGATTATGCAAACAGCTCATAGAGGCCCAGCCCGAGTAGGTGCCAGTCTCACACGTCTGCAAAGGCCTTCAATGAGGCTTTCAGCAGAAGTCAAGAGTTTACGAGTGACCATTCGCATGGAACTGGCAGGTGTGTTAAATCAAGCGCTCTACCGCAGTAATGCTGCTTGTCAAGCATTGGTAGTTCAGTGGTAGAATTCTCGCTTCCCAAGCGGGAGGCCCGGGTTCGATTCCCGGCCAATGCATGGCACTTTTGTAGACGTGTCTCTTGATATTTTAAAAGGCATGGGAAAAGAAAAATGGAAACGGTAGATAAGATGATTGCATTGCTTGTCTGTTTTCTGCGCAAAGAAAGCACTCTGCTGCCCTCTTTTAGCAGAAGATGGAACTGCAGTTTCAACTTAAGGCGGGAAACCTTCTATTATGCAAATAATTCCCAGAAGACCCCAGAAGCCCAGATTGAAAGGGTGTCAGCCTCGTGTGGCTGCAAAGATATCCCCTGAGTCCTGCGGTAGAAGTCTGGCTTTCCTGAGGCACGGTGCTCAGGGAACTGCACTCAGAGTAGCGACCCATACAAAGGCCACCCTCATCTACCAGTGTGCTTGCCTCTGTCCACTTTTCCTGTCTATAGAACCTGGCCGTTCGTGGCCAAGTGAGTGAGAAGGACTGCCAGGGCAGCGCAGCTCCCATTCACCCACCGGAGCTGGCGCCATCCTCATGTCACTGCAGTGCTCTGTTAAATCAGCTGCTCTGGCCTGAAATGGTCCAGAGCACTGTAGCGCCAGTGTGCAGCATGTAAGGCATTGGTGGTTCAGTGGTAGAATTCTCGCCTGCCACGCGGGAGGCCCGGGTTCGATTCCCGGCCAAGGCATGAGTGTTTTGCACATGTACCTTTCGTTGACTTTGAAGCATCGTGAAAAGGAAGAGACCAAACAAAAAAACAAGCCTTGATTGCCTTGCTTGCCTTATTTCTGCTACTAGCGATCACTCTGCTGATCCCTTTTAGTAGAAGGGGCCGCTGCGCCTTGAATGGAAGCAGGGCAATCTCAGATTATGCAAACAGCTCATAGAGGCCCAGCCCGAGTAGGTGCCAGTCTCACACGTCTGCAAAGGCCTTCAATGAGGCTTTCAGCAGAAGTCAAGAGTTTACGAGTGACCATTCGCATGGAACTGGCAGGTGTGTTAAATCAAGTGCTCTACCGCAGTAATGGTGCTTGTCAGGCATTGGTAGTTCAGTGGTAGAATTTTCGCTTCCCAAGCTGGAGGCCCGGGTTCGATTCCCGGCCAATGCATGGCACTTTTGTAGACGTGTCTCTTGATATTTTAAAAGGCATGGGAAAAGAAAAATGGAAACGGTAGATAAGATGATTGCATTGCTTGTCTGTTTTCTGCGCAAAGAAAGCACTCTGCTGCCCTCTTTTAGCAGAAGATGGAACTGCAGTTTCAACTTAAGGCGGGAAACCTTCTATTATGCAAATAATTCCCAGAAGACCCCAGAAGCCCAGATTGAAAGGGTGTCAGCCTCGTGTGGCTGCAAAGATATCCCCTGAGTCCTGCAGTAGAAGTCTGGCTTTCCTGAGGCACGGTGCTCAGGGAACTGCACTCAGAGTAGCGACCCATGCAAAGGCCACCCTCATCTACCAGTGTGCTTGCCTCTGTCCACTTTTCCATGTACCTTGTACATGTACCTTTCGTTGACTTTGAAGCATCGTGAAAAGGAAGAGACCAAACAAAAAAACAAGCCTTGATTGCCTTGCTTGTCTTATTTCTGCTACTAGCGATCACTCTGCTGATCCCTTTTAGTAGAAGGGGCCGCTGCGCCTTGACTGGAAGCAGGGCAATCTCAGATTATGCAAACAGCTCATAGAGGCCCAGCCCGAGTAGGTGCCAGTCTCACACGTCTGCAAAGGCCTTCAATGAGGCTTTCAGCAGAAGTCAAGAGTTTACGAGTGACCATTCGCATGGAACTGGCAGGTGTGTTAAATCAAGCGCTCTACCGCAGTAATGCTGCTTGTCAAGCATTGGTAGTTCAGTGGTAGAATTCTCGCTTCCCAAGCGGGAGGCCCGGGTTCGATTCCCAGCCAATGCATGGCACTTTTGTAGACGTGTCTCTTGATATTTTAAAAGGCATGGGAAAAGAAAAATGGAAACGGTAGATAAGATGATTGCATTGCTTGTCTGTTTTCTGCGCAAAGAAAGCACTCTGCTGCCCTCTTTTAGCAGAAGATGGAACTGCAGTTTCAACTTAAGGCGGGAAACCTTCTATTATGCAAATAATTCCCAGAAGACCCCAGAAGCCTAGATTGAAAGGGTGTCAGCCTCGTGTGGCTGCAAAGATATCCCCTGAGTCCTGCGGTAGAAGTCTGGCTTTCCTGAGGCACGGTGCTCAGGGAACTGCACTCAGAGTAGCGACCCATACAAAGGCCACCCTCATCTACCAGTGTGCTTGCCTCTGTCCACTTTTCCTGTCTATAGAACCTAGCCGTTCGTGGCCAAGTGAGTGAGAAGGACTGCCAGGGCAGCGCAGCTCCCATTCACCCACCGGAGCTGGCGCCATCCTCATGTCACTGCAGTGCTCTGTTAAATCAGCTGCTCTGGGCTGCAATGGTCCAGAGCACTGTAGCGCCAGTGTGCAGCATGTAAGGCATTGGTGGTTCAGTGGTAGAATTCTCGCCTGCCACGCGGGAGGCCCGGGTTCGATTCCCGGCCAATGCATGAGCATTTTGCACATGTACCTTTCGTTGACTTTGAAGCATCGTGAAAAGGAAGAGACCAAAGAAAAAAACAAGCCTTGATTGCCTTGCTTGCCTTATTTCTGCTACTAGCGATCACTCTGCTGATCCCTTTTAGTAGAAGGGGCCGCTGCGCCTTGACTGGAAGCAGGGCAATCTCAGATTATGCAAAACGCTCATAGAGGCCCAGCCCGAGTAGGTGCCAGTCTCACACGTCTGCAAAGGCCTTCAATGAGGCTTTCAGCAGAAGTCAAGAGTTTACGAGTGACCATTCGCATGGAACTGGCAGGTGTGTTAAATCAAGTGCTCTACCGCAGTAATGCTGCTTGTCAGGCATTGGTAGTTCAGTGGTAGAATTCTCACTTCCCAAGCGGGAGACCCGGGTTCGATTCCCGGCCAATGCATGGCACTTTTGTAGACGTGTCTCTTGATATTTTAAAAGGCATGGGAAAAGAAAAATGGAAACGGTAGATAAGATGATTGCATTGCTTGTCTGTTTTCTGCGCAAAGAAAGCACTCTGCTGCCCTCTTTTAGCAGAAGATGGAACGGCAGTTTCAACTTAAGGCGGGAAACCTATTATGCACATAATTCCCAGAAGACCCCAGAAGCCCAGATTGAAAGGGTGTCAGCCTCGTGTGGCTGCAAAGATATCCCCTGAGTCCTGCAGTAGAAGTCTGGCTTTCCTGAGGCACGGTGCTCAGGGAACTGCACTCAGAGTAGCGACCCATACAAAGGCCACCCTCATCTACCAGTGTGCTTGCCTCTGTCCACTTTTCCTGTCTATAGAACCTGGCCGTTCGTGGCCAAGTGAGTGAGAAGGACTGCCAGGGCAGCGCAGCTCCCATTCACCCACCGGAGCTGGCGCCATCCTCATGTCACTGCAGTGCTCTGTTAAATCAGCTGCTCTGGCCTGCAATGGTCCAGAGCACTGTAGCGCCAGTGTGCAGCATGTAAGGCATTGGTGGTTCAGTGGTAGAATTCTCGCCTGCCACGCGGGAGGCCCGGGTTCGATTCCCGGCCAATGCATGAGCGTTTTGCACATGTACCTTTCGTTGACTTTGAAGCATCGTGAAAAGGAAGAGACCGAACAAAAAAACAAGCCTTGATTGCCTTGCTTGCCTTATTTCTGCTACTAGCGATCACTCTGCTGATCCCTTTTAGTAGAAGGGGCCGCTGCGCCTTGACTGGAAGCAGGGCAATCTCAGATTATGCAAACAGCTCATAGAGGCCCAGCCCGAGTAGGTGACAGTCTCACACGTCTGCAAAGGCCTTCAATGAGGCTTTCAGCAGAAGTCAAGAGTTTACGAGTGACCATTCGCATGGAACTGGCAGGTGTGTTAAATCAAGCGCTCTACCGCAGTAATGCTGCTTGTCAAGCATTGGTAGTTCAGTGGTAGAATTCTCGCTTCCCAAGCGGGAGGCCTGGGTTCGATTCCCGGCCAATGCATGGCACTTTTGTAGACGTGTCTCTTGATATTTTAAAAGGCATGGGAAAAGAAAAATGGAAACGGTAGATAAGATGATTGCATTGCTTGTCTGTTTTCTGCGCAAAGAAAGCACTCTGCTGCCCTCTTTTAGCAGAAGATGGAACTGCAGTTTCAACTTAAGGCGGGAAACCTTCTATTATGCAAATAATTCCCAGAAGACCCCAGAAGCCCAGATTGAAAGGGTGTCAGCCTCGTGTGGCTGCAAAGATATCCCCTGAGTCCTGCGGTAGAAGTCTGGCTTTCCTGAGGCACGGTGCTCAGGGAACTGCACTCAGAGTAGCGACCCATACAAAGGCCACCCTCATCTACCAGTGTGCTTGCCTCTGTCCACTTTTCCTGTCTATAGAACCTGGCCGTTCGTGGCCAAGTGAGTGAGAAGGACTGCCAGGGCAGCGCAGCTCCCATTCACCCACCGGAGCTGGCGCCATCCTCATGTCACTGCAGTGCTCTGTTAAATCAGCTGCTCTGGGCTGCAATGGTCCAGAGCACTGTAGCGCCAGTGTGCAGCATGTAAGGCATTGGTGGTTCAGTGATAGAATTCTCGCCTGCCACGCGGGAGGCCCGGGTTCGATTCCCGGCCAATGCATGAGCGTTTTGCACATATACCTTTCGTTGACTTTGAAGCATCGTGAAAAGGAAGAGACCGAACAAAAAAACAAGCCTTGATTGCCTTGCTTGCCTTATTTCTGCTACTAGCGATCACTCTGCTGATCCCTTTTAGTAGAAGGGGCCGCTGCGCCTTGACTGGAAGCAGGGCAATCTCAGATTATGCAAAACACTCATAGAGGCCCAGCCCGAGTAGGTGCCAGTCTCACACGTCTGCAAAGGCCTTCAATGAGGCTTTCAGCAGAAGTCAAGAGTTTACGAGTGACCATTCGCATGGAACTGGCAGGTGTGTTAAATCAAGCGCTCTACCGCAGTAATGCTGCTTGTCAAGCATTGGTAGTTCAGTGGTAGAATTCTCGCTTCCCAAGCGGGAGGCCCGGGTTCGATTCCCGGCCAATGCATGGCACTTTTGTAGACGTGTCTCTTGATATTTTAAAAGGCATGGGAAAAGAAAAATGGAAACGGTAGATAAGATGATTGCATTGCTTGTCTGTTTTCTGCGCAAAGAAAGCAATCTGCTGCCCTCTTTTAGCAGAAGATGGAACTGCAGTTTCAACTTAAGGCGGGAAACCTTCTATTATGCAAATAATTCCCAGAAGACCCCAGAAGCCCTAATTGAAAGGGTGTCAGCCTCGTGTGGCTGCAAAGATATCCCCTGAGTCCTGCGGTAGAAGTCTGGCTTTCCTGAGGCACGGTGCTCAGGGAACTGCACTCAGAGTAGCGACCCATACAAAGGCCACCCTCATCTACCAGTGTGCTTGCCTCTGTCCACTTTTCCTGTCTATAGAACCTGGCCGTTCGTGGCCAAGTGAGTGAGAAGGACTGCCAGGGCAGCGCAGCTCCCATTCACCCACCGGAGCTGGCGCCATCCTCATGTCACTGCAGTGCTCTGTTAAATCAGCTGCTCTGGGCTGTAATGGTCCAGAGCACTGTAGCGCCAGTGTGCAGCATGTAAGGCATTGGTGGTTCAGTGGTAGAATTCTCGCCTGCCACGCGGGAGGCCCGGGTTCGATTCCCGGCCAATGCATGAGCGTTTTGCACATGTACCTTTCATTGACTTTGAAGCATCGTGAAAAGGAAGAGACCAAACAAAAAAACAAGCCTTGATTGCCTTGCTTGCCTTATTTCTGCTACTAGCGATCACTCTGCTGATCCCTTTTAGTAGAAGGGGCCGCTGCGCCTTGACTGGAAGCAGGGCAATCTCAGATTATGCAAACAGCTCATAGAGGCCCAGCCCGAGTAGGTGCCAGTCTCACACGTCTGCAAAGGCCTTCAATGAGGCTTTCAGCAGAAGTCAAGAGTTTACGAGTGACCTTTCGCATGGAACTGGCAGGTGTGTTAAATCAAGCGCTCTACCGCAGTAATGCTGCTTGTCAAGCATTGGTAGTTCAGTGGTAGAATTCTCGCTTCCCAAGCGGGAGGCCCGGGTTCGATTCCCAGCCAATGCATGGCACTTTTGTAGACGTGTCTCTTGATATTTTAAAAGGCATGGGAAAAGAAAAATGGAAACGGTAGATAAGATGATTGCATTGCTTGTCTGTTTTCTGCGCAAAGAAAGCACTCTGCTGCCCTCTTTTAGCAGAAGATGGAACTGCAGTTTCAACTTAAGGCGGGAAACCTTCTATTATGCAAATAATTCCCAGAAGACCCCAGAAGCCCAGATTGAAAGGGTGTCAGCCTCGTGTGGCTGCAAAGATATCCCCTGAGTCCTGCGGTAGAAGTCTGGCTTTCCTGAGGCACGGTGCTCAGGGAACTGCACTCAGAGTAGCGACCCATACAAAGGCCACCCTCATCTACCAGTGTGCTTGCCTCTGTCCACTTTTCCTGTCTATAGAACCTAGCCGTTCGTGGCCAAGTGAGTGAGAAGGACTGCCAGGGCAGCGCAGCTCCCATTCACCCACCGGAGCTGGCGCCATCCTCATGTCACTGCAGTGCTCTGTTAAATCAGCTGCTCTGGGCTGCAATGGTCCAGAGCACTGTAGCGCCAGTGTGCAGCATGTAAGGCATTGGTGGTTCAGTGGTAGAATTCTCGCCTGCCATGCGGGAGGCCCGGGTTCGATTCCCGGCCAATGCATGAGCATTTTGCACATGTACCTTTCGTTGACTTTGAAGCATCGTGAAAAGGAAGAGACCAAACAAAAAAACAAGCCTTGATTGCCTTGCTTGCCTTATTTCTGCTACTAGCGATCACTCTGCTGATCCCTTTTAGTAGAAGGGGCCGCTGCGCCTTGACTGGAAGCAGGGCAATCTCAGATTATGCAAACAGCTCATAGAGGCCCAGCCCGAGTAGGTGCCAGTCTCACACGTCTGCAAAGGCCTTCAATGAGGCTTTCAGCAGAAGTCAAGAGTTTACGAGTGACCATTCGCATGGAACTGGCAGGTGTGTTAAATCAAGCGCTCTACCGCAGTAATGCTGCTTGTCAAGCATTGGTAGTTCAGTGGTAGAATTCTCGCTTCCCAAGCGGGAGGCCCGGGTTCGATTCCCGGCCAATGCATGGCACTTTTGTAGACGTGTCTCTTGATATTTTAAAAGGCATGGGAAAAGAAAAATGGAAACGGTAGATAAGATGATTGCATTGCTTGTCTGTTTTCTGCGCAAAGAAAGCACTCTGCTGCCCTCTTTTAGCAGAAGATGGAACTGCAGTTTCAACTTAAGGCGGGAAACCTTCTATTATGCAAATAATTCCCAGAAGACCCCAGAAGCCCAGATTGAAAGGGTGTCAGCCTCGTGTGGCTGCAAAGATATCCCCTGAGTCCTGCGGTAGAAGTCTGGCTTTCCTGAGGCACGGTGCTCAGGGAACTGCACTCAGAGTAGCGACCCATACAAAGGCCACCCTCATCTACCAGTGTGCTTGCCTCTGTCCACTTTTCCTGTCTATAGAACCTGGCCGTTCGTGGCCAAGTGAGTGAGAAGGACTGCCAGGGCAGCGCAGCTCCCATTCACCCACCGGAGCTGGCGCCATCCTCATGTCACTGCAGTGCTCTGTTAAATCAGCTGCTCTGGCCTGAAATGGTCCAGAGCACTGTAGCGCCAGTGTGCAGCATGTAAGGCATTGGTGGTTCAGTGGTAGAATTCTCGCCTGCCACGCGGGAGGCCCGGGTTCGATTCCCGGCCAATGCATGAGTGTTTTGCACATGTACCTTTCGTTGACTTTGAAGCATCGTGAAAAGGAAGAGACCAAACAAAAAAACAAGCCTTGATTGCCTTGCTTGCCTTATTTCTGCTACTAGCGATCACTCTGCTGATCCCTTTTAGTAGAAGGGGCCGCTGCGCCTTGAATGGAAGCAGGGCAATCTCAGATTATGCAAACAGCTCATAGAGGCCCAGCCCGAGTAGGTGCCAGTCTCACACGTCTGCAAAGGCCTTCAATGAGGCTTTCAGCAGAAGTCAAGAGTTTACGAGTGACCATTCGCATGGAACTGGCAGGTGTGTTAAATCAAGTGCTCTACCGCAGTAATGGTGCTTGTCAGGCATTGGTAGTTCAGTGGTAGAATTTTCGCTTCCCAAGCTGGAGGCCCGGGTTCGATTCCCGGCCAATGCATGGCACTTTTGTAGACGTGTCTCTTGATATTTTAAAAGGCATGGGAAAAGAAAAATGGAAACGGTAGATAAGATGATTGCATTGCTTGTCTGTTTTCTGCGCAAAGAAAGCACTCTGCTGCCCTCTTTTAGCAGAAGATGGAACTGCAGTTTCAACTTAAGGCGGGAAACCTTCTATTATGCAAATAATTCCCAGAAGACCCCAGAAGCCCAGATTGAAAGGGTGTCAGCCTCGTGTGGCTGCAAAGATATCCCCTGAGTCCTGCGGTAGAAGTCTGGCTTTCCTGAGGCACGGTGCTCAGGGAACTGCACTCAGAGTAGCGACCCATACAAAGGCCACCCTCATCTACCAGTGTGCTTGCCTCTGTCCACTTTTCCTGTCTATAGAACCTGGCCGTTCGTGGCCAAGTGAGTGAGAAGGACTGCCAGGGCAGCGCAGCTCCCATTCACCCACCGGAGCTGGCGCCATCCTCATGTCACTGCAGTGCTCTGTTAAATCAGCTGCTCTGGGCTGTAATGGTCCAGAGCACTGTAGCGCCAGTGTGCAGCATGTAAGGCATTGGTGGTTCAGTGGTAGAATTCTCGCCTGCCACGCGGGAGGCCCGGGTTCGATTCCCGGCCAATGCATGAGCGTTTTGCACATGTACCTTTCGTTGACTTTGAAGCATCGTGAAAAGGAAGAGACCGAACAAAAAAACAAGCCTTGATTGCCTTGCTTGCCTTATTTCTGCTACTAGCGATCACTCTGCTGATCCCTTTTAGTAGAAGGGGCCGCTGCGCCTTGACTGGAAGCAGGGCAATCTCAGATTATGCAAACAGCTCATAGAGGCCCAGCCCGAGTAGGTGCCAGTCTCACACGTCTGCAAAGGCCTTCAATGAGGCTTTCAGCAGAAGTCAAGAGTTTACGAGTGACCATTCGCATGGAACTGGCAGGTGTGTTAAATCAAGTGCTCTACCGCAGTAATGCTGCTTGTCAGGCATTGGTAGCTCAGTGGTAGAATTCTCGCTTCCCAAGTGGGAGGCCCGGGTTCGATTCCCGGCCAATGCATGGCACTTTTGTAGACGTGTCTCTTGATATTTTAAAAGGCATGGGAAAAGAAAAATGGAAACGGTAGATAAGATGATTGCATTGCTTGTCTGTTTTCTGCGCAAAGAAAGCACTCTGCTGCCCTCTTTTAGCAGAAGATGGAACGGCAGTTTCAACTTAAGGCGGGAAACCTATTATGCAAATAATTCCCAGAAGACCCCAGAAGCCCAGATTGAAAGGGTGTCAGCCTTGTGTGGCTGCAAAGATATCCCCTGAGTCCTGCGGTAGAAGTCTGGCTTTCCTGAGGCACGGTGCTCAGGGAACTGCACTCAGAGTAGCGACCCATACAAAGGCCACCCTCATCTACCAGTGTGCTTGCCTCTGTCCACTTTTCCTGTCTATAGAACCTGGCCGTTCGTGGCCAAGTGAGTGAGAAGGACTGCCAGGGCAGCGCAGCTCCCATTCACCCACCGGAGCTGGCGCCATCCTCATGTCACTGCAGTGCTCTGTTAAATCAGCTGCTCTGGCCTGCAATGGTCCAGAGCACTGTAGCGCCAGTGTGCAGCATGTAAGGTATTGGTGGTTCAGTGGTAGAATTCTCGCCTGCCACGCGGGAGGCCCGGGTTTGATTCCCGGCCAATGCATGGCACTTTTGTAGACGTGTCTCTTGATATTTTAAAAGGCATGGGAAATGGAAACGGTAGATAAGATGATTGCATTGCTTGTCTGTTTTCTGCGCAAAGAAAGCACTCTGCTGCCCTCTTTTAGCAGAAGATGGAACTGCAGTTTCAACTTAAGGCGGGAAACCTTCTATTATGCAAATAATTCCCAGAAGACCCCAGAAGCCCAGATTGAAAGGGTGTCAGCCTCGTGTGGCTGCAAAGATATCCCCTGAGTCCTGCAGTAGAAGTCTGGCTTTCCTGAGGCACGGTGCTCAGGGAACTGCACTCAGAGTAGCGACCCATACAAAGTCCACCCTCATCTACCAGTGTGCTTGCCTCTGTCCACTTTTCCTGTCTATAGAACCTGGCCGTTCGTGGCCAAGTGAGTGAGAAGGACTGCCAGGGCAGCGCAGCTCCCATTCACCCACCGGAGCTGGCGCCATCCTCATGTCACTGCAGTGCTCTGTTAAATCAGCTGCTCTGGGCTGTAATGGTCCAGAGCACTGTAGCGCCAGTGTGCAGCATGTAAGGCATTGGTGGTTCAGTGGTAGAATTCTCACCTGCCACGCGGGAGGCCCGGGTTCGATTCCCGGCCAATGCATGAGCGTTTTGCACATGTACCTTTCATTGACTTTGAAGCATCGTGAAAAGGAAGAGACCAAACAAAAAAACAAGCCTTGATTGCCTTGCTTGCCTTATTTCTGCTACTAGCGATCACTCTGCTGATCCCTTTTAGTAGAAGGGGCCGCTGCGCCTTGACTGGAAGCAGGGCAATCTCAGATTATGCAAACAGCTCATAGAGGCCCAGCCCGAGTAGGTGCCAGTCTCACACGTCTGCAAAGGCCTTCAATGAGGCTTGCAGCAGAAGTCAAGAGTTTACGAGTGACCATTCGCATGGAACTGGCATGTGTGTTAAATCAAGCGCTCTACGGCAGTAATGCTGCTTGTCAAGCATTGGTAGTTCAGGGGTAGAATTCTCGCTTCCCAAGCGGGAGGCCCGGGTTCGATTCCCGGCCAATGCATGGCACTTTTGTAGACGTGTCTCTTGATATTTTAAAAGGCATGGGAAAAGAAAAATGGAAACGGTAGATAAGATGATTGCATTGCTTGTCTGTTTTCTGCGCAAAGAAAGCACTCTGCTGCCCTCTTTTAGCAGAAGATGGAACTGCAGTTTCAACTTAAGGCGGGAAACCTTCTATTATGCAAATAATTCCCAGAAGACCCCAGAAGCCCAGATTGAAAGGGTGTCAGCCTCGTGTGGCTGCAAAGATATCCCCTGAGTCCTGCGGTAGAAGTCTGGCTTTCCTGAGGCACGGTGCTCAGGGAACTGCACTCAGAGTAGCGACCCATACAAAGGCCACCCTCATCTACCAGTGTGCTTGCCTCTGTCGACTTTTCCTGTCTATAGAACCTGGCTGTTCGTGGCCAAGTGAGTGAGAAGGACTGCCAGGGCAGCGCAGCTCCCATTCACCCACCGGAGCTGGCGCCATCCTCATGTCACTGCAGTGCTCTGTTAAATCAGCTGCTCTGGGCTGAAATGGTCCAGAGCACTGTAGCGCCAGTGTGCAGCATGTAAGGCATTGGTGGTTCAGTGGTAGAATTCTCGCCTGCCACGCGGGAGGCCCGGGTTCGATTCCCGGCCAATGCATGAGCGTTTTGCACATGTACCTTTCGTTGACTTTGAAGCATCGTGAAAAGGAAGAGACCAAACAAAAAAAACAAGCCTTGATTGCCTTGCTTGCCTTATTTCTGCTACTAGCGATCACTCTGCTGATCCCTTTTAGTAGAAGGGGCCGCTGCGCCTTGACTGGAAGCAGGGCAATCTCAGATTATGCAAACAGCTCATAGAGGCCCAGCCCGAGTAGGTGCCAGTCTCACACGTCTGCAAAGGCCTTCAATGAGGCTTTCAGCAGAAGTCAAGAGTTTCCGAGTGACCATTCGCATGGAACTGGCAGGTGTGTTAAATCAAGCGCTCTACCGCAGTAATGCTGCTTGTCAAGCATTGGTAGTTCAGTGGTAGAATTCTCGCTTCCCAAGCGGGAGGCCCGGGTTCGATTCCCGGCCAATGCATGGCACTTTTGTAGACGTGTCTCTTGATATTTTAAAAGGCATGGGAAAAGAAAAATGGAAACGGTAGATAAGATGATTGCATTGCTTGTCTGTTTTCTGCGCAAAGAAAGCACTCTGCTGCCCTCTTTTAGCAGAAGATGGAACTGCAGTTTCAACTTAAGGCGGGAAACCTTCTATTATGCAAATAATTCCCAGAAGACCCCAGAAGCCCAGATTGAAAGGGTGTCAGCCTCGTGTGGCTGCAAAGATATCCCCTGAGTCCTGCGGTAGAAGTCTGGCTTTCCTGAGGCACGGTGCTCAGGGAACTGCACTCAGAGTAGCGACCCATACAAAGGCCACCCTCATCTACCAGTGTGCTTGCCTCTGTCGACTTTTCCTGTCTATAGAACCTGGCCGTTCGTGGCCAAGTGAGTGAGAAGGACTGCCAGGGCAGCGCAGCTCCCATTCACCCACCGGAGCTGGCGCCATCCTCATGTCACTGCAGTGCTCTGTTAAATCAGCTGCTCTGGGCTGAAATGGTCCAGAGCACTGTAGCGCCAGTGTGCAGCATGTAAGGCATTGGTGGTTCAGTGGTAGAATTCTCGCCTGCCACGCGGGAGGCCCCGGTTCGATTCCCGGCCAATGCATGAGCGTTTTGCACATGTACCTTTCGTTGACTTTGAAGCATCGTGAAAAGGAAGAGACCAAACAAAAAAAACAAGCCTTGATTGCCTTGCTTGCCTTATTTCTGCTACTAGCGATCACTCTGCTGATCCCTTTTAGAAGAAGGGGCCGCTGCGCCTTGACTGGAAGCAGGGCAATCTCAGATTATGCAAACAGCTCATAGAGGCCCAGCCCGAGTAGGTGCCAGTCTCACACGTCTGCAAAGGCCTTCAATGAGGCTTTCAGCAGAAGTCAAGAGTTTACGAGTGACCATTCGCATGGAACTGGCAGGTGTGTTAAATCAAGCGCTCTACCGCAGTAATGCTGCTTGTCAGGCATTGGTAGTTCAGTGGTAGAATTCTCGCTTCCCAAGCGGGAGGCCCGGGTTCGATTCCCGGCCAATGCATGGCACTTTTGTAGACGTGTCTCTTGATATTTTAAAAGGCATGGGAAAAGAAAAATGGAAACGGTAGATAAGATGATTGCATTGCTTGTCTGTTTTCTG
This sequence comes from Ambystoma mexicanum, assembly GCF_040938575.1. Taxonomy (NCBI): domain Eukaryota; kingdom Metazoa; phylum Chordata; class Amphibia; order Caudata; family Ambystomatidae; genus Ambystoma; species Ambystoma mexicanum. The sequence continues at coordinate 834,572 of NW_027182469.1, forward strand.
CGCAAAGAAAGCACTCTGCTGCCCTCTTTTAGCAGAAGATGGAACTGCAGTTTCAACTTAAGGCGGGAAACCTTCTATTATGCAAATAATTCCCAGAAGACCCCAGAAGCCCAGATTGAAAGGGTGTCAGCCTCGTGTGGCTGCAAAGATATCCCCTGAGTCCTGCAGTAGAAGTCTGGCTTTCCTGAGGCACGGTGCTCAGGGAACTGCACTCAGAGTAGCGACCCATACAAAGGCCACCCTCATCTACCAGTGTGCTTGCCTCCGTCCACTTTTCCTGTCTATAGAACCTGGCCGTTCGTGGCCAAGTGAGTGAGAAGGACTGCCAGGGCAGCGCAGCTCCCATTCACCCACCGGAGCTGGCGCCATCCTCATGTCACTGCAGTGCTCTGTTAAATCAGCTGCTCTGGGCTGCAATGGTCCAGAGCACTGTAGCGCCAGTGTGCAGCATGTAAGGCATTGGTGGTTCAGTGGTAGAATTCTCGCCTGCCACGCGGGAGGCCCGGGTTCGATTCCCGGCCAATGCATGAGCGTTTTGCACATGTACCTTTCGTTGACTTTGAAGCATCGTGAAAAGGAAGAGACCGAACAAAAAAACAAGCCTTGATTGCCTTGCTTGCCTTATTTCTGCTACTAGCGATCACTCTGCTGATCCCTTTTAGTAGAAGGGGCCGCTGCGCCTTGACTGGAAGCAGGGCAATCTCAGATTATGCAAACAGCTCATAGAGGCCCAGCCCGAGTAGGTGCCAGTCTCACACGTCTGCAAAGGCCTTCAATGAGGCTTTCAGCAGAAGTCAAGAGTTTACGAGTGACCATTCGCATGGAACTGGCAGGTGTGTTAAATCAAGTGCTCTACCGCAGTAATGCTGCTTGTCAGGCATTGGTAGCTCAGTGGTAGAATTCTCACTTCCCAAGTGGGAGGCCCGGGTTCGATTCCCGGCCAATGCATGGCACTTTTGTAGACGTGTCTCTTGATATTTTAAAAGGCATGGGAAAAGAAAAATGGAAACGGTAGATAAGATGATTGCATTGCTTGTCTGTTTTCTGCGCAAAGAAAGCACTCTGCTGCCCTCTTTTAGCAGAAGATGGAACGGCAGTTTCAACTTAAGGCGGGAAACCTATTATGCAAATAATTCCCAGAAGACCCCAGAAGCCCAGATTGAAAGGGTGTCAGCCTTGTGTGGCTGCAAAGATATCCCCTGAGTCCTGCGGTAGAAGTCTGGCTTTCCTGAGGCACGGTGCTCAGGGAACTGCACTCAGAGTAGCGACCCATACAAAGGCCACCCTCATCTACCAGTGTGCTTGCCTCTGTCCACTTTTCCTGTCTATAGAACCTGGCCGTTCGTGGCCAAGTGAGTGAGAAGGACTGCCAGGGCAGCGCAGCTCCCATTCACCCACCGGAGCTGGCGCCATCCTCATGTCACTGCAGTGCTCTGTTAAATCAGCTGCTCTGGCCTCCAATGGTCCAGAGCACTGTAGCGCCAGTGTGCAGCATGTAAGGCATTGGTGGTTCAGTGGTAGAATTCTCGCCTGCCACGCGGGAGGCCCGGGTTTGATTCCCGGCCAATGCATGGCACTTTTGTAGACGTGTCTCTTGATATTTTAAAAGGCATGGGAAAAGAAAAATGGAAACGGTAGATAAGATGATTGCATTGCTTGTCTGTTTTCTGCGCAAAGAAAGCACTCTGCTGCCCTCTTTTAGCAGAAGATGGAACTGCAGTTTCAACTTAAGGCGGGAAACCTTCTATTATGCAAATAATTCCCAGAAGACCCCAGAAGCCCAGATTGAAAGGGTGTCAGCCTCGTGTGGCTGCAAAGATATCCCCTGAGTCCTGCGGTAGAAGTCTGGCTTTCCTGAGGCACGGTGCTCAGGGAACTGCACTCAGAGTAGCGACCCATACAAAGGCCACCCTCATCTACCAGTGTGCTTGCCTCTGTCCACTTTTCCTGTCTATAGAACCTAGCCGTTCGTGGCCAAGTGAGTGAGAAGGACTGCCAGGGCAGCGCAGCTCCCATTCACCCACCGGAGCTGGCGCCATCCTCATGTCACTGCAGTGCTCTGTTAAATCAGCTGCTCTGGGCTGCAATGGTCCAGAGCACTGTAGCGCCAGTGTGCAGCATGTAAGGCATTGGTGGTTCAGTGGTAGAATTCTCGCCTGCCACGCGGGAGGCCCGGGTTCGATTCCCGGCCAATGCATGAGCATTTTGCACATGTACCTTTCGTTGACTTTGAAGCATCGTGAAAAGGAAGAGACCAAACAAAAAAACAAGCCTTGATTGCCTTGCTTGCCTTATTTCTGCTACTAGCGATCACTCTGCTGATCCCTTTTAGTAGAAGGGGCCGCTGCGCCTTGACTGGAAGCAGGGCAATCTCAGATTATGCAAACAGCTCATAGAGGCCCAGCCCGAGTAGGTGCCAGTCTCACACGTCTGCAAAGGCCTTCAATGAGGCTTTCAGCAGAAGTCAAGAGTTTACGAGTGACCATTCGCATGGAACTGGCAGGTGTGTTAAATCAAGCGCTCTACCGCAGTAATGCTGCTTGTCAAGCATTGGTAGTTCAGTGGTAGAATTCTCGCTTCCCAAGCGGGAGGCCCGGGTTCGATTCCCGGCCAATGCATGGCACTTTTGTAGACGTGTCTCTTGATATTTTAAAAGGCATGGGAAAAGAAAAATGGAAACGGTAGATAAGATGATTGCATTGCTTGTCTGTTTTCTGCGCAAAGAAAGCACTCTGCTGCCCTCTTTTAGCAGAAGATGGAACTGCAGTTTCAACTTAAGGCGGGAAACCTTCTATTATGCAAATAATTCCCAGAAGACCCCAGAAGCCCAGATTGAAAGGGTGTCAGCCTCGTGTGGCTGCAAAGATATCCCCTGAGTCCTGCGGTAGAAGTCTGGCTTTCCTGAGGCACGGTGCTCAGGGAACTGCACTCAGAGTAGCGACCCATACAAAGGCCACCCTCATCTACCAGTGTGCTTGCCTCTGTCCACTTTTCCTGTCTATAGAACCTGGCCGTTCGTGGCCAAGTGAGTGAGAAGGACTGCCAGGGCAGCGCAGCTCCCATTCACCCACCGGAGCTGGCGCCATCCTCATGTCACTGCAGTGCTCTGTTAAATCAGCTGCTCTGGCCTGAAATGGTCCAGAGCACTGTAGCGCCAGTGTGCAGCATGTAAGGCATTGGTGGTTCAGTGGTAGAATTCTCGCCTGCCACGCGGGAGGCCCGGGTTCGATTCCCGGCCAATGCATGAGTGTTTTGCACATGTACCTTTCGTTGACTTTGAAGCATCGTGAAAAGGAAGAGACCAAACAAAAAAACAAGCCTTGATTGCCTTGCTTGCCTTATTTCTGCTACTAGCGATCACTCTGCTGATCCCTTTTAGTAGAAGGGGCCGCTGCGCCTTGAATGGAAGCAGGGCAATCTCAGATTATGCAAACAGCTCATAGAGGCCCAGCCCGAGTAGGTGCCAGTCTCACACGTCTGCAAAGGCCTTCAATGAGGCTTTCAGCAGAAGTCAAGAGTTTACGAGTGACCATTCGCATGGAACTGGCAGGTGTGTTAAATCAAGTGCTCTACCGCAGTAATGGTGCTTGTCAGGCATTGGTAGTTCAGTGGTAGAATTTTCGCTTCCCAAGCGGGAGGCCCGGGTTCGATTCCCGGCCAATGCATGGCACTTTTGTAGACGTGTCTCTTGATATTTTAAAAGGCATGGGAAAAGAAAAATGGAAACGGTAGATAAGATGATTGCATTGCTTGTCTGTTTTCTGCGCAAAGAAAGCACTCTGCTGCCCTCTTTTAGCAGAAGATGGAACTGCAGTTTCAACTTAAGGCGGGAAACCTTCTATTATGCAAATAATTCCCAGAAGACCCCAGAAGCCCAGATTGAAAGGGTGTCAGCCTCGTGTGGCTGCAAAGATATCCCCTGAGTCCTGCAGTAGAAGTCTGGCTTTCCTGAGGCACGGTGCTCAGGGAACTGCACTCAGAGTAGTGACCCATACAAAGGCCACCCTCATCTACCAGTGTGCTTGCCTCTGTCCACTTTTCCATGTACCTTGTACATGTACCTTTCGTTGACTTTGAAGCATCGTGAAAAGGAAGAGACCAAACAAAAAAACAAGCCTTGATTGCCTTGCTTGTCTTATTTCTGCTACTAGCGATCACTCTGCTGATCCCTTTTAGTAGAAGGGGCCGCTGCGCCTTGACTGGAAGCAGGGCAATCTCAGATTATGCAAACAGCTCATAGAGGCCCAGCCCGAGTAGGTGCCAGTCTCACACGTCTGCAAAGGCCTTCAATGAGGCTTTCAGCAGAAGTCAAGAGTTTACGAGTGACCATTCGCATGGAACTGGCAGGTGTGTTAAATCAAGCGCTCTACCGCAGTAATGCTGCTTGTCAAGCATTGGTAGTTCAGTGGTAGAATTCTCGCTTCCCAAGCGGGAGGCCCGGGTTCGATTCCCAGCCAATGCATGGCACTTTTGTAGACGTGTCTCTTGATATTTTAAAAGGCATGGGAAAAGAAAAATGGAAACGGTAGATAAGATGATTGCATTGCTTGTCTGTTTTCTGCGCAAAGAAAGCACTCTGCTGCCCTCTTTTAGCAGAAGATGGAACTGCAGTTTCAACTTAAGGCGGGAAACCTTCTATTATGCAAATAATTCCCAGAAGACCCCAGAAGCCCAGATTGAAAGGGTGTCAGCCTCGTGTGGCTGCAAAGATATCCCCTGAGTCCTGCGGTAGAAGTCTGGCTTTCCTGAGGCACGGTGCTCAGGGAACTGCACTCAGAGTAGCGACCCATACAAAGGCCACCCTCATCTACCAGTGTGCTTGCCTCTGTCCACTTTTCCTGTCTATAGAACCTAGCCGTTCGTGGCCAAGTGAGTGAGAAGGACTGCCAGGGCAGCGCAGCTCCCATTCACCCACCGGAGCTGGCGCCATCCTCATGTCACTGCAGTGCTCTGTTAAATCAGCTGCTCTGGGCTGCAATGGTCCAGAGCACTGTAGCGCCAGTGTGCAGCATGTAAGGCATTGGTGGTTCAGTGGTAGAATTCTCGCCTGCCACGCGGGAGGCCCGGGTTCGATTCCCGGCCAATGCATGAGCATTTTGCACATGTACCTTTCGTTGACTTTGAAGCATCGTGAAAAGGAAGAGACCAAAGAAAAAAACAAGCCTTGATTGCCTTGCTTGCCTTATTTCTGCTACTAGCGATCACTCTGCTGATCCCTTTTAGTAGAAGGGGCCGCTGCGCCTTGACTGGAAGCAGGGCAATCTCAGATTATGCAAAACGCTCATAGAGACCCAGCCCGAGTAGGTGCCAGTCTCACACGTCTGCAAAGGCCTTCAATGAGGCTTTCAGCAGAAGTCAAGAGTTTACGAGTGACCATTCGCATGGAACTGGCAGGTGTGTTAAATCAAGTGCTCTACCGCAGTAATGCTGCTTGTCAGGCATTGGTAGTTCAGTGGTAGAATTCTCACTTCCCAAGCGGGAGACCCGGGTTCGATTCCCGGCCAATGCATGGCACTTTTGTAGACGTGTCTCTTGATATTTTAAAAGGCATGGGAAAAGAAAAATGGAAACGGTAGATAAGATGATTGCATTGCTTGTCTGTTTTCTGCGCAAAGAAAGCACTCTGCTGCCCTCTTTTAGCAGAAGATGGAACGGCAGTTTCAACTTAAGGCGGGAAACCTATTATGCACATAATTCCCAGAAGACCCCAGAAGCCCAGATTGAAAGGGTGTCAGCCTCGTGTGGCTGCAAAGATATCCCCTGAGTCCTGCAGTAGAAGTCTGGCTTTCCTGAGGCACGGTGCTCAGGGAACTGCACTCAGAGTAGCGACCCATACAAAGGCCACCCTCATCTACCAGTGTGCTTGCCTCTGTCCACTTTTCCTGTCTATAGAACCTGGCCGTTCGTGGCCAAGTGAGTGAGAAGGACTGCCAGGGCAGCGCAGCTCCCATTCACCCACCGGAGCTGGCGCCATCCTCATGTCACTGCAGTGCTCTGTTAAATCAGCTGCTCTGGGCTGTAATGGTCCAGAGCACTGTAGCGCCAGTGTGCAGCATGTAAGGCATTGGTGGTTCAGTGGTAGAATTCTCGCCTGCCACGCGGGAGGCCCGGGTTCGATTCCCGGCCAATGCATGAGCGTTTTGCACATGTACCTTTCATTGACTTTGAAGCATCGTGAAAAGGAAGAGACCAAACAAAAACACAAGCCTTGATTGCCTTGCTTGCCTTATTTCTGCTACTAGCGATCACTCTGCTGATCCCTTTTAGTAGAAGGGGCCGCTGCGCCTTGACTGGAAGCAGGGCAATCTCAGATTATGCAAACAGCTCATAGAGGCCCAGCCCGAGTAGGTGCCAGTCTCACACGTCTGCAAAGGCCTTCAATGAGGCTTTCAGCAGAAGTCAAGAGTTTACGAGTGACCATTCGCATGGAACTGGCAGGTGTGTTAAATCAAGCGCTCTACCGCAGTAATGCTGCTTGTCAAGCATTGGTAGTTCAGTTGTAGAATTCTCGCTTCCCAAGCGGGAGGCCTGGGTTCGATTCCCGGCCAATGCATGGCACTTTTGTAGACGTGTCTCTTGATATTTTAAAAGGCATGGGAAAAGAAAAATGGAAACGGTAGATAAGATGATTGCATTGCTTGTCTGTTTTCTGCGCAAAGAAAGCACTCTGCTGCCCTCTTTTAGCAGAAGATGGAACTGCAGTTTCAACTTAAGGCGGGAAACCTTCTATTATGCAAATAATTCCCAGAAGACCCCAGAAGCCCAGATTGAAAGGGTGTCAGCCTCGTGTGGCTGCAAAGATATCCCCTGAGTCCTGCGGTAGAAGTCTGGCTTTCCTGAGGCACGGTGCTCAGGGAACTGCACTCAGAGTAGCGACCCATACAAAGGCCACCCTCATCTACCAGTGTGCTTGCCTCTGTCCACTTTTCCTGTCTATAGAACCTAGCCGTTCGTGGCCAAGTGAGTGAGAAGGACTGCCAGGGCAGCGCAGCTCCCATTCACCCACCGGAGCTGGCGCCATCCTCATGTCACTGCAGTGCTCTTTTAAATCAGCTGCTCTGGGCTGCAATGGTCCAGAGCACTGTAGCGCCAGTGTGCAGCATGTAAGGCATTGGTGGTTCAGTGGTAGAATTCTCGCCTGCCACGCGGGAGGCCCGGGTTCGATTCCTGGCCAATGCATGAGCATTTTGCACATGTACCTTTCGTTGACTTTGAAGCATCGTGAAAAGGAAGAGACCAAAGAAAAAAACAAGCCTTGATTGCCTTGCTTGCCTTATTTCTGCTACTAGCGATCACTCTGCTGATCCCTTTTAGTAGAAGGGGCCGCTGCGCCTTGACTGGAAGCAGGGCAATCTCAGATTATGCAAAACGCTCATAGAGGCCCAGCCCGAGTAGGTGCCAGTCTCACACGTCTGCAAAGGCCTTCAATGAGGCTTTCAGCAGAAGTCAAGAGTTTACGAGTGACCATTCGCATGGAACTGGCAGGTGTGTTAAATCAAGTGCTCTACCGCAGTAATGCTGCTTGTCAGGCATTGGTAGTTCAGTGGTAGAATTCTCACTTCCCAAGCGGGAGGCCCGGGTTCGATTCCCGGCCAATGCATGGCACTTTTGTAGACGTGTCTCTTGATATTTTAAAAGGCATGGGAAAAGAAAAATGGAAACGGTAGATAAGATGATTGCATTGCTTGTCTGTTTTCTGCGCAAAGAAAGCACTCTGCTGCCCTCTTTTAGCAGAAGATGGAACGGCAGTTTCAACTTAAGGCGGGAAACCTATTATGCACATAATTCCCAGAAGACCCCAGAAGCCCAGATTGAAAGGGTGTCAGCCTCGTGTGGCTGCAAAGATATCCCCTGAGTCCTGCAGTAGAAGTCTGGCTTTCCTGAGGCACGGTGCTCAGGGAACTGCACTCAGAGTAGCGACCCATACAAAGGCCACCCTCATCTACCAGTGTGCTTGCCTCTGTCCACTTTTCCTGTCTATAGAACCTGGCCGTTCGTGGCCAAGTGAGTGAGAAGGACTGCCAGGGCAGCGCAGCTCCCATTCACCCACCGGAGCTGGCGCCATCCTCATGTCACTGCAGTGCTCTGTTAAATCAGCTGCTCTGGCCTGCAATGGTCCAGAGCACTGTAGCGCCAGTGTGCAGCATGTAAGGCATTGGTGGTTCAGTGGTAGAATTCTCGCCTGCCACGCGGGAGGCCCGGGTTCGATTCCCGGCCAATGCATGAGCGTTTTGCACATGTACCTTTCGTTGACTTTGAAGCATCGTGAAAAGGAAGAGACCGAACAAAAAAACAAGCCTTGATTGCCTTGCTTGCCTTATTTCTGCTACTAGCGATCACTCTGCTGATCCCTTTTAGTAGAAGGGGCCGCTGCGCCTTGACTGGAAGCAGGGCAATCTCAGATTATGCAAACAGCTCATAGAGGCCCAGCCCGAGTAGGTGACAGTCTCACACGTCTGCAAAGGCCTTCAATGAGGCTTTCAGCAGAAGTCAAGAGTTTACGAGTGACCATTCGCATGGAACTGGCAGGTGTGTTAAATCAAGCGCTCTACCGCAGTAATGCTGCTTGTCAGGCATTGGTAGTTCAGTGGTAGAATTCTCGCTTCCCAAGTGGGAGGCCCGGGTTCGATTCCCGGCCAATGCATGGCACTTTTGTAGACGTGTCTCTTGATATTTTAAAAGGCATGGGAAAAGAAAAATGGAAACGGTAGATAAGATGATTGCATTGCTTGTCTGTTTTCTGCGCAAAGAAAGCACTCTGCTGCCCTCTTTTAGCAGAAGATGGAACTGCAGTTTCAACTTAAGGCGGGAAACCTTCTATTATGCAAATAATTCCCAGAAGACCCCAGAAGCCCAGATTGAAAGGGTGTCAGCCTCGTGTGGCTGCAAAGATATCCCCTGAGTCCTGCAGTAGAAGTCTGGCTTTCCTGAGGCACGGTGCTCAGGGAACTGCACTCAGAGTAGCGACCCATACAAAGTCTACCCTCATCTACCAGTGTGCTTGCCTCTGTCCACTTTTCCTGTCTATAGAACCTGGCCGTTCGTGGCCAAGTGAGTGAGAAGGACTGCCAGGGCAGCGCAGCTCCCATTCACCCACCGGAGCTGGCGCCATCCTCATGTCACTGCAGTGCTCTGTTAAATCAGCTGCTCTGGGCTGTAATGGTCCAGAGCACTGTAGCGCCAGTGTGCAGCATGTAAGGCATTGGTGGTTCAGTGGTAGAATTCTCGCCTGCCACGCGGGAGGCCCGGGTTCGATTCCCGGCCAATGCATGAGCGTTTTGCACATGTACCTTTCATTGACTTTGAAGCATCGTGAAAAGGAAGAGACCAAACAAAAAAACAAGCCTTGATTGCCTTGCTTGCCTTATTTCTGCTACTAGCGATCACTCTGCTGATCCCTTTTAGTAGAAGGGGCCGCTGCGCCTTGACTGGAAGCAGGGCAATCTCAGATTATGCAAACAGCTCATAGAGGCCCAGCCCGAGTAGGTGCCAGTCTCACACGTCTGCAAAGGCCTTCAATGAGGCTTTCAGCAGAAGTCAAGAGTTTACGAGTGACCATTCACATGGAACTGGCATGTGTGTTAAATCAAGCGCTCTACGGCAGTAATGCTGCTTGTCAAGCATTGGTAGTTCAGTGGTAGAATTCTCGCTTCCCAAGCGGGAGGCCCGGGTTCGATTCCCGGCCAATGCATGGCACTTTTGTAGACGTGTCTCTTGATATTTTAAAAGGCATGGGAAAAGAAAAATGGAAACGGTAGATAAGATGATTGCATTGCTTGTCTGTTTTCTGCGCAAAGAAAGCACTCTGCTGCCCTCTTTTAGCAGAAGATGGAACTGCAGTTTCAACTTAAGGCGGTAAACCTTCTATTATGCAAATAATTCCCAGAAGACCCCAGAAGCCCAGATTGAAAGGGTGTCAGCCTCGTGTGGCTGCAAAGATATCCCCTGAGTCCTGCGGTAGAAGTCTGGCTTTCCTGAGGCACGGTGCTCAGGGAACTGCACTCAGAGTAGCGACCCATACAAAGGCCACCCTCATCTACCAGTGTGCTTGCCTCTGTCGACTTTTCCTGTCTATAGAACCTGGCCGTTCGTGGCCAAGTGAGTGAGAAGGACTGCCAGGGCAGCGCAGCTCCCATTCACCCACCGGAGCTGGCGCCATCCTCATGTCACTGCAGTGCTCTGTTAAATCAGCTGCTCTGGGCTGAAATGGTCCAGAGCACTGTAGCGCCAGTGTGCAGCATGTAAGGCATTGGTGGTTCAGTGGTAGAATTCTCGCCTGCCACGCGGGAGGCCCGGGTTCGATTCCCGGCCAATGCATGAGCGTTTTGCACATGTACCTTTCGTTGACTTTGAAGCATCGTGAAAAGGAAGAGACCAAACAAAAAAAACAAGCCTTGATTGCCTTGCTTGCCTTATTTCTGCTACTAGCGATCACTCTGCTGATCCCTTTTAGAAGAAGGGGCCGCTGCGCCTTGACTGGAAGCAGGGCAATCTCAGATTATGCAAACAGCTCATAGAGGCCCAGCCCGAGTAGGTGCCAGTCTCACACGTCTGCAAAGGCCTTCAATGAGGCTTTCAGCAGAAGTCAAGAGTTTACGAGTGACCATTCGCATGGAACTGGCAGGTGTGTTAAATCAAGCGCTCTACCGCAGTAATGCTGCTTGTCAGGCATTGGTAGTTCAGTGGTAGAATTCTCGCTTCCCAAGCGGGAGGCCCGGGTTCGATTCCCGGCCAATGCATGGCACTTTTGTAGACGTGTCTCTTGATATTTTAAAAGGCATGGGAAAAGAAAAATGGAAACGGTAGATAAGATGATTGCATTGCTTGTCTGTTTTCTGCGCAAAGAAAGCACTCTGCTGCCCTCTTTTAGCAGAAGATGGAACTGCAGTTTCAACTTAAGGCGGGAAACCTTCTATTATGCAAATAATTCCCAGAAGACCCCAGAAGCCCAGATTGAAAGGGTGTCAGCCTCGTGTGGCTGCAAAGATATCCCCTGAGTCCTGCAGTAGAAGTCTGGCTTTCCTGAGGCACGGTGCTCAGGGAACTGCACTCAGAGTAGCGACCCATACAAAGGCCACCCTCATCTACCAGTGTGCTTGCCTCTGTCCACTTTTCCTGTCTATAGAACCTGGCCGTTCGTGGCCAAGTGAGTGAGAAGGACTGCCAGGGCAGCGCAGCTCCCATTCACCCACCGGAGCTGGCGCCATCCTCATGTCACTGCAGTGCTCTGTTAAATCAGCTGCTCTGGGCTGTAATGGTCCAGAGCACTGTAGCGCCAGTGTGCAGCATGTAAGGCATTGGTGGTTCAGTGGTAGAATTCTCGCCTGCCACGCGGGAGGCCCGGGTTCGATTCCCGGCCAATGCATGAGCGTTTTGCACATGTACCTTTCATTGACTTTGAAGCATCGTGAAAAGGAAGAGACCAAACAAAAAAACAAGCCTTGATTGCCTTGCTTGCCTTATTTCTGCTACTAGCGATCACTCTGCTGATCCCTTTTAGTAGAAGGGGCCGCTGCGCCTTGACTGGAAGCAGGGCAATCTCAGATTATGCAAACAGCTCATAGAGGCCCAGCCCGAGTAGGTGCCAGTCTCACACGTCTGCAAAGGCCTTCAATGAGGCTTTCAGCAGAAGTCAAGAGTTTACGAGTGACCATTCGCATGGAACTGGCAGGTGTGTTAAATCAAGCGCTCTACCGCAGTAATGCTGCTTGTCAAGCATTGGTAGTTCAGTGGTAGAATTCTCGCTTCCCAAGCGGGAGGCCCGGGTTCGATTCCCGGCCAATGCATGGCACTTTTGTAGACGTGTCTCTTGATATTTTAAAAGGCATGGGAAAAGAAAAATGGAAACGGTAGATAAGATGATTGCATTGCTTGTCTGTTTTCTGCGCAAAGAAAGCACTCTGCTGCCCTCTTTTAGCAGAAGATGGAACTGCAGTTTCAACTTAAGGCGGGAAACCTTCTATTATGCAAATAATTCCCAGAAGACCCCAGAAGCCCAGATTGAAAGGGTGTCAGCCTCGTGTGGCTGCAAAGATATCCCCTGAGTCCTGCGGTAGAAGTCTGGCTTTCCTGAGGCACGGTGCTCAGGGAACTGCACTCAGAGTAGCGACCCATACAAAGGCCACCCTCATCTACCAGTGTGCTTGCCTCTGTCGACTTTTCCTGTCTATAGAACCTGGCCGTTCGTGGCCAAGTGAGTGAGAAGGACTGCCAGGGCAGCGCAGCTCCCATTCACCCACCGGAGCTGGCGCCATCCTCATGTCACTGCAGTGCTCTGTTAAATCAGCTGCTCTGGGCTGAAATGGTCCAGAGCACTGTAGCGCCAGTGTGCAGCATGTAAGGCATTGGTGGTTCAGTGGTAGAATTCTCGCCTGCCACGCGGGAGGCCCGGGTTCGATTCCCGGCCAATGCATGAGCGTTTTGCACATGTACCTTTCGTTGACTTTGAAGCATCGTGAAAAGGAAGAGACCAAACAAAAAAAACAAGCCTTGATTGCCTTGCTTGCCTTATTTCTGCTACTAGCGATCACTCTGCTGATCCCTTTTAGAAGAAGGGGCCGCTGCGCCTTGACTGGAAGCAGGGCAATCTCAGATTATGCAAACAGCTCATAGAGGCCCAGCCCGAGTAGGTGCCAGTCTCACACGTCTGCAAAGGCCTTCAATGAGGCTTTCAGCAGAAGTCAAGAGTTTACGAGTGACCATTCGCATGGAACTGGCAGGTGTGTTAAATCAAGTGCTCTACCGCAGTAATGCTGCTTGTCAGGCATTGGTAGTTCAGTGGTAGAATTCTCACTTCCCAAGCGGGAGGCCCGGGTTCGATTCCCGGCCAATGCATGGCACTTTTGTAGACGTGTCTCTTGATATTTTAAAAGGCATGGGAAAAGAAAAATGGAAACGGTAGATAAGATGATTGCATTGCTTGTCTGTTTTCTGCGCAAAGAAAGCACTCTGCTGCCCTCTTTTAGCAGAAGATGGAACGGCAGTTTCAACTTAAGGCGGGAAACCTATTATGCACATAATTCCCAGAAGACCCCAGAAGCCCAGATTGAAAGGGTGTCAGCCTCGTGTGGCTGCAAAGATATCCCCTGAGTCCTGCAGTAGAAGTCTGGCTTTCCTGAGGCACGGTGCTCAGGGAACTGCACTCAGAGTAGCGACCCATACAAAGGCCACCCTCATCTACCAGTGTGCTTGCCTCTGTCCACTTTTCCTGTCTATAGAACCTGGCCGTTCGTGGCCAAGTGAGTGAGAAGGACTGCCAGTGCAGCGCAGCTCCCATTCACCCACCGGAGCTGGCGCCATCCTCATGTCACTGCAGTGCTCTGTTAAATCAGCTGCTCTGGCCTGCAATGGTCCAGAGCACTGTAGCGCCAGTGTGCAGCATGTAAGGCATTGGTGGTTCAGTGGTAGAATTCTCGCCTGCCACGCGGGAGGCCCGGGTTCGATTCCCGGCCAATGCATGAGCGTTTTGCACATGTACCTTTCGTTGACTTTGAAGCATCGTGAAAAGGAAGAGACCGAACAAAAAAACAAGCCTTGATTGCCTTGCTTGCCTTATTTCTGCTACTAGCGATCACTCTGCTGATCCCTTTTAGTAGAAGGGGCCGCTGCGCCTTGACTGGAAGCAGGGCAATCTCAGATTATGCAAACAGCTCATAGAGGCCCAGCCCGAGTAGGTGACAGTCTCACACGTCTGCAAAGGCCTTCAATGAGGCTTTCAGCAGAAGTCAAGAGTTTACGAGTGACCATTCGCATGGAACTGGCAGGTGTGTTAAATCAAGTGCTCTACCGCAGTAATGCTGCTTGTCAGGCATTGGTAGTTCAGTGGTAGAATTCTCGCTTCCCAAGCGGGAGGCCCGGGTTCGATTCCCGGCCAATGCATGGCACTTTTGTAGACGTGTCTCTTGATATTTTAAAAGGCATGGGAAAAGAAAAATGGAAACGGTAGATAAGATGATTGCATTGCTTGTCTGTTTTCTGCGCAAAGAAAGCACTCTGCTGCCCTCTTTTAGCAGAAGATGGAACTGCAGTTTCAACTTAAGGCGGGAAACCTTCTATTATGCAAATAATTCCCAGAAGACCCCAGAAGCCCAGATTGAAAGGGTGTCAGCCTCGTGTGGCTGCAAAGATATCCCCTGAGTCCTGCAGTAGAAGTCTGGCTTTCCTGAGGCACGGTGCTCAGGGAACTGCACTCAGAGTAGCGACCCATACAAAGTCCACCCTCATCTACCAGTGTGCTTGCCTCTGTCCACTTTTCCTGTCTATAGAACCTGGCCGTTCGTGGCCAAGTGAGTGAGAAGGACTGCCAGGGCAGCGCAGCTCCCATTCACCCACCGGAGCTGGCGCCATCCTCATGTCACTGCAGTGCTCTGTTAAATCAGCTGCTCTGGGCTGTAATGGTCCAGAGCACTGTAGCGCCAGTGTGCAGCATGTAAGGCATTGGTGGTTCAGTGGTAGAATTCTCGCCTGCCACGCGGGAGGCCCGGGTTCGATTCCCGGCCAATGCATGAGCGTTTTGCACATGTACCTTTCATTGACTTTGAAGCATCGTGAAAAGGAAGAGACCAAACAAAAAAACAAGCCTTGATTGCCTTGCTTGCCTTATTTCTGCTACTAGCGATCACTCTGCTGATCCCTTTTAGTAGAAGGGGCCGCTGCGCCTTGACTGGAAGCAGGGCAATCTCAGATTATGCAAACAGCTCATAGAGGCCCAGCCCGAGTAGGTGCCAGTCTCACACGTCTGCAAAGGCCTTCAATGAGGCTTTCAGCAGAAGTCAAGAGTTTACGAGTGACCATTCGCATGGAACTGGCATGTGTGTTAAATCAAGCGCTCTACGGCAGTAATGCTGCTTGTCAAGCTTTGGTAGTTCAGTGGTAGAATTCTCGCTTCCCAAGCGGGAGGCCCGGGTTCGATTCCCGGCCAATGCATGGCACTTTTGTAGACGTGTCTCTTGATATTTTAAAAGGCATGGGAAAAGAAAAATGGAAACGGTAGATAAGATGATTGCATTGCTTGTCTGTTTTCTGCGCAAAGAAAGCACTCTGCTGCCCTCTTTTAGCAGAAGATGGAACTGCAGTTTCAACTTAAGGCGGGAAACCTTCTATTATGCAAATAATTCCCAGAAGACCCCAGAAGCCCAGATTGAAAGGGTGTCAGCCTCGTGTGGCTGCAAAGATATCCCCTGAGTCCTGCGGTAGAAGTCTGGCTTTCCTGAGGCATGGTGCTCAGGGAACTGCACTCAGAGTAGCGACCCATACAAAGGCCACCCTCATCTACCAGTGTGCTTGCCTCTGTCGACTTTTCCTGTCTATAGAACCTGGCCGTTCGTGGCCAAGTGAGTGAGAAGGACTGCCAGGGCAGCACAGCTCCCATTCACCCACCGGAGCTGGCGCCATCCTCATGTCACTGCAGTGCTCTGTTAAATCAGCTGCTCTGGGCTGAAATGGTCCAGAGCACTGTAGCGCCAGTGTGCAGCATGTAAGGCATTGGTGGTTCAGTGGTAGAATTCTCGCCTGCCACGCGGGAGGCCCGGGTTCGATTCCCGGCCAATGCATGAGCGTTTTGCACATGTACCTTTCGTTGACTTTGAAGCATCGTGAAAAGGAAGAGACCAAACAAAAAAAACAAGCCTTGATTGCCTTGCTTGCCTTATTTCTGCTACTAGCGATCACTCTGCTGATCCCTTTTAGAAGAAGGGGCCGCTGCGCCTTGACTGGAAGCAGGGCAATCTCAGATTATGCAAACAGCTCATAGAGGCCCAGCCCGAGTAGGTGCCAGTCTCACACGTCTGCAAAGGCCTTCAATGAGGCTTTCAGCAGAAGTCAAGAGTTTACGAGTGACCATTCGCATGGAACTGGCAGGTGTGTTAAATCAAGCGCTCTACCGCAGTAATGCTGCTTGTCAGGCATTGGTAGTTCAGTGGTAGAATTCTCGCTTCCCAAGCGGGAGGCCCGGGTTCGATTCCCGGCCAATGCATGGCACTTTTGTAGACGTGTCTCTTGATATTTTAAAAGGCATGGGAAAAGAAAAATGGAAACGGTAGATAAGATGATTGCATTGCTTGTCTGTTTTCTGCGCAAAGAAAGCACTCTGCTGCCCTCTTTTAGCAGAAGATGGAACTGCAGTTTCAACTTAAGGCGGGAAACCTTCTATTATGCAAATAATTCCCAGAAGACCCCAGAAGCCCAGATTGAAAGGGTGTCAGCCTCGTGTGGCTGCAAAGATATCCCCTGAGTCCTGCAGTAGAAGTCTGGCTTTCCTGAGGCACGGTGCTCAGGGAACTGCACTCAGAGTAGCGACCCATACAAAGGCCACCCTCATCTACCAGTGTGCTTGCCTCTGTCCACTTTTCCTGTCTATAGAACCTGGCCGTTCGTGGCCAAGTGAGTGAGAAGGACTGCCAGGGCAGCGCAGCTCCCATTCACCCACCGGAGCTGGCGCCATCCTCATGTCACTGCAGTGCTCTGTTAAATCAGCTGCTCTGGGCTGTAATGGTCCAGAGCACTGTAGCGCCAGTGTGCAGCATGTAAGGCATTGGTGGTTCAGTGGTAGAATTCTCGCCTGCCACGCGGGAGGCCCGGGTTCGATTCCCGGCCAATGCATGAGCGTTTTGCACATGTACCTTTCATTGACTTTGAAGCATCGTGAAAAGGAAGAGACCAAACAAAAAAACAAGCCTTGATTGCCTTGCTTGCCTTATTTCTGCTACTAGCGATCACTCTGCTGATCCCTTTTAGTAGAAGGGGCCGCTGCGCCTTGACTGGAAGCAGGGCAATCTCAGATTATGCAAACAGCTCATAGAGGCCCAGCCCGAGTAGGTGCCAGTCTCACACGTCTGCAAAGGCCTTCAATGAGGCTTTCAGCAGAAGTCAAGAGTTTACGAGTGACCATTCGCATGGAACTGGCATGTGTGTTAAATCAAGCGCTCTACGGCAGTAATGCTGCTTGTCAAGCTTTGGTAGTTCAGTGGTAGAATTCTCGCTTCCCAAGCGGGAGGCCCGGGTTCGATTCCCGGCCAATGCATGGCACTTTTGTAGACGTGTCTCTTGATATTTTAAAAGGCATGGGAAAAGAAAAATGGAAACGGTAGATAAGATGATTGCATTGCTTGTCTGTTTTCTGCGCAAAGAAAGCACTCTGCTGCCCTCTTTTAGCAGAAGATGGAACTGCAGTTTCAACTTAAGGCGGGAAACCTTCTATTATGCAAATAATTCCCAGAAGACCCCAGAAGCCCAGATTGAAAGGGTGTCAGCCTCGTGTGGCTGCAAAGATATCCCCTGAGTCCTGCGGTAGAAGTCTGGCTTTCCTGAGGCACGGTGCTCAGGGAACTGCACTCAGAGTAGCGACCCATACAAAGGCCACCCTCATCTACCAGTGTGCTTGCCTCTGTCGACTTTTCCTGTCTATAGAACCTGGCCGTTCGTGGCCAAGTGAGTGAGAAGGACTGCCAGGGCAGCACAGCTCCCATTCACCCACCGGAGCTGGCGCCATCCTCATGTCACTGCAGTGCTCTGTTAAATCAGCTGCTCTGGGCTGAAATGGTCCAGAGCACTGTAGCGCCAGTGTGCAGCATGTAAGGCATTGGTGGTTCAGTGGTAGAATTCTCGCCTGCCACGCGGGAGGCCCGGGTTCGATTCCCGGCCAATGCATGAGCGTTTTGCACATGTACCTTTCGTTGACTTTGAAGCATCGTGAAAAGGAAGAGACCAAACAAAAAAAACAAGCCTTGATTGCCTTGCTTGCCTTATTTCTGCTACTAGCGATCACTCTGCTGATCCCTTTTAGAAGAAGGGGCCGCTGCGCCTTGACTGGAAGCAGGGCAATCTCAGATTATGCAAACAGCTCATAGAGGCCCAGCCCGAGTAGGTGCCAGTCTCACACGTCTGCAAAGGCCTTCAATGAGGCTTTCAGCAGAAGTCAAGAGTTTACGAGTGACCATTCGCATGGAACTGGCAGGTGTGTTAAATCAAGCGCTCTACCGCAGTAATGCTGCTTGTCAGGCATTGGTAGTTCAGTGGTAGAATTCTCGCTTCCCAAGCGGGAGGCCCGGGTTCGATTCCCGGCCAATGCATGGCACTTTTGTAGACGTGTCTCTTGATATTTTAAAAGGCATGGGAAAAGAAAAATGGAAACGGTAGATAAGATGATTGCATTGCTTGTCTGTTTTCTGCGCAAAGAAAGCACTCTGCTGCCCTCTTTTAGCAGAAGATGGAACTGCAGTTTCAACTTAAGGCGGGAAACCTTCTATTATGCAAATAATTCCCAGAAGACCCCAGAAGCCCAGATTGAAAGGGTGTCAGCCTCGTGTGGCTGCAAAGATATCCCCTGAGTCCTGCAGTAGAAGTCTGGCTTTCCTGAGGCACGGTGCTCAGGGAACTGCACTCAGAGTAGCGACCCATACAAAGGCCACCCTCATCTACCAGTGTGCTTGCCTCTGTCCACTTTTCCTGTCTATAGAACCTGGCCGTTCGTGGCCAAGTGAGTGAGAAGGACTGCCAGGGCAGCGCAGCTCCCATTCACCCACCGGAGCTGGCGCCATCCTCATGTCACTGCAGTGCTCTGTTAAATCAGCTGCTCTGGGCTGTAATGGTCCAGAGCACTGTAGCGCCAGTGTGCAGCATGTAAGGCATTGGTGGTTCAGTGGTAGAATTCTCGCCTGCCACGCGGGAGGCCCGGGTTCGATTCCCGGCCAATGCATGAGCGTTTTGCACATGTACCTTTCATTGACTTTGAAGCATCGTGAAAAGGAAGAGACCAAACAAAAAAACAAGCCTTGATTGCCTTGCTTGCCTTATTTCTGCTACTAGCGATCACTCTGCTGATCCCTTTTAGTAGAAGGGGCCGCTGCGCCTTGACTGGAAGCAGGGCAATCTCAGATTATGCAAACAGCTCATAGAGGCCCAGCCCGAGTAGGTGCCAGTCTCACACGTCTGCAAAGGCCTTCAATGAGGCTTTCAGCAGAAGTCAAGAGTTTACGAGTGACCATTCGCATGGAACTGGCAGGTGTGTTAAATCAAGCGCTCTACCGCAGTAATGCTGCTTGTCACGCATTGGTAGTTCAGTGGTAGAATTCTCGCTTCCCAAGCGGGAGGCCCGGGTTCGATTCCCGGCCAATGCATGGCACTTTTGTAGACGTGTCTCTTGATATTTTAAAAGGCATGGGAAAAGAAAAATGGAAACGGTAGATAAAATGATTGCATTGCTTGTCTGTTTTCTGCGCAAAGAAAGCACTCTGCTGCCCTCTTTTAGCAGAAGATGGAACTGCAGTTTCAACTTAAGGCGGGAAACCTTCTATTATGCAAATAATTCCCAGAAGACCCCAGAAGCCCAGATTGAAAGGGTGTCAGCCTCGTGTGGCTGCAAAGATATCCCCTGAGTCCTGCGGTAGAAGTCTGGCTTTCCTGAGGCACGGTGCTCAGGGAACTGCACTCAGAGTAGCGACCCATACAAAGGCCACCCTCATCTACCAGTGTGCTTGCCTCTGTCGACTTTTCCTGTCTATAGAACCTGGCCGTTCGTGGCCAAGTGAGTGAGAAGGACTGCCAGGGCAGCGCAGCTCCCATTCACCCACCGGAGCTGGCGCCATCCTCATGTCACTGCAGTGCTCTGTTAAATCAGCTGCTCTGGGCTGAAATGGTCCAGAGCACTGTAGCGCCAGTGTGCAGCATGTAAGGCATTGGTGGTTCAGTGGTAGAATTCTCGCCTGCCACGCGGGAGGCCCGGGTTCGATTCCCGGCCAATGCATGAGCGTTTTGCACATGTACCTTTCGTTGACTTTGAAGCATCGTGAAAAGGAAGAGACCAAACAAAAAAAACAAGCCTTGATTGCCTTGCTTGCCTTATTTCTGCTACTAGCGATCACTCTGCTGATCCCTTTTAGAAGAAGGGGCCGCTGCGCCTTGACTGGAAGCAGGGCAATCTCAGATTATGCAAACAGCTCATAGAGGCCCAGCCCGAGTAGGTGCCAGTCTCACACGTCTGCAAAGGCCTTCAATGAGGCTTTCAGCAGAAGTCAAGAGTTTACGAGTGACCATTCGCATGGAACTGGCAGGTGTGTTAAATCAAGCGCTCTACCGCAGTAATGCTGCTTGTCAGGCATTGGTAGTTCAGTGGTAGAATTCTCGCTTCCCAAGCGGGAGGCCCGGGTTCGATTCCCGGCCAATGCATGGCACTTTTGTAGACGTGTCTCTTGATATTTTAAAAGGCATGGGAAAAGAAAAATGGAAACGGTAGATAAGATGATTGCATTGCTTGTCTGTTTTCTGCGCAAAGAAAGCACTCTGCTGCCCTCTTTTAGCAGAAGATGGAACTGCAGTTTCAACTTAAGGCGGGAAACCTTCTATTATGCAAATAATTCCCAGAAGACCCCAGAAGCCCAGATTGAAAGGGTGTCAGCCTCGTGTGGCTGCAAAGATATCCCCTGAGTCCTGCAGTAGAAGTCTGGCTTTCCTGAGGCACTGTGCTCAGGGAACTGCACTCAGAGTAGCGACCCATACAAAGGCCACCCTCATCTACCAGTGTGCTTGCCTCTGTCCA
Organism: Ambystoma mexicanum; assembly: GCF_040938575.1. NCBI lineage: Eukaryota > Metazoa > Chordata > Amphibia > Caudata > Ambystomatidae > Ambystoma > Ambystoma mexicanum. The sequence continues at coordinate 855,105 of NW_027182469.1, forward strand.
CTTTTCCTGTCTATAGAACCTGGCCGTTCGTGGCCAAGTGAGTGAGAAGGACTGCCAGGGCAGCGCAGCTCCCATTCACCCACCGGAGCTGGCGCCATCCTCATGTCACTGCAGTGCTCTGTTAAATCAGCTGCTCTGGCCTGCAATGGTCCAGAGCACTGTAGCGCCAGTGTGCAGCATGTAAGGCATTGGTGGTTCAGTGGTAGAATTCTCGCCTGCCACGCGGGAGGCCCGGGTTTGATTCCCGGCCAATGCATGGCACTTTTGTAGACGTGTCTCTTGATATTTTAAAAGGCATGGGAAAAGAAAAATGGAAACGGTAGATAAGATGATTGCATTGCTTGTCTGTTTTCTGCGCAAAGAAAGCACTCTGCTGCCCTCTTTTAGCAGAAGATGGAACTGCAGTTTCAACTTAAGGCGGGAAACCTTCTATTATGCAAATAATTCCCAGAAGACCCCAGAAGCCCAGATTGAAAGGGTGTCAGCCTCGTGTGGCTGCAAAGATATCCCCTGAGTCCTGCAGTAGAAGTCTGGCTTTCCTGAGGCACGGTGCTCAGGGAACTGCACTCAGAGTAGCGACCCATACAAAGTCCACCCTCATCTACCAGTGTGCTTGCCTCTGTCCACTTTTCCTGTCTATAGAACCTGGCCGTTCGTGGCCAAGTGAGTGAGAAGGACTGCCAGGGCAGCGCAGCTCCCATTCACCCACCGGAGCTGGCGCCATCCTCATGTCACTGCAGTGCTCTGTTAAATCAGCTGCTCTGGGCTGTAATGGTCCAGAGCACTGTAGCGCCAGTGTGCAGCATGTAAGGCATTGGTGGTTCAGTGGTAGAATTCTCGCCTGCCACGTGGGAGGCCCGGGTTCGATTCCCGGCCAATGCATGAGCGTTTTGCACATGTACCTTTCATTGACTTTGAAGCATCGTGAAAAGGAAGAGACCAAACAAAAAAACAAGCCTTGATTGCCTTGCTTGCCTTATTTCTGCTACTAGCGATCACTCTGCTGATCCCTTTTAGTAGAAGGGGCCGCTGCGCCTTGACTGGAAGCAGGGCAATCTCAGATTATGCAAACAGCTCATAGAGGCCCAGCCCGAGTAGGTGCCAGTCTCACACGTCTGCAAAGGCCTTCAATGAGGCTTGCAGCAGAAGTCAAGAGTTTACGAGTGACCATTCGCATGGAACTGGCATGTGTGTTAAATCAAGCGCTCTACGGCAGTAATGCTGCTTGTCAAGCATTGGTAGTTCAGTGGTAGAATTCTCGCTTCCCAAGCGGGAGGCCCGGGTTCGATTCCCGGCCAATGCATGGCACTTTTGTAGACGTGTCTCTTGATATTTTAAAAGGCATGGGAAAAGAAAAATGGAAACGGTAGATAAGATGATTGCATTGCTTGTCTGTTTTCTGCGCAAAGAAAGCACTCTGCTGCCCTCTTTTAGCAGAAGATGGAACTGCAGTTTCAACTTAAGGCGGGAAACCTTCTATTATGCAAATAATTCCCAGAAGACCCCAGAAGCCCAGATTGAAAGGGTGTCAGCCTCGTGTGGCTGCAAAGATATCCCCTGAGTCCTGCGGTAGAAGTCTGGCTTTCCTGAGGCACGGTGCTCAGGGAACTGCACTCAGAGTAGCGACCCATACAAAGGCCACCCTCATCTACCAGTGTGCTTGCCTCTGTCGACTTTTCCTGTCTATAGAACCTGGCCGTTCGTGGCCAAGTGAGTGAGAAGGACTGCCAGGGCAGCGCAGCTCCCATTCACCCACCGGAGCTGGCGCCATCCTCATGTCACTGCAGTGCTCTGTTAAATCAGCTGCTCTGGGCTGAAATGGTCCAGAGCACTGTAGCGCCAGTGTGCAGCATGTAAGGCATTGGTGGTTCAGTGGTAGAATTCTCGCCTGCCACGCGGGAGGCCCGGGTTCGATTCCCGGCCAATGCATGAGCGTTTTGCACATGTACCTTTCGTTGACTTTGAAGCATCGTGAAAAGGAAGAGACCAAACAAAAAAAACAAGCCTTGATTGCCTTGCTTGCCTTATTTCTGCTACTAGCGATCACTCTGCTGATCCCTTTTAGTAGAAGGGGCCGCTGCGCCTTGACTGGAAGCAGGGCAATCTCAGATTATGCAAACAGCTCATAGAGGCCCAGCCCGAGTAGGTGCCAGTCTCACACGTCTGCAAAGGCCTTCAATGAGGCTTTCAGCAGAAGTCAAGAGTTTACGAGTGACCATTCGCATGGAACTGGCAGGTGTGTTAAATCAAGCGCTCTACCGCAGTAATGCTGCTTGTCAAGCATTGGTAGTTCAGTGGTAAAATTCTCGCTTCCCAAGCGGGAGGCCCGGGTTCGATTCCCGGCCAATGCATGGCACTTTTGTAGACGTGTCTCTTGATATTTTAAAAGGCATGGGAAAAGAAAAATGGAAACGGTAGATAAGATGATTGCATTGCTTGTCTGTTTTCTGCGCAAAGAAAGCACTCTGCTGCCCTCTTTTAGCAGAAGATGGAACTGCAGTTTCAACTTAAGGCGGGAAACCTTCTATTATGCAAATAATTCCCAGAAGACCCCAGAAGCCCAGATTGAAAGGGTGTCAGCCTCGTGTGGCTGCAAAGATATCCCCTGAGTCCTGCGGTAGAAGTCTGGCTTTCCTGAGGCACGGTGCTCAGGGAACTGCACTCAGAGTAGCGACCCATACAAAGGCCACCCTCATCTACCAGTGTGCTTGCCTCTGTCGACTTTTCCTGTCTATAGAACCTGGCCGTTCGTGGCCAAGTGAGTGAGAAGGACTGCCAGGGCAGCGCAGCTCCCATTCACCCACCGGAGCTGGCGCCATCCTCATGTCACTGCAGTGCTCTGTTAAATCAGCTGCTCTGGGCTGAAATGGTCCAGAGCACTGTAGCGCCAGTGTGCAGCATGTAAGGCATTGGTGGTTCAGTGGTAGAATTCTCGCCTGCCACGCGGGAGGCCCGGGTTCGATTCCCGGCCAATACATGAGCGTTTTGCACATGTACCTTTCGTTGACTTTGAAGCATCGTGAAAAGGAAGAGACCAAACAAAAAAAACAAGCCTTGATTGCCTTGCTTGCCTTATTTCTGCTACTAGCGATCACTCTGCTGATCCCTTTTAGAAGAAGGGGCCGCTGCGCCTTGACTGGAAGCAGGGCAATCTCAGATTATGCAAACAGCTCATAGAGGCCCAGCCCGAGTAGGTGCCAGTCTCACACGTCTGCAAAGGCCTTCAATGAGGCTTTCAGCAGAAGTCAAGAGTTTACGAGTGACCATTCGCATGGAACTGGCAGGTGTGTTAAATCAAGCGCTCTACCGCAGTAATGCTGCTTGTCAGGCATTGGTAGTTCAGTGGTAGAATTCTCGCTTCCCAAGCGGGAGGCCCGGGTTCGATTCCCGGCCAATGCATGGCACTTTTGTAGACGTGTCTCTTGATATTTTAAAAGGCATGGGAAAAGAAAAATGGAAACGGTAGATAAGATGATTGCATTGCTTGTCTGTTTTCTGCGCAAAGAAAGCACTCTGCTGCCCTCTTTTAGCAGAAGATGGAACTGCAGTTTCAACTTAAGGCAGGAAACCTTCTATTATGCAAATAATTCCCAGAAGACCCCAGAAGCCCAGATTGAAAGGGTGTCAGCCTCGTGTGGCTGCAAAGATATCCCCTGAGTCCTGCAGTAGAAGTCTGGCTTTCCTGAGGCACGGTGCTCAGGGAACTGCACTCAGAGTAGCGACCCATACAAAGGCCACCCTCATCTACCAGTGTGCTTGCCTCCGTCCACTTTTCCTGTCTATAGAACCTGGCCGTTCGTGGCCAAGTGAGTGAGAAGGACTGCCAGGGCAGCGCAGCTCCCATTCACCCACCGGAGCTGGCGCCATCCTCATGTCACTGCAGTGCTCTGTTAAATCAGCTGCTCTGGGCTGCAATGGTCCAGAGCACTGTAGCGCCAGTGTGCAGCATGTAAGGCATTGGTGGTTCAGTGGTAGAATTCTCGCCTGCCACGCGGGAGGCCCGGGTTCGATTCCCGGCCAATGCATGAGCGTTTTGCACATGTACCTTTCGTTGACTTTGAAGCATCGTGAAAAGGAAGAGACCGAACAAAAAAACAAGCCTTGATTGCCTTGCTTGCCTTATTTCTGCTACTAGCGATCACTCTGCTGATCCCTTTTAGTAGAAGGGGCCGCTGCGCCTTGACTGGAAGCAGGGCAATCTCAGATTATGCAAACAGCTCATAGAGGCCCAGCCCGAGTAGGTGCCAGTCTCACACGTCTGCAAAGGCCTTCAATGAGGCTTTCAGCAGAAGTCAAGAGTTTACGAGTGACCATTCGCATGGAACTGGCAGGTGTGTTAAATCAAGTGCTCTACCGCAGTAATGCTGCTTGTCAGGCATTGGTAGCTCAGTGGTAGAATTCTCGCTTCCCAAGTGGGAGGCCCGGGTTCGATTCCCGGCCAATGCATGGCACTTTTGTAGACGTGTCTCTTGATATTTTAAAAGGCATGGGAAAAGAAAAATGGAAACGGTAGATAAGATGATTGCATTGCTTGTCTGTTTTCTGCGCAAAGAAAGCACTCTGCTGCCCTCTTTTAGCAGAAGATGGAACGGCAGTTTCAACTTAAGGCGGGAAACCTATTATGCAAATAATTCCCAGAAGACCCCAGAAGCCCAGATTGAAAGGGTGTCAGCCTTGTGTGGCTGCAAAGATATCCCCTGAGTCCTGCGGTAGAAGTCTGGCTTTCCTGAGGCACGGTGCTCAGGGAACTGCACTCAGAGTAGCGACCCATACAAAGGCCACCCTCATCTACCAGTGTGCTTGCCTCTGTCCACTTTTCCTGTCTATAGAACCTGGCCGTTCGTGGCCAAGTGAGTGAGAAGGACTGCCAGGGCAGCGCAGCTCCCATTCACCCACCGGAGCTGGCGCCATCCTCATGTCACTGCAGTGCTCTGTTAAATCAGCTGCTCTGGCCTGCAATGGTCCAGAGCACTGTAGCGCCAGTGTGCAGCATGTAAGGCATTGGTGGTTCAGTGGTAGAATTCTCGCCTGCCACGCGGGAGGCCCGGGTTTGATTCCCGGCCAATGCATGGCACTTTTGTAGACGTGTCTCTTGATATTTTAAAAGGCATGGGATAAGAAAAATGGAAACGGTAGATAAGATGATTGCATTGCTTGTCTGTTTTCTGCGCAAAGAAAGCACTCTGCTGCCCTCTTTTAGCAGAAGATGGAACTGCAGTTTCAACTTAAGGCGGGAAACCTTCTATTATGCAAATAATTCCCAGAAGACCCCAGAAGCCCAGATTGAAAGGGTGTCAGCCTCGTGTGGCTGCAAAGATATCCCCTGAGTCCTGCGGTAGAAGTCTGGCTTTCCTGAGGCACGGTGCTCAGGGAACTGCACTCAGAGTAGTGACCCATACAAAGGCCACCCTCATCTACCAGTGTGCTTGCCTCTGTCCACTTTTCCTGTCTATAGAACCTGGCCGTTCGTGGCCGTTCGTGGCCAAGTGAGTGAGAAGGACTGCCAGGGCAGCGCAGCTCCCATTCACCCACCGGAGCTGGCGCCATCCTCATGTCACTGCAGTGCTCTGTTAAATCAGCTGCTCTGGGCTGCAATGGTCCAGAGCACTGTAGCGCCAGTGTGCAGCATGTAAGGCATTGGTGGTTCAGTGGTAGAATTCTCGCCTGCCACGCGGGAGGCCCGGGTTCGATTCCCGGCCAATGCATGAGCGTTTTGCACATGTACCTTTCGTTGACTTTGAAGCATCGTGAAAAGGAAGAGACCGAACAAAAAAACAAGCCTTGATTGCCTTGCTTGCCTTATTTCTGCTACTAGCGATCACTCTGCTGATCCCTTTTAGTAGAAGGGGCCGCTGCGCCTTGACTGGAAGCAGGGCAATCTCAGATTATGCAAACAGCTCATAGAGGCCCAGCCCAAGTAGGTGCCAGTCTCACACGTCTGCAAAGGCCTTCAATGAGGCTTTCAGCAGAAGTCAAGAGTTTACGAGTGACCATTCGCATGGAACTGGCAGGTGTGTTAAATCAAGTGCTCTACCGCAGTATTGCTGCTTGTCAGGCATTGGTAGCTCAGTGGTAGAATTCTCGCTTCCCAAGCGGGAGACCCGGGTTCGATTCCCGGCCAATGCATGGCACTTTTGTAGACGTGTCTCTTGATATTTTAAAAGGCATGGGAAAAGAAAAATGGAAACGGTAGATAAGATGATTGCATTGCTTGTCTGTTTTCTGCGCAAAGAAAGCACTCTGCTGCCCTCTTTTAGCAGAAGATGGAACGGCAGTTTCAACTTAAGGCGGGAAACCTATTATGCAAATATTTCCCAGAAGACCCCAGAAGCCCAGATTGAAAGGGTGTCAGCCTTGTGTGGCTGCAAAGATATCCCCTGAGTCCTGCGTTAGAAGTCTGGCTTTCCTGAGGCACGGTGCTCAGGGAACTGCACTCAGAGTAGCGACCCATACAAAGGCCACCCTCATCTACCAGTGTGCTTGCCTCTGTCCACTTTTCCTGTCTATAGAACCTGGCCGTTCGTGGCCAAGTGAGTGAGAAGGACTGCCAGGGCAGCGCAGCTCCCATTCACCCACCGGAGCTGGCGCCATCCTCATGTCACTGCAGTGCTCTGTTAAATCAGCTGCTCTGGGCTGCAATGGTCCAGAGCACTGTAGCGCCAGTGTGCAGCATGTAAGGCATTGGTGGTTCGGTGGTAGAATTCTCGCCTGCCACGCGGGAGGCCCGGGTTCGATTCCCGGCCAATGCATGAGCGTTTTGCACATATACCTTTCGTTGACTTTGAAGCATCGTGAAAAGGAAGAGACCGAACAAAAAAACAAGCCTTGATTGCCTTGCTTGCCTTATTTCTGCTACTAGCGATCACTCTGCTGATCCCTTTTAGTAGAAGGGGCCGCTGCGCCTTGACTGGAAGCAGGGCAATCTCAGATTATGCAAAACACTCATAGAGGCCCAGCCCGAGTAGGTGCCAGTCTCACACGTCTGCAAAGGCCTTCAATGAGGCTTTCAGCAGAAGTCAAGAGTTTACGAGTGACCATTCGCATGGAACTGGCAGGTGTGTTAAATCAAGCGCTCTACCGCAGTAATGCTGCTTGTCAAGCATTGGTAGTTCAGTGGTAGAATTCTCGCTTCCCAAGCGGGAGGCCCGGGTTCGATTCCCGGCCAATGCATGGCACTTTTGTAGATGTGTCTCTTGATATTTTAAAAGGCATGGGAAAAGAAAAATGGAAACGGTAGATAAGATGATTGCATTGCTTGTCTGTTTTCTGCGCAAAGAAAGCAATCTGCTGCCCTCTTTTAGCAGAAGATGGAACTGCAGTTTCAACTTAAGGCGGGAAACCTTCTATTATGCAAATAATTCCCAGAAGACCCCAGAAGCCCAGATTGAAAGGGTGTCAGCCTCGTGTGGCTGCAAAGATATCCCCTGAGTCCTGCGGTAGAAGTCTGGCTTTCCTGAGGCACGGTGCTCAGGGAACTGCACTCAGAGTAGCGACCCATACAAAGGCCACCCTCATCTACCAGTGTGCTTGCCTCTGTCCACTTTTCCTGTCTATAGAACCTGGCCGTTCGTGGCCAAGTGAGTGAGAAGGACTGCCAGGGCAGCGCAGCTCCCATTCACCCACCGGAGCTGGCGCCATCCTCATGTCACTGCAGTGCTCTGTTAAATCAGCTGCTCTGGGCTGTAATGGTCCAGAGCACTGTAGCGCCAGTGTGCAGCATGTAAGGCATTGGTGGTTCAGTGGTAGAATTCTCGCCTGCCACGCGGGAGGCCCGGGTTCGATTCCCGGCCAATGCATGAGCGTTTTGCACATGTACCTTTCATTGACTTTGAAGCATCGTGAAAAGGAAGAGACCAAACAAAAAAACAAGCCTTGATTGCCTTGCTTGCCTTATTTCTGCTACTAGCGATCACTCTGCTGATCCCTTTTAGTAGAAGGGGCCGCTGCGCCTTGACTGGAAGCAGGGCAATCTCAGATTATGCAAACAGCTCATAGAGGCCCAGCCCGAGTAGGTGCCAGTCTCACACGTCTGCAAAGGCCTTCAATGAGGCTTTCAGCAGAAGTCAAGAGTTTACGAGTGACCTTTCGCATGGAACTGGCAGGTGTGTTAAATCAAGCGCTCTACCGCAGTAATGCTGCTTGTCAAGCATTGGTAGTTCAGTGGTAGAATTCTCGCTTCCCAAGCGGGAGGCCCGGGTTCGATTCCCGGCCAATGCATGGCACTTTTGTAGACGTGTCTCTTGATATTTTAAAAGGCATGGGAAAAGAAAAATGGAAACGGTAGATAAGATGATTGCATTGCTTGTCTGTTTTCTGCGCAAAGAAAGCACTCTGCTGCCCTCTTTTAGCAGAAGATGGAACTGCAGTTTCAACTTAAGGCGGGAAACCTTCTATTATGCAAATAATTCCCAGAAGACCCCAGAAGCCCAGATTGAAAGGGTGTCAGCCTCGTGTGGCTGCAAAGATATCCCCTGAGTCCTGCGGTAGAAGTCTGGCTTTCCTGAGGCACGGTGCTCAGGGAACTGCACTCAGAGTAGCGACCCATACAAAGGCCACCCTCATCTACCAGTGTGCTTGCCTCTGTCCACTTTTCCTGTCTATAGAACCTGGCCGTTCGTGGCCGTTCGTGGCCAAGTGAGTGAGAAGGACTGCCAGGGCAGCGCAGCTCCCATTCACCCACCGGAGCTGGCGCCATCCTCATGTCACTGCAGTGCTCTGTTAAATCAGCTGCTCTGGGCTGCAATGGTCCAGAGCACTGTAGCGCCAGTGTGCAGCATGTAAGGCATTGGTGGTTCAGTGGTAGAATTCTCGCCTGCCACGCGGGAGGCCCGGGTTCAATTCCCGGCCAATGCATGAGCGTTTTGCACATGTACCTTTCGTTGACTTTGAAGCATCGTGAAAAGGAAGAGACCAAACAAAAAAACAAGCCTTGATTGCCTTGCTTGCCTTATTTCTGCTACTAGCGATCACTCTGCTGATCCCTTTTAGTAGAAGGGGCCGCTGCGCCTTGACTGGAAGCAGGGCAATCTCAGATTATGCAAACAGCTCATAGAGGCCCAGCCCGAGTAGGTGCCAGTCTCACACGTCTGCAAAGGCCTTCAATGAGGCTTTCAGCAGAAGTCAAGAGTTTACGAGTGACCATTCGCATGGAACTGGCAGGTGTGTTAAATCAAGCGCTCTACCGCAGTAATGCTGCTTGTCAAGCATTGGTAGTTCAGTGGTAGAATTCTCGCTTCCCAAGCGGGAGGCCTGGGTTCGATTCCCAGCCAATGCATGGCACTTTTGTAGACGTGTCTCTTGATATTTTAAAAGGCATGGGAAAAGAAAAATGGAAACGGTAGATAAGATGATTGCATTGCTTGTCTGTTTTCTGCGCAAAGAAAGCACTCTGCTGCCCTCTTTTAGCAGAAGATGGAACTGCAGTTTCAACTTAAGGCGGGAAACCTTCTATTATGCAAATAATTCCCAGAAGACCCCAGAAGCCCAGATTGAAAGGGTGTCAGCCTCGTGTGGCTGCAAAGATATCCCCTGAGTCCTGCGGTAGAAGTCTGGCTTTCCTGAGGCACGGTGCTCAGGGAACTGCACTCAGAGTAGCGACCCATACAAAGGCCACCCTCATCTACCAGTGTGCTTGCCTCTGTCCACTTTTCCTGTCTATAGAACCTAGCCGTTCGTGGCCAAGTGAGTGAGAAGGACTGCCAGGGCAGCGCAGCTCCCATTCACCCACCGGAGCTGGCGCCATCCTCATGTCACTGCAGTGCTCTGTTAAATCAGCTGCTCTGGGCTGCAATGGTCCAGAGCACTGTAGCGCCAGTGTGCAGCATGTAAGGCATTGGTGGTTCAGTGGTAGAATTCTCGCCTGCCACGCGGGAGGCCCGGGTTCGATTCCCGGCCAATGCATGAGCATTTTGCACATGTACCTTTCGTTGACTTTGAAGCATCGTGAAAAGGAAGAGACCAAACAAAAAAACAAGCCTTGATTGCCTTGCTTGCCTTATTTCTGCTACTAGCGATCACTCTGCTGATCCCTTTTAGTAGAAGGGGCCGCTGCGCCTTGACTGGAAGCAGGGCAATCTCAGATTATGCAAACAGCTCATAGAGGCCCAGCCCGAGTAGGTGCCAGTCTCACACGTCTGCAAAGGCCTTCAATGAGGCTTTCAGCAGAAGTCAAGAGTTTACGAGTGACCATTCGCATGGAACTGGCAGGTGTGTTAAATCAAGCGCTCTACCGCAGTAATGCTGCTTGTCAAGCATTGGTAGTTCAGTGGTAGAATTCTCGCTTCCCAAGCGGGAGGCCCGGGTTCGATTCCCGGCCAATGCATGGCACTTTTGTAGACGTGTCTCTTGATATTTTAAAAGGCATGGGAAAAGAAAAATGGAAACGGTAGATAAGATGATTGCATTGCTTGTCTGTTTTCTGCGCAAAGAAAGCACTCTGCTGCCCTCTTTTAGCAGAAGATGGAACTGCAGTTTCAACTTAAGGCGGGAAACCTTCTATTATGCAAATAATTCCCAGAAGACCCCAGAAGCCCAGATTGAAAGGGTGTCAGCCTCGTGTGGCTGCAAAGATATCCCCTGAGTCCTGCGGTAGAAGTCTGGCTTTCCTGAGGCACGGTGCTCAGGGAACTGCACTCAGAGTAGCGACCCATACAAAGGCCACCCTCATCTACCAGTGTGCTTGCCTCTGTCCACTTTTCCTGTCTATAGAACCTGGCCGTTCGTGGCCAAGTGAGTGAGAAGGACTGCCAGGGCAGCGCAGCTCCCATTCACCCACCGGAGCTGGCGCCATCCTCATGTCACTGCAGTGCTCTGTTAAATCAGCTGCTCTGGCCTGAAATGGTCCAGAGCACTGTAGCGCCAGTGTGCAGCATGTAAGGCATTGGTGGTTCAGTGGTAGAATTCTCGCCTGCCACGCGGGAGGCCCGGGTTCGATTCCCGGCCAATGCATGAGTGTTTTGCACATGTACCTTTCGTTGACTTTGAAGCATCGTGAAAAGGAAGAGACCAAACAAAAAAACAAGCCTTGATTGCCTTGCTTGCCTTATTTCTGCTACTAGCGATCACTCTGCTGATCCCTTTTAGTAGAAGGGGCCGCTGCGCCTTGAATGGAAGCAGGGCAATCTCAGATTATGCAAACAGCTCATAGAGGCCCAGCCCGAGTAGGTGCCAGTCTCACACGTCTGCAAAGGCCTTCAATGAGGCTTTCAGCAGAAGTCAAGAGTTTACGAGTGACCATTCGCATGGAACTGGCAGGTGTGTTAAATCAAGTGCTCTACCGCAGTAATGGTGCTTGTCAGGCATTGGTAGTTCAGTGGTAGAATTTTCGCTTCCCAAGCTGGAGGCCCGGGTTCGATTCCCGGCCAATGCATGGCACTTTTGTAGACGTGTCTCTTGATATTTTAAAAGGCATGGGAAAAGAAAAATGGAAACGGTAGATAAGATGATTGCATTGCTTGTCTGTTTTCTGCGCAAAGAAAGCAGTCTGCTGCCCTCTTTTAGCAGAAGATGGAACTGCAGTTTCAACTTAAGGCGGGAAACCTTCTATTATGCAAATAATTCCCAGAAGACCCCAGAAGCCCAGCCTCGTGTGGCTGCAAAGATATCCCCTGAGTCCTGCAGTAGAAGTCTGGCTTTCCTGAGGCACGGTGCTCAGGGAACTGCACTCAGAGTAGCGACCCATACAAAGGCCACCCTCATCTACCAGTGTGCTTGCCTCTGTCCACTTTTCCATGTACCTTGTACATGTACCTTTCGTTGACTTTGAAGCATCGTGAAAAGGAAGAGACCAAACAAAAAAACAAGCCTTGATTGCCTTGCTTGCCTTATTTCTGCTACTAGCGATCACTCTGCTGATCCCTTTTAGTAGAAGGGGCCGCTGCGCCTTGACTGGAAGCAGGGCAATCTCAGATTATGCAAACAGCTCATAGAGGCCCAGCCCGAGTAGGTGCCAGTCTCACACGTCTGCAAAGGCCTTCAATGAGGCTTTCAGCAGAAGTCAAGAGTTTACGAGTGACCATTCGCATGGAACTGGCAGGTGTGTTAAATCAAGCGCTCTACCGCAGTAATGCTGCTTGTCAAGCATTGGTAGTTCAGTGGTAGAATTCTCGCTTCCCAAGCGGGAGGCCCGGGTTCGATTCCCAGCCAATGCATGGCACTTTTGTAGACGTGTCTCTTGATATTTTAAAAGGCATGGGAAAAGAAAAATGGAAACGGTAGATAAGATGATTGCATTGCTTGTCTGTTTTCTGCGCAAAGAAAGCACTCTGCTGCCCTCTTTTAGCAGAAGATGGAACTGCAGTTTCAACTTAAGGCGGGAAACCTTCTATTATGCAAATAATTCCCAGAAGACCCCAGAAGCCCAGATTGAAAGGGTGTCAGCCTCGTGTGGCTGCAAAGATATCCCCTGAGTCCTGCGGTAGAAGTCTGGCTTTCCTGAGGCACGGTGCTCAGGGAACTGCACTCAGAGTAGCGACCCATACAAAGGCCACCCTCATCTACCAGTGTGCTTGCCTCTGTCCACTTTTCCTGTCTATAGAACCTAGCCGTTCGTGGCCAAGTGAGTGAGAAGGACTGCCAGGGCAGCGCAGCTCCCATTCACCCACCGGAGCTGGCGCCATCCTCATGTCACTGCAGTGCTCTGTTAAATCAGCTGCTCTGGGCTGCAATGGTCCAGAGCACTGTAGCGCCAGTGTGCAGCATGTCAGGCATTGGTGGTTCAGTGGTAGAATTCTCGCCTGCCACGCGGGAGGCCCGGGTTCGATTCCCGGCCAATGCATGAGCATTTTGCACATGTACCTTTCGTTGACTTTGAAGCATCGTGAAAAGGAAGAGACCAAAGAAAAAAACAAGCCTTGATTGCCTTGCTTGCCTTATTTCTGCTACTAGCGATCACTCTGCTGATCCCTTTTAGTAGAAGGGGCCGCTGCGCCTTGACTGGAAGCAGGGCAATCTCAGATTATGCAAAACGCTCATAGAGGCCCAGCCCGAGTAGGTGCCAGTCTCACACGTCTGCAAAGGCCTTCAATGAGGCTTTCAGCAGAAGTCAAGAGTTTACGAGTGACCATTCGCATGGAACTGGCAGGTGTGTTAAATCAAGCGCTCTACCGCAGTAATGCTGCTTGTCAGGCATTGGTAGTTCAGTGGTAGAATTCTCGCTTCCCAAGCGGGAGGCCCGGGTTCGATTCCCGGCCAATGCATGGCACTTTTGTAGACGTGTCTCTTGATATTTTAAAAGGCATGGGAAAAGAAAAATGGAAACGGTAGATAAGATGATTGCATTGCTTGTCTGTTTTCTGCGCAAAGAAAGCACTCTGCTGCCCTCTTTTAGCAGAAGATGGAACGGCAGTTTCAACTTAAGGCGGGAAACCTATTATGCACATAATTCCCAGAAGACCCCAGAAGCCCAGATTGAAAGGGTGTCAGCCTCGTGTGGCTGCAAAGATATCCCCTGAGTCCTGCAGTAGAAGTCTGGCTTTCCTGAGGCACGGTGCTCAGGGAACTGCACTCAGAGTAGCGACCCATACAAAGGCCACCCTCATCTACCAGTGTGCTTGCCTCTGTCCACTTTTCCTGTCTATAGAACCTGGCCGTTCGTGGCCAAGTGAGTGAGAAGGACTGCCAGGGCAGCGCAGCTCCCATTCACCCACCGGAGCTGGCGCCATCCTCATGTCACTGCAGTGCTCTGTTAAATCAGCTGCTCTGGGCTGTAATGGTCCAGAGCACTGTAGCGCCAGTGTGCAGCATGTAAGGCATTGGTGGTTCAGTGGTAGAATTCTCGCCTGCCACGCGGGAGGCCCGGGTTCGATTCCCGGCCAATGCATGAGCGTTTTGCACATGTACCTTTCATTGACTTTGAAGCATCGTGAAAAGGAAGAGACCAAACAAAAACACAAGCCTTGATTGCCTTGCTTGCCTTATTTCTGCTACTAGCGATCACTCTGCTGATCCCTTTTAGTAGAAGGGGCCGCTGCGCCTTGACTGGAAGCAGGGCAATCTCAGATTATGCAAACAGCTCATAGAGGCCCAGCCCGAGTAGGTGCCAGTCTCACACGTCTGCAAAGGCCTTCAATGAGGCTTTCAGCAGAAGTCAAGAGTTTACGAGTGACCATTCGCATGGAACTGGCAGGTGTGTTAAATCAAGCGCTCTACCGCAGTAACGCTGCTTGTCAAGCATTGGTAGTTCAGTGGTAGAATTCTCGCTTCCCAAGCGGGAGGCCTGGGTTCGATTCCCGGCCAATGCATGGCACTTTTGTAGACGTGTCTCTTGATATTTTAAAAGGCATGGGAAAAGAAAAATGGAAACGGTAGATAAGATGATTGCATTGCTTGTCTGTTTTCTGCGCAAAGAAAGCACTCTGCTGCCCTCTTTTAGCAGAAGATGGAACTGCAGTTTCAACTTAAGGCGGGAAACCTTCTATTATGCAAATAATTCCCAGAAGACCCCAGAAGCCCAGATTGAAAGGGTGTCAGCCTCGTGTGGCTGCAAAGATATCCCCTGAGTCCTGCGGTAGAAGTCTGGCTTTCCTGAGGCACGGTGCTCAGGGAACTGCACTCAGAGTAGCGACCCATACAAAGGCCACCCTCATCTACCAGTGTGCTTGCCTCTGTCCACTTTTCCTGTCTATAGAACCTAGCCGTTCGTGGCCAAGTGAGTGAGAAGGACTGCCAGGGCAGCGCAGCTCCCATTCACCCACCGGAGCTGGCGCCATCCTCATGTCACTGCAGTGCTCTGTTAAATCAGCTGCTCTGGGCTGCAATGGTCCAGAGCACTGTAGCGCCAGTGTGCAGCATGTAAGGCATTGGTGGTTCAGTGGTAGAATTCTCGCCTGCCACGCGGGAGGCCCGGGTTCGATTCCTGGCCAATGCATGAGCATTTTGCACATGTACCTTTCGTTGACTTTGAAGCATCGTGAAAAGGAAGAGACCAAAGAAAAAAACAAGCCTTGATTGCCTTGCTTGCCTTATTTCTGCTACTAGCGATCACTCTGCTGATCCCTTTTAGTAGAAGGGGCCGCTGCGCCTTGACTGGAAGCAGGGCAATCTCAGATTATGCAAAACGCTCATAGAGGCCCAGCCCGAGTAGGTGCCAGTCTCACACGTCTGCAAAGGCCTTCAATGAGGCTTTCAGCAGAAGTCAAGAGTTTACGAGTGACCATTCGCATGGAACTGGCAGGTGTGTTAAATCAAGTGCTCTACCGCAGTAATGTTGCTTGTCAGGCATTGGTAGTTCAGTGGTAGAATTCTCACTTCCCAAGCGGGAGGCCCGGGTTCGATTCCCGGCCAATGCATGGCACTTTTGTAGACGTGTCTCTTGATATTTTAAAAGGCATGGGAAAAGAAAAATGGAAACGGTAGATAAGATGATTGCATTGCTTGTCTGTTTTCTGCGCAAAGAAAGCACTCTGCTGCCCTCTTTTAGCAGAAGATGGAACGGCAGTTTCAACTTAAGGCGGGAAACCTATTATGCACATAATTCCCAGAAGACCCCAGAAGCCCAGATTGAAAGGGTGTCAGCCTCGTGTGGCTGCAAAGATATCCCCTGAGTCCTGCAGTAGAAGTCTGGCTTTCCTGAGGCACGGTGCTCAGGGAACTGCACTCAGAGTAGCGACCCATACAAAGGCCACCCTCATCTACCAGTGTGCTTGCCTCTGTCCACTTTTCCTGTCTATAGAACCTGGCCGTTCGTGGCCAAGTGAGTGAGAAGGACTGCCAGGGCAGCGCAGCTCCCATTCACCCACCGGAGCTGGCGCCATCCTCATGTCACTGCAGTGCTCTGTTAAATCAGCTGCTCTGGCCTGCAATGGTCCAGAGCACTGTAGCGCCAGTGTGCAGCATGTAAGGCATTGGTGGTTCAGTGGTAGAATTCTCGCCTGCCACGCGGGAGGCCCGGGTTCGATTCCCGGCCAATGCATGAGCGTTTTGCACATGTACCTTTCGTTGACTTTGAAGCATCGTGAAAAGGAAGAGACCGAACAAAAAAACAAGCCTTGATTGCCTTGCTTGCCTTATTTCTGCTACTAGCGATCACTCTGCTGATCCCTTTTAGTAGAAGGGGCCGCTGCGCCTTGACTGGAAGCAGGGCAATCTCAGATTATGCAAACAGCTCATAGAGGCCCAGCCCGAGTAGGTGACAGTCTCACACGTCTGCAAAGGCCTTCAATGAGGCTTTCAGCAGAAGTCAAGAGTTTACGAGTGACCATTCGCATGGAACTGGCAGGTGTGTTAAATCAAGCGCTCTACCGCAGTAATGCTGCTTGTCAGGCATTGGTAGTTCAGTGGTAGAATTCTCGCTTCCCAAGCGGGAGGCCCGGGTTCGATTCCCGGCCAATGCATGGCACTTTTGTAGACGTGTCTCTTGATATTTTAAAAGGCATGGGAAAAGAAAAATGGAAACGGTAGATAAGATGATTGCATTGCTTGTCTGTTTTCTGCGCAAAGAAAGCACTCTGCTGCCCTCTTTTAGCAGAAGATGGAACTGCAGTTTCAACTTAAGGCGGGAAACCTTCTATTATGCAAATAATTCCCAGAAGACCCCAGAAGCCCAGATTGAAAGGGTGTCAGCCTCGTGTGGCTGCAAAGATATCCCCTGAGTCCTGCAGTAGAAGTCTGGCTTTCCTGAGGCACGGTGCTCAGGGAACTGCACTCAGAGTAGCGACCCATACAAAGTCCACCCTCATCTACCAGTGTGCTTGCCTCTGTCCACTTTTCCTGTCTATAGAACCTGGCCGTTCGTGGCCAAGTGAGTGAGAAGGACTGCCAGGGCAGCGCAGCTCCCATTCACCCACCGGAGCTGGCGCCATCCTCATGTCACTGCAGTGCTCTGTTAAATCAGCTGCTCTGGGCTGTAATGGTCCAGAGCACTGTAGCGCCAGTGTGCAGCATGTAAGGCATTGGTGGTTCAGTGGTAGAATTCTCGCCTGCCACGCGGGAGGCCCGGGTTCGATTCCTGGCCAATGCATGAGCATTTTGCACATGTACCTTTCGTTGACTTTGAAGCATCGTGAAAAGGAAGAGACCAAAGAAAAAAACAAGCCTTGATTGCCTTGCTTGCCTTATTTCTGCTACTAGCGATCACTCTGCTGATCCCTTTTAGTAGAAGGGGCCGCTGCGCCTTGACTGGAAGCAGGGCAATCTCAGATTATGCAAAACGCTCATAGAGGCCCAGCCCGAGTAGGTGCCAGTCTCACACGTCTGCAAAGGCCTTCAATGAGGCTTTCAGCAGAAGTCAAGAGTTTACGAGTGACCATTCGCATGGAACTGGCAGGTGTGTTAAATCAAGTGCTCTACCGCAGTAATGTTGCTTGTCAGGCATTGGTAGTTCAGTGGTAGAATTCTCACTTCCCAAGCGGGAGGCCCGGGTTCGATTCCCGGCCAATGCATGGCACTTTTGTAGACGTGTCTCTTGATATTTTAAAAGGCATGGGAAAAGAAAAATGGAAACGGTAGATAAGATGATTGCATTGCTTGTCTGTTTTCTGCGCAAAGAAAGCACTCTGCTGCCCTCTTTTAGCAGAAGATGGAACGGCAGTTTCAACTTAAGGCGGGAAACCTATTATGCACATAATTCCCAGAAGACCCCAGAAGCCCAGATTGAAAGGGTGTCAGCCTCGTGTGGCTGCAAAGATATCCCCTGAGTCCTGCAGTAGAAGTCTGGCTTTCCTGAGGCACGGTGCTCAGGGAACTGCACTCAGAGTAGCGACCCATACAAAGGCCACCCTCATCTACCAGTGTGCTTGCCTCTGTCCACTTTTCCTGTCTATAGAACCTGGCCGTTCGTGGCCAAGTGAGTGAGAAGGACTGCCAGGGCAGCGCAGCTCCCATTCACCCACCGGAGCTGGCGCCATCCTCATGTCACTGCAGTGCTCTGTTAAATCAGCTGCTCTGGCCTGCAATGGTCCAGAGCACTGTAGCGCCAGTGTGCAGCATGTAAGGGATTGGTGGTTCAGTGGAAGAATTCTCGCCTGCCACGCGGGAGGCCCGGGTTCGATTCCCGGCCAATGCATGAGCGTTTTGCACATGTACCTTTCGTTGACTTTGAAGCATCGTGAAAAGGAAGAGACCGAACAAAAAAACAAGCCTTGATTGCCTTGCTTGCCTTATTTCTGCTACTAGCGATCACTCTGCTGATCCCTTTTAGTAGAAGGGGCCGCTGCGCCTTGACTGGAAGCAGGGCAATCTCAGATTATGCAAACAGCTCATAGAGGCCCAGCCCGAGTAGGTGACAGTCTCACACGTCTGCAAAGGCCTTCAATGAGGCTTTCAGCAGAAGTCAAGAGTTTACGAGTGACCATTCGCATGGAACTGGCAGGTGTGTTAAATCAAGCGCTCTACCGCAGTAATGCTGCTTGTCAGGCATTGGTAGTTCAGTGGTAGAATTCTCGCTTCCCAAGCGGGAGGCCCGGGTTCGATTCCCGGCCAATGCATGGCACTTTTGTAGACGTGTCTCTTGATATTTTAAAAGGCATGGGAAAAGAAAAATGGAAACGGTAGATAAGATGATTGCATTGCTTGTCTGTTTTCTGCGCAAAGAAAGCACTCTGCTGCCCTCTTTTAGCAGAAGATGGAACTGCAGTTTCAACTTAAGGCGGGAAACCTTCTATTATGCAAATAATTCCCAGAAGACCCCAGAAGCCCAGATTGAAAGGGTGTCAGCCTCGTGTGGCTGCAAAGATATCCCCTGAGTCCTGCAGTAGAAGTCTGGCTTTCCTGAGGCACGGTGCTCAGGGAACTGCACTCAGAGTAGCGACCCATACAAAGTCCACCCTCATCTACCAGTGTGCTTGCCTCTGTCCACTTTTCCTGTCTATAGAACCTGGCCGTTCGTGGCCAAGTGAGTGAGAAGGACTGCCAGGGCAGCGCAGCTCCCATTCACCCACCGGAGCTGGCGCCATCCTCATGTCACTGCAGTGCTCTGTTAAATCAGCTGCTCTGGGCTGTAATGGTCCAGAGCACTGTAGCGCCAGTGTGCAGCATGTAAGGCATTGGTGGTTCAGTGGTAGAATTCTCGCCTGCCACGCGGGAGGCCCGGGTTCGATTCCCGGCCAATGCATGAGCGTTTTGCACATGTACCTTTCATTGACTTTGAAGCATCGTGAAAAGGAAGAGACCAAACAAAAAAACAAGCCTTGATTGCCTTGCTTGCCTTATTTCTGCTACTAGCGATCACTCTGCTGATCCCTTTTAGTAGAAGGGGCCGCTGCGCCTTGACTGGAAGCAGGGCAATCTCAGATTATGCAAACAGCTCATAGAGGCCCAGCCCGAGTAGGTGCCAGTCTCACACGTCTGCAAAGGCCTTCAATGAGGCTTTCAGCAGAAGTCAAGAGTTTACGAGTGACCATTCGCATGGAACTGGCATGTGTGTTAAATCAAGCGCTCTACGGCAGTAATGCTGCTTGTCAAGCATTGGTAGTTCAGTGGTAGAATTCTCGCTTCCCAAGCGGGAGGCCCGGGTTCGATTCCCGGCCAATGCATGGCACTTTTGTAGACGTGTCTCTTGATATTTTAAAAGGCATGGGAAAAGAAAAATGGAAACGGTAGATAAGATGATTGCATTGCTTGTCTGTTTTCTGCGCAAAGAAAGCACTCTGCTGCCCTCTTTTAGCAGAAGATGGAACTGCAGTTTCAACTTAAGGCGGTAAACCTTCTATTATGCAAATAATTCCCAGAAGACCCCAGAAGCCCAGATTGAAAGGGTGTCAGCCTCGTGTGGCTGCAAAGATATCCCCTGAGTCCTGCGGTAGAAGTCTGGCTTTCCTGAGGCACGGTGCTCAGGGAACTGCACTCAGAGTAGCGACCCATACAAAGGCCACCCTCATCTACCAGTGTGCTTGCCTCTGTCGACTTTTCCTGTCTATAGAACCTGGCCGTTCGTGGCCAAGTGAGTGAGAAGGACTGCCAGGGCAGCGCAGCTCCCATTCACCCACCGGAGCTGGCGCCATCCTCATGTCACTGCAGTGCTCTGTTAAATCAGCTGCTCTGGGCTGAAATGGTCCAGAGCACTGTAGCGCCAGTGTGCAGCATGTAAGGCATTGGTGGTTCAGTGGTAGAATTCTCGCCTGCCACGCGGGAGGCCCGGGTTCGATTCCCGGCCAATGCATGAGCGTTTTGCACATGTACCTTTCGTTGACTTTGAAGCATCGTGAAAAGGAAGAGACCAAACAAAAAAAACAAGCCTTGATTGCCTTGCTTGCCTTATTTCTGCTACTAGCGATCACTCTGCTGATCCCTTTTAGAAGAAGGGGCCGCTGCGCCTTGACTGGAAGCAGGGCAATCTCAGATTATGCAAACAGCTCATAGAGGCCCAGCCCGAGTAGGTGCCAGTCTCACACGTCTGCAAAGGCCTTCAATGAGGCTTTCAGCAGAAGTCAAGAGTTTACGAGTGACCATTCGCATGGAACTGGCAGGTGTGTTAAATCAAGCGCTCTACCGCAGTAATGCTGCTTGTCAGGCATTGGTAGTTCAGTGGTAGAATTCTCGCTTCCCAAGCGGGAGGCCCGGGTTCGATTCCCGGCCAATGCATGGCACTTTTGTAGACGTGTCTCTTGATATTTTAAAAGGCATGGGAAAAGAAAAATGGAAACGGTAGATAAGATGATTGCATTGCTTGTCTGTTTTCTGCGCAAAGAAAGCACTCTGCTGCCCTCTTTTAGCAGAAGATGGAACTGCAGTTTCAACTTAAGGCGGGAAACCTTCTATTATGCAAATAATTCCCAGAAGACCCCAGAAGCCCAGATTGAAAGGGTGTCAGCCTCGTGTGGCTGCAAAGATATCCCCTGAGTCCTGCAGTAGAAGTCTGGCTTTCCTGAGGCACGGTGCTCAGGGAACTGCACTCAGAGTAGCGACCCATACAAAGGCCACCCTCATCTACCAGTGTGCTTGCCTCTGTCCACTTTTCCTGTCTATAGAACCTGGCCGTTCGTGGCCAAGTGAGTGAGAAGGACTGCCAGGGCAGCGCAGCTCCCATTCACCCACCGGAGCTGGCGCCATCCTCATGTCACTGCAGTGCTCTGTTAAATCAGCTGCTCTGGGCTGTAATGGTCCAGAGCACTGTAGCGCCAGTGTGCAGCATGTAAGGCATTGGTGGTTCAGTGGTAGAATTCTCGCCTGCCACGCGGGAGGCCCGGGTTCGATTCCCGGCCAATGCATGAGCGTTTTGCACATGTACCTTTCATTGACTTTGAAGCATCGTGAAAAGGAAGAGACCAAACAAAAAAACAAGCCTTGATTGCCTTGCTTGCCTTATTTCTGCTACTAGCGATCACTCTGCTGATCCCTTTTAGTAGAAGGGGCCGCTGCGCCTTGACTGGAAGCAGGGCAATCTCAGATTATGCAAACAGCTCATAGAGGCCCAGCCCGAGTAGGTGCCAGTCTCACACGTCTGCAAAGGCCTTCAATGAGGCTTTCAGCAGAAGTCAAGAGTTTACGAGTGACCATTCGCATGGAACTGGCAGGTGTGTTAAATCAAGCGCTCTACCGCAGTAATGCTGCTTGTCAAGCATTGGTAGTTCAGTGGTAGAATTCTCTCTTCCCAAGCGGGAGGCCCGGGTTCGATTCCCGGCCAATGCATGGCACTTTTGTAGACGTGTCTCTTGATATTTTAAAAGGCATGGGAAAAGAAAAATGGAAACGGTAGATAAGATGATTGCATTGCTTGTCTGTTTTCTGCGCAAAGAAAGCACTCTGCTGCCCTCTTTTAGCAGAAGATGGAACTGCAGTTTCAACTTAAGGCGGGAAACCTTCTATTATGCAAATAATTCCCAGAAGACCCCAGAAGCCCAGATTGAAAGGGTGTCAGCCTCGTGTGGCTGCAAAGATATCCCCTGAGTCCTGCGGTAGAAGTCTGGCTTTCCTGAGGCACGGTGCTCAGGGAACTGCACTCAGAGTAGCGACCCATACAAAGGCCACCCTCATCTACCAGTGTGCTTGCCTCTGTCGACTTTTCCTGTCTATAGAACCTGGCCGTTCGTGGCCAAGTGAGTGAGAAGGACTGCCAGGGCAGCGCAGCTCCCATTCACCCACCGGAGCTGGCGCCATCCTCATGTCACTGCAGTGCTCTGTTAAATCAGCTGCTCTGGGCTGAAATGGTCCAGAGCACTGTAGCGCCAGTGTGCAGCATGTAAGGCATTGGTGGTTCAGTGGTAGAATTCTCGCCTGCCACGCGGGAGGCCCGGGTTCGATTCCCGGCCAATGCATGAGCGTTTTGCACATGTACCTTTCGTTGACTTTGAAGCATCGTGAAAAGGAAGAGACCAAACAAAAAAAACAAGCCTTGATTGCCTTGCTTGCCTTATTTCTGCTACTAGCGATCACTCTGCTGATCCCTTTTAGAAGAAGGGGCCGCTGCGCCTTGACTGGAAGCAGGGCAATCTCAGATTATGCAAACAGCTCATAGAGGCCCAGCCCGAGTAGGTGCCAGTCTCACACGTCTGCAAAGGCCTTCAATGAGGCTTTCAGCAGAAGTCAAGAGTTTACGAGTGACCATTCGCATGGAACTGGCAGGTGTGTTAAATCAAGTGCTCTACCGCAGTAATGCTGCTTGTCAGGCATTGGTAGTTCAGTGGTAGAATTCTCACTTCCCAAGCGGGAGGCCCGGGTTCGATTCCCGGCCAATGCATGGCACTTTTGTAGACGTGTCTCTTGATATTTTAAAAGGCATGGGAAAAGAAAAATGGAAACGGTAGATAAGATGATTGCATTGCGTGTCTGTTTTCTGCGCAAAGAAAGCACTCTGCTGCCCTCTTTTAGCAGAAGATGGAACGGCAGTTTCAACTTAAGGCGGGAAACCTATTATGCACATAATTCCCAGAAGACCCCAGAAGCCCAGATTGAAAGGGTGTCAGCCTCGTGTGGCTGCAAAGATATCCCCTGAGTCCTGCAGTAGAAGTCTGGCTTTCCTGAGGCACGGTGCTCAGGGAACTGCACTCAGAGTAGCGACCCATACAAAGGCCACCCTCATCTACCAGTGTGCTTGCCTCTGTCCACTTTTCCTGTCTATAGAACCTGGCCGTTCGTGGCCAAGTGAGTGAGAAGGACTGCCAGGGCAGCGCAGCTCCCATTCACCCACCGGAGCTGGCGCCATCCTCATGTCACTGCAGTGCTCTGTTAAATCAGCTGCTCTGGCCTGCAATGGTCCAGAGCACTGTAGCGCCAGTGTGCAGCATGTAAGGCATTGGTGGTTCAGTGGTAGAATTCTCGCCTGCCACGCGGGAGGCCCGGGTTCGATTCCCGGCCAATGCATGAGCGTTTTGCACATGTACCTTTCGTTGACTTTGAAGCATCGTGAAAAGGAAGAGACCGAACAAAAAAACAAGCCTTGATTGCCTTGCTTGCCTTATTTCTGCTACTAGCGATCACTCTGCTGATCCCTTTTAGTAGAAGGGGCCGCTGCGCCTTGACTGGAAGCAGGGCAATCTCAGATTATGCAAACAGCTCATAGAGGCCCAGCCTGAGTAGGTGACAGTCTCACACGTCTGCAAAGGCCTTCAATGAGGCTTTCAGCAGAAGTCAAGAGTTTACGAGTGACCATTCGCATGGAACTGGCAGGTGTGTTAAATCAAGCGCTCTACCGCAGTAATGCTGCTTGTCAGGCATTGGTAGTTCAGTGGTAGAATTCTCGCTTCCCAAGCGGGAGGCCCGGGTTCGATTCCCGGCCAATGCATGGCACTTTTGTAGACGTGTCTCTTGATATTTTAAAAGGCATGGGAAAAGAAAAATGGAAACGGTAGATAAGATGATTGCATTGCTTGTCTGTTTTCTGCGCAAAGAAAGCACTCTGCTGCCCTCTTTTAGCAGAAGATGGAACTGCAGTTTCAACTTAAGGCGGGAAACCTTCTATTATGCAAATAATTCCCAGAAGACCCCAGAAGCCCAGATTGAAAGGGTGTCAGCCTCGTGTGGCTGCAAAGATATCCCCTGAGTCCTGCAGTAGAAGTCTGGCTTTCCTGAGGCACGGTGCTCAGGGAACTGCACTCAGAGTAGCGACCCATACAAAGTCCACCCTCATCTACCAGTGTGCTTGCCTCTGTCCACTTTTCCTGTCTATAGAACCTGGCCGTTCGTGGCCAAGTGAGTGAGAAGGACTGCCAGGGCAGCGCAGCTCCCATTCACCCACCGGAGCTGGCGCCATCCTCATGTCACTGCAGTGCTCTGTTAAATCAGCTGCTCTGGGCTGTAATGGTCCAGAGCACTGTAGCGCCAGTGTGCAGCATGTAAGGCATTGGTGGTTCAGTGGTAGGATTCTCGCCTGCCACGCGGGAGGCCCGGGTTCGATTCCCGGCCAATGCATGAGCGTTTTGCACATGTACCTTTCATTGACTTTGAAGCATCGTGAAAAGGAAGAGACCAAACAAAAAAACAAGCCTTGATTGCCTTGCTTGCCTTATTTCTGCTACTAGCGATCACTCTGCTGATCCCTTTTAGTAGAAGGGGCCGCTGCGCCTTGACTGGAAGCAGGGCAATCTCAGATTATGCAAACAGCTCATAGAGGCCCAGCCCGAGTAGGTGCCAGTCTCACACGTCTGCAAAGGCCTTCAATGAGGCTTTCAGCAGAAGTCAAGAGTTTACGAGTGACCATTCGCATGGAACTGGCATGTGTGTTAAATCAAGCGCTCTACGGCAGTAATGCTGCTTGTCAAGCTTTGGTAGTTCAGTGGTAGAATTCTCGCTTCCCAAGCGGGAGGCCCGGGTTCGATTCCCGGCCAATGCATGGCACTTTTGTAGACGTGTCTCTTGATATTTTAAAAGGCATGGGAAAAGAAAAATGGAAACGGTAGATAAGATGATTGCATTGCTTGTCTGTTTTCTGCGCAAAGAAAGCACTCTGCTGCCCTCTTTTAGCAGAAGATGGAACTGCAGTTTCAACTTAAGGCGGGAAACCTTCTATTATGCAAATAATTCCCAGAAGACCCCAGAAGCCCAGATTGAAAGGGTGTCAGCCTCGTGTGGCTGCAAAGATATCCCCTGAGTCCTGCGGTAGAAGTCTGGCTTTCCTGAGGCACGGTGCTCAGGGAACTGCACTCAGAGTAGCGACCCATACAAAGGCCACCCTCATCTACCAGTGTGCTTGCCTCTGTCGACTTTTCCTGTCTATAGAACCTGGCCGTTCGTGGCCAAGTGAGTGAGAAGGACTGCCAGGGCAGCGCAGCTCCCATTCACCCACCGGAGCTGGCGCCATCCTCATGTCACTGCAGTGCTCTGTTAAATCAGCTGCTCTGGGCTGAAATGGTCCAGAGCACTGTAGCGCCAGTGTGCAGCATGTAAGGCATTGGTGGTTCAGTGGTAGAATTCTCGCCTGCCACGCGGGAGGCCCGGGTTCGATTCCCGGCCAATGCATGAGCGTTTTGCACATGTACCTTTCGTTGACTTTGAAGCATCGTGAAAAGGAAGAGACCAAACAAAAAAAACAAGCCTTGATTGCCTTGCTTGCCTTATTTCTGCTACTAGCGATCACTCTGCTGATCCCTTTTAGAAGAAGGGGCCGCTGCGCCTTGACTGGAAGCAGGGCAATCTCAGATTATGCAAACAGCTCATAGAGGCCCAGCCCGAGTAGGTGCCAGTCTCACACGTCTGCAAAGGCCTTCAATGAGGCTTTCAGCAGAAGTCAAGAGTTTACGAGTGACCATTCGCATGGAACTGGCAGGTGTGTTAAATCAAGCGCTCTACCGCAGTAATGCTGCTTGTCAGGCATTGGTAGTTCAGTGGTAGAATTCTCGCTTCCCAAGCGGGAGGCCCTGGTTCGATTCCCGGCCAATGCATGGCACTTTTGTAGACGTGTCTCTTGATATTTTAAAAGGCATGGGAAAAGAAAAATGGAAACGGTAGATAAGATGATTGCATTGCTTGTCTGTTTTCTGCGCAAAGAAAGCACTCTGCTGCCCTCTTTTAGCAGAAGATGGAACTGCAGTTTCAACTTAAGGCGGGAAACCTTCTATTATGCAAATAATTCCCAGAAGACCCCAGAAGCCCAGATTGAAAGGGTGTCAGCCTCGTGTGGCTGCAAAGATATCCCCTGAGTCCTGCGGTAGAAGTCTGGCTTTCCTGAGGCACGGTGCTCAGGGAACTGCACTCAGAGTAGCGACCCATACAAAGGCCACCCTCATCTACCAGTGTGCTTGCCTCTGTCGACTTTTCCTGTCTATAGAACCTGGCCGTTCGTGGCCAAGTGAGTGAGAAGGACTGCCAGGGCAGCGCAGCTCCCATTCACCCACCGGAGCTGGCGCCATCCTCATGTCACTGCAGTGCTCTGTTAAATCAGCTGCTCTGGGCTGAAATGGTCCAGAGCACTGTAGCGCCAGTGTGCAGCATGTAAGGCATTGGTGGTTCAGTGGTAGAATTCTCGCCTCCCACGCGGGAGGTCCGGGTTCGATTCCCGGCCAATGCATGAGCGTTTTGCACATGTACCTTTCGTTGACTTTGAAGCATCGTGAAAAGGAAGAGACCAAACAAAAAAAACAAGCCTTGATTGCCTTGCTTACCTTATTTCTGCTACTAGCGATCACTCTGCTGATCCCTTTTAGTAGAAGGGGCCGCTGCGCCTTGACTGGAAGCAGGGCAATCTCAGATTATGCAAACAGCTCATAGAGGCCCAGCCCGAGTAGGTGCCAGTCTCACACGTCTGCAAAGGCCTTCAATGAGGCTTTCAGCAGAAGTCAAGAGTTTACGAGTGACCATTCGCATGGAACTGGCAGGTGTGTTAAATCAAGCGCTCTACCGCAGTAATGCTGCTTGTCAAGCATTGGTAGTTCAGTGGTAGAATTCTCGCTTCCCAAGCGGGAGGCCCGGGTTCGATTCCCGGCCAATGCATGGCACTTTTGTAGACGTGTCTCTTGATATTTTAAAAGGCATGGGAAAAGAAAAATGGAAACGGTAGATAAGATGATTGCATTGCTTGTCTGTTTTCTGCGCAAAGAAAGCACTCTGCTGCCCTCTTTTAGCAGAAGATGGAACTGCAGTTTCAACTTAAGGCGGGAAACCTTCTATTATGCAAATAATTCCCAGAAGACCCCAGAAGCCCAGATTGAAAGGGTGTCAGCCTCGTGTGGCTGCAAAGATATCCCCTGAGTCCTGCGGTAGAAGTCTGGCTTTCCTGAGGCACGGTGCTCAGGGAACTGCACTCAGAGTAGCGACCCATACAAAGGCCACCCTCATCTACCAGTGTGCTTGCCTCTGTCCACTTTTCCTGTCTATAGAACCTGGCCGTTCGTGGCCAAGTGAGTGAGAAGGACTGCCAGGGCAGCGCAGCTCCCATTCACCCACCGGAGCTGGCGCCATCCTCATGTCACTGCAGTGCTCTGTTAAATCAGCTGCTCTGGGCTGCAATGGTCCAGAGCACTGTAGCGCCAGTGTGCAGCATGTAAGGCATTGGTGGTTCAGTGGTAGAATTCTCGCCTGCCACGCGGGAGGCCCGGGTTCGATTCCCGGCCAATGCATGAGCGTTTTGCACATGTACCTTTCGTTGACTTTGAAGCATCGTGAAAAGGAAGAGACCGAACAAAAAAACAAGCCTTGATTGCCTTGCTTGCCTTATTTCTGCTACTAGCGATCACTCTGCTGATCCCTTTTAGTAGAAGGGGCCGCTGCGCCTTGACTGGAAGCAGGGCAATCTCAGATTATGCAAACAGCTCATAGAGGCCCAGCCCGAGTAGGTGCCAGTCTCACACGTCTGCAAAGGCCTTCAATGAGGCTTTCAGCAGAAGTCAAGAGTTTACGAGTGACCATTCGCATGGAACTGGCAGGTGTGTTAAATCAAGTGCTCTACCGCAGTAATGCTGCTTGTCAGGCATTGGTAGCTCAGTGGTAGAATTCTCGCTTCCCAAGTGGGAGGCCCGGGTTCGATTCCCGGCCAATGCATGGCACTTTTGTAGACGTGTCTCTTGATATTTTAAAAGGCATGGGAAAAGAAAAATGGAAACGGTAGATAAGATGATTGCATTGCTTGTCTGTTTTCTGCGCAAAGAAAGCACTCTGCTGCCCTCTTTTAGCAGAAGATGGAACGGCAGTTTCAACTTAAGGCGGGAAACCTATTATGCAAATAATTCCCAGAAGACCCCAGAAGCCCAGATTGAAAGGGTGTCAGCCTTGTGTGGCTGCAAAGATATCCCCTGAGTCCTGCGGTAGAAGTCTGGCTTTCCTGAGGCACGGTGCTCAGGGAACTGCACTCAGAGTAGCGACCCATACAAAGGCCACCCTCATCTACCAGTGTGCTTGCCTCTGTCCACTTTTCCTGTCTATAGAACCTGGCCGTTCGTGGCCAAGTGAGTGAGAAGGACTGCCAGGGCAGCGCAGCTCCCATTCACCCACCGGAGCTGGCGCCATCCTCATGTCACTGCAGTGCTCTGTTAAATCAGCTGCTCTGGCCTGCAATGGTCCAGAGCACTGTAGCGCCAGTGTGCAGCATGTAAGGCATTGGTGGTTCAGTGGTAGAATTCTCGCCTGCCACGCGGGAGGCCCGGGTTTGATTCCCGGCCAATGCATGGCACTTTTGTAGACGTGTCTCTTGATATTTTAAAAGGCATGGGAAAAGAAAAATGGAAACGGTAGATAAGATGATTGCATTGCTTGTCTGTTTTCTGCGCAAAGAAAGCACTCTGCTGCCCTCTTTTAGCAGAAGATGGAACTGCAGTTTCAACTTAAGGCGGGAAACCTTCTATTATGCAAATAATTCCCAGAAGACCCCAGAAGCCCAGATTGAAAGGGTGTCAGCCTCGTGTGGCTGCAAAGATATCCCCTGAGTCCTGCGGTAGAAGTCTGGCTTTCCTGAGGCACGGTGCTCAGGGAACTGCACTCAGAGTAGCGACCCATACAAAGGCCACCCTCATCTACCAGTGTGCTTGCCTCTGTCCACTTTTCCTGTCTATAGAACCTGGCCGTTCGTGGCCGTTCGTGGCCAAGTGAGTGAGAAGGACTGCCAGGGCAGCGCAGCTCCCATTCACCCACCGGAGCTGGCGCCATCCTCATGTCACTGCAGTGCTCTGTTAAATCAGCTGCTCTGGGCTGCAATGGTCCAGAGCACTGTAGCGCCAGTGTGCAGCATGTAAGGCATTGGTGGTTCAGTGGTAGAATTCTCGCCTGCCACGCGGGAGGCCCGGGTTCGATTCCCGGCCAATGCATGAGCGTTTTGCACATGTACCTTTCGTTGACTTTGAAGCATCGTGAAAAGGAAGAGACCGAACAAAAAAACAAGCCTTGATTGCCTTGCTTGCCTTATTTCTGCTACTAGCGATCACTCTGCTGATCCCTTTTAGTAGAAGGGGCCGCTGCGCCTTGACTGGAAGCAGGGCAATCTCAGATTATGCAAACAGCTCATAGAGGCCCAGCCCGAGTAGGTGCCAGTCTCACACGTCTGCAAAGGCCTTCAATGAGGCTTTCAGCAGAAGTCAAGAGTTTACGAGTGACCATTCGCATGGAACTGGCAGGTGTGTTAAATCAAGTGCTCTACCGCAGTAATGCTGCTTGTCAGGCATTGGTAGCTCAGTGGTAGAATTCTCGCTTCCCAAGTGGGAGGCCCGGGTTCGATTCCCGGCCAATGCATGGCACTTTTGTAGACGTGTCTCTTGATATTTTAAAAGGCATGGGAAAAGAAAAATGGAAACGGTAGATAAGATGATTGCATTGCTTGTCTGTTTTCTGCGCAAAGAAAGCACTCTGCTGCCCTCTTTTAGCAGAAGATGGAACGGCAGTTTCAACTTAAGGCGGGAAACCTATTATGCAAATAATTCCCAGAAGACCCCAGAAGCCCAGATTGAAAGGGTGTCAGCCTTGTGTGGCTGCAAAGATATCCCCTGAGTCCTGCGGTAGAAGTCTGGCTTTCCTGAGGCACGGTGCTCAGGGAACTGCACTCAGAGTAGCGACCCATACAAAGGCCACCCTCATCTACCAGTGTGCTTGCCTCTGTCCACTTTTCCTGTCTATAGAACCTGGCCGTTCGTGGCCAAGTGAGTGAGAAGGACTGCCAGGGCAGCGCAGCTCCCATTCACCCACCGGAGCTGGCGCCATCCTCATGTCACTGCAGTGCTCTGTTAAATCAGCTGCTCTGGCCTGCAATGGTCCAGAGCACTGTAGCGCCAGTGTGCAGCATGTAAGGCATTGGTGGTTCAGTGGTAGAATTCTCGCCTGCCACGCGGGAGGCCCGGGTTTGATTCCCGGCCAATGCATGGCACTTTTGTAGACGTGTCTCTTGATATTTTAAAAGGCATGGGAAAAGAAAAATGGAAACGGTAGATAAGATGATTGCATTGCTTGTCTGTTTTCTGCGCAAAGAAAGCACTCTGCTGCCCTCTTTTAGCAGAAGATGGAACTGCAGTTTCAACTTAAGGCGGGAAACCTTCTATTATGCAAATAATTCCCAGAAGACCCCAGAAGCCCAGATTGAAAGGGTGTCAGCCTCGTGTGGCTGCAAAGATATCCCCTGAGTCCTGCAGTAGAAGTCTGGCTTTCCTGAGGCACGGTGCTCAGGGAACTGCACTCAGAGTAGCGACCCATACAAAGTCCACCCTCATCTACCAGTGTGCTTGCCTCTGTCCACTTTTCCTGTCTATAGAACCTGGCCGTTCGTGGCCAAGTGAGTGAGAAGGACTGCCAGGGCAGCGCAGCTCCCATTCACCCACCGGAGCTGGCGCCATCCTCATGTCACTGCAGTGCTCTGTTAAATCAGCTGCTCTGGGCTGTAATGGTCCAGAGCACTGTAGCGCCAGTGTGCAGCATGTAAGGCATTGGTGGTTCAGTGGTAGAATTCTCGCCTGCCACGCGGGAGGCCCGGGTTCGATTCCCGGCCAATGCATGAGCGTTTTGCACATGTACCTTTCATTGACTTTGAAGCATCGTGAAAAGGAAGAGACCAAACAAAAAAACAAGCCTTGATTGCCTTGCTTGCCTTATTTCTGCTACTAGCGATCACTCTGCTGATCCCTTTTAGTAGAAGGGGCCGCTGCGCCTTGACTGGAAGCAGGGCAATCTCAGATTATGCAAACAGCTCATAGAGGCCCAGCCCGAGTAGGTGCCAGTCTCACACGTCTGCAAAGGCCTTCAATGAGGCTTGCAGCAGAAGTCAAGAGTTTACGAGTGACCATTCGCATGGAACTGGCATGTGTGTTAAATCAAGCGCTCTACGGCAGTAATGCTGCTTGTCAAGCATTGGTAGTTCAGTGGTAGAATTCTCGCTTCCCAAGCGGGAGGCCCGGGTTCGATTCCCGGCCAATGCATGGCACTTTTGTAGACGTGTCTCTTGATATTTTAAAAGGCATGGGAAAAGAAAAATGGAAACGGTAGATAAGATGATTGCATTGCTTGTCTGTTTTCTGCGCAAAGAAAGCACTCTGCTGCCCTCTTTTAGCAGAAGATGGAACTGCAGTTTCAACTTAAGGCGGGAAACCTTCTATTATGCAAATAATTCCCAGAAGACCCCAGAAGCCCAGATTGAAAGGGTGTCAGCCTCGTGTGGCTGCAAAGATATCCCCTGAGTCCTGCGGTAGAAGTCTGGCTTTCCTGAGGCACGGTGCTCAGGGAACTGCACTCAGAGTAGCGACCCATACAAAGGCCACCCTCATCTACCAGTGTGCTTGCCTCTGTCGACTTTTCCTGTCTATAGAACCTGGCCGTTCGTGGCCAAGTGAGTGAGAAGGACTGCCAGGGCAGCGCAGCTCCCATTCACCCACCGGAGCTGGCGCCATCCTCATGTCACTGCAGTGCTCTGTTAAATCAGCTGCTCTGGGCTGAAATGGTCCAGAGCACTGTAGCGCCAGTGTGCAGCATGTAAGGCATTGGTGGTTCAGTGGTAGAATTCTCGCCTGCCACGCGGGAGGCCCGGGTTCGATTCCCGGCCAATGCATGAGCGTTTTGCACATGTACCTTTCGTTGACTTTGAAGCATCGTGAAAAGGAAGAGACCAAACAAAAAAAACAAGCCTTGATTGCCTTGCTTGCCTTA
Organism: Ambystoma mexicanum; assembly: GCF_040938575.1. Taxonomy (NCBI): domain Eukaryota; kingdom Metazoa; phylum Chordata; class Amphibia; order Caudata; family Ambystomatidae; genus Ambystoma; species Ambystoma mexicanum. The sequence goes on from NW_027182469.1 coordinate 887,025, forward strand.
TTTCTGCTACTAGCGATCACTCTGCTGATCCCTTTTAGTAGAAGGGGCCGCTGCGCCTTGACTGGAAGCAGGGCAATCTCAGATTATGCAAACAGCTCATAGAGGCCCAGCCCGAGTAGGTGCCAGTCTCACACGTCTGCAAAGGCCTTCAATGAGGCTTTCAGCAGAAGTCAAGAGTTTACGAGTGACCATTCGCATGGAACTGGCAGGTGTGTTAAATCAAGCGCTCTACCGCAGTAATGCTGCTTGTCAAGCATTGGTAGTTCAGTGGTAAAATTCTCGCTTCCCAAGCGGGAGGCCCGGGTTCGATTCCCGGCCAATGCATGGCACTTTTGTAGACGTGTCTCTTGATATTTTAAAAGGCATGGGAAAAGAAAAATGGAAACGGTAGATAAGATGATTGCATTGCTTGTCTGTTTTCTGCGCAAAGAAAGCACTCTGCTGCCCTCTTTTAGCAGAAGATGGAACTGCAGTTTCAACTTAAGGCGGGAAACCTTCTATTATGCAAATAATTCCCAGAAGACCCCAGAAGCCCAGATTGAAAGGGTGTCAGCCTCGTGTGGCTGCAAAGATATCCCCTGAGTCCTGCGGTAGAAGTCTGGCTTTCCTGAGGCACGGTGCTCAGGGAACTGCACTCAGAGTAGCGACCCATACAAAGGCCACCCTCATCTACCAGTGTGCTTGCCTCTGTCGACTTTTCCTGTCTATAGAACCTGGCCGTTCGTGGCCAAGTGAGTGAGAAGGACTGCCAGGGCAGCGCAGCTCCCATTCACCCACCGGAGCTGGCGCCATCCTCATGTCACTGCAGTGCTCTGTTAAATCAGCTGCTCTGGGCTGAAATGGTCCAGAGCACTGTAGCGCCAGTGTGCAGCATGTAAGGCATTGGTGGTTCAGTGGTAGAATTCTCGCCTGCCACGCGGGAGGCCCGGGTTCGATTCCCGGCCAATGCATGAGCGTTTTGCACATGTACCTTTCGTTGACTTTGAAGCATCGTGAAAAGGAAGAGACCAAACAAAAAAAACAAGCCTTGATTGCCTTGCTTGCCTTATTTCTGCTACTAGCGATCACTCTGCTGATCCCTTTTAGAAGAAGGGGCCGCTGCGCCTTGACTGGAAGCAGGGCAATCTCAGATTATGCAAACAGCTCATAGAGGCCCAGCCCGAGTAGGTGCCAGTCTCACACGTCTGCAAAGGCCTTCAATGAGGCTTTCAGCAGAAGTCAAGAGTTTACGAGTGACCATTCGCATGGAACTGGCAGGTGTGTTAAATCAAGCGCTCTACCGCAGTAATGCTGCTTGTCAGGCATTGGTAGTTCAGTGGTAGAATTCTCGCTTCCCAAGCGGGAGGCCCGGGTTCGATTCCCGGCCAATGCATGGCACTTTTGTAGACGTGTCTCTTGATATTTTAAAAGGCATGGGAAAAGAAAAATGGAAACGGTAGATAAGATGATTGCATTGCTTGTCTGTTTTCTGCGCAAAGAAAGCACTCTGCTGCCCTCTTTTAGCAGAAGATGGAACTGCAGTTTCAACTTAAGGCGGGAAACCTTCTATTATGCAAATAATTCCCAGAAGACCCCAGAAGCCCAGATTGAAAGGGTGTCAGCCTCGTGTGGCTGCAAAGATATCCCCTGAGTCCTGCAGTAGAAGTCTGGCTTTCCTGAGGCACGGTGCTCAGGGAACTGCACTCAGAGTAGCGACCCATACAAAGGCCACCCTCATCTACCAGTGTGCTTGCCTCCGTCCACTTTTCCTGTCTATAGAACCTGGCCGTTCGTGGCCAAGTGAGTGAGAAGGACTGCCAGGGCAGCGCAGCTCCCATTCACCCACCGGAGCTGGCGCCATCCTCATGTCACTGCAGTGCTCTGTTAAATCAGCTGCTCTGGGCTGCAATGGTCCAGAGCACTGTAGCGCCAGTGTGCAGCATGTAAGGCATTGGTGGTTCAGTGGTAGAATTCTCGCCTGCCACGCGGGAGGCCCGGGTTCGATTCCCGGCCAATGCATGAGCGTTTTGCACATGTACCTTTCGTTGACTTTGAAGCATCGTGAAAAGGAAGAGACCGAACAAAAAAACAAGCCTTGATTGCCTTGCTTGCCTTATTTCTGCTACTAGCGATCACTCTGCTGATCCCTTTTAGTAGAAGGGGCCGCTGCGCCTTGACTGGAAGCAGGGCAATCTCAGATTATGCAAACAGCTCATAGAGGCCCAGCCCGAGTAGGTGCCAGTCTCACACGTCTGCAAAGGCCTTCAATGAGGCTTTCAGCAGAAGTCAAGAGTTTACGAGTGACCATTCGCATGGAACTGGCAGGTGTGTTAAATCAAGTGCTCTACCGCAGTAATGCTGCTTGTCAGGCATTGGTAGCTCAGTGGTAGAATTCTCGCTTCCCAAGTGGGAGGCCCGGGTTCGATTCCCGGCCAATGCATGGCACTTTTGTAGACGTGTCTCTTGATATTTTAAAAGGCATGGGAAAAGAAAAATGGAAACGGTAGATAAGATGATTGCATTGCTTGTCTGTTTTCTGCGCAAAGAAAGCACTCTGCTGCCCTCTTTTAGCAGAAGATGGAACGGCAGTTTCAACTTAAGGCGGGAAACCTATTATGCAAATAATTCCCAGAAGACCCCAGAAGCCCAGATTGAAAGGGTGTCAGCCTTGTGTGGCTGCAAAGATATCCCCTGAGTCCTGCGGTAGAAGTCTGGCTTTCCTGAGGCACGGTGCTCAGGGAACTGCACTCAGAGTAGCGACCCATACAAAGGCCACCCTCATCTACCAGTGTGCTTGCCTCTGTCCACTTTTCCTGTCTATAGAACCTGGCCGTTCGTGGCCAAGTGAGTGAGAAGGACTGCCAGGGCAGCGCAGCTCCCATTCACCCACCGGAGCTGGCGCCATCCTCATGTCACTGCAGTGCTCTGTTAAATCAGCTGCTCTGGCCTGCAATGGTCCAGAGCACTGTAGCGCCAATGTGCAGCATGTAAGGCATTGGTGGTTCAGTGGTAGAATTCTCGCCTGCCACGCGGGAGGCCCGGGTTTGATTCCCGGCCAATGCATGGCACTTTTGTAGACGTGTCTCTTGATATTTTAAAAGGCATGGGAAAAGAAAAATGGAAACGGTAGATAAGATGATTGCATTGCTTGTCTGTTTTCTGCGCAAAGAAAGCACTCTGCTGCCCTCTTTTAGCAGAAGATGGAACTGCAGTTTCAACTTAAGGCGGGAAACCTTCTATTATGCAAATAATTCCCAGAAGACCCCAGAAGCCCAGATTGAAAGGGTGTCAGCCTCGTGTGGCTGCAAAGATATCCCCTGAGTCCTGCGGTAGAAGTCTGGCTTTCCTGAGGCACGGTGCTCAGGGAACTGCACTCAGAGTAGTGACCCATACAAAGGCCACCCTCATCTACCAGTGTGCTTGCCTCTGTCCACTTTTCCTGTCTATAGAACCTGGCCGTTCGTGGCCGTTCGTGGCCAAGTGAGTGAGAAGGACTGCCAGGGCAGCGCAGCTCCCATTCACCCACCGGAGCTGGCGCCATCCTCATGTCACTGCAGTGCTCTGTTAAATCAGCTGCTCTGGGCTGTAATGGTCCAGAGCACTGTAGCGCCAGTGTGCAGCATGTAAGGCATTGGTGGTTCAGTGGTAGAATTCTCGCCTGCCACGCGGGAGGCCCGGGTTCGATTCCCGGCCAATGCATGAGCGTTTTGCACATGTACCTTTCATTGACTTTGAAGCATCGTGAAAAGGAAGAGACCAAACAAAAAAACAAGCCTTGATTGCCTTGCTTGCCTTATTTCTGCTACTAGCGATCACTCTGCTGATCCCTTTTAGTAGAAGGGGCCGCTGCGCCTTGACTGGAAGCAGGGCAATCTCAGATTATGCAAACAGCTCATAGAGGCCCAGCCCGAGTAGGTGCCAGTCTCACACGTCTGCAAAGGCCTTCAATGAGGCTTGCAGCAGAAGTCAAGAGTTTACGAGTGACCATTCGCATGGAACTGGCATGTGTGTTAAATCAAGCGCTCTACGGCAGTAATGCTGCTTGTCAAGCATTGGTAGTTCAGTGGTAGAATTCTCGCTTCCCAAGCGGGAGGCCCGGGTTCGATTCCCGGCCAATGCATGGCACTTTTGTAGACGTGTCTCTTGATATTTTAAAAGGCATGGGAAAAGAAAAATGGAAACGGTAGATAAGATGATTGCATTGCTTGTCTGTTTTCTGCGCAAAGAAAGCACTCTGCTGCCCTCTTTTAGCAGAAGATGGAACTGCAGTTTCAACTTAAGGCGGGAAACCTTCTATTATGCAAATAATTCCCAGAAGACCCCAGAAGCCCAGATTGAAAGGGTGTCAGCCTCGTGTGGCTGCAAAGATATCCCCTGAGTCCTGCGGTAGAAGTCTGGCTTTCCTGAGGCACGGTGCTCAGGGAACTGCACTCAGAGTAGCGACCCATACAAAGGCCACCCTCATCTACCAGTGTGCTTGCCTCTGTCGACTTTTCCTGTCTATAGAACCTGGCCGTTCGTGGCCAAGTGAGTGAGAAGGACTGCCAGGGCAGCGCAGCTCCCATTCACCCACCGGAGCTGGCGCCATCCTCATGTCACTGCAGTGCTCTGTTAAATCAGCTGCTCTGGGCTGAAATGGTCCAGAGCACTGTAGCGCCAGTGTGCAGCATGTAAGGCATTGGTGGTTCAGTGGTAGAATTCTCGCCTGCCACGCGGGAGGCCCGGGTTCGATTCCCGGCCAATGCATGAGCGTTTTGCACATGTACCTTTCGTTGACTTTGAAGCATCGTGAAAAGGAAGAGACCAAACAAAAAAAACAAGCCTTGATTGCCTTGCTTGCCTTATTTCTGCTACTAGCGATCACTCTGCTGATCCCTTTTAGTAGAAGGGGCCGCTGCGCCTTGACTGGAAGCAGGGCAATCTCAGATTATGCAAACAGCTCATAGAGGCCCAGCCCGAGTAGGTGCCAGTCTCACACGTCTGCAAAGGCCTTCAATGAGGCTTTCAGCAGAAGTCAAGAGTTTACGAGTGACCATTCGCATGGAACTGGCAGGTGTGTTAAATCAAGCGCTCTACCGCAGTAATGCTGCTTGTCAAGCATTGGTAGTTCAGTGGTAAAATTCTCGCTTCCCAAGCGGGAGGCCCGGGTTCGATTCCCGGCCAATGCATGGCACTTTTGTAGACGTGTCTCTTGATATTTTAAAAGGCATGGGAAAAGAAAAATGGAAACGGTAGATAAGATGATTGCATTGCTTGTCTGTTTTCTGCGCAAAGAAAGCACTCTGCTGCCCTCTTTTAGCAGAAGATGGAACTGCAGTTTCAACTTAAGGCGGGAAACCTTCTATTATGCAAATAATTCCCAGAAGACCCCAGAAGCCCAGATTGAAAGGGTGTCAGCCTCGTGTGGCTGCAAAGATATCCCCTGAGTCCTGCGGTAGAAGTCTGGCTTTCCTGAGGCACGGTGCTCAGGGAACTGCACTCAGAGTAGCGACCCATACAAAGGCCACCCTCATCTACCAGTGTGCTTGCCTCTGTCGACTTTTCCTGTCTATAGAACCTGGCCGTTCGTGGCCAAGTGAGTGAGAAGGACTGCCAGGGCAGCGCAGCTCCCATTCACCCACCGGAGCTGGCGCCATCCTCATGTCACTGCAGTGCTCTGTTAAATCAGCTGCTCTGGGCTGAAATGGTCCAGAGCACTGTAGCGCCAGTGTGCAGCATGTAAGGCATTGGTGGTTCAGTGGTAGAATTCTCGCCTGCCACGCGGGAGGCCCGGGTTCGATTCCCGGCCAATGCATGAGCGTTTTGCACATGTACCTTTCGTTGACTTTGAAGCATCGTGAAAAGGAAGAGACCAAACAAAAAAAACAAGCCTTGATTGCCTTGCTTGCCTTATTTCTGCTACTAGCGATCACTCTGCTGATCCCTTTTAGAAGAAGGGGCCGCTGCGCCTTGACTGGAAGCAGGGCAATCTCAGATTATGCAAACAGCTCATAGAGGCCCAGCCCGAGTAGGTGCCAGTCTCACACGTCTGCAAAGGCCTTCAATGAGGCTTTCAGCAGAAGTCAAGAGTTTACGAGTGACCATTCGCATGGAACTGGCAGGTGTGTTAAATCAAGCGCTCTACCGCAGTAATGCTGCTTGTCAGGCATTGGTAGTTCAGTGGTAGAATTCTCGCTTCCCAAGCGGGAGGCCCGGGTTCGATTCCCGGCCAATGCATGGCACTTTTGTAGACGTGTCTCTTGATATTTTAAAAGGCATGGGAAAAGAAAAATGGAAACGGTAGATAAGATGATTGCATTGCTTGTCTGTTTTCTGCGCAAAGAAAGCACTCTGCTGCCCTCTTTTAGCAGAAGATGGAACTGCAGTTTCAACTTAAGGCGGGAAACCTTCTATTATGCAAATAATTCCCAGAAGACCCCAGAAGCCCAGATTGAAAGGGTGTCAGCCTCGTGTGGCTGCAAAGATATCCCCTGAGTCCTGCAGTAGAAGTCTGGCTTTCCTGAGGCACGGTGCTCAGGGAACTGCACTCAGAGTAGCGACCCATACAAAGGCCACCCTCATCTACCAGTGTGCTTGCCTCCGTCCACTTTTTTCTGTCTATAGAACCTGGCCGTTCGTGGCCAAGTGAGTGAGAAGGACTGCCAGGGCAGCGCAGCTCCCATTCACCCACTGGAGCTGGCGCCATCCTCATGTCACTGCAGTGCTCTGTTAAATCAGCTGCTCTGGGCTGCAATGGTCCAGAGCACTGTAGCGCCAGTGTGCAGCATGTAAGGCATTGGTGGTTCAGTGGTAGAATTCTCGCCTGCCACGCGGGAGGCCCGGGTTCGATTCCCGGCCAATGCATGAGCGTTTTGCACATGTACCTTTCGTTGACTTTGAAGCATCGTGAAAAGGAAGAGACCGAACAAAAAAACAAGCCTTGATTGCCTTGCTTGCCTTATTTCTGCTACTAGCGATCACTCTGCTGATCCCTTTTAGTAGAAGGGGCCGCTGCGCCTTGACTGGAAGCAGGGCAATCTCAGATTATGCAAACAGCTCATAGAGGCCCAGCCCGAGTAGGTGCCAGTCTCACACGTCTGCAAAGGCCTTCAATGAGGCTTTCAGCAGAAGTCAAGAGTTTACGAGTGACCATTCGCATGGAACTGGCAGGTGTGTTAAATCAAGTGCTCTACCGCAGTAATGCTGCTTGTCAGGCATTGGTAGCTCAGTGGTAGAATTCTTGCTTCCCAAGTGGGAGGCCCGGGTTCGATTCCCGGCCAATGCATGGCACTTTTGTAGACGTGTCTCTTGATATTTTAAAAGGCATGGGAAAAGAAAAATGGAAACGGTAGATAAGATGATTGCATTGCTTGTCTGTTTTCTGCGCAAAGAAAGCACTCTGCTGCCCTCTTTTAGCAGAAGATGGAACGGCAGTTTCAATTTAAGGCGGGAAACCTATTATGCAAATAATTCCCAGAAGACCCCAGAAGCCCAGATTGAAAGGGTGTCAGCCTTGTGTGGCTGCAAAGATATCCCCTGAGTCCTGCGGTAGAAGTCTGGCTTTCCTGAGGCACGGTGCTCAGGGAACTGCACTCAGAGTAGCGACCCATACAAAGGCCACCCTCATCTACCAGTGTGCTTGCCTCTGTCCACTTTTCCTGTCTATAGAACCTGGCCGTTCGTGGCCAAGTGAGTGAGAAGGACTGCCAGGGCAGCGCAGCTCCCATTCACCCACCGGAGCTGGCGCCATCCTCATGTCACTGCAGTGCTCTGTTAAATCAGCTGCTCTGGCCTGCAATGGTCCAGAGCACTGTAGCGCCAGTGTGCAGCATGTAAGGCATTGGTGGTTCAGTGGTAGAATTCTCGCCTGCCACGCGGGAAGCCCGGGTTTGATTCCCGGCCAATGCATGGCACTTTTGTAGACGTGTCTCTTGATATTTTAAAAGGCATGGGAAAAGAAAAATGGAAACGGTAGATAAGATGATTGCATTGCTTGTCTGTTTTCTGCGCAAAGAAAGCACTCTGCTGCCCTCTTTTAGCAGAAGATGGAACTGCAGTTTCAACTTAAGGCGGGAAACCTTCTATTATGCAAATAATTCCCAGAAGACCCCAGAAGCCCAGATTGAAAGGGTGTCAGCCTCGTGTGGCTGCAAAGATATCCCCTGAGTCCTGCGGTAGAAGTCTGGCTTTCCTGAGGCACGGTGCTCAGGGAACTGCACTCAGAGTAGTGACCCATACAAAGGCCACCCTCATCTACCAGTGTGCTTGCCTCTGTCCACTTTTCCTGTCTATAGAACCTGGCCGTTCGTGGCCGTTCGTGGCCAAGTGAGTGAGAAGGACTGCCAGGGCAGCGCAGCTCCCATTCACCCACCGGAGCTGGCGCCATCCTCATGTCACTGCAGTGCTCTGTTAAATCAGCTGCTCTGGGCTGCAATGGTCCAGAGCACTGTAGCGCCAGTGTGCAGCATGTAAGGCATTGGTGGTTCAGTGGTAGAATTCTCGCCTGCCACGCGGGAGGCCCGGGTTCGATTCCCGGCCAATGCATGAGCGTTTTGCACATGTACCTTTCGTTGACTTTGAAGCATCGTGAAAAGGAAGAGACCGAACAAAAAAACAAGCCTTGATTGCCTTGCTTGCCTTATTTCTGCTACTAGCGATCACTCTGCTGATCCCTTTTAGTAGAAGGGGCCGCTGCGCCTTGACTGGAAGCAGGGCAATCTCAGATTATGCAAACAGCTCATAGAGGCCCAGCCCAAGTAGGTGCCAGTCTCACACGTCTGCAAAGGCCTTCAATGAGGCTTTCAGCAGAAGTCAAGAGTTTACGAGTGACCATTCGCATGGAACTGGCAGGTGTGTTAAATCAAGTGCTCTACCGCAGTATTGCTGCTTGTCAGGCATTGGTAGCTCAGTGGTAGAATTCTCGCTTCCCAAGCGGGAGGCCCGGGTTCGATTCCCGGCCAATGCATGGCACTTTTGTAGACGTGTCTCTTGATATTTTAAAAGGCATGGGAAAAGAAAAATGGAAACGGTAGATAAGATGATTGCATTGCTTGTCTGTTTTCTGCGCAAAGAAAGCACTCTGCTGCCCTCTTTTAGCAGAAGATGGAACTGCAGTTTCAACTTAAGGCGGGAAACCTTCTATTATGCAAATAATTCCCAGAAGACCCCAGAAGCCCAGATTGAAAGGGTGTCAGCCTCGTGTGGCTGCAAAGATATCCCCTGAGTCCTGCAGTAGAAGTCTGGCTTTCCTGAGGCACGGTGCTCAGGGAACTGCACTCAGAGTAGCGACCCATACAAAGTCCACCCTCATCTACCAGTGTGCTTGCCTCTGTCCACTTTTCCTGTCTATAGAACCTGGCCGTTCGTGGCCAAGTGAGTGAGAAGGACTGCCAGGGCAGCGCAGCTCCCATTCACCCACCGGAGCTGGCGCCATCCTCATGTCACTGCAGTGCTCTGTTAAATCAGCTGCTCTGGGCTGTAATGGTCCAGAGCACTGTAGCGCCAGTGTGCAGCATGTAAGGCATTGGTGGTTCAGTGGTAGAATTCTCGCCTGCCACGCGGGAGGCCCGGGTTCGATTCCCGGCCAATGCATGAGCGTTTTGCACATGTACCTTTCATTGACTTTGAAGCATCGTGAAAAGGAAGAGACCAAACAAAAAAAACAAGCCTTGATTGCCTTGCTTGCCTTATTTCTGCTACTAGCGATCACTCTGCTGATCCCTTTTAGTAGAAGGGGCCGCTGCGCCTTGACTGGAAGCAGGGCAATCTCAGATTATGCAAACAGCTCATAGAGGCCCAGCCCGAGTAGGTGCCAGTCTCACACGTCTGCAAAGGCCTTCAATGAGGCTTTCAGCAGAAGTCAAGAGTTTACGAGTGACCATTCGCATGGAACTGGCATGTGTGTTAAATCAAGCGCTCTACGGCAGTAATGCTGCTTGTCAAGCATTGGTAGTTCAGTGGTAGAATTCTCGCTTCCCAAGGGGGAGGCCCGGGTTCGATTCCCGGCCAATGCATGGCGCTTTTGTAGACGTGTCTCTTGATATTTTAAAAGGCATGGGAAAAGAAAAATGGAAACGGTAGATAAGATGATTGCATTGCTTGTCTGTTTTCTGCGCAAAGAAAGCACTCTGCTGCCCTCTTTTAGCAGAAGATGGAACTGCAGTTTCAACTTAAGGCGGGAAACCTTCTATTATGCAAATAATTCCCAGAAGACCCCAGAAGCCCAGATTGAAAGGGTGTCAGCCTCGTGTGGCTGCAAAGATATCCCCTGAGTCCTGCGGTAGAAGTCTGGCTTTCCTGAGGCACGGTGCTCAGGGAACTGCACTCAGAGTAGCGACCCATACAAAGGCCACCCTCATCTACCAGTGTGCTTGCCTCTGTCGACTTTTCCTGTCTATAGAACCTGGCCGTTCGTGGCCAAGTGAGTGAGAAGGACTGCCAGGGCAGCGCAGCTCCCATTCACCCACCGGAGCTGGCGCCATCCTCATGTCACTGCAGTGCTCTGTTAAATCAGCTGCTCTGGGCTGAAATGGTCCAGAGCACTGTACCGCCAGTGTGCAGCATGTAAGGCATTGGTGGTTCAGTGGTAGAATTCTCGCCTGCCGCGCGGGAGGCCCAGGTTCGATTCCCAGCCAATGCATGAGCGTTTTGCACATGTACCTTTCGTTGACTTTGAAGCATCGTGAAAAGGAAGAGACCAAACAAAAAAAACAAGCCTTGATTGCCTTGCTTGCCTTATTTCTGCTACTAGCGATCACTCTGCTGATCCCTTTTAGAAGAAGGGGCCGCTGCGCCTTGACTGGAAGCAGGGCAATCTCAGATTATGCAAACAGCTCATAGAGGCCCAGCCCGAGTAGGTGCCAGTCTCACACGTCTGCAAAGGCCTTCAATGAGGCTTTCAGCAGAAGTCAAGAGTTTACGAGTGACCATTCGCATGGAACTGGCAGGTGTGTTAAATCAAGCGCTCTACCGCAGTAATGCTGCTTGTCAGGCATTGGTAGTTCAGTGGTAGAATTCTCGCTTCCCAAGCGGGAGGCCCGGGTTCGATTCCCGGCCAATGCATGGCACTTTTGTAGACGTGTCTCTTGATATTTTAAAAGGCATGGGAAAAGAAAAATGGAAACGGTAGATAAGATGATTGCATTGCTTGTCTGTTTTCTGCGCAAAGAAAGCACTCTGCTGCCCTCTTTTAGCAGAAGATGGAACTGCAGTTTCAACTTAAGGCGGGAAACCTTCTATTATGCAAATAATTCCCAGAAGACCCCAGAAGCCCAGATTGAAAGGGTGTCAGCCTCGTGTGGCTGCAAAGATATCCCCTGAGTCCTGCGGTAGAAGTCTGGCTTTCCTGAGGCACGGTGCTCAGGGAACTGCACTCAGAGTAGCGACCCATACAAAGGCCACCCTCATCTACCAGTGTGCTTGCCTCTGTCCACTTTTCCTGTCTATAGAACCTGGCCGTTCGTGGCCAAGTGAGTGAGAAGGACTGCCAGGGCAGCGCAGCTCCCATTCACCCACCGGAGCTGGCGCCATCCTCATGTCACTGCAGTGCTCTGTTAAATCAGCTGCTCTGGCCTGCAATGGTCCAGAGCACTGTAGCGCCAGTGTGCAGCATGTAAGGCATTGGTGGTTCAGTGGTAGAATTCTCGCCTGCCACGCGGGAGGCCCGGGTTTGATTCCCGGCCAATGCATGGCACTTTTGTAGACGTGTCTCTTGATATTTTAAAAGGCATGGGAAAAGAAAAATGGAAACGGTAGATAAGATGATTGCATTGCTTGTCTGTTTTCTGCGCAAAGAAAGCACTCTGCTGCCCTCTTTTAGCAGAAGATGGAACTGCAGTTTCAACTTAAGGCGGGAAACCTTCTATTATGCAAATAATTCCCAGAAGACCCCAGAAGCCCAGATTGAAAGGGTGTCAGCCTCGTGTGGCTGCAAAGATATCCCCTGAGTCCTGCAGTAGAAGTCTGGCTTTCCTGAGGCACGGTGCTCAGGGAACTGCACTCAGAGTAGCGACCCATACAAAGTCCACCCTCATCTACCAGTGTGCTTGCCTCTGTCCACTTTTCCTGTCTATAGAACCTGGCCGTTCGTGGCCAAGTGAGTGAGAAGGACTGCCAGGGCAGCGCAGCTCCCATTCACCCACCGGAGCTGGCGCCATCCTCATGTCACTGCAGTGCTCTGTTAAATCAGCTGCTCTGGGCTGTAATGGTCCAGAGCACTGTAGCGCCAGTGTGCAGCATGTAAGGCATTGGTGGTTCAGTGGTAGAATTCTCGCCTGCCACGCGGGAGGCCCGGGTTCGATTCCCGGCCAATGCATGAGCGTTTTGCACATGTACCTTTCATTGACTTTGAAGCATCGTGAAAAGGAAGAGACCAAACAAAAAAACAAGCCTTGATTGCCTTGCTTGCCTTATTTCTGCTACTAGCGATCACTCTGCTGATCCCTTTTAGTAGAAGGGGCCGCTGCGCCTTGACTGGAAGCAGGGCAATCTCAGATTATGCAAACAGCTCATAGAGGCCCAGCCCGAGTAGGTGCCAGTCTCACACGTCTGCAAAGGCCTTCAATGAGGCTTGCAGCAGAAGTCAAGAGTTTACGAGTGACCATTCGCATGGAACTGGCATGTGTGTTAAATCAAGCGCTCTACGGCAGTAATGCTGCTTGTCAAGCATTGGTAGTTCAGTGGTAGAATTCTCGCTTCCCAAGCGGGAGGCCCGGGTTCGATTCCCGGCCAATGCATGGCACTTTTGTAGACGTGTCTCTTGATATTTTAAAAGGCATGGGAAAAGAAAAATGGAAACGGTAGATAAGATGATTGCATTGCTTGTCTGTTTTCTGCGCAAAGAAAGCACTCTGCTGCCCTCTTTTAGCAGAAGATGGAACTGCAGTTTCAACTTAAGGCGGGAAACCTTCTATTATGCAAATAATTCCCAGAAGACCCCAGAAGCCCAGATTGAAAGGGTGTCAGCCTCGTGTGGCTGCAAAGATATCCCCTGAGTCCTGCGGTAGAAGTCTGGCTTTCCTGAGGCACGGTGCTCAGGGAACTGCACTCAGAGTAGCGACCCATACAAAGGCCACCCTCATCTACCAGTGTGCTTGCCTCTGTCGACTTTTCCTGTCTATAGAACCTGGCCGTTCGTGGCCAAGTGAGTGAGAAGGACTGCCAGGGCAGCGCAGCTCCCATTCACCCACCGGAGCTGGCGCCATCCTCATGTCACTGCAGTGCTCTGTTAAATCAGCTGCTCTGGGCTGAAATGGTCCAGAGCACTGTAGCGCCAGTGTGCAGCATGTAAGGCATTGGTGGTTCAGTGGTAGAATTCTCGCCTGCCACGCGGGAGGCCCGGGTTCGATTCCCGGCCAATGCATGAGCGTTTTGCACATGTACCTTTCGTTGACTTTGAAGCATCGTGAAAAGGAAGAGACCAAACAAAAAAAACAAGCCTTGATTGCCTTGCTTGCCTTATTTCTGCTACTAGCGATCACTCTGCTGATCCCTTTTAGTAGAAGGGGCCGCTGCGCCTTGACTGGAAGCAGGGCAATCTCAGATTATGCAAACAGCTCATAGAGGCCCAGCCCGAGTAGGTGCCAGTCTCACACGTCTGCAAAGGCCTTCAATGAGGCTTTCAGCAGAAGTCAAGAGTTTACGAGTGACCATTCGCATGGAACTGGCAGGTGTGTTAAATCAAGCGCTCTACCGCAGTAATGCTCCTTGTCAAGCATTGGTAGTTCAGTGGTAAAATTCTCGCTTCCCAAGCGGGAGGCCCGGGTTCGATTCCCGGCCAATGCATGGCACTTTTGTAGACGTGTCTCTTGATATTTTAAAAGGCATGGGAAAAGAAAAATGGAAACGGTAGATAAGATGATTGCATTGCTTGTCTGTTTTCTGCGCAAAGAAAGCACTCTGCTGCCCTCTTTTAGCAGAAGATGGAACTGCAGTTTCAACTTAAGGCGGGAAACCTTCTATTATGCAAATAATTCCCAGAAGACCCCAGAAGCCCAGATTGAAAGGGTGTCAGCCTCGTGTGGCTGCAAAGATATCCCCTGAGTCCTGCGGTAGAAGTCTGGCTTTCCTGAGGCACGGTGCTCAGGGAACTGCACTCAGAGTAGCGACCCATACAAAGGCCACCCTCATCTACCAGTGTGCTTGCCTCTGTCGACTTTTCCTGTCTATAGAACCTGGCCGTTCGTGGCCAAGTGAGTGAGAAGGACTGCCAGGGCAGCGCAGCTCCCATTCACCCACCGGAGCTGGCGCCATCCTCATGTCACTGCAGTGCTCTGTTAAATCAGCTGCTCTGGGCTGAAATGGTCCAGAGCACTGTAGCGCCAGTGTGCAGCATGTAAGGCATTGGTGGTTCAGTGGTAGAATTCTCGCCTGCCACGCGGGAGGCCCGGGTTCGATTCCCGGCCGATGCATGAGCGTTTTGCACATGTACCTTTCGTTGACTTTGAAGCATCGTGAAAAGGAAGAGACCAAACAAAAAAAACAAGCCTTGATTGCCTTGCTTGCCTTATTTCTGCTACTAGCGATCACTCTGCTGATCCCTTTTAGAAGAAGGGGCCGCTGCGCCTTGACTGGAAGCAGGGCAATCTCAGATTATGCAAACAGCTCATAGAGGCCCAGCCCGAGTAGGTGCCAGTCTCACACGTCTGCAAAGGCCTTCAATGAGGCTTTCAGCAGAAGTCAAGAGTTTACGAGTGACCATTCGCATGGAACTGGCAGGTGTGTTAAATCAAGCGCTCTACCGCAGTAATGCTGCTTGTCAGGCATTGGTAGTTCAGTGGTAGAATTCTCGCTTCCCAAGCGGGAGGCCCGGGTTCGATTCCCGGCCAATGCATGGCACTTTTGTAGACGTGTCTCTTGATATTTTAAAAGGCATGGGAAAAGAAAAATGGAAACGGTAGATAAGATGATTGCATTGCTTGTCTGTTTTCTGCGCAAAGAAAGCACTCTGCTGCCCTCTTTTAGCAGAAGATGGAACTGCAGTTTCAACTTAAGGCGGGAAACCTTCTATTATGCAAATAATTCCCAGAAGACCCCAGAAGCCCAGATTGAAAGGGTGTCAGCCTCGTGTGGCTGCAAAGATATCCCCTGAGTCCTGCAGTAGAAGTCTGGCTTTCCTGAGGCACGGTGCTCAGGGAACTGCACTCAGAGTAGCGACCCATACAAAGGCCACCCTCATCTACCAGTGTGCTTGCCTCCGTCCACTTTTCCTGTCTATAGAACCTGGCCGTTCGTGGCCAAGTGAGTGAGAAGGACTGCCAGGGCAGCGCAGCTCCCATTCACCCACCGGAGCTGGCGCCATCCTCATGTCACTGCAGTGCTCTGTTAAATCAGCTGCTCTGGGCTGCAATGGTCCAGAGCACTGTAGCGCCAGTGTGCAGCATGTAAGGCATTGGTGGTTCAGTGGTAGAATTCTCGCCTGCCACGCGGGAGGCCCGGGTTCGATTCCCGGCCAATGCATGAGCGTTTTGCACATGTACCTTTCGTTGACTTTGAAGCATCGTGAAAAGGAAGAGACCGAACAAAAAAACAAGCCTTGATTGCCTTGCTTGCCTTATTTCTGCTACTAGCGATCACTCTGCTGATCCCTTTTAGTAGAAGGGGCCGCTGCGCCTTGACTGGAAGCAGGGCAATCTCAGATTATGCAAACAGCTCATAGAGGCCCAGCCCGAGTAGGTGCCAGTCTCACACGTCTGCAAAGGCCTTCAATGAGGCTTTCAGCAGAAGTCAAGAGTTTACGAGTGACCATTCGCATGGAACTGGCAGGTGTGTTAAATCAAGTGCTCTACCGCAGTAATGCTGCTTGTCAGGCATTGGTAGCTCAGTGGTAGAATTCTCGCTTCCCAAGTGGGAGGCCCGGGTTCGATTCCCGGCCAATGCATGGCACTTTTGTAGACGTGTCTCTTGATATTTTAAAAGGCATGGGAAAAGAAAAATGGAAACGGTAGATAAGATGATTGCATTGCTTGTCTGTTTTCTGCGCAAAGAAAGCACTCTGCTGCCCTCTTTTAGCAGAAGATGGAACGGCAGTTTCAACTTAAGGCGGGAAACCTTCTATTATGCAAATAATTCCCAGAAGACCCCAGAAGCCCAGATTGAAAGGGTGTCAGCCTCGTGTGGCTGCAAAGATATCCCCTGAGTCCTGCGGTAGAAGTCTGGCTTTCCTGAGGCACGGTGCTCAGGGAACTGCACTCAGAGTAGCGACCCATACAAAGGCCACCCTCATCTACCAGTGTGCTTGCCTCTGTCCACTTTTCCTGTCTATAGAACCTGGCCGTTCGTGGCCGTTCGTGGCCAAGTGAGTGAGAAGGACTGCCAGGGCAGCGCAGCTCCCATTCACCCACCGGAGCTGGCGCCATCCTCATGTCACTGCAGTGCTCTGTTAAATCAGCTGCTCTGGGCTGCAATGGTCCAGAGCACTGTAGCGCCAGTGTACAGCATGTAAGGCATTGGTGGTTCAGTGGTAGAATTCTCGCCTGCCACGCGGGAGGCCCGGGTTCGATTCCCGGCCAATGCATGAGCGTTTTGCACATGTACCTTTCGTTGACTTTGAAGCATCGTGAAAAGGAAGAGACCGAACAAAAAAACAAGCCTTGATTGCCTTGCTTGCCTTATTTCTGCTACTAGCGATCACTCTGCTGATCCCTTTTAGTAGAAGGGGCCGCTGCGCCTTGACTGGAAGCAGGGCAATCTCAGATTATGCAAAACGCTCATAGAGGCCCAGCCCGAGTAGGTGCCAGTCTCACACGTCTGCAAAGGCCTTCAATGAGGCTTTCAGCAGAAGTCAAGAGTTTACGAGTGACCATTCGCATGGAACTGGCAGGTGTGTTAAATCAAGTGCTCTACCGCAGTAATGCTGCTTGTCAGGCATTGGTAGTTCAGTGGTAGAATTCTCGCTTCCCAAGCGGGAGGCCCGGGTTCGATTCCCGGCCAATGCATGGCACTTTTGTAGACGTGTCTCTTGATATTTTAAAAGGCATGGGAAAAGAAAAATGGAAACGGTAGATAAGATGATTGCATTGCTTGTCTGTTTTCTGCGCAAAGAAAGCACTCTGCTGCCCTCTTTTAGCAGAAGATGGAACGGCAGTTTCAATTTAAGGCGGGAAACCTATTATGCAAATAATTCCCAGAAGACCCCAGAAGCCCAGATTGAAAGGGTGTCAGCCTCGTGTGGCTGCAAAGATATCCCCTGAGTCCTGCGGTAGAAGTCTGGCTTTCCTGAGGCACGGTGCTCAGGGAACTGCACTCAGAGTAGCGACCCATACAAAGGCCACCCTCATCTACCAGTGTGCTTGCCTCTGTCCACTTTTCCTGTCTATAGAACCTGGCCGTTCGTGGCCAAGTGAGTGAGAAGGACTGCCAGGGCAGCGCAGCTCCCATTCACCCACCGGAGCTGGCGCCATCCTCATGTCACTGCAGTGCTCTGTTAAATCAGCTGCTCTGGGCTGCAATGGTCCAGAGCACTGTAGCGCCAGTGTGCAGCATGTAAGGCATTGGTGGTTCAGTGGTAGAATTCTCGCCTGCCACGCGGGAGGCCCGGGTTCGATTCCCGGCCAATGCATGAGCGTTTTGCACATGTACCTTTCGTTGACTTTGAAGCATCGTGAAAAGGAAGAGACCGAACAAAAAAACAAGCCTTGATTGCCTTGCTTGCCTTATTTCTGCTACTAGCGATCACTCTGCTGATCCCTTTTAGTAGAAGGGGCCGCTGCGCCTTGACTGGAAGCAGGGCAATCTCAGATTATGCAAAACACTCATAGAGGCCCAGCCCGAGTAGGTGCCAGTCTCACACGTCTGCAAAGGCCTTCAATGAGGCTTTCAGCAGAAGTCAAGAGTTTACGAGTGACCATTCGCATGGAACTGGCAGGTGTGTTAAATCAAGCGCTCTACCGCAGTAATGCTGCTTGTCAAGCATTGGTAGTTCAGTGGTAGAATTCTCGCTTCCCAAGCGGGAGGCCCGGGTTCGATTCCCGGCCAATGCATGGCACTTTTGTAGACGTGTCTCTTGATATTTTAAAAGGCATGGGAAAAGAAAAATGGAAACGGTAGATAAGATGATTGCATTGCTTGTCTGTTTTCTGCGCAAAGAAAGCACTCTGCTGCCCTCTTTTAGCAGAAGATGGAACGGCAGTTTCAACTTAAGGCGGGAAACCTATTATGCAAATAATTCCCAGAAGACCCCAGAAGCCCAGATTGAAAGGGTGTCAGCCTCGTGTGGCTGCAAAGATATCCCCTGAGTCCTGCGGTAGAAGTCTGGCTTTCCTGAGGCACGGTGCTCAGGGAACTGCACTCAGAGTAGCGACCCATACAAAGGCCACCCTCATCTACCAGTGTGCTTGCCTCTGTCCACTTTTCCTGTCTATAGAACCTGGCCGTTCGTGGCCGTTCGTGGCCAAGTGAGTGAGAAGGACTGCCAGGGCAGCGCAGCTCCCATTCACCCACCGGAGCTGGCGCCATCCTCATGTCACTGCAGTGCTCTGTTAAATCAGCTGCTCTGGGCTGCAATGGTCCAGAGCACTGTAGCGCCAGTGTGCAGCATGTAAGGCATTGGTGGTTCAGTGGTAGAATTCTCGCCTGCCACGCGGGAGGCCCGGGTTTGATTCCCGGCCAATGCATGGCACTTTTGTAGACGTGTCTCTTGATATTTTAAAAGGCATGGGAAAAGAAAAATGGAAACGGTAGATAAGATGATTGCATTGCTTGTCTGTTTTCTGCGCAAAGAAAGCACTCTGCTGCCCTCTTTTAGCAGAAGATGGAACTGCAGTTTCAACTTAAGGCGGGAAACCTTCTATTATGCAAATAATTCCCAGAAGACCCCAGAAGCCCAGATTGAAAGGGTGTCAGCCTCGTGTGGCTGCAAAGATATCCCCTGAGTCCTGCAGTAGAAGTCTGGCTTTCCTGAGGCACGGTGCTCAGGGAACTGCACTCAGAGTAGCGACCCATACAAAGTCCACCCTCATCTACCAGTGTGCTTGCCTCTGTCCACTTTTCCTATCTATAGAACCTGGCCGTTCGTGGCCAAGTGAGTGAGAAGGACTGCCAGGGCAGCGCAGCTCCCATTCACCCACCGGAGCTGGCGCCATCCTCATGTCACTGCAGTGCTCTGTTAAATCAGCTGCTCTGGGCTGTAATGGTCCAGAGCACTGTAGCGCCAGTGTGCAGCATGTAAGGCATTGGTGGTTCAGTGGTAGAATTCTCGCCTGCCACGCGGGAGGCCCGGGTTCGATTCCCGGCCAATGCATGAGCGTTTTGCACATGTACCTTTCATTGACTTTGAAGCATCGTGAAAAGGAAGAGACCAAACAAAAAAACAAGCCTTGATTGCCTTGCTTGCCTTATTTCTGCTACTAGCGATCACTCTGCTGATCCCTTTTAGTAGAAGGGGCCGCTGCGCCTTGACTGGAAGCAGGGCAATCTCAGATTATGCAAACAGCTCATAGAGGCCCAGCCCGAGTAGGTGCCAGTCTCACACGTCTGCAAAGGCCTTCAATGAGGCTTGCAGCAGAAGTCAAGAGTTTACGAGTGACCATTCGCATGGAACTGGCATGTGTGTTAAATCAAGCGCTCTACGGCAGTAATGCTGCTTGTCAAGCATTGGTAGTTCAGTGGTAGAAAGAAAAATGGAAACGGTAGATAAGATGATTGCATTGCTTGTCTGTTTTCTGCGCAAAGAAAGCACTCTGCTGCCCTCTTTTAGCAGAAGATGGAACTGCAGTTTCAACTTAAGGCGGGAAACCTTCTATTATGCAAATAATTCCCAGAAGACCCCAGAAGCCCAGATTGAAAGGGTGTCAGCCTCGTGTGGCTGCAAAGATATCCCCTGAGTCCTGCGGTAGAAGTCTGGCTTTCCTGAGGCACGGTGCTCAGGGAACTGCACTCAGAGTAGCGACCCATACAAAGGCCACCCTCATCTACCAGTGTGCTTGCCTCTGTCGACTTTTCCTGTCTATAGAACCTGGCCGTTCGTGGCCAAGTGAGTGAGAAGGACTGCCAGGGCAGCGCAGCTCCCATTCACCCACCGGAGCTGGCGCCATCCTCATGTCACTGCAGTGCTCTGTTAAATCAGCTGCTCTGGGCTGAAATGGTCCAGAGCACTGTAGCGCCAGTGTGCAGCATGTAAGGCATTGGTGGTTCAGTGGTAGAATTCTCGCCTGCCACGCGGGAGGCCCGGGTTCGATTCCCGGCCAATGCATGAGCGTTTTGCACATGTACCTTTCGTTGACTTTGAAGCATCGTGAAAAGGAAGAGACCAAACAAAAAAAACAAGCCTTGATTGCCTTGCTTGCCTTATTTCTGCTACTAGCGATCACTCTGCTGATCCCTTTTAGTAGAAGGGGCCGCTGCGCCTTGACTGGAAGCAGGGCAATCTCAGATTA
This sequence comes from Ambystoma mexicanum, assembly GCF_040938575.1. Lineage (NCBI taxonomy): Eukaryota > Metazoa > Chordata > Amphibia > Caudata > Ambystomatidae > Ambystoma > Ambystoma mexicanum. The sequence goes on from NW_027182469.1 coordinate 907,355, forward strand.
TGCAAACAGCTCATAGAGGCCCAGCCCGAGTAGGTGCCAGTCTCACACGTCTGCAAAGGCCTTCAATGAGGCTTTCAGCAGAAGTCAAGAGTTTACGAGTGACCATTCGCATGGAACTGGCAGGTGTGTTAAATCAAGCGCTCTACCGCAGTAATGCTCCTTGTCAAGCATTGGTAGTTCAGTGGTAAAATTCTCGCTTCCCAAGCGGGAGGCCCGGGTTCGATTCCCGGCCAATGCATGGCACTTTTGTAGACGTGTCTCTTGATATTTTAAAAGGCATGGGAAAAGAAAAATGGAAACGGTAGATAAGATGATTGCATTGCTTGTCTGTTTTCTGCGCAAAGAAAGCACTCTGCTGCCCTCTTTTAGCAGAAGATGGAACTGCAGTTTCAACTTAAGGCGGGAAACCTTCTATTATGCAAATAATTCCCAGAAGACCCCAGAAGCCCAGATTGAAAGGGTGTCAGCCTCGTGTGGCTGCAAAGATATCCCCTGAGTCCTGCGGTAGAAGTCTGGCTTTCCTGAGGCACGGTGCTCAGGGAACTGCACTCAGAGTAGCGACCCATACAAAGGCCACCCTCATCTACCAGTGTGCTTGCCTCTGTCGACTTTTCCTGTCTATAGAACCTGGCCGTTCGTGGCCAAGTGAGTGAGAAGGACTGCCAGGGCAGCGCAGCTCCCATTCACCCACCGGAGCTGGCGCCATCCTCATGTCACTGCAGTGCTCTGTTAAATCAGCTGCTCTGGGCTGAAATGGTCCAGAGCACTGTAGCGCCAGTGTGCAGCATGTAAGGCATTGGTGGTTCAGTGGTAGAATTCTCGCCTGCCACGCGGGAGGCCCGGGTTCGATTCCCGGCCAATGCATGAGCGTTTTGCACATGTACCTTTCGTTGACTTTGAAGCATCGTGAAAAGGAAGAGACCAAACAAAAAAAACAAGCCTTGATTGCCTTGCTTGCCTTATTTCTGCTACTAGCGATCACTCTGCTGATCCCTTTTAGAAGAAGGGGCCGCTGCGCCTTGACTGGAAGCAGGGCAATCTCAGATTATGCAAACAGCTCATAGAGGCCCAGCCCGAGTAGGTGCCAGTCTCACACGTCTGCAAAGGCCTTCAATGAGGCTTTCAGCAGAAGTCAAGAGTTTACGAGTGACCATTCGCATGGAACTGGCAGGTGTGTTAAATCAAGCGCTCTACCGCAGTAATGCTGCTTGTCAGGCATTGGTAGTTCAGTGGTAGAATTCTCGCTTCCCAAGCGGGAGGCCCGGGTTCGATTCCCGGCCAATGCATGGCACTTTTGTAGACGTGTCTCTTGATATTTTAAAAGGCATGGGAAAAGAAAAATGGAAACGGTAGATAAGATGATTGCATTGCTTGTCTGTTTTCTGCGCAAAGAAAGCACTCTGCTGCCCTCTTTTAGCAGAAGATGGAACTGCAGTTTCAACTTAAGGCGGGAAACCTTCTATTATGCAAATAATTCCCAGAAGACCCCAGAAGCCCAGATTGAAAGGGTGTCAGCCTCGTGTGGCTGCAAAGATATCCCCTGAGTCCTGCAGTAGAAGTCTGGCTTTCCTGAGGCACGGTGCTCAGGGAACTGCACTCAGAGTAGCGACCCATACAAAGGCCACCCTCATCTACCAGTGTGCTTGCCTCCGTCCACTTTTCCTGTCTATAGAACCTGGCCGTTCGTGGCCAAGTGAGTGAGAAGGACTGCCAGGGCAGCGCAGCTCCCATTCACCCACCGGAGCTGGCGCCATCCTCATGTCACTGCAGTGCTCTGTTAAATCAGCTGCTCTGGGCTGCAATGGTCCAGAGCACTGTAGCGCCAGTGTGCAGCATGTAAGGCATTGGTGGTTCAGTGGTAGAATTCTCGCCTGCCACGCGGGAGGCCCGGGTTCGATTCCCGGCCAATGCATGAGCGTTTTGCACATGTACCTTTCGTTGACTTTGAAGCATCGTGAAAAGGAAGAGACCGAACAAAAAAACAAGCCTTGATTGCCTTGCTTGCCTTATTTCTGCTACTAGCGATCACTCTGCTGATCCCTTTTAGTAGAAGGGGCCGCTGCGCCTTGACTGGAAGCAGGGCAATCTCAGATTATGCAAACAGCTCATAGAGGCCCAGCCCGAGTAGGTGCCAGTCTCACACGTCTGCAAAGGCCTTCAATGAGGCTTTCAGCAGAAGTCAAGAGTTTACGAGTGACCATTCGCATGGAACTGGCAGGTGTGTTAAATCAAGTGCTCTACCGCAGTAATGCTGCTTGTCAGGCATTGGTAGCTCAGTGGTAGAATTCTCGCTTCCCAAGTGGGAGGCCCGGGTTCGATTCCCGGCCAATGCATGGCACTTTTGTAGACGTGTCTCTTGATATTTTAAAAGGCATGGGAAAAGAAAAATGGAAACGGTAGATAAGATGATTGCATTGCTTGTCTGTTTTCTGCGCAAAGAAAGCACTCTGCTGCCCTCTTTTAGCAGAAGATGGAACGGCAGTTTCAACTTAAGGCGGGAAACCTTCTATTATGCAAATAATTCCCAGAAGACCCCAGAAGCCCAGATTGAAAGGGTGTCAGCCTCGTGTGGCTGCAAAGATATCCCCTGAGTCCTGCGGTAGAAGTCTGGCTTTCCTGAGGCACGGTGCTCAGGGAACTGCACTCAGAGTAGCGACCCATACAAAGGCCACCCTCATCTACCAGTGTGCTTGCCTCTGTCCACTTTTCCTGTCTATAGAACCTGGCCGTTCGTGGCCGTTCGTGGCCAAGTGAGTGAGAAGGACTGCCAGGGCAGCGCAGCTCCCATTCACCCACCGGAGCTGGCGCCATCCTCATGTCACTGCAGTGCTCTGTTAAATCAGCTGCTCTGGGCTGCAATGGTCCAGAGCACTGTAGCGCCAGTGTACAGCATGTAAGGCATTGGTGGTTCAGTGGTAGAATTCTCGCCTGCCACGCGGGAGGCCCGGGTTCGATTCCCGGCCAATGCATGAGCGTTTTGCACATGTACCTTTCGTTGACTTTGAAGCATCGTGAAAAGGAAGAGACCGAACAAAAAAACAAGCCTTGATTGCCTTGCTTGCCTTATTTCTGCTACTAGCGATCACTCTGCTGATCCCTTTTAGTAGAAGGGGCCGCTGCGCCTTGACTGGAAGCAGGGCAATCTCAGATTATGCAAAACGCTCATAGAGGCCCAGCCCGAGTAGGTGCCAGTCTCACACGTCTGCAAAGGCCTTCAATGAGGCTTTCAGCAGAAGTCAAGAGTTTACGAGTGACCATTCGCATGGAACTGGCAGGTGTGTTAAATCAAGTGCTCTACCGCAGTAATGTTGCTTGTCAGGCATTGGTAGTTCAGTGGTAGAATTCTCGCTTCCCAAGCGGGAGGCCCGGGTTCGATTCCCGGCCAATGCATGGCACTTTTGTAGACGTGTCTCTTGATATTTTAAAAGGCATGGGAAAAGAAAAATGGAAACGGTAGATAAGATGATTGCATTGCTTGTCTGTTTTCTGCGCAAAGAAAGCACTCTGCTGCCCTCTTTTAGCAGAAGATGGAACGGCAGTTTCAATTTAAGGCGGGAAACCTATTATGCAAATAATTCCCAGAAGACCCCAGAAGCCCAGATTGAAAGGGTGTCAGCCTCGTGTGGCTGCAAAGATATCCCCTGAGTCCTGCGGTAGAAGTCTGGCTTTCCTGAGGCACGGTGCTCAGGGAACTGCACTCAGAGTAGCGACCCATACAAAGGCCACCCTCATCTACCAGTGTGCTTGCCTCTGTCCACTTTTCCTGTCTATAGAACCTGGCCGTTCGTGGCCAAGTGAGTGAGAAGGACTGCCAGGGCAGCGCAGCTCCCATTCACCCACCGGAGCTGGCGCCATCCTCATGTCACTGCAGTGCTCTGTTAAATCAGCTGCTCTGGGCTGCAATGGTCCAGAGCACTGTAGCGCCAGTGTGCAGCATGTAAGGCATTGGTGGTTCAGTGGTAGAATTCTCGCCTGCCACGCGGGAGGCCCGGGTTCGATTCCCGGCCAATGCATGAGCGTTTTGCACATGTACCTTTCGTTGACTTTGAAGCATCGTGAAAAGGAAGAGACCGAACAAAAAAACAAGCCTTGATTGCCTTGCTTGCCTTATTTCTGCTACTAGCGATCACTCTGCTGATCCCTTTTAGTAGAAGGGGCCGCTGCGCCTTGACTGGAAGCAGGGCAATCTCAGATTATGCAAACAGCTCATAGAGGCCCAGCCCAAGTAGGTGCCAGTCTCACACGTCTGCAAAGGCCTTCAATGAGGCTTTCAGCAGAAGTCAAGAGTTTACGAGTGACCATTCGCATGGAACTGGCAGGTGTGTTAAATCAAGTGCTCTACCGCAGTATTGCTGCTTGTCAGGCATTGGTAGCTCAGTGGTAGAATTCTCGCTTCCCAAGCGGGAGGCCCGGGTTCGATTCCCGGCCAATGCATGGCACTTTTGTAGACGTGTCTCTTGATATTTTAAAAGGCATGGGAAAAGAAAAATGGAAACGGTAGATAAGATGATTGCATTGCTTGTCTGTTTTCTGCGCAAAGAAAGCACTCTGCTGCCCTCTTTTAGCAGAAGATGGAACTGCAGTTTCAACTTAAGGCGGGAAACCTTCTATTATGCAAATAATTCCCAGAAGACCCCAGAAGCCCAGATTGAAAGGGTGTCAGCCTCGTGTGGCTGCAAAGATATCCCCTGAGTCCTGCAGTAGAAGTCTGGCTTTCCTGAGGCACGGTGCTCAGGGAACTGCACTCAGAGTAGCGACCCATACAAAGTCCACCCTCATCTACCAGTGTGCTTGCCTCTGTCCACTTTTCCTGTCTATAGAACCTGGCCGTTCGTGGCCAAGTGAGTGAGAAGGACTGCCAGGGCAGCGCAGCTCCCATTCACCCACCGGAGCTGGCGCCATCCTCATGTCACTGCAGTGCTCTGTTAAATCAGCTGCTCTGGGCTGTAATGGTCCAGAGCACTGTAGCGCCAGTGTGCAGCATGTAAGGCATTGGTGGTTCAGTGGTAGAATTCTCGCCTGCCACGCGGGAGGCCCGGGTTCGATTCCCGGCCAATGCATGAGCGTTTTGCACATGTACCTTTCATTGACTTTGAAGCATCGTGAAAAGGAAGAGACCAAACAAAAAAAACAAGCCTTGATTGCCTTGCTTGCCTTATTTCTGCTACTAGCGATCACTCTGCTGATCCCTTTTAGTAGAAGGGGCCGCTGCGCCTTGACTGGAAGCAGGGCAATCTCAGATTATGCAAACAGCTCATAGAGGCCCAGCCCGAGTAGGTGCCAGTCTCACACGTCTGCAAAGGCCTTCAATGAGGCTTTCAGCAGAAGTCAAGAGTTTACGAGTGACCATTCGCATGGAACTGGCATGTGTGTTAAATCAAGCGCTCTACGGCAGTAATGCTGCTTGTCAAGCATTGGTAGTTCAGTGGTAGAATTCTCGCTTCCCAAGGGGGAGGCCCGGGTTCGATTCCCGGCCAATGCATGGCGCTTTTGTAGACGTGTCTCTTGATATTTTAAAAGGCATGGGAAAAGAAAAATGGAAACGGTAGATAAGATGATTGCATTGCTTGTCTGTTTTCTGCGCAAAGAAAGCACTCTGCTGCCCTCTTTTAGCAGAAGATGGAACTGCAGTTTCAACTTAAGGCGGGAAACCTTCTATTATGCAAATAATTCCCAGAAGACCCCAGAAGCCCAGATTGAAAGGGTGTCAGCCTCGTGTGGCTGCAAAGATATCCCCTGAGTCCTGCGGTAGAAGTCTGGCTTTCCTGAGGCACGGTGCTCAGGGAACTGCACTCAGAGTAGCGACCCATACAAAGGCCACCCTCATCTACCAGTGTGCTTGCCTCTGTCGACTTTTCCTGTCTATAGAACCTGGCCGTTCGTGGCCAAGTGAGTGAGAAGGACTGCCAGGGCAGCGCAGCTCCCATTCACCCACCGGAGCTGGCGCCATCCTCATGTCACTGCAGTGCTCTGTTAAATCAGCTGCTCTGGGCTGAAATGGTCCAGAGCACTGTACCGCCAGTGTGCAGCATGTAAGGCATTGGTGGTTCAGTGGTAGAATTCTCGCCTGCCGCGCGGGAGGCCCAGGTTCGATTCCCAGCCAATGCATGAGCGTTTTGCACATGTACCTTTCGTTGACTTTGAAGCATCGTGAAAAGGAAGAGACCAAACAAAAAAAACAAGCCTTGATTGCCTTGCTTGCCTTATTTCTGCTACTAGCGATCACTCTGCTGATCCCTTTTAGAAGAAGGGGCCGCTGCGCCTTGACTGGAAGCAGGGCAATCTCAGATTATGCAAACAGCTCATAGAGGCCCAGCCCGAGTAGGTGCCAGTCTCACACGTCTGCAAATGCCTTCAATGAGGCTTTCAGCAGAAGTCAAGAGTTTACGAGTGACCATTCGCATGGAACTGGCAGGTGTGTTAAATCAAGCGCTCTACCGCAGTAATGCTGCTTGTCAGGCATTGGTAGTTCAGTGGTAGAATTCTCGCTTCCCAAGCGGGAGGCCCGGGTTCGATTCCCGGCCAATGCATGGCACTTTTGTAGACGTGTCTCTTGATATTTTAAAAGGCATGGGAAAAGAAAAATGGAAACGGTAGATAAGATGATTGCATTGCTTGTCTGTTTTCTGCGCAAAGAAAGCACTCTGCTGCCCTCTTTTAGCAGAAGATGGAACTGCAGTTTCAACTTAAGGCGGGAAACCTTCTATTATGCAAATAATTCCCAGAAGACCCCAGAAGCCCAGATTGAAAGGGTGTCAGCCTCGTGTGGCTGCAAAGATATCCCCTGAGTCCTGCGGTAGAAGTCTGGCTTTCCTGAGGCACGGTGCTCAGGGAACTGCACTCAGAGTAGCGACCCATACAAAGGCCACCCTCATCTACCAGTGTGCTTGCCTCTGTCCACTTTTCCTGTCTATAGAACCTGGCCGTTCGTGGCCAAGTGAGTGAGAAGGACTGCCAGGGCAGCGCAGCTCCCATTCACCCACCGGAGCTGGCGCCATCCTCATGTCACTGCAGTGCTCTGTTAAATCAGCTGCTCTGGCCTGCAATGGTCCAGAGCACTGTAGCGCCAGTGTGCAGCATGTAAGGCATTGGTGGTTCAGTGGTAGAATTCTCGCCTGCCACGCGGGAGGCCCGGGTTTGATTCCCGGCCAATGCATGGCACTTTTGTAGACGTGTCTCTTGATATTTTAAAAGGCATGGGAAAAGAAAAATGGAAACGGTAGATAAGATGATTGCATTGCTTGTCTGTTTTCTGCGCAAAGAAAGCACTCTGCTGCCCTCTTTTAGCAGAAGATGGAACTGCAGTTTCAACTTAAGGCGGGAAACCTTCTATTATGCAAATAATTCCCAGAAGACCCCAGAAGCCCAGATTGAAAGGGTGTCAGCCTCGTGTGGCTGCAAAGATATCCCCTGAGTCCTGCAGTAGAAGTCTGGCTTTCCTGAGGCACGGTGCTCAGGGAACTGCACTCAGAGTAGCGACCCATACAAAGTCCACCCTCATCTACCAGTGTGCTTGCCTCTGTCCACTTTTCCTGTCTATAGAACCTGGCCGTTCGTGGCCAAGTGAGTGAGAAGGACTGCCAGGGCAGCGCAGCTCCCATTCACCCACCGGAGCTGGCGCCATCCTCATGTCACTGCAGTGCTCTGTTAAATCAGCTGCTCTGGGCTGTAATGGTCCAGAGCACTGTAGCGCCAGTGTGCAGCATGTAAGGCATTGGTGGTTCAGTGGTAGAATTCTCGCCTGCCACGCGGGAGGCCCGGGTTCGATTCCCGGCCAATGCATGAGCGTTTTGCACATGTACCTTTCATTGACTTTGAAGCATCGTGAAAAGGAAGAGACCAAACAAAAAAACAAGCCTTGATTGCCTTGCTTGCCTTATTTCTGCTACTAGCGATCACTCTGCTGATCCCTTTTAGTAGAAGGGGCCGCTGCGCCTTGACTGGAAGCAGGGCAATCTCAGATTATGCAAACAGCTCATAGAGGCCCAGCCCGAGTAGGTGCCAGTCTCACACGTCTGCAAAGGCCTTCAATGAGGCTTGCAGCAGAAGTCAAGAGTTTACGAGTGACCATTCGCATGGAACTGGCATGTGTGTTAAATCAAGCGCTCTACGGCAGTAATGCTGCTTGTCAAGCATTGGTAGTTCAGTGGTAGAATTCTCGCTTCCCAAGCGGGAGGCCCGGGTTCGATTCCCGGCCAATGCATGGCACTTTTGTAGACGTGTCTCTTGATATTTTAAAAGGCATGGGAAAAGAAAAATGGAAACGGTAGATAAGATGATTGCATTGCTTGTCTGTTTTCTGCGCAAAGAAAGCACTCTGCTGCCCTCTTTTAGCAGAAGATGGAACTGCAGTTTCAACTTAAGGCGGGAAACCTTCTATTATGCAAATAATTCCCAGAAGACCCCAGAAGCCCAGATTGAAAGGGTGTCAGCCTCGTGTGGCTGCAAAGATATCCCCTGAGTCCTGCGGTAGAAGTCTGGCTTTCCTGAGGCACGGTGCTCAGGGAACTGCACTCAGAGTAGCGACCCATACAAAGGCCACCCTCATCTACCAGTGTGCTTGCCTCTGTCGACTTTTCCTGTCTATAGAACCTGGCCGTTCGTGGCCAAGTGAGTGAGAAGGACTGCCAGGGCAGCGCAGCTCCCATTCACCCACCGGAGCTGGCGCCATCCTCATGTCACTGCAGTGCTCTGTTAAATCAGCTGCTCTGGGCTGAAATGGTCCAGAGCACTGTAGCGCCAGTGTGCAGCATGTAAGGCATTGGTGGTTCAGTGGTAGAATTCTCGCCTGCCACGCGGGAGGCCCGGGTTCGATTCCCGGCCAATGCATGAGCGTTTTGCACATGTACCTTTCGTTGACTTTGAAGCATCGTGAAAAGGAAGAGACCAAACAAAAAAAACAAGCCTTGATTGCCTTGCTTGCCTTATTTCTGCTACTAGCGATCACTCTGCTGATCCCTTTTAGTAGAAGGGGCCGCTGCGCCTTGACTGGAAGCAGGGCAATCTCAGATTATGCAAACAGCTCATAGAGGCCCAGCCCGAGTAGGTGCCAGTCTCACACGTCTGCAAAGGCCTTCAATGAGGCTTTCAGCAGAAGTCAAGAGTTTACGAGTGACCATTCGCATGGAACTGGCAGGTGTGTTAAATCAAGCGCTCTACCGCAGTAATGCTCCTTGTCAAGCATTGGTAGTTCAGTGGTAAAATTCTCGCTTCCCAAGCGGGAGGCCCGGGTTCGATTCCCGGCCAATGCATGGCACTTTTGTAGACGTGTCTCTTGATATTTTAAAAGGCATGGGAAAAGAAAAATGGAAACGGTAGATAAGATGATTGCATTGCTTGTCTGTTTTCTGCGCAAAGAAAGCACTCTGCTGCCCTCTTTTAGCAGAAGATGGAACTGCAGTTTCAACTTAAGGCGGGAAACCTTCTATTATGCAAATAATTCCCAGAAGACCCCAGAAGCCCAGATTGAAAGGGTGTCAGCCTCGTGTGGCTGCAAAGATATCCCCTGAGTCCTGCGGTAGAAGTCTGGCTTTCCTGAGGCACGGTGCTCAGGGAACTGCACTCAGAGTAGCGACCCATACAAAGGCCACCCTCATCTACCAGTGTGCTTGCCTCTGTCGACTTTTCCTGTCTATAGAACCTGGCCGTTCGTGGCCAAGTGAGTGAGAAGGACTGCCAGGGCAGCGCAGCTCCCATTCACCCACCGGAGCTGGCGCCATCCTCATGTCACTGCAGTGCTCTGTTAAATCAGCTGCTCTGGGCTGAAATGGTCCAGAGCACTGTAGCGCCAGTGTGCAGCATGTAAGGCATTGGTGGTTCAGTGGTAGAATTCTCGCCTGCCACGCGGGAGGCCCGGGTTCGATTCCCGGCCAATGCATGAGCGTTTTGCACATGTACCTTTCGTTGACTTTGAAGCATCGTGAAAAGGAAGAGACCAAACAAAAAAAACAAGCCTTGATTGCCTTGCTTGCCTTATTTCTGCTACTAGCGATCACTCTGCTGATCCCTTTTAGAAGAAGGGGCCGCTGCGCCTTGACTGGAAGCAGGGCAATCTCAGATTATGCAAACAGCTCATAGAGGCCCAGCCCGAGTAGGTGCCAGTCTCACACGTCTGCAAAGGCCTTCAATGAGGCTTTCAGCAGAAGTCAAGAGTTTACGAGTGACCATTCGCATGGAACTGGCAGGTGTGTTAAATCAAGCGCTCTACCGCAGTAATGCTGCTTGTCAGGCATTGGTAGTTCAGTGGTAGAATTCTCGCTTCCCAAGCGGGAGGCCCGGGTTCGATTCCCGGCCAATGCATGGCACTTTTGTAGACGTGTCTCTTGATATTTTAAAAGGCATGGGAAAAGAAAAATGGAAACGGTAGATAAGATGATTGCATTGCTTGTCTGTTTTCTGCGCAAAGAAAGCACTCTGCTGCCCTCTTTTAGCAGAAGATGGAACTGCAGTTTCAACTTAAGGCGGGAAACCTTCTATTATGCAAATAATTCCCAGAAGACCCCAGAAGCCCAGATTGAAAGGGTGTCAGCCTCGTGTGGCTGCAAAGATATCCCCTGAGTCCTGCAGTAGAAGTCTGGCTTTCCTGAGGCACGGTGCTCAGGGAACTGCACTCAGAGTAGCGACCCATACAAAGGCCACCCTCATCTACCAGTGTGCTTGCCTCCGTCCACTTTTCCTGTCTATAGAACCTGGCCGTTCGTGGCCAAGTGAGTGAGAAGGACTGCCAGGGCAGCGCAGCTCCCATTCACCCACCGGAGCTGGCGCCATCCTCATGTCACTGCAGTGCTCTGTTAAATCAGCTGCTCTGGGCTGCAATGGTCCAGAGCACTGTAGCGCCAGTGTGCAGCATGTAAGGCATTGGTGGTTCAGTGGTAGAATTCTCGCCTGCCACGCGGGAGGCCCGGGTTCGATTCCCGGCCAATGCATGAGCGTTTTGCACATGTACCTTTCGTTGACTTTGAAGCATCGTGAAAAGGAAGAGACCGAACAAAAAAACAAGCCTTGATTGCCTTGCTTGCCTTATTTCTGCTACTAGCGATCACTCTGCTGATCCCTTTTAGTAGAAGGGGCCGCTGCGCCTTGACTGGAAGCAGGGCAATCTCAGATTATGCAAACAGCTCATAGAGGCCCAGCCCGAGTAGGTGCCAGTCTCACACGTCTGCAAAGGCCTTCAATGAGGCTTTCAGCAGAAGTCAAGAGTTTACGAGTGACCATTCGCATGGAACTGGCAGGTGTGTTAAATCAAGTGCTCTACCGCAGTAATGCTGCTTGTCAGGCATTGGTAGCTCAGTGGTAGAATTCTCGCTTCCCAAGTGGGAGGCCCGGGTTCGATTCCCGGCCAATGCATGGCACTTTTGTAGACGTGTCTCTTGATATTTTAAAAGGCATGGGAAAAGAAAAATGGAAACGGTAGATAAGATGATTGCATTGCTTGTCTGTTTTCTGCGCAAAGAAAGCACTCTGCTGCCCTCTTTTAGCAGAAGATGGAACGGCAGTTTCAACTTAAGGCGGGAAACCTTCTATTATGCAAATAATTCCCAGAAGACCCCAGAAGCCCAGATTGAAAGGGTGTCAGCCTCGTGTGGCTGCAAAGATATCCCCTGAGTCCTGCGGTAGAAGTCTGGCTTTCCTGAGGCACGGTGCTCAGGGAACTGCACTCAGAGTAGCGACCCATACAAAGGCCACCCTCATCTACCAGTGTGCTTGCCTCTGTCCACTTTTCCTGTCTATAGAACCTGGCCGTTCGTGGCCGTTCGTGGCCAAGTGAGTGAGAAGGACTGCCAGGGCAGCGCAGCTCCCATTCACCCACCGGAGCTGGCGCCATCCTCATGTCACTGCAGTGCTCTGTTAAATCAGCTGCTCTGGGCTGCAATGGTCCAGAGCACTGTAGCGCCAGTGTACAGCATGTAAGGCATTGGTGGTTCAGTGGTAGAATTCTCGCCTGCCACGCGGGAGGCCCGGGTTCGATTCCCGGCCAATGCATGAGCGTTTTGCACATGTACCTTTCGTTGACTTTGAAGCATCGTGAAAAGGAAGAGACCGAACAAAAAAACAAGCCTTGATTGCCTTGCTTGCCTTATTTCTGCTACTAGCGATCACTCTGCTGATCCCTTTTAGTAGAAGGGGCCGCTGCGCCTTGACTGGAAGCAGGGCAATCTCAGATTATGCAAAACGCTCATAGAGGCCCAGCCCGAGTAGGTGCCAGTCTCACACGTCTGCAAAGGCCTTCAATGAGGCTTTCAGCAGAAGTCAAGAGTTTACGAGTGACCATTCGCATGGAACTGGCAGGTGTGTTAAATCAAGTGCTCTACCGCAGTAATGCTGCTTGTCAGGCATTGGTAGTTCAGTGGTAGAATTCTCGCTTCCCAAGCGGGAGGCCCGGGTTCGATTCCCGGCCAATGCATGGCACTTTTGTAGACGTGTCTCTTGATATTTTAAAAGGCATGGGAAAAGAAAAATGGAAACGGTAGATAAGATGATTGCATTGCTTGTCTGTTTTCTGCGCAAAGAAAGCACTCTGCTGCCCTCTTTTAGCAGAAGATGGAACGGCAGTTTCAATTTAAGGCGGGAAACCTATTATGCAAATAATTCCCAGAAGACCCCAGAAGCCCAGATTGAAAGGGTGTCAGCCTCGTGTGGCTGCAAAGATATCCCCTGAGTCCTGCGGTAGAAGTCTGGCTTTCCTGAGGCACGGTGCTCAGGGAACTGCACTCAGAGTAGCGACCCATACAAAGGCCACCCTCATCTACCAGTGTGCTTGCCTCTGTCCACTTTTCCTGTCTATAGAACCTGGCCGTTCGTGGCCAAGTGAGTGAGAAGGACTGCCAGGGCAGCGCAGCTCCCATTCACCCACCGGAGCTGGCGCCATCCTCATGTCACTGCAGTGCTCTGTTAAATCAGCTGCTCTGGGCTGCAATGGTCCAGAGCACTGTAGCGCCAGTGTGCAGCATGTAAGGCATTGGTGGTTCAGTGGTAGAATTCTCGCCTGCCACGCGGGAGGCCCGGGTTCGATTCCCGGCCAATGCATGAGCGTTTTGCACATGTACCTTTCGTTGACTTTGAAGCATCGTGAAAAGGAAGAGACCGAACAAAAAAACAAGCCTTGATTGCCTTGCTTGCCTTATTTCTGCTACTAGCGATCACTCTGCTGATCCCTTTTAGTAGAAGGGGCCGCTGCGCCTTGACTGGAAGCAGGGCAATCTCAGATTATGCAAACAGCTCATAGAGGCCCAGCCCAAGTAGGTGCCAGTCTCACACGTCTGCAAAGGCCTTCAATGAGGCTTTCAGCAGAAGTCAAGAGTTTACGAGTGACCATTCGCATGGAACTGGCAGGTGTGTTAAATCAAGTGCTCTACCGCAGTATTGCTGCTTGTCAGGCATTGGTAGCTCAGTGGTAGAATTCTCGCTTCCCAAGCGGGAGGCCCGGGTTCGATTCCCGGCCAATGCATGGCACTTTTGTAGACGTGTCTCTTGATATTTTAAAAGGCATGGGAAAAGAAAAATGGAAACGGTAGATAAGATGATTGCATTGCTTGTCTGTTTTCTGCGCAAAGAAAGCACTCTGCTGCCCTCTTTTAGCAGAAGATGGAACTGCAGTTTCAACTTAAGGCGGGAAACCTTCTATTATGCAAATAATTCCCAGAAGACCCCAGAAGCCCAGATTGAAAGGGTGTCAGCCTCGTGTGGCTGCAAAGATATCCCCTGAGTCCTGCAGTAGAAGTCTGGCTTTCCTGAGGCACGGTGCTCAGGGAACTGCACTCAGAGTAGCGACCCATACAAAGTCCACCCTCATCTACCAGTGTGCTTGCCTCTGTCCACTTTTCCTGTCTATAGAACCTGGCCGTTCGTGGCCAAGTGAGTGAGAAGGACTGCCAGGGCAGCGCAGCTCCCATTCACCCACCGGAGCTGGCGCCATCCTCATGTCACTGCAGTGCTCTGTTAAATCAGCTGCTCTGGGCTGTAATGGTCCAGAGCACTGTAGCGCCAGTGTGCAGCATGTAAGGCATTGGTGGTTCAGTGGTAGAATTCTCGCCTGCCACGCGGGAGGCCCGGGTTCGATTCCCGGCCAATGCATGAGCGTTTTGCACATGTACCTTTCATTGACTTTGAAGCATCGTGAAAAGGAAGAGACCAAACAAAAAAAACAAGCCTTGATTGCCTTGCTTGCCTTATTTCTGCTACTAGCGATCACTCTGCTGATCCCTTTTAGTAGAAGGGGCCGCTGCGCCTTGACTGGAAGCAGGGCAATCTCAGATTATGCAAACAGCTCATAGAGGCCCAGCCCGAGTAGGTGCCAGTCTCACACGTCTGCAAAGGCCTTCAATGAGGCTTTCAGCAGAAGTCAAGAGTTTACGAGTGACCATTCGCATGGAACTGGCATGTGTGTTAAATCAAGCGCTCTACGGCAGTAATGCTGCTTGTCAAGCATTGGTAGTTCAGTGGTAGAATTCTCGCTTCCCAAGGGGGAGGCCCGGGTTCGATTCCCGGCCAATGCATGGCGCTTTTGTAGACGTGTCTCTTGATATTTTAAAAGGCATGGGAAAAGAAAAATGGAAACGGTAGATAAGATGATTGCATTGCTTGTCTGTTTTCTGCGCAAAGAAAGCACTCTGCTGCCCTCTTTTAGCAGAAGATGGAACTGCAGTTTCAACTTAAGGCGGGAAACCTTCTATTATGCAAATAATTCCCAGAAGACCCCAGAAGCCCAGATTGAAAGGGTGTCAGCCTCGTGTGGCTGCAAAGATATCCCCTGAGTCCTGCGGTAGAAGTCTGGCTTTCCTGAGGCACGGTGCTCAGGGAACTGCACTCAGAGTAGCGACCCATACAAAGGCCACCCTCATCTACCAGTGTGCTTGCCTCTGTCGACTTTTCCTGTCTATAGAACCTGGCCGTTCGTGGCCAAGTGAGTGAGAAGGACTGCCAGGGCAGCGCAGCTCCCATTCACCCACCGGAGCTGGCGCCATCCTCATGTCACTGCAGTGCTCTGTTAAATCAGCTGCTCTGGGCTGAAATGGTCCAGAGCACTGTAGCGCCAGTGTGCAGCATGTAAGGCATTGGTGGTTCAGTGGTAGAATTCTCGCCTGCCACGCGGGAGGCCCGGGTTCGATTCCCGGCCAATGCATGAGCGTTTTGCACATGTACCTTTCGTTGACTTTGAAGCATCGTGAAAAGGAAGAGACCAAACAAAAAAAACAAGCCTTGATTGCCTTGCTTGCCTTATTTCTGCTACTAGCGATCACTCTGCTGATCCCTTTTAGAAGAAGGGGCCGCTGCGCCTTGACTGGAAGCAGGGCAATCTCAGATTATGCAAACAGCTCATAGAGGCCCAGCCCGAGTAGGTGCCAGTCTCACACGTCTGCAAAGGCCTTCAATGAGGCTTTCAGCAGAAGTCAAGAGTTTACGAGTGACCATTCGCATGGAACTGGCAGGTGTGTTAAATCAAGCGCTCTACCGCAGTAATGCTGCTTGTCAGGCATTGGTAGTTCAGTGGTAGAATTCTCGCTTCCCAAGCGGGAGGCCCGGGTTCGATTCCCGGCCAATGCATGGCACTTTTGTAGACGTGTCTCTTGATATTTTAAAAGGCATGGGAAAAGAAAAATGGAAACGGTAGATAAGATGATTGCATTGCTTGTCTGTTTTCTGCGCAAAGAAAGCACTCTGCTGCCCTCTTTTAGCAGAAGATGGAACTGCAGTTTCAACTTAAGGCGGGAAACCTTCTATTATGCAAATAATTCCCAGAAGACCCCAGAAGCCCAGATTGAAAGGGTGTCAGCCTCGTGTGGCTGCAAAGATATCCCCTGAGTCCTGCGGTAGAAGTCTGGCTTTCCTGAGGCACGGTGCTCAGGGAACTGCACTCAGAGTAGCGACCCATACAAAGGCCACCCTCATCTACCAGTGTGCTTGCCTCTGTCCACTTTTCCTGTCTATAGAACCTGGCCGTTCGTGGCCAAGTGAGTGAGAAGGACTGCCAGGGCAGCGCAGCTCCCATTCACCCACCGGAGCTGGCGCCATCCTCATGTCACTGCAGTGCTCTGTTAAATCAGCTGCTCTGGCCTGCAATGGTCCAGAGCACTGTAGCGCCAGTGTGCAGCATGTAAGGCATTGGTGGTTCAGTGGTAGAATTCTCGCCTGCCACGCGGGAGGCCCGGGTTTGATTCCCGGCCAATGCATGGCACTTTTGTAGACGTGTCTCTTGATATTTTAAAAGGCATGGGAAAAGAAAAATGGAAACGGTAGATAAGATGATTGCATTGCTTGTCTGTTTTCTGCGCAAAGAAAGCACTCTGCTGCCCTCTTTTAGCAGAAGATGGAACTGCAGTTTCAACTTAAGGCGGGAAACCTTCTATTATGCAAATAATTCCCAGAAGACCCCAGAAGCCCAGATTGAAAGGGTGTCAGCCTCGTGTGGCTGCAAAGATATCCCCTGAGTCCTGCAGTAGAAGTCTGGCTTTCCTGAGGCACGGTGCTCAGGGAACTGCACTCAGAGTAGCGACCCATACAAAGTCCACCCTCATCTACCAGTGTGCTTGCCTCTGTCCACTTTTCCTGTCTATAGAACCTGGCCGTTCGTGGCCAAGTGAGTGAGAAGGACTGCCAGGGCAGCGCAGCTCCCATTCACCCACCGGAGCTGGCGCCATCCTCATGTCACTGCAGTGCTCTGTTAAATCAGCTGCTCTGGGCTGTAATGGTCCAGAGCACTGTAGCGCCAGTGTGCAGCATGTAAGGCATTGGTGGTTCAGTGGTAGAATTCTCGCCTGCCACGCGGGAGGCCCGGGTTCGATTCCCGGCCAATGCATGAGCGTTTTGCACATGTACCTTTCATTGACTTTGAAGCATCGTGAAAAGGAAGAGACCAAACAAAAAAACAAGCCTTGATTGCCTTGCTTGCCTTATTTCTGCTACTAGCGATCACTCTGCTGATCCCTTTTAGTAGAAGGGGCCGCTGCGCCTTGACTGGAAGCAGGGCAATCTCAGATTATGCAAACAGCTCATAGAGGCCCAGCCCGAGTAGGTGCCAGTCTCACACGTCTGCAAAGGCCTTCAATGAGGCTTGCAGCAGAAGTCAAGAGTTTACGAGTGACCATTCGCATGGAACTGGCATGTGTGTTAAATCAAGCGCTCTACGGCAGTAATGCTGCTTGTCAAGCATTGGTAGTTCAGTGGTAGAATTCTCGCTTCCCAAGCGGGAGGCCCGGGTTCGATTCCCGGCCAATGCATGGCACTTTTGTAGACGTGTCTCTTGATATTTTAAAAGGCATGGGAAAAGAAAAATGGAAACGGTAGATAAGATGATTGCATTGCTTGTCTGTTTTCTGCGCAAAGAAAGCACTCTGCTGCCCTCTTTTAGCAGAAGATGGAACTGCAGTTTCAACTTAAGGCGGGAAACCTTCTATTATGCAAATAATTCCCAGAAGACCCCAGAAGCCCAGATTGAAAGGGTGTCAGCCTCGTGTGGCTGCAAAGATATCCCCTGAGTCCTGCGGTAGAAGTCTGGCTTTCCTGAGGCACGGTGCTCAGGGAACTGCACTCAGAGTAGCGACCCATACAAAGGCCACCCTCATCTACCAGTGTGCTTGCCTCTGTCGACTTTTCCTGTCTATAGAACCTGGCCGTTCGTGGCCAAGTGAGTGAGAAGGACTGCCAGGGCAGCGCAGCTCCCATTCACCCACCGGAGCTGGCGCCATCCTCATGTCACTGCAGTGCTCTGTTAAATCAGCTGCTCTGGGCTGAAATGGTCCAGAGCACTGTAGCGCCAGTGTGCAGCATGTAAGGCATTGGTGGTTCAGTGGTAGAATTCTCGCCTGCCACGCGGGAGGCCCGGGTTCGATTCCCGGCCAATGCATGAGCGTTTTGCACATGTACCTTTCGTTGACTTTGAAGCATCGTGAAAAGGAAGAGACCAAACAAAAAAAACAAGCCTTGATTGCCTTGCTTGCCTTATTTCTGCTACTAGCGATCACTCTGCTGATCCCTTTTAGTAGAAGGGGCCGCTGCGCCTTGACTGGAAGCAGGGCAATCTCAGATTATGCAAACAGCTCATAGAGGCCCAGCCCGAGTAGGTGCCAGTCTCACACGTCTGCAAAGGCCTTCAATGAGGCTTTCAGCAGAAGTCAAGAGTTTACGAGTGACCATTCGCATGGAACTGGCAGGTGTGTTAAATCAAGCGCTCTACCGCAGTAATGCTCCTTGTCAAGCATTGGTAGTTCAGTGGTAAAATTCTCGCTTCCCAAGCGGGAGGCCCGGGTTCGATTCCCGGCCAATGCATGGCACTTTTGTAGACGTGTCTCTTGATATTTTAAAAGGCATGGGAAAAGAAAAATGGAAACGGTAGATAAGATGATTGCATTGCTTGTCTGTTTTCTGCGCAAAGAAAGCACTCTGCTGCCCTCTTTTAGCAGAAGATGGAACTGCAGTTTCAACTTAAGGCGGGAAACCTTCTATTATGCAAATAATTCCCAGAAGACCCCAGAAGCCCAGATTGAAAGGGTGTCAGCCTCGTGTGGCTGCAAAGATATCCCCTGAGTCCTGCGGTAGAAGTCTGGCTTTCCTGAGGCACGGTGCTCAGGGAACTGCACTCAGAGTAGCGACCCATACAAAGGCCACCCTCATCTACCAGTGTGCTTGCCTCTGTCGACTTTTCCTGTCTATAGAACCTGGCCGTTCGTGGCCAAGTGAGTGAGAAGGACTGCCAGGGCAGCGCAGCTCCCATTCACCCACCGGAGCTGGCGCCATCCTCATGTCACTGCAGTGCTCTGTTAAATCAGCTGCTCTGGGCTGAAATGGTCCAGAGCACTGTAGCGCCAGTGTGCAGCATGTAAGGCATTGGTGGTTCAGTGGTAGAATTCTCGCCTGCCACGCGGGAGGCCCGGGTTCGATTCCCGGCCAATGCATGAGCGTTTTGCACATGTACCTTTCGTTGACTTTGAAGCATCGTGAAAAGGAAGAGACCAAACAAAAAAAACAAGCCTTGATTGCCTTGCTTGCCTTATTTCTGCTACTAGCGATCACTCTGCTGATCCCTTTTAGAAGAAGGGGCCGCTGCGCCTTGACTGGAAGCAGGGCAATCTCAGATTATGCAAACAGCTCATAGAGGCCCAGCCCGAGTAGGTGCCAGTCTCACACGTCTGCAAAGGCCTTCAATGAGGCTTTCAGCAGAAGTCAAGAGTTTACGAGTGACCATTCGCATGGAACTGGCAGGTGTGTTAAATCAAGCGCTCTACCGCAGTAATGCAGCTTGTCAGGCATTGGTAGTTCAGTGGTAGAATTCTCGCTTCCCAAGCGGGAGGCCCGGGTTCGATTCCCGGCCAATGCATGGCACTTTTGTAGACGTGTCTCTTGATATTTTAAAAGGCATGGGAAAAGAAAAATGGAAACGGTAGATAAGATGATTGCATTGCTTGTCTGTTTTCTGCGCAAAGAAAGCACTCTGCTGCCCTCTTTTAGCAGAAGATGGAACGGCAGTTTCAACTTAAGGCGGGAAACCTTCTATTATGCAAATAATTCCCAGAAGACCCCAGAAGCCCAGATTGAAAGGGTGTCAGCCTCGTGTGGCTGCAAAGATATCCCCTGAGTCCTGCGGTAGAAGTCTGGCTTTCCTGAGGCACGGTGCTCAGGGAACTGCACTCAGAGTAGCGACCCATACAAAGGCCACCCTCATCTACCAGTGTGCTTGCCTCTGTCCACTTTTCCTGTCTATAGAACCTGGCCGTTCGTGGCCGTTCGTGGCCAAGTGAGTGAGAAGGACTGCCAGGGCAGCGCAGCTCCCATTCACCCACCGGAGCTGGCGCCATCCTCATGTCACTGCAGTGCTCTGTTAAATCAGCTGCTCTGGGCTGCAATGGTCCAGAGCACTGTAGCGCCAGTGTGCAGCATGTAAGGCATTGGTGGTTCAGTGGTAGAATTCTCGCCTGCCACGCGGGAGGCCCGGGTTCGATTCCCGGCCAATGCATGAGCGTTTTGCACATGTACCTTTCGTTGACTTTGAAGCATCGTGAAAAGGAAGAGACCAAACAAAAAAAACAAGCCTTGCTTGCCTTATTTCTGCTACTAGCGATCACTCTGCTGATCCCTTTTAGAAGAAGGGGCCGCTGCGCCTTGACTGGAAGCAGGGCAATCTCAGATTATGCAAACAGCTCATAGAGGCCCAGCCCGAGTAGGTGCCAGTCTCACACGTCTGCAAAGGCCTTCAATGAGGCTTTCAGCAGAAGTCAAGAGTTTACGAGTGACCATTCGCATGGAACTGGCAGGTGTGTTAAATCAAGCGCTCTACCGCAGTAATGCTGCTTGTCAGGCATTGGTAGTTCAGTGGTAGAATTCTCGCTTCCCAAGCGGGAGGCCCGGGTTCGATTCCCGGCCAATGCATGGCACTTTTGTAGACGTGTCTCTTGATATTTTAAAAGGCATGGGAAAAGAAAAATGGAAACGGTAGATAAGATGATTGCATTGCTTGTCTGTTTTCTGCGCAAAGAAAGCACTCTGCTGCCCTCTTTTAGCAGAAGATGGAACTGCAGTTTCAACTTAAGGCGGGAAACCTTCTATTATGCAAATAATTCCCAGAAGACCCCAGAAGCCCAGATTGAAAGGGTGTCAGCCTCGTGTGGCTGCAAAGATATCCCCTGAGTCCTGCAGTAGAAGTCTGGCTTTCCTGAGGCACGGTGCTCAGGGAACTGCACTCAGAGTAGCGACCCATACAAAGGCCACCCTCATCTACCAGTGTGCTTGCCTCCGTCCACTTTTCCTGTCTATAGAACCTGGCCGTTCGTGGCCAAGTGAGTGAGAAGGACTGCCAGGGCAGCGCAGCTCCCATTCACCCACCGGAGCTGGCGCCATCCTCATGTCACTGCAGTGCTCTGTTAAATCAGCTGCTCTGGGCTGCAATGGTCCAGAGCACTGTAGCGCCAGTGTGCAGCATGTAAGGCATTGGTGGTTCAGTGGTAGAATTCTCGCCTGCCACGCGGGAGGCCCGGGTTCGATTCCCGGCCAATGCATGAGCGTTTTGCACATGTACCTTTCGTTGACTTTGAAGCATCGTGAAAAGGAAGAGACCGAACAAAAAAACAAGCCTTGATTGCCTTGCTTGCCTTATTTCTGCTACTAGCGATCACTCTGCTGATCCCTTTTAGTAGAAGGGGCCGCTGCGCCTTGACTGGAAGCAGGGCAATCTCAGATTATGCAAACAGCTCATAGAGGCCCAGCCCGAGTAGGTGCCAGTCTCACACGTCTGCAAAGGCCTTCAATGAGGCTTTCAGCAGAAGTCAAGAGTTTACGAGTGACCATTCGCATGGAACTGGCAGGTGTGTTAAATCAAGTGCTCTACCGCAGTAATGCTGCTTGTCAGGCATTGGTAGCTCAGTGGTAGAATTCTCGCTTCCCAAGTGGGAGGCCCGGGTTCGATTCCCGGCCAATGCATGGCACTTTTGTAGACGTGTCTCTTGATATTTTAAAAGGCATGGGAAAAGAAAAATGGAAACGGTAGATAAGATGATTGCATTGCTTGTCTGTTTTCTGCGCAAAGAAAGCACTCTGCTGCCCTCTTTTAGCAGAAGATGGAACGGCAGTTTCAACTTAAGGCGGGAAACCTATTATGCAAATAATTCCCAGAAGACCCCAGAAGCCCAGATTGAAAGGGTGTCAGCCTTGTGTGGCTGCAAAGATATCCCCTGAGTCCTGCGGTAGAAGTCTGGCTTTCCTGAGGCACGGTGCTCAGGGAACTGCACTCAGAGTAGCGACCCATACAAAGGCCACCCTCATCTACCAGTGTGCTTGCCTCTGTCCACTTTTCCTGTCTATAGAACCTGGCCGTTCGTGGCCAAGTGAGTGAGAAGGACTGCCAGGGCAGCGCAGCTCCCATTCACCCACCGGAGCTGGCGCCATCCTCATGTCACTGCAGTGCTCTGTTAAATCAGCTGCTCTGGCCTGCAATGGTCCAGAGCACTGTAGCGCCAGTGTGCAGCATGTAAGGCATTGGTGGTTCAGTGGTAGAATTCTCGCCTGCCACGCGGGAGGCCCGGGTTTGATTCCCGGCCAATGCATGGCACTTTTGTAGACGTGTCTCTTGATATTTTAAAAGGCATGGGAAAAGAAAAATGGAAACGGTAGATAAGATGATTGCATTGCTTGTCTGTTTTCTGCGCAAAGAAAGCACTCTGCTGCCCTCTTTTAGCAGAAGATGGAACTGCAGTTTCAACTTAAGGCGGGAAACCTTCTATTATGGAAATAATTCCCAGAAGACCCCAGAAGCCCAGATTGAAAGGGTGTCAGCCTCGTGTGGCTGCAAAGATATCCCCTGAGTCCTGCGGTAGAAGTCTGGCTTTCCTGAGGCACGGTGCTCAGGGAACTGCACTCAGAGTAGTGACCCATACAAAGGCCACCCTCATCTACCAGTGTGCTTGCCTCTGTCCACTTTTCCTGTCTATAGAACCTGGCCGTTCGTGGCCGTTCGTGGCCAAGTGAGTGAGAAGGACTGCCAGGGCAGCGCAGCTCCCATTCACCCACCGGAGCTGGCGCCATCCTCATGTCACTGCAGTGCTCTGTTAAATCAGCTGCTCTGGGCTGTAATGGTCCAGAGCACTGTAGCGCCAGTGTGCAGCATGTAAGGCATTGGTGGTTCAGTGGTAGAATTCTCGCCTGCCACGCGGGAGGCCCGGGTTCGATTCCCGGCCAATGCATGAGCGTTTTGCACATGTACCTTTCATTGACTTTGAAGCATCGTGAAAAGGAAGAGACCAAACAAAAAAACAAGCCTTGATTGCCTTGCTTGCCTTATTTCTGCTACTAGCGATCACTCTGCTGATCCCTTTTAGTAAAAGGGGCCGCTGCGCCTTGACTGGAAGCAGGGCAATCTCAGATTATGCAAACAGCTCATAGAGGCCCAGCCCGAGTAGGTGCCAGTCTCACACGTCTGCAAAGGCCTTCAATGAGGCTTGCAGCAGAAGTCAAGAGTTTACGAGTGACCATTCGCATGGAACTGGCATGTGTGTTAAATCAAGCGCTCTACGGCAGTAATGCTGCTTGTCAAGCATTGGTAGTTCAGTGGTAGAATTCTCGCTTCCCAAGCGGGAGGCCCGGGTTCGATTCCCGGCCAATGCATGGCACTTTTGTAGACGTGTCTCTTGATATTTTAAAAGGCATGGGAAAAGAAAAATGGAAACGGTAGATAAGATGATTGCATTGCTTGTCTGTTTTCTGCGCAAAGAAAGCACTCTGCTGCCCTCTTTTAGCAGAAGATGGAACTGCAGTTTCAACTTAAGGCGGGAAACCTTCTATTATGCAAATAATTCCCAGAAGACCCCAGAAGCCCAGATTGAAAGGGTGTCAGCCTCGTGTGGCTGCAAAGATATCCCCTGAGTCCTGCGGTAGAAGTCTGGCTTTCCTGAGGCACGGTGCTCAGGGAACTGCACTCAGAGTAGCGACCCATACAAAGGCCACCCTCATCTACCAGTGTGCTTGCCTCTGTCGACTTTTCCTGTCTATAGAACCTGGCCGTTCGTGGCCAAGTGAGTGAGAAGGACTGCCAGGGCAGCGCAGCTCCCATTCACCCACCGGAGCTGGCGCCATCCTCATGTCACTGCAGTGCTCTGTTAAATCAGCTGCTCTGGGCTGAAATGGTCCAGAGCACTGTAGCGCCAGTGTGCAGCATGTAAGGCATTGGTGGTTCAGTGGTAGAATTCTCGCCTGCCACGCGGGAGGCCCGGGTTCGATTCCCGGCCAATGCATGAGCGTTTTGCACATGTACCTTTCGTTGACTTTGAAGCATCGTGAAAAGGAAGAGACCAAACAAAAAAAACAAGCCTTGATTGCCTTGCTTGCCTTATTTCTGCTACTAGCGATCACTCTGCTGATCCCTTTTAGTAGAAGGGGCCGCTGCGCCTTGACTGGAAGCAGGGCAATCTCAGATTATGCAAACAGCTCATAGAGGCCCAGCCCGAGTAGGTGCCAGTCTCACACGTCTGCAAAGGCCTTCAATGAGGCTTTCAGCAGAAGTCAAGAGTTTACGAGTGACCATTCGCATGGAACTGGCAGGTGTGTTAAATCAAGCGCTCTACCGCAGTAATGCTGCTTGTCAAGCATTGGTAGTTCAGTGGTAAAATTCTCGCTTCCCAAGCGGGAGGCCCGGGTTCGATTCCCGGCCAATGCATGGCACTTTTGTAGACGTGTCTCTTGATATTTTAAAAGGCATGGGAAAAGAAAAATGGAAACGGTAGATAAGATGATTGCATTGCTTGTCTGTTTTCTGCGCAAAGAAAGCACTCTGCTGCCCTCTTTTAGCAGAAGATGGAACTGCAGTTTCAACTTAAGGCGGGAAACCTTCTATTATGCAAATAATTCCCAGAAGACCCCAGAAGCCCAGATTGAAAGGGTGTCAGCCTCGTGTGGCTGCAAAGATATCCCCTGAGTCCTGCGGTAGAAGTCTGGCTTTCCTGAGGCACGGTGCTCAGGGAACTGCACTCAGAGTAGCGACCCATACAAAGGCCACCCTCATCTACCAGTGTGCTTGCCTCTGTCGACTTTTCCTGTCTATAGAACCTGGCCGTTCGTGGCCAAGTGAGTGAGAAGGACTGCCAGGGCAGCGCAGCTCCCATTCACCCACCGGAGCTGGCGCCATCCTCATGTCACTGCAGTGCTCTGTTAAATCAGCTGCTCTGGGCTGAAATGGTCCAGAGCACTGTAGCGCCAGTGTGCAGCATGTAAGGCATTGGTGGTTCAGTGGTAGAATTCTCGCCTGCCACGCGGGAGGCCCGGGTTCGATTCCCGGCCAATGCATGAGCGTTTTGCACATGTACCTTTCGTTGACTTTGAAGCATCGTGAAAAGGAAGAGACCAAACAAAAAAAACAAGCCTTGATTGCCTTGCTTGCCTTATTTCTGCTACTAGCGATCACTCTGCTGATCCCTTTTAGAAGAAGGGGCCGCTGCGCCTTGACTGGAAGCAGGGCAATCTCAGATTATGCAAACAGCTCATAGAGGCCCAGCCCGAGTAGGTGCCAGTCTCACACGTCTGCAAAGGCCTTCAATGAGGCTTTCAGCAGAAGTCAAGAGTTTACGAGTGACCATTCGCATGGAACTGGCAGGTGTGTTAAATCAAGCGCTCTACCGCAGTAATGCTGCTTGTCAGGCATTGGTAGTTCAGTGGTAGAATTCTCGCTTCCCAAGCGGGAGGCCCGGGTTCGATTCCCGGCCAATGCATGGCACTTTTGTAGACGTGTCTCTTGATATTTTAAAAGGCATGGGAAAAGAAAAATGGAAACGGTAGATAAGATGATTGCATTGCTTGTCTGTTTTCTGCGCAAAGAAAGCACTCTGCTGCCCTCTTTTAGCAGAAGATGGAACTGCAGTTTCAACTTAAGGCGGGAAACCTTCTATTATGCAAATAATTCCCAGAAGACCCCAGAAGCCCAGATTGAAAGGGTGTCAGCCTCGTGTGGCTGCAAAGATATCCCCTGAGTCCTGCAGTAGAAGTCTGGCTTTCCTGAGGCACGGTGCTCAGGGAACTGCACTCAGAGTAGCGACCCATACAAAGGCCACCCTCATCTACCAGTGTGCTTGCCTCCGTCCACTTTTTTCTGTCTATAGAACCTGGCCGTTCGTGGCCAAGTGAGTGAGAAGGACTGCCAGGGCAGCGCAGCTCCCATTCACCCACTGGAGCTGGCGCCATCCTCATGTCACTGCAGTGCTCTGTTAAATCAGCTGCTCTGGGCTGCAATGGTCCAGAGCACTGTAGCGCCAGTGTGCAGCATGTAAGGCATTGGTGGTTCAGTGGTAGAATTCTCGCCTGCCACGCGGGAGGCCCGGGTTCGATTCCCGGCCAATGCATGAGCGTTTTGCACATGTACCTTTCGTTGACTTTGAAGCATCGTGAAAAGGAAGAGACCGAACAAAAAAACAAGCCTTGATTGCCTTGCTTGCCTTATTTCTGCTACTAGCGATCACTCTGCTGATCCCTTTTAGTAGAAGGGGCCGCTGCGCCTTGACTGGAAGCAGGGCAATCTCAGATTATGCAAACAGCTCATAGAGGCCCAGCCCGAGTAGGTGCCAGTCTCACACGTCTGCAAAGGCCTTCAATGAGGCTTTCAGCAGAAGTCAAGAGTTTACGAGTGACCATTCGCATGGAACTGGCAGGTGTGTTAAATCAAGTGCTCTACCGCAGTAATGCTGCTTGTCAGGCATTGGTAGCTCAGTGGTAGAATTCTTGCTTCCCAAGTGGGAGGCCCGGGTTCGATTCCCGGCCAATGCATGGCACTTTTGTAGACGTGTCTCTTGATATTTTAAAAGGCATGGGAAAAGAAAAATGGAAACGGTAGATAAGATGATTGCATTGCTTGTCTGTTTTCTGCGCAAAGAAAGCACTCTGCTGCCCTCTTTTAGCAGAAGATGGAACGGCAGTTTCAATTTAAGGCGGGAAACCTATTATGCAAATAATTCCCAGAAGACCCCAGAAGCCCAGATTGAAAGGGTGTCAGCCTTGTGTGGCTGCAAAGATATCCCCTGAGTCCTGCGGTAGAAGTCTGGCTTTCCTGAGGCACGGTGCTCAGGGAACTGCACTCAGAGTAGCGACCCATACAAAGGCCACCCTCATCTACCAGTGTGCTTGCCTCTGTCCACTTTTCCTGTCTATAGAACCTGGCCGTTCGTGGCCAAGTGAGTGAGAAGGACTGCCAGGGCAGCGCAGCTCCCATTCACCCACCGGAGCTGGCGCCATCCTCATGTCACTGCAGTGCTCTGTTAAATCAGCTGCTCTGGCCTGCAATGGTCCAGAGCACTGTAGCGCCAGTGTGCAGCATGTAAGGCATTGGTGGTTCAGTGGTAGAATTCTCGCCTGCCACGCGGGAAGCCCGGGTTTGATTCCCGGCCAATGCATGGCACTTTTGTAGACGTGTCTCTTGATATTTTAAAAGGCATGGGAAAAGAAAAATGGAAACGGTAGATAAGATGATTGCATTGCTTGTCTGTTTTCTGCGCAAAGAAAGCACTCTGCTGCCCTCTTTTAGCAGAAGATGGAACTGCAGTTTCAACTTAAGGCGGGAAACCTTCTATTATGCAAATAATTCCCAGAAGACCCCAGAAGCCCAGATTGAAAGGGTGTCAGCCTCGTGTGGCTGCAAAGATATCCCCTGAGTCCTGCGGTAGAAGTCTGGCTTTCCTGAGGCACGGTGCTCAGGGAACTGCACTCAGAGTAGTGACCCATACAAAGGCCACCCTCATCTACCAGTGTGCTTGCCTCTGTCCACTTTTCCTGTCTATAGAACCTGGCCGTTCGTGGCCGTTCGTGGCCAAGTGAGTGAGAAGGACTGCCAGGGCAGCGCAGCTCCCATTCACCCACCGGAGCTGGCGCCATCCTCATGTCACTGCAGTGCTCTGTTAAATCAGCTGCTCTGGGCTGCAATGGTCCAGAGCACTGTAGCGCCAGTGTGCAGCATGTAAGGCATTGGTGGTTCAGTGGTAGAATTCTCGCCTGCCACGCGGGAGGCCCGGGTTCGATTCCCGGCCAATGCATGAGCGTTTTGCACATGTACCTTTCGTTGACTTTGAAGCATCGTGAAAAGGAAGAGACCGAACAAAAAAACAAGCCTTGATTGCCTTGCTTGCCTTATTTCTGCTACTAGCGATCACTCTGCTGATCCCTTTTAGTAGAAGGGGCCGCTGCGCCTTGACTGGAAGCAGGGCAATCTCAGATTATGCAAACAGCTCATAGAGGCCCAGCCCAAGTAGGTGCCAGTCTCACACGTCTGCAAAGGCCTTCAATGAGGCTTTCAGCAGAAGTCAAGAGTTTACGAGTGACCATTCGCATGGAACTGGCAGGTGTGTTAAATCAAGTGCTCTACCGCAGTATTGCTGCTTGTCAGGCATTGGTAGCTCAGTGGTAGAATTCTCGCTTCCCAAGCGGGAGGCCCGGGTTCGATTCCCGGCCAATGCATGGCACTTTTGTAGACGTGTCTCTTGATATTTTAAAAGGCATGGGAAAAGAAAAATGGAAACGGTAGATAAGATGATTGCATTGCTTGTCTGTTTTCTGCGCAAAGAAAGCACTCTGCTGCCCTCTTTTAGCAGAAGATGGAACTGCAGTTTCAACTTAAGGCGGGAAACCTTCTATTATGCAAATAATTCCCAGAAGACCCCAGAAGCCCAGATTGAAAGGGTGTCAGCCTCGTGTGGCTGCAAAGATATCCCCTGAGTCCTGCAGTAGAAGTCTGGCTTTCCTGAGGCACGGTGCTCAGGGAACTGCACTCAGAGTAGCGACCCATACAAAGTCCACCCTCATCTACCAGTGTGCTTGCCTCTGTCCACTTTTCCTGTCTATAGAACCTGGCCGTTCGTGGCCAAGTGAGTGAGAAGGACTGCCAGGGCAGCGCAGCTCCCATTCACCCACCGGAGCTGGCGCCATCCTCATGTCACTGCAGTGCTCTGTTAAATCAGCTGCTCTGGGCTGTAATGGTCCAGAGCACTGTAGCGCCAGTGTGCAGCATGTAAGGCATTGGTGGTTCAGTGGTAGAATTCTCGCCTGCCACGCGGGAGGCCCGGGTTCGATTCCCGGCCAATGCATGAGCGTTTTGCACATGTACCTTTCATTGACTTTGAAGCATCGTGAAAAGGAAGAGACCAAACAAAAAAACAAGCCTTGATTGCCTTGCTTGCCTTATTTCTGCTACTAGCGATCACTCTGCTGATCCCTTTTAGTAGAAGGGGCCGCTGCGCCTTGACTGGAAGCAGGGCAATCTCAGATTATGCAAACAGCTCATAGAGGCCCAGCCCGAGTAGGTGCCAGTCTCACACGTCTGCAAAGGCCTTCAATGAGGCTTTCAGCAGAAGTCAAGAGTTTACGAGTGACCATTCGCATGGAACTGGCATGTGTGTTAAATCAAGCGCTCTACGGCAGTAATGCTGCTTGTCAAGCATTGGTAGTTCAGTGGTAGAATTCTCGCTTCCCAAGGGGGAGGCCCGGGTTCGATTCCCGGCCAATGCATGGCGCTTTTGTAGACGTGTCTCTTGATATTTTAAAAGGCATGGGAAAAGAAAAATGGAAACGGTAGATAAGATGATTGCATTGCTTGTCTGTTTTCTGCGCAAAGAAAGCACTCTGCTGCCCTCTTTTAGCAGAAGATGGAACTGCAGTTTCAACTGAAGGCGGGAAACCTTCTATTATGCAAATAATTCCCAGAAGACCCCAGAAGCCCAGATTGAAAGGGTGTCAGCCTCGTGTGGCTGCAAAGATATCCCCTGAGTCCTGCGGTAGAAGTCTGGCTTTCCTGAGGCACGGTGCTCAGGGAACTGCACTCAGAGTAGCGACCCATACAAAGGCCACCCTCATCTACCAGTGTGCTTGCCTCTGTCGACTTTTCCTGTCTATAGAACCTGGCCGTTCGTGGCCAAGTGAGTGAGAAGGACTGCCAGGGCAGCGCAGCTCCCATTCACCCACCGGAGCTGGCGCCATCCTCATGTCACTGCAGTGCTCTGTTAAATCAGCTGCTCTGGGCTGAAATGGTCCAGAGCACTGTACCGCCAGTGTGCAGCATGTAAGGCATTGGTGGTTCAGTGGTAGAATTCTCGCCTGCCGCGCGGGAGGCCCAGGTTCGATTCCCGGCCAATGCATGAGCGTTTTGCACATGTACCTTTCGTTGACTTTGAAGCATCGTGAAAAGGAAGAGACCAAACAAAAAAAACAAGCCTTGATTGCCTTGCTTGCCTTATTTCTGCTACTAGCGATCACTCTGCTGATCCCTTTTAGAAGAAGGGGCCGCTGCGCCTTGACTGGAAGCAGGGCAATCTCAGATTATGCAAACAGCTCATAGAGGCCCAGCCCGAGTAGGTGCCAGTCTCACACGTCTGCAAAGGCCTTCAATGAGGCTTTCAGCAGAAGTCAAGAGTTTACGAGTGACCATTCGCATGGAACTGGCAGGTGTGTTAAATCAAGCGCTCTACCGCAGTAATGCTGCTTGTCAGGCATTGGTAGTTCAGTGGTAGAATTCTCGCTTCCCAAGCGGGAGGCCCGGGTTCGATTCCCGGCCAATGCATGGCACTTTTGTAGACGTGTCTCTTGATATTTTAAAAGGCATGGGAAAAGAAAAATGGAAACGGTAGATAAGATGATTGCATTGCTTGTCTGTTTTCTGCGCAAAGAAAGCAATCTGCTGCCCTCTTTTAGCAGAAGATGGAACTGCAGTTTCAACTTAAGGCGGGAAACCTTCTATTATGCAAATAATTCCCAGAAGACCCCAGAAGCCCAGATTGAAAGGGTGTCAGCCTCGTGTGGCTGCAAAGATATCCCCTGAGTCCTGCGGTAGAAGTCTGGCTTTCCTGAGGCACGGTGCTCAGGGAACTGCACTCAGAGTAGCGACCCATACAAAGGCCACCCTCATCTACCAGTGTGCTTGCCTCTGTCCACTTTTCCTGTCTATAGAACCTGGCCGTTCGTGGCCGTTCGTGGCCAAGTGAGTGAGAAGGACTGCCAGGGCAGCGCAGCTCCCATTCACCCACCGGAGCTGGCGCCATCCTCATGTCACTGCAGTGCTCTGTTAAATCAGCTGCTCTGGGCTGCAATGGTCCAGAGCACTGTAGCGCCAGTGTGCAGCATGTAAGGCATTGGTGGTTCAGTGGTAGAATTCTCGCCTGCCACGCGGGAGGCCCGGGTTCGATTCCCGGCCAATGCATGAGCGTTTTGCACATGTACCTTTCGTTGACTTTGAAGCATCGTGAAAAGGAAGAGACCGAACAAAAAAACAAGCCTTGATTGCCTTGCTTGCCTTATTTCTGCTACTAGCGATCACTCTGCTGATCCCTTTTAGTAGAAGGGGCCGCTGCGCCTTGACTGGAAGCAGGGCAATCTCAGATTATGCAAACAGCTCATAGAGGCCCAGCCCGAGTAGGTGCCAGTCTCACACGTCTGCAAAGGCCTTCAATGAGGCTTTCAGCAGAAGTCAAGAGTTTACGAGTGACCATTCGCATGGAACTGGCAGGTGTGTTAAATCAAGTGCTCTACCGCAGTAATGCTGCTTGTCAGGCATTGGTAGTTCAGTGGTAGAATTCTCGCTTCCCAAGCGGGAGGCCCGGGTTTGATTCCCGGCCAATGCATGGCACTTTTGTAGACGTGTCTCTTGATATTTTAAAAGGCATGGGAAAAGAAAAATGGAAACGGTAGATAAGATGATTGCATTGCTTGTCTGTTTTCTGCGCAAAGAAAGCACTCTGCTGCCCTCTTTTAGCAGAAGATGGAACGGCAGTTTCAACTTAAGGCGGGAAACCTTCTATTATGCAAATAATTCCCAGAAGACCCCAGAAGCCCAGATTGAAAGGGTGTCAGCCTCGTGTGGCTGCAAAGATATCCCCTGAGTCCTGCGGTAGAAGTCTGGCTTTCCTGAGGCACGGTGCTCAGGGAACTGCACTCAGAGTAGCGACCCATACAAAGGCCACCCTCATCTACCAGTGTGCTTGCCTCTGTCCACTTTTCCTGTCTATAGAACCTGGCCGTTCGTGGCCGTTCGTGGCCAAGTGAGTGAGAAGGACTGCCAGGGCAGCGCAGCTCCCATTCACCCACCGGAGCTGGCGCCATCCTCATGTCACTGCAGTGCTCTGTTAAATCAGCTGCTCTGGGCTGCAATGGTCCAGAGCACTGTAGCGCCAGTGTGCAGCATGTAAGGCATTGGTGGTTCAGTGGTAGAATTCTCGCCTGCCACGCGGGAGGCCCGGGTTCGATTCCAGGCCAATGCATGAGCGTTTTGCACATGTACCTTTCGTTGACTTTGAAGCATCGTGAAAAGGAAGAGACCGAACAAAAAAACAAGCCTTGATTGCCTTGCTTGCCTTATTTCTGCTACTAGCGATCACTCTGCTGATCCCTTTTAGTAGAAGGGGCCGCTGCGCCTTGACTGGAAGCAGGGCAATCTCAGATTATGCAAAACACTCATAGAGGCCCAGCCCGAGTAGGTGCCAGTCTCACACGTCTGCAAAGGCCTTCAATGAGGCTTTCAGCAGAAGTCAAGAGTTTACGAGTGACCATTCGCATGGAACTGGCAGGTGTGTTAAATCAAGCGCTCTACCGCAGTAATGCTGCTTGTCAAGCATTGGTAGTTCAGTGGTAGAATTCTCGCTTCCCAAGCGGGAGGCCCGGGTTCGATTCCCGACCAATGCATGGCACTTTTGTAGACGTGTCTCTTGATATTTTAAAAGGCATGGGAAAAGAAAAATGGAAACGGTAGATAAGATGATTGCATTGCTTGTCTGTTTTCTGCGCAAAGAAAGCACTCTGCTGCCCTCTTTTAGCAGAAGATGGAACGGCAGTTTCAACTTAAGGCGGGAAACCTATTATGCAAATAATTCCCAGAAGACCCCAGAAGCCCAGATTGAAAGGGTGTCAGCCTCGTGTGGCTGCAAAGATATCCCCTGAGTCCTGCGGTAGAAGTCTGGCTTTCCTGAGGCACGGTGCTCAGGGAACTGCACTCAGAGTAGCGACCCATACAAAGGCCACCCTCATCTACCAGTGTGCTTGCCTCTGTCCACTTTTCCTGTCTATAGAACCTGGCCGTTCGTGGCCAAGTGAGTGAGAAGGACTGCCAGGGCAGCGCAGCTCCCATTCACCCACCGGAGCTGGCGCCATCCTCATGTCACTGCAGTGCTCTGTTAAATCAGCTGCTCTGGGCTGCAATGGTCCAGAGCACTGTAGCACCAGTGTGCAGCATGTAAGGCATTGGTGGTTCAGTGGTAGAATTCTCGCCTGCCACGCGGGAGGCCCGGGTTCGATTCCCGGCCAATGCATGAGCGTTTTGCACATGTACCTTTCGTTGACTTTGAAGCATCGTGAAAAGGAAGAGACCGAACAAAAAAACAAGCCTTGATTGCCTTGCTTGCCTTATTTCTGCTACTAGCGATCACTCTGCTGATCCCTTTTAGTAGAAGGGGCCGCTGCGCCTTGACTGGAAGCAGGGCAATCTCAGATTATGCAAACAGCTCATAGAGGCCCAGCCCGAGTAGGTGCCAGTCTCACACGTCTGCAAAGGCCTTCAATGAGGCTTTCAGCAGAAGTCAAGAGTTTACGAGTGACCATTCGCATGGAACTGGCAGGTGTGTTAAATCAAGTGCTCTACCGCAGTAATGCTGCTTGTCAGGCATTGGTAGTTCAGTGGTAGAATTCTCGCTTCCCAAGCGGGAGGCCCGGGTTCGATTCCCGGCCAATGCATGGCACTTTTGTAGACGTGTCTCTTGATATTTTAAAAGGCATGGGAAAAGAAAAATGGAAACGGTAGATAAGATGATTGCATTGCTTGTCTGTTTTCTGCGCAAAGAAAGCACTCTGCTGCCCTCTTTTAGCAGAAGATGGAACGGCAGTTTCAACTTAAGGCGGGAAACCTTCTATTATGCAAATAATTCCCAGAAGACCCCAGAAGCCCAGATTGAAAGGGTGTCAGCCTCGTGTGGCTGCAAAGATATCCCCTGAGTCCTGCGGTAGAAGTCTGGCTTTCCTGAGGCACGGTGCTCAGGGAACTGCACTCAGAGTAGCGACCCATACAAAGGCCACCCTCATCTACCAGTGTGCTTGCCTCTGTCCACTTTTCCTGTCTATAGAACCTGGCCGTTCGTGGCCGTTCGTGGCCAAGTGAGTGAGAAGGACTGCCAGGGCAGCGCAGCTCCCATTCACCCACCGGAGCTGGCGCCATCCTCATGTCACTGCAGTGCTCTGTTAAATCAGCTGCTCTGGGCTGCAATGGTCCAGAGCACTGTAGCGCCAGTGTGCAGCATGTAAGGCATTGGTGGTTCAGTGGTAGAATTCTCGCCTGCCACGCGGGAGGCCCGGGTTCGATTCCCGGCCAATGCATGAG
Source organism: Ambystoma mexicanum (assembly GCF_040938575.1). Lineage (NCBI taxonomy): Eukaryota > Metazoa > Chordata > Amphibia > Caudata > Ambystomatidae > Ambystoma > Ambystoma mexicanum. The sequence goes on from NW_027182469.1 coordinate 941,160, forward strand.
CGTTTTGCACATGTACCTTTCGTTGACTTTGAAGCATCGTGAAAAGGAAGAGACCAAACAAAAAAAACAAGCCTTGATTGCCTTGCTTGCCTTATTTCTGCTACTAGCGATCACTCTGCTGATCCCTTTTAGAAGAAGGGGCCGCTGCGCCTTGACTGGAAGCAGGGCAATCTCAGATTATGCAAACAGCTCATAGAGGCCCAGCCCGAGTAGGTGCCAGTCTCACACGTCTGCAAAGGCCTTCAATGAGGCTTTCAGCAGAAGTCAAGAGTTTACGAGTGACCATTCGCATGGAACTGGCAGGTGTGTTAAATCAAGCGCTCTACCGCAGTAATGCTGCTTGTCAGGCATTGGTAGTTCAGTGGTAGAATTCTCGCTTCCCAAGCGGGAGGCCCGGGTTCGATTCCCGGCCAATGCATGGCACTTTTGTAGACGTGTCTCTTGATATTTTAAAAGGCATGGGAAAAGAAAAATGGAAACGGTAGATAAGATGATTGCATTGCTTGTCTGTTTTCTGCGCAAAGAAAGCACTCTGCTGCCCTCTTTTAGCAGAAGATGGAACTGCAGTTTCAACTTAAGGCGGGAAACCTTCTATTATGCAAATAATTCCCAGAAGACCCCAGAAGCCCAGATTGAAAGGGTGTCAGCCTCGTGTGGCTGCAAAGATATCCCCTGAGTCCTGCAGTAGAAGTCTGGCTTTCCTGAGGCACGGTGCTCAGGGAACTGCACTCAGAGTAGCGACCCATACAAAGGCCACCCTCATCTACCAGTGTGCTTGCCTCCGTCCACTTTTCCTGTCTATAGAACCTGGCCGTTCGTGGCCAAGTGAGTGAGAAGGACTGCCAGGGCAGCGCAGCTCCCATTCACCCACCGGAGCTGGCGCCATCCTCATGTCACTGCAGTGCTCTGTTAAATCAGCTGCTCTGGGCTGCAATGGTCCAGAGCACTGTAGCGCCAGTGTGCAGCATGTAAGGCATTGGTGGTTCAGTGGTAGAATTCTCGCCTGCCACGCGGGAGGCCCGGGTTCGATTCCCGGCCAATGCATGAGCGTTTTGCACATGTACCTTTCGTTGACTTTGAAGCATCGTGAAAAGGAAGAGACCGAACAAAAAAACAAGCCTTGATTGCCTTGCTTGCCTTATTTCTGCTACTAGCGATCACTCTGCTGATCCCTTTTAGTAGAAGGGGCCGCTGCGCCTTGACTGGAAGCAGGGCAATCTCAGATTATGCAAACAGCTCATAGAGGCCCAGCCCGAGTAGGTGCCAGTCTCACACGTCTGCAAAGGCCTTCAATGAGGCTTTCAGCAGAAGTCAAGAGTTTACGAGTGACCATTCGCATGGAACTGGCAGGTGTGTTAAATCAAGCGCTCTACCGCAGTAATGCTGCTTGTCAAGCATTGGTAGTTCAGTGGTAGAATTCTCCCTTCCCAAGCGGGAGGCCCGGGTTCGATTCCCGGCCAATGCATGGCATTTTTGTAGACGTGTCTCTTGATATTTTAAAAGGCATGGGAAAAGAAAAATGGAAACGGTAGATAAGATGATTGCATTGCTTGTCTGTTTTCTGCGCAAAGAAAGCAATCTGCTGCCCTCTTTTAGCAGAAGATGGAACTGCAGTTTCAACTTAAGGCGGGAAACCTTCTATTATGCAAATAATTCCCAGAAGACCCCAGAAGCCCAGATTGAAAGGGTGTCAGCCTCGTGTGGCTGCAAAGATATCCCCTGAGTCCTGCGGTAGAAGTCTGGCTTTCCTGAGGCACGGTGCTCAGGGAACTGCACTCAGAGTAGCGACCCATACAAAGGCCACCCTCATCTACCAGTGTGCTTGCCTCTGTCCACTTTTCCTGTCTATAGAACCTGGCCGTTCGTGGCCGTTCGTGGCCAAGTGAGTGAGAAGGACTGCCAGGGCAGCGCAGCTCCCATTCACCCACCGGAGCTGGCGCCATCCTCATGTCACTGCAGTGCTCTGTTAAATCAGCTGCTCTGGGCTGCAATGGTCCAGAGCACTGTAGCGCCAGTGTACAGCATGTAAGGCATTGGTGGTTCAGTGGTAGAATTCTCGCCTGCCACGCGGGAGGCCCGGGTTCGATTCCCGGCCAATGCATGAGCGTTTTGCACATGTACCTTTCGTTGACTTTGAAGCATCGTGAAAAGGAAGAGACCGAACAAAAAAACAAGCCTTGATTGCCTTGCTTGCCTTATTTCTGCTACTAGCGATCACTCTGCTGATCCCTTTTAGTAGAAGGGGCCGCTGCGCCTTGACTGGAAGCAGGGCAATCTCAGATTATGCAAAACGCTCATAGAGGCCCAGCCCGAGTAGGTGCCAGTCTCACACGTCTGCAAAGGCCTTCAATGAGGCTTTCAGCAGAAGTCAAGAGTTTACGAGTGACCATTCGCATGGAACGGGCAGGTGTGTTAAATCAAGTGCTCTACCGCAGTAATGCTGCTTGTCAGGCATTGGTAGTTCAGTGGTAGAATTCTCGCTTCCCAAGCGGGAGGCCCGGGTTCGATTCCCGGCCAATGCATGGCACTTTTGTAGACGTGTCTCTTGATATTTTAAAAGGCATGGGAAAAGAAAAATGGAAACGGTAGATAAGATGATTGCATTGCTTGTCTGTTTTCTGCGCAAAGAAAGCACTCTGCTGCCCTCTTTTAGCAGAAGATGGAACGGCAGTTTCAATTTAAGGCGGGAAACCTATTATGCAAATAATTCCCAGAAGACCCCAGAAGCCCAGATTGAAAGGGTGTCAGCCTCGTGTGGCTGCAAAGATATCCCCTGAGTCCTGCGGTAGAAGTCTGGCTTTCCTGAGGCACGGTGCTCAGGGAACTGCACTCAGAGTAGCGACCCATACAAAGGCCACCCTCATCTACCAGTGTGCTTGCCTCTGTCCACTTTTCCTGTCTATAGAACCTGGCCGTTCGTGGCCAAGTGAGTGAGAAGGACTGCCAGGGCAGCGCAGCTCCCATTCACCCACCGGAGCTGGCGCCATCCTCATGTCACTGCAGTGCTCTGTTAAATCAGCTGCTCTGGGCTGCAATGGTCCAGAGCACTGTAGCGCCAGTGTGCAGCATGTAAGGCATTGGTGGTTCAGTGGTAGAATTCTCGCCTGCCACGCGGGAGGCCCGGGTTCGATTCCCGGCCAATGCATGAGCGTTTTGCACATGTACCTTTCGTTGACTTTGAAGCATCGTGAAAAGGAAGAGACCGAACAAAAAAACAAGCCTTGATTGCCTTGCTTGCCTTATTTCTGCTACTAGCGATCACTCTGCTGATCCCTTTTAGTAGAAGGGGCCGCTGCGCCTTGACTGGAAGCAGGGCAATCTCAGATTATGCAAACAGCTCATAGAGGCCCAGCCCGAGTAGGTGCCAGTCTCACACGTCTGCAAAGGCCTTCAATGAGGCTTTCAGCAGAAGTCAAGAGTTTACGAGTGACCATTCGCATGGAACTGGCAGGTGTGTTAAATCAAGTGCTCTACCGCAGTAATGCTGCTTGTCAGGCATTGGTAGTTCAGTGGTAGAATTCTCGCTTCCCAAGCGGGAGGCCCGGGTTCGATTCCCGGCCAATGCATGGCACTTTTGTAGACGTGTCTCTTGATATTTTAAAAGGCATGGGAAAAGAAAAATGGAAACGGTAGATAAGATGATTGCATTGCTTGTCTGTTTTCTGCGCAAAGAAAGCACTCTGCTGCCCTCTTTTAGCAGAAGATGGAACGGCAGTTTCAACTTAAGGCGGGAAACCTTCTATTATGCAAATAATTCCCAGAAGACCCCAGAAGCCCAGATTGAAAGGGTGTCAGCCTCGTGTGGCTGCAAAGATATCCCCTGAGTCCTGCGGTAGAAGTCTGGCTTTCCTGAGGCACGGTGCTCAGGGAACTGCACTCAGAGTAGCGACCCATACAAAGGCCTCCCTCATCTACCAGTGTGCTTGCCTCTGTCCACTTTTCCTGTCTATAGAACCTGGCCGTTCGTGGCCGTTCGTGGCCAAGTGAGTGAGAAGGACTGCCAGGGCAGCGCAGCTCCCATTCACCCACCGGAGCTGGCGCCATCCTCATGTCACTGCAGTGCTCTGTTAAATCAGCTGCTCTGGGCTGCAATGGTCCAGAGCACTGTAGCGCCAGTGTGCAGCATGTAAGGCATTGGTGGTTCAGTGGTAGAATTCTCGCCTGCCACGCGGGAGGCCCGGGTTCGATTCCCGGCCAATGCATGAGTGTTTTGCACATGTACCTTTCGTTGACTTTGAAGCATCGTGAAAAGGAAGAGACCGAACAAAAAAACAAGCCTTGATTGCCTTGCTTGCCTTATTTCTGCTACTAGCGATCACTCTGCTGATCCCTTTTAGTAGAAGGGGCCGCTGCGCCTTGACTGGAAGCAGGGCAATCTCAGATTATGCAAAACGCTCATAGAGGCCCAGCCCGAGTAGGTGCCAGTCTCACACGTCTGCAAAGGCCTTCAATGAGGCTTTCAGCAGAAGTCAAGAGTTTACGAGTGACCATTCGCATGGAACTGGCAGGTGTGTTAAATCAAGCGCTCTACCGCAGTAATGCTGCTTGTCAAGCATTGGTAGTTCAGTGGTAGAATTCTCGCTTCCCAAGCGGGAGGCCCGGGTTCGATTCCCGGCCAATGCATGGCACTTTTGTAGACGTGTCTCTTGATATTTTAAAAGGCATGGGAAAAGAAAAATGGAAACGGTAGATAAGATGATTGCATTGCTTGTCTGTTTTCTGCGCAAAGAAAGCAATCTGCTGCCCTCTTTTAGCAGAAGATGGAACTGCAGTTTCAACTTAAGGCGGGAAACCTTCTATTATGCAAATAATTCCCAGAAGACCCCAGAAGCCCAGATTGAAAGGGTGTCAGCCTCGTGTGGCTGCAAAGATATCCCCTGAGTCCTGCGGTAGAAGTCTGGCTTTCCTGAGGCACGGTGCTCAGGGAACTGCACTCAGAGTAGCGACCCATACAAAGGCCACCCTCATCTACCAGTGTGCTTGCCTCTGTCCACTTTTCCTGTCTATAGAACCTGGCCGTTCATGGCCGTTCGTGGCCAAGTGAGTGAGAAGGACTGCCAGGGCAGCGCAGCTCCCATTCACCCACCGGAGCTGGCGCCATCCTCATGTCACTGCAGTGCTCTGTTAAATCAGCTGCTCTGGGCTGCAATGGTCCAGAGCACTGTAGCGCCAGTGTGCAGCATATAAGGCATTGGTGGTTCAGTGGTAGAATTCTCGCCTGCCACGCGGGAGGCCCGGGTTCGATTCCCGGCCAATGCATGAGCGTTTTGCACATGTACCTTTCGTTGACTTTGAAGCATCGTGAAAAGGAAGAGACCGAACAAAAAAACAAGCCTTGATTGCCTTGCTTGCCTTATTTCTGCTACTAGCGATCACTCTGCTGATCCCTTTTAGTAGAAGGGGCCGCTGCGCCTTGACTGGAAGCAGGGCAATCTCAGATTATGCAAACAGCTCATAGAGGCCCAGCCCGAGTAGGTGCCAGTCTCACACGTCTGCAAAGGCCTTCAATGAGGCTTTCAGCAGAAGTCAAGAGTTTACGAGTGACCATTCGCATGGAACTGGCAGGTGTGTTAAATCAAGTGCTCTACCGCAGTAATGCTGCTTGTCAGGCATTGGTAGTTCAGTGGTAGAATTCTCTCTTCCCAAGCGGGAGGCCCGGGTTCGATTCCCGGCCAATGCATGGCACTTTTGTAGACGTGTCTCTTGATATTTTAAAAGGCATGGGAAAAGAAAAATGGAAACGGTAGATAAGATGATTGCATTGCTTGTCTGTTTTCTGCGCAAAGAAAGCACTCTGCTGCCCTCTTTTAGCAGAAGATGGAACGGCAGTTTCAACTTAAGGCGGGAAACCTTCTATTATGCAAATAATTCCCAGAAGACCCCAGAAGCCCAGATTGAAAGGGTGTCAGCCTCGTGTGGCTGCAAAGATATCCCCTGAGTCCTGCGGTAGAAGTCTGGCTTTCCTGAGGCACGGTGCTCAGGGAACTGCACTCAGAGTAGCGACCCATACAAAGGCCACCCTCATCTACCAGTGTGCTTGCCTCTGTCCACTCTTCCTGTCTATAGAACCTGGCCGTTCATGGCCGTTCGTGGCCAAGTGAGTGAGAAGGACTGCCAGGGCAGCGCAGCTCCCATTCACCCACCGGAGCTGGCGCCATCCTCATGTCACTGCAGTGCTCTGTTAAATCAGCTGCTCTGGGCTGCAATGGTCCAGAGCACTGTAGCGCCAGTGTGCAGCATGTAAGGCATTGGTGGTTCAGTGGTAGAATTCTCGCCTGCCACGCGGGAGGCCCGGGTTCGATTCCCGGCCAATGCATGAGTGTTTTGCACATGTACCTTTCGTTGACTTTGAAGCATCGTGAAAAGGAAGAGACCGAACAAAAAAACAAGCCTTGATTGCCTTGCTTGCCTTATTTCTGCTACTAGCGATCACTCTGCTGATCCCTTTTAGTAGAAGGGGCCGCTGCGCCTTGACTGGAAGCAGGGCAATCTCAGATTATGCAAAACGCTCATAGAGGCCCAGCCCGAGTAGGTGCCAGTCTCACACGTCTGCAAAGGCCTTCAATGAGGCTTTCAGCAGAAGTCAAGAGTTTACGAGTGACCATTCGCATGGAACTGGCAGGTGTGTTAAATCAAGCGCTCTACCGCAGTAATGCTGCTTGTCAAGCATTGGTAGTTCAGTGGTAGAATTCTCGCTTCCCAAGCGGGAGGCCCGGGTTCGATTCCCGGCCAATGCATGGCACTTTTGTAGACGTGTCTCTTGATATTTTAAAAGGCATGGGAAAAGAAAAATGGAAACGGTAGATAAGATGATTGCATTGCTTGTCTGTTTTCTGCGCAAAGAAAGCAATCTGCTGCCCTCTTTTAGCAGAAGATGGAACTGCAGTTTCAACTTAAGGCGGGAAACCTTCTATTATGCAAATAATTCCCAGAAGACCCCAGAAGCCCAGATTGAAAGGGTGTCAGCCTCGTGTGGCTGCAAAGATATCCCCTGAGTCCTGCGGTAGAAGTCTGGCTTTCCTGAGGCACGGTGCTCAGGGAACTGCACTCAGAGTAGCGACCCATACAAAGGCCACCCTCATCTACCAGTGTGCTTGCCTCTGTCCACTTTTCCTGTCTATAGAACCTGGCCGTTCGTGGCCGTTCGTGGCCAAGTGAGTGAGAAGGACTGCCAGGGCAGCGCAGCTCCCATTCACCCACCGGAGCTGGCGCCATCCTCATGTCACTGCAGTGCTCTGTTAAATCAGCTGCTCTGGGCTGCAATGGTCCAGAGCACTGTAGCGCCAGTGTGCAGCATGTAAGGCATTGGTGGTTCAGTGGTAGAATTCTCGCCTGCCACGCGGGAGGCCCGGGTTCGATTCCCGGCCAATGCATGAGCGTTTTGCACATGTACCTTTCGTTGACTTTGAAGCATCGTGAAAAGGAAGAGACCGAACAAAAAAACAAGCCTTGATTGCCTTGCTTGCCTTATTTCTGCTACTAGCGATCACTCTGCTGATCCCTTTTAGTAGAAGGGGCCGCTGCGCCTTGACTGGAAGCAGGGCAATCTCAGATTATGCAAAACGCTCATAGAGGCCCAGCCCGAGTAGGTGCCAGTCTCACACGTCTGCAAAGGCCTTCAATGAGGCTTTCAGCAGAAGTCAAGAGTTTACGAGTGACCATTCGCATGGAACTGGCAGGTGTGTTAAATCAAGTGCTCTACCGCAGTAATGCTGCTTGTCAGGCATTGGTAGCTCAGTGGTAGAATTCTCGCTTCCCAAGTGGGAGGCCCGGGTTCGATTCCCGGCCAATGCATGGCACTTTTGTAGACGTGTCTCTTGATATTTTAAAAGGCATGGGAAAAGAAAAATGGAAACGGTAGATAAGATGATTGCATTGCTTGTCTGTTTTCTGCGCAAAGAAAGCACTCTGCTGCCCTCTTTTAGCAGAAGATGGAACGGCAGTTTCAACTTAAGGCGGGAAACCTATTATGCAAATAATTCCCAGAAGACCCCAGAAGCCCAGATTGAAAGGGTGTCAGCCTTGTGTGGCTGCAAAGATATCCCCTGAGTCCTGCGGTAGAAGTCTGGCTTTCCTGAGGCACGGTGCTCAGGGAACTGCACTCAGAGTAGCGACCCATACAAAGGCCACCCTCATCTACCAGTGTGCTTGCCTCTGTCCACTTTTCCTGTCTATAGAACCTGGCCGTTCGTGGCCAAGTGAGTGAGAAGGACTGCCAGGGCAGCGCAGCTCCCATTCACCCACCGGAGCTGGCGCCATCCTCATGTCACTGCAGTGCTCTGTTAAATCAGCTGCTCTGGCCTGCAATGGTCCAGAGCACTGTAGCGCCAGTGTGCAGCATGTAAGGCATTGGTGGTTCAGTGGTAGAATTCTCGCCTGCCACGCGGGAGGCCCGGGTTTGATTCCCGGCCAATGCATGGCACTTTTGTAGACGTGTCTCTTGATATTTTAAAAGGCATGGGAAAAGAAAAATGGAAACGGTAGATAAGATGATTGCATTGCTTGTCTGTTTTCTGCGCAAAGAAAGCACTCTGCTGCCCTCTTTTAGCAGAAGATGGAACTGCAGTTTCAACTTAAGGCGGGAAACCTTCTATTATGCAAATAATTCCCAGAAGACCCCAGAAGCCCAGATTGAAAGGGTGTCAGCCTCGTGTGGCTGCAAAGATATCCCCTGAGTCCTGCGGTAGAAGTCTGGCTTTCCTGAGGCACGGTGCTCAGGGAACTGCACTCAGAGTAGTGACCCATACAAAGGCCACCCTCATCTACCAGTGTGCTTGCCTCTGTCCACTTTTCCTGTCTATAGAACCTGGCCGTTCGTGGCCGTTCGTGGCCAAGTGAGTGAGAAGGACTGCCAGGGCAGCGCAGCTCCCATTCACCCACCGGAGCTGGCGCCATCCTCATGTCACTGCAGTGCTCTGTTAAATCAGCTGCTCTGGGCTGCAATGGTCCAGAGCACTGTAGCGCCAGTGTGCAGCATGTAAGGCATTGGTGGTTCAGTGGTAGAATTCTCGCCTGCCACGTGGGAGGCCCGGGTTCGATTCCCGGCCAATGCATGAGCGTTTTGCACATGTACCTTTCGTTGACTTTGAAGCATCGTGAAAAGGAAGAGACCGAACAAAAAAACAAGCCTTGATTGCCTTGCTTGCCTTATTTCTGCTACTAGCGATCACTCTGCTGATCCCTTTTAGTAGAAGGGGCCGCTGCGCCTTGACTGGAAGCAGGGCAATCTCAGATTATGCAAACAGCTCATAGAGGCCCAGCCCGAGTAGGTGCCAGTCTCACACGTCTGCAAAGGCCTTCAATGAGGCTTTCAGCAGAAGTCAAGAGTTTACGAGTGACCATTCGCATGGAACTGGCAGGTGTGTTAAATCAAGTGCTCTACCGCAGTAATGCTGCTTGTCAGGCATTGGTAGTTCAGTGGTAGAATTCTCGCTTCCCAAGCGGGAGGCCCGGGTTCGATTCCCGGCCAATGCATGGCACTTTTGTAGACGTGTCTCTTGATATTTTAAAAGGCATGGGAAAAGAAAAATGGAAACGGTAGATAAGATGATTGCATTGCTTGTCTGTTTTCTGCGCAAAGAAAGCACTCTGCTGCCCTCTTTTAGCAGAAGATGGAACGGCAGTTTCAACTTAAGGCGGGAAACCTTCTATTATGCAAATAATTCCCAGAAGACCCCAGAAGCCCAGATTGAAAGGGTGTCAGCCTCGTGTGGCTGCAAAGATATCCCCTGAGTCCTGCGGTAGAAGTCTGGCTTTCCTGAGGCACGGTGCTCAGGGAACTGCACTCAGAGTAGCGACCCATACAAAGGCCACCCTCATCTACCAGTGTGCTTGCCTCTGTCCACTTTTCCTGTCTATAGAACCTGGCCGTTCGTGGCCGTTCGTGGCCAAGTGAGTGAGAAGGACTGCCAGGGCAGCGCAGCTCCCATTCACCCACCGGAGCTGGCGCCATCCTCATGTCACTGCAGTGCTCTGTTAAATCAGCTGCTCTGGGCTGCAATGGTCCAGAGCACTGTAGCGCCAGTGTGCAGCATGTAAGGCATTGGTGGTTCAGTGGTAGAATTCTCGCCTGCCACGCGGGAGGCCCGGGTTCGATTCCCGGCCAATGCATGAGCGTTTTGCACATGTACCTTTCGTTGACTTTGAAGCATCGTGAAAAGGAAGAGACCGAACAAAAAAACAAGCCTTGATTGCCTTGCTTGCCTTATTTCTGCTACTAGCGATCACTCTGCTGATCCCTTTTAGTAGAAGGGGCCGCTGCGCCTTGACTGGAAGCAGGGCAATCTCAGATTATGCAAAACACTCATAGAGGCCCAGCCCGAGTAGGTGCCAGTCTCACACGTCTGCAAAGGCCTTCAATGAGGCTTTCAGCAGAAGTCAAGAGTTTACGAGTGACCATTCGCATGGAACTGGCAGGTGTGTTAAATCAAGCGCTCTACCGCAGTAATGCTGCTTGTCAAGCATTGGTAGTTCAGTGGTAGAATTCTCGCTTCCCAAGCGGGAGGCCCGGGTTCGATTCCCGACCAATGCATGGCACTTTTGTAGACGTGTCTCTTGATATTTTAAAAGGCATGGGAAAAGAAAAATGGAAACGGTAGATAAGATGATTGCATTGCTTGTCTGTTTTCTGCGCAAAGAAAGCACTCTGCTGCCCTCTTTTAGCAGAAGATGGAACGGCAGTTTCAACTTAAGGCGGGAAACCTATTATGCAAATAATTCCCAGAAGACCCCAGAAGCCCAGATTGAAAGGGTGTCAGCCTCGTGTGGCTGCAAAGATATCCCCTGAGTCCTGCGGTAGAAGTCTGGCTTTCCTGAGGCACGGTGCTCAGGGAACTGCACTCAGAGTAGCGACCCATACAAAGGCCACCCTCATCTACCAGTGTGCTTGCCTCTGTCCACTTTTCCTGTCTATAGAACCTGGCCGTTCGTGGCCAAGTGAGTGAGAAGGACTGCCAGGGCAGCGCAGCTCCCATTCACCCACCGGAGCTGGCGCCATCCTCATGTCACTGCAGTGCTCTGTTAAATCAGCTGCTCTGGGCTGCAATGGTCCAGAGCACTGTAGCACCAGTGTGCAGCATGTAAGGCATTGGTGGTTCAGTGGTAGAATTCTCGCCTGCCACGCGGGAGGCCCGGGTTCGATTCCCGGCCAATGCATGAGCGTTTTGCACATGTACCTTTCGTTGACTTTGAAGCATCGTGAAAAGGAAGAGACCGAACAAAAAAACAAGCCTTGATTGCCTTGCTTGCCTTATTTCTGCTACTAGCGATCACTCTGCTGATCCCTTTTAGTAGAAGGGGCCGCTGCGCCTTGACTGGAAGCAGGGCAATCTCAGATTATGCAAACAGCTCATAGAGGCCCAGCCCGAGTAGGTGCCAGTCTCACACGTCTGCAAAGGCCTTCAATGAGGCTTTCAGCAGAAGTCAAGAGTTTACGAGTGACCATTCGCATGGAACTGGCAGGTGTGTTAAATCAAGCGCTCTACCGCAGTAATGCTGCTTGTCAAGCATTGGTAGTTCAGTGGTAGAATTCTCGCTTCCCAAGCGGGAGGCCCGGGTTCGATTCCCGGCCAATGCATGGCACTTTTGTAGACGTGTCTCTTGATATTTTAAAAGGCATGGGAAAAGAAAAATGGAAACGGTAGATAAGATGATTGCATTGCTTGTCTGTTTTCTGCGCAAAGAAAGCAATCTGCTGCCCTCTTTTAGCAGAAGATGGAACTGCAGTTTCAACTTAAGGCGGGAAACCTTCTATTATGCAAATAATTCCCAGAAGACCCCAGAAGCCCAGATTGAAAGGGTGTCAGCCTCGTGTGGCTGCAAAGATATCCCCTGAGTCCTGCGGTAGAAGTCTGGCTTTCCTGAGGCACGGTGCTCAGGGAACTGCACTCAGAGTAGCGACCCATACAAAGGCCACCCTCATCTACCAGTGTGCTTGCCTCTGTCCACTTTTCCTGTCTATAGAACCTGGCCGTTCGTGGCCGTTCGTGGCCAAGTGAGTGAGAAGGACTGCCAGGGCAGCGCAGCTCCCATTCACCCACCGGAGCTGGCGCCATCCTCATGTCACTGCAGTGCTCTGTTAAATCAGCTGCTCTGGGCTGCAATGGTCCAGAGCACTGTAGCGCCAGTGTGCAGCATGTAAGGCATTGGTGGTTCAGTGGTAGAATTCTCGCCTGCCACGCGGGAGGCCCGGGTTCGATTCCCGGCCAATGCATGAGCGTTTTGCACATGTACCTTTCGTTGACTTTGAAGCATCGTGAAAAGGAAGAGACCGAACAAAAAAACAAGCCTTGATTGCCTTGCTTGCCTTATTTCTGCTACTAGCGATCACTCTGCTGATCCCTTTTAGTAGAAGGGGCCGCTGCGCCTTGACTGGAAGCAGGGCAATCTCAGATTATGCAAACAGCTCATAGAGGCCCAGCCCGAGTAGGTGCCAGTCTCACACGTCTGCAAAGGCCTTCAATGAGGCTTTCAGCAGAAGTCAAGAGTTTACGAGTGACCATTCGCATGGAACTGGCAGGTGTGTTAAATCAAGTGCTCTACCGCAGTAATGCTGCTTGTCAGGCATTGGTAGTTCAGTGGTAGAATTCTCGCTTCCCAAGCGGGAGGCCCGGGTTCGATTCCCGGCCAATGCATGGCACTTTTGTAGACGTGTCTCTTGATATTTTAAAAGGCATGGGAAAAGAAAAATGGAAACGGTAGATAAGATGATTGCATTGCTTGTCTGTTTTCTGCGCAAAGAAAGCACTCTGCTGCCCTCTTTTAGCAGAAGATGGAACGGCAGTTTCAACTTAAGGCGGGAAACCTTCTATTATGCAAATAATTCCCAGAAGACCCCAGAAGCCCAGATTGAAAGGGTGTCAGCCTCGTGTGGCTGCAAAGATATCCCCTGAGTCCTGCGGTAGAAGTCTGGCTTTCCTGAGGCACGGTGCTCAGGGAACTGCACTCAGAGTAGCGACCCATACAAAGGCCACCCTCATCTACCAGTGTGCTTGCCTCTGTCCACTTTTCCTGTCTATAGAACCTGGCCGTTCGTGGCCGTTCGTGGCCAAGTGAGTGAGAAGGACTGCCAGGGCAGCGCAGCTCCCATTCACCCACCGGAGCTGGCGCCATCCTCATGTCACTGCAGTGCTCTGTTAAATCAGCTGCTCTGGGCTGCAATGGTCCAGAGCACTGTAGCGCCAGTGTGCAGCATGTAAGGCATTGGTGGTTCAGTGGTAGAATTCTCGCCTGCCACGCGGGAGGCCCGGGTTCGATTCCAGGCCAATGCATGAGCGTTTTGCACATGTACCTTTCGTTGACTTTGAAGCATCGTGAAAAGGAAGAGACCGAACAAAAAAACAAGCCTTGATTGCCTTGCTTGCCTTATTTCTGCTACTAGCGATCACTCTGCTGATCCCTTTTAGTAGAAGGGGCCGCTGCGCCTTGACTGGAAGCAGGGCAATCTCAGATTATGCAAAACACTCATAGAGGCCCAGCCCGAGTAGGTGCCAGTCTCACACGTCTGCAAAGGCCTTCAATGAGGCTTTCAGCAGAAGTCAAGAGTTTACGAGTGACCATTCGCATGGAACTGGCAGGTGTGTTAAATCAAGCGCTCTACCGCAGTAATGCTGCTTGTCAAGCATTGGTAGTTCAGTGGTAGAATTCTCGCTTCCCAAGCGGGAGGCCCGGGTTCGATTCCCGACCAATGCATGGCACTTTTGTAGACGTGTCTCTTGATATTTTAAAAGGCATGGGAAAAGAAAAATGGAAACGGTAGATAAGATGATTGCATTGCTTGTCTGTTTTCTGCGCAAAGAAAGCACTCTGCTGCCCTCTTTTAGCAGAAGATGGAACGGCAGTTTCAACTTAAGGCGGGAAACCTATTATGCAAATAATTCCCAGAAGACCCCAGAAGCCCAGATTGAAAGGGTGTCAGCCTCGTGTGGCTGCAAAGATATCCCCTGAGTCCTGCGGTAGAAGTCTGGCTTTCCTGAGGCACGGTGCTCAGGGAACTGCACTCAGAGTAGCGACCCATACAAAGGCCACCCTCATCTACCAGTGTGCTTGCCTCTGTCCACTTTTCCTGTCTATAGAACCTGGCCGTTCGTGGCCAAGTGAGTGAGAAGGACTGCCAGGGCAGCGCAGCTCCCATTCACCCACCGGAGCTGGCGCCATCCTCATGTCACTGCAGTGCTCTGTTAAATCAGCTGCTCTGGGCTGCAATGGTCCAGAGCACTGTAGCGCCAGTGTGCAGCATGTAAGGCATTGGTGGTTCAGTGGTAGAATTCTCGCCTGCCACGCGGGAGGCCCGGGTTCGATTCCCGGCCAATGCATGAGTGTTTTGCACATGTACCTTTCGTTGACTTTGAAGCATCGTGAAAAGGAAGAGACCGAACAAAAAAACAAGCCTTGATTGCCTTGCTTGCCTTATTTCTGCTACTAGTGATCACTCTGCTGATCCCTTTTAGTAGAAGGGGCCGCTGCGCCTTGACTGGAAGCAGGGCAATCTCAGATTATGCAAAACGCTCATAGAGGCCCAGCCCGAGTAGGTGCCAGTCTCACACGTCTGCAAAGGCCTTCAATGAGGCTTTCAGCAGAAGTCAAGAGTTTACGAGTGACCATTCGCATGGAACTGGCAGGTGTGTTAAATCAAGCGCTCTACCGCAGTAATGCTGCTTGTCAAGCATTGGTAGTTCAGTGGTAGAATTCTCCCTTCCCAAGCGGGAGGCCCGGGTTCGATTCCCGGCCAATGCATGGCACTTTTGTAGACGTGTCTCTTGATATTTTAAAAGGCATGGGAAAAGAAAAATGGAAACGGTAGATAAGATGATTGCATTGCTTGTCTGTTTTCTGCGCAAAGAAAGCAATCTGCTGCCCTCTTTTAGCAGAAGATGGAACTGCAGTTTCAACTTAAGGCGGGAAACCTTCTATTATGCAAATAATTCCCAGAAGACCCCAGAAGCCCAGATTGAAAGGGTGTCAGCCTCGTGTGGCTGCAAAGATATCCCCTGAGTCCTGCGGTAGAAGTCTGGCTTTCCTGAGGCACGGTGCTCAGGGAACTGCACTCAGAGTAGCGACCCATACAAAGGCCACCCTCATCTACCAGTGTGCTTGCCTCTGTCCACTTTTCCTGTCTATAGAACCTGGCCGTTCGTGGCCGTTCGTGGCCAAGTGAGTGAGAAGGACTGCCAGGGCAGCGCAGCTCCCATTCACCCACCGGAGCTGGCGCCATCCTCATGTCACTGCAGTGCTCTGTTAAATCAGCTGCTCTGGGCTGCAATGGTCCAGAGCACTGTAGCGCCAGTGTACAGCATGTAAGGCATTGGTGGTTCAGTGGTAGAATTCTCGCCTGCCACGCGGGAGGCCCGGGTTCGATTCCCGGCCAATGCATGAGCGTTTTGCACATGTACCTTTCGTTGACTTTGAAGCATCGTGAAAAGGAAGAGACCGAACAAAAAAACAAGCCTTGATTGCCTTGCTTGCCTTATTTCTGCTACTAGCGATCACTCTGCTGATCCCTTTTAGTAGAAGGGGCCGCTGCGCCTTGACTGGAAGCAGGGCAATCTCAGATTATGCAAAACGCTCATAGAGGCCCAGCCCGAGTAGGTGCCAGTCTCACACGTCTGCAAAGGCCTTCAATGAGGCTTTCAGCAGAAGTCAAGAGTTTACGAGTGACCATTCGCATGGAACGGGCAGGTGTGTTAAATCAAGTGCTCTACCGCAGTAATGCTGCTTGTCAGGCATTGGTAGTTCAGTGGTAGAATTCTCGCTTCCCAAGCGGGAGGCCCGGGTTCGATTCCCGGCCAATGCATGGCACTTTTGTAGACGTGTCTCTTGATATTTTAAAAGGCATGGGAAAAGAAAAATGGAAACGGTAGATAAGATGATTGCATTGCTTGTCTGTTTTCTGCGCAAAGAAAGCACTCTGCTGCCCTCTTTTAGCAGAAGATGGAACGGCAGTTTCAATTTAAGGCGGGAAACCTATTATGCAAATAATTCCCAGAAGACCCCAGAAGCCCAGATTGAAAGGGTGTCAGCCTCGTGTGGCTGCAAAGATATCCCCTGAGTCCTGCGGTAGAAGTCTGGCTTTCCTGAGGCACGGTGCTCAGGGAACTGCACTCAGAGTAGCGACCCATACAAAGGCCACCCTCATCTACCAGTGTGCTTGCCTCTGTCCACTTTTCCTGTCTATAGAACCTGGCCGTTCGTGGCCAAGTGAGTGAGAAGGACTGCCAGGGCAGCGCAGCTCCCATTCACCCACCGGAGCTGGCGCCATCCTCATGTCACTGCAGTGCTCTGTTAAATCAGCTGCTCTGGGCTGCAATGGTCCAGAGCACTGTAGCGCCAGTGTGCAGCATGTAAGGCATTGGTGGTTCAGTGGTAGAATTCTCGCCTGCCACGCGGGAGGCCCGGGTTCGATTCCCGGCCAATGCATGAGCGTTTTGCACATGTACCTTTCGTTGACTTTGAAGCATCGTGAAAAGGAAGAGACCGAACAAAAAAACAAGCCTTGATTGCCTTGCTTGCCTTATTTCTGCTACTAGCGATCACTCTGCTGATCCCTTTTAGTAGAAGGGGCCGCTGCGCCTTGACTGGAAGCAGGGCAATCTCAGATTATGCAAACAGCTCATAGAGGCCCAGCCCGAGTAGGTGCCAGTCTCACACGTCTGCAAAGGCCTTCAATGAGGCTTTCAGCAGAAGTCAAGAGTTTACGAGTGACCATTCGCATGGAACTGGCAGGTGTGTTAAATCAAGTGCTCTACCGCAGTAATGCTGCTTGTCAGGCATTGGTAGTTCAGTGGTAGAATTCTCGCTTCCCAAGCGGGAGGCCCGGGTTCGATTCCCGGCCAATGCATGGCACTTTTGTAGACGTGTCTCTTGATATTTTAAAAGGCATGGGAAAAGAAAAATGGAAACGGTAGATAAGATGATTGCATTGCTTGTCTGTTTTCTGCGCAAAGAAAGCACTCTGCTGCCCTCTTTTAGCAGAAGATGGAACGGCAGTTTCAACTTAAGGCGGGAAACGTTCTATTATGCAAATAATTCCCAGAAGACCCCAGAAGCCCAGATTGAAAGGGTGTCAGCCTCGTGTGGCTGCAAAGATATCCCCTGAGTCCTGCGGTAGAAGTCTGGCTTTCCTGAGGCACGGTGCTCAGGGAACTGCACTCAGAGTAGCGACCCATACAAAGGCCTCCCTCATCTACCAGTGTGCTTGCCTCTGTCCACTTTTCCTGTCTATAGAACCTGGCCGTTCGTGGCCGTTCGTGGCCAAGTGAGTGAGAAGGACTGCCAGGGCAGCGCAGCTCCCATTCACCCACCGGAGCTGGCGCCATCCTCATGTCACTGCAGTGCTCTGTTAAATCAGCTGCTCTGGGCTGCAATGGTCCAGAGCACTGTAGCGCCAGTGTGCAGCATGTAAGGCATTGGTGGTTCAGTGGTAGAATTCTCGCCTGCCACGCGGGAGGCCCGGGTTCGATTCCCGGCCAATGCATGAGTGTTTTGCACATGTACCTTTCGTTGACTTTGAAGCATCGTGAAAAGGAAGAGACCGAACAAAAAAACAAGCCTTGATTGCCTTGCTTGCCTTATTTCTGCTACTAGCGATCACTCTGCTGATCCCTTTTAGTAGAAGGGGCCGCTGCGCCTTGACTGGAAGCAGGGCAATCTCAGATTATGCAAAACGCTCATAGAGGCCCAGCCCGAGTAGGTGCCAGTCTCACACGTCTGCAAAGGCCTTCAATGAGGCTTTCAGCAGAAGTCAAGAGTTTACGAGTGACCATTCGCATGGAACTGGCAGGTGTGTTAAATCAAGCGCTCTACCGCAGTAATGCTGCTTGTCAAGCATTGGTAGTTCAGTGGTAGAATTCTCGCTTCCCAAGCGGGAGGCCCGGGTTCGATTCCCGGCCAATGCATGGCACTTTTGTAGACGTGTCTCTTGATATTTTAAAAGGCATGGGAAAAGAAAAATGGAAACGGTAGATAAGATGATTGCATTGCTTGTCTGTTTTCTGCGCAAAGAAAGCAATCTGCTGCCCTCTTTTAGCAGAAGATGGAACTGCAGTTTCAACTTAAGGCGGGAAACCTTCTATTATGCAAATAATTCCCAGAAGACCCCAGAAGCCCAGATTGAAAGGGTGTCAGCCTCGTGTGGCTGCAAAGATATCCCCTGAGTCCTGCGGTAGAAGTCTGGCTTTCCTGAGGCACGGTGCTCAGGGAACTGCACTCAGAGTAGCGACCCATACAAAGGCCACCCTCATCTACCAGTGTGCTTGCCTCTGTCCACTTTTCCTGTCTATAGAACCTGGCCGTTCATGGCCGTTCGTGGCCAAGTGAGTGAGAAGGACTGCCAGGGCAGCGCAGCTCCCATTCACCCACCGGAGCTGGCGCCATCCTCATGTCACTGCAGTGCTCTGTTAAATCAGCTGCTCTGGGCTGCAATGGTCCAGAGCACTGTAGCGCCAGTGTGCAGCATATAAGGCATTGGTGGTTCAGTGGTAGAATTCTCGCCTGCCACGCGGGAGGCCCGGGTTCGATTCCCGGCCAATGCATGAGCGTTTTGCACATGTACCTTTCGTTGACTTTGAAGCATCGTGAAAAGGAAGAGACCGAACAAAAAAACAAGCCTTGATTGCCTTGCTTGCCTTATTTCTGCTACTAGCGATCACTCTGCTGATCCCTTTTAGTAGAAGGGGCCGCTGCGCCTTGACTGGAAGCAGGGCAATCTCAGATTATGCAAACAGCTCATAGAGGCCCAGCCCGAGTAGGTGCCAGTCTCACACGTCTGCAAAGGCCTTCAATGAGGCTTTCAGCAGAAGTCAAGAGTTTACGAGTGACCATTCGCATGGAACTGGCAGGTGTGTTAAATCAAGTGCTCTACCGCAGTAATGCTGCTTGTCAGGCATTGGTAGTTCAGTGGTAGAATTCTCTCTTCCCAAGCGGGAGGCCCGGGTTCGATTCCCGGCCAATGCATGGCACTTTTGTAGACGTGTCTCTTGATATTTTAAAAGGCATGGGAAAAGAAAAATGGAAACGGTAGATAAGATGATTGCATTGCTTGTCTGTTTTCTGCGCAAAGAAAGCACTCTGCTGCCCTCTTTTAGCAGAAGATGGAACGGCAGTTTCAACTTAAGGCGGGAAACCTTCTATTATGCAAATAATTCCCAGAAGACCCCAGAAGCCCAGATTGAAAGGGTGTCAGCCTCGTGTGGCTGCAAAGATATCCCCTGAGTCCTGCGGTAGAAGTCTGGCTTTCCTGAGGCACGGTGCTCAGGGAACTGCACTCAGAGTAGCGACCCATACAAAGGCCACCCTCATCTACCAGTGTGCTTGCCTCTGTCCACTCTTCCTGTCTATAGAACCTGGCCGTTCATGGCCGTTCGTGGCCAAGTGAGTGAGAAGGACTGCCAGGGCAGCGCAGCTCCCATTCACCCACCGGAGCTGGCGCCATCCTCATGTCACTGCAGTGCTCTGTTAAATCAGCTGCTCTGGGCTGCAATGGTCCAGAGCACTGTAGCGCCAGTGTGCAGCATGTAAGGAATTGGTGGTTCAGTGGTAGAATTCTCGCCTGCCACGCGGGAGGCCCGGGTTCGATTCCCGGCCAATGCATGAGTGTTTTGCACATGTACCTTTCGTTGACTTTGAAGCATCGTGAAAAGGAAGAGACCGAACAAAAAAACAAGCCTTGATTGCCTTGCTTGCCTTATTTCTGCTACTAGCGATCACTCTGCTGATCCCTTTTAGTAGAAGGGGCCGCTGCGCCTTGACTGGAAGCAGGGCAATCTCAGATTATGCAAAACGCTCATAGAGGCCCAGCCCGAGTAGGTGCCAGTCTCACACGTCTGCAAAGGCCTTCAATGAGGCTTTCAGCAGAAGTCAAGAGTTTACGAGTGACCATTCGCATGGAACTGGCAGGTGTGTTAAATCAAGCGCTCTACCGCAGTAATGCTGCTTGTCAAGCATTGGTAGTTCAGTGGTAGAATTCTCGCTTCCCAAGCGGGAGGCCCGGGTTCGATTCCCGGCCAATGCATGGCACTTTTGTAGACGTGTCTCTTGATATTTTAAAAGGCATGGGAAAAGAAAAATGGAAACGGTAGATAAGATGATTGCATTGCTTGTCTGTTTTCTGCGCAAAGAAAGCAATCTGCTGCCCTCTTTTAGCAGAAGATGGAACTGCAGTTTCAACTTAAGGCGGGAAACCTTCTATTATGCAAATAATTCCCAGAAGACCCCAGAAGCCCAGATTGAAAGGGTGTCAGCCTCGTGTGGCTGCAAAGATATCCCCTGAGTCCTGCGGTAGAAGTCTGGCTTTCCTGAGGCACGGTGCTCAGGGAACTGCACTCAGAGTAGCGACCCATACAAAGGCCACCCTCATCTACCAGTGTGCTTGCCTCTGTCCACTTTTCCTGTCTATAGAACCTGGCCGTTCGTGGCCGTTCGTGGCCAAGTGAGTGAGAAGGACTGCCAGGGCAGCGCAGCTCCCATTCACCCACCGGAGCTGGCGCCATCCTCATGTCACTGCAGTGCTCTGTTAAATCAGCTGCTCTGGGCTGCAATGGTCCAGAGCACTGTAGCGCCAGTGTGCAGCATGTAAGGCATTGGTGGTTCAGTGGTAGAATTCTCGCCTGCCACGCGGGAGGCCCGGGTTCGATTCCCGGCCAATGCATGAGCGTTTTGCACATGTACCTTTCGTTGACTTTGAAGCATCGTGAAAAGGAAGAGACCGAACAAAAAAACAAGCCTTGATTGCCTTGCTTGCCTTATTTCTGCTACTAGCGATCACTCTGCTGATCCCTTTTAGTAGAAGGGGCCGCTGCGCCTTGACTGGAAGCAGGGCAATCTCAGATTATGCAAAACGCTCATAGAGGCCCAGCCCGAGTAGGTGCCAGTCTCACACGTCTGCAAAGGCCTTCAATGAGGCTTTCAGCAGAAGTCAAGAGTTTACGAGTGACCATTCGCATGGAACTGGCAGGTGTGTTAAATCAAGTGCTCTACCGCAGTAATGCTGCTTGTCAGGCATTGGTAGCTCAGTGGTAGAATTCTCGCTTCCCAAGTGGGAGGCCCGGGTTCGATTCCCGGCCAATGCATGGCACTTTTGTAGACGTGTCTCTTGATATTTTAAAAGGCATGGGAAAAGAAAAATGGAAACGGTAGATAAGATGATTGCATTGCTTGTCTGTTTTCTGCGCAAAGAAAGCACTCTGCTGCCCTCTTTTAGCAGAAGATGGAACGGCAGTTTCAACTTAAGGCGGGAAACCTATTATGCAAATAATTCCCAGAAGACCCCAGAAGCCCAGATTGAAAGGGTGTCAGCCTTGTGTGGCTGCAAAGATATCCCCTGAGTCCTGCGGTAGAAGTCTGGCTTTCCTGAGGCACGGTGCT
Source organism: Ambystoma mexicanum (assembly GCF_040938575.1). Lineage (NCBI taxonomy): Eukaryota > Metazoa > Chordata > Amphibia > Caudata > Ambystomatidae > Ambystoma > Ambystoma mexicanum. The sequence continues at coordinate 962,517 of NW_027182469.1, forward strand.
CAGGGAACTGCACTCAGAGTAGCGACCCATACAAAGGCCACCCTCATCTACCAGTGTGCTTGCCTCTGTCCACTTTTCCTGTCTATAGAACCTGGCCGTTCGTGGCCAAGTGAGTGAGAAGGACTGCCAGGGCAGCGCAGCTCCCATTCACCCACCGGAGCTGGCGCCATCCTCATGTCACTGCAGTGCTCTGTTAAATCAGCTGCTCTGGCCTGCAATGGTCCAGAGCACTGTAGCGCCAGTGTGCAGCATGTAAGGCATTGGTGGTTCAGTGGTAGAATTCTCGCCTGCCACGCGGGAGGCCCGGGTTTGATTCCCGGCCAATGCATGGCACTTTTGTAGACGTGTCTCTTGATATTTTAAAAGGCATGGGAAAAGAAAAATGGAAACGGTAGATAAGATGATTGCATTGCTTGTCTGTTTTCTGCGCAAAGAAAGCACTCTGCTGCCCTCTTTTAGCAGAAGATGGAACTGCAGTTTCAACTTAAGGCGGGAAACCTTCTATTATGCAAATAATTCCCAGAAGACCCCAGAAGCCCAGATTGAAAGGGTGTCAGCCTCGTGTGGCTGCAAAGATATCCCCTGAGTCCTGCGGTAGAAGTCTGGCTTTCCTGAGGCACGGTGCTCAGGGAACTGCACTCAGAGTAGTGACCCATACAAAGGCCACCCTCATCTACCAGTGTGCTTGCCTCTGTCCACTTTTCCTGTCTATAGAACCTGGCCGTTCGTGGCCGTTCGTGGCCAAGTGAGTGAGAAGGACTGCCAGGGCAGCGCAGCTCCCATTCACCCACCGGAGCTGGCGCCATCCTCATGTCACTGCAGTGCTCTGTTAAATCAGCTGCTCTGGGCTGCAATGGTCCAGAGCACTGTAGCGCCAGTATGCAGCATGTAAGGCATTGGTGGTTCAGTGGTAGAATTCTCGCCTGCCACGTGGGAGGCCCGGGTTCGATTCCCGGCCAATGCATGAGCGTTTTGCACATGTACCTTTCGTTGACTTTGAAGCATCGTGAAAAGGAAGAGACCGAACAAAAAAACAAGCCTTGATTGCCTTGCTTGCCTTATTTCTGCTACTAGCGATCACTCTGCTGATCCCTTTTAGTAGAAGGGGCCGCTGCGCCTTGACTGGAAGCAGGGCAATCTCAGATTATGCAAACAGCTCATAGAGGCCCAGCCCGAGTAGGTGCCAGTCTCACACGTCTGCAAAGGCCTTCAATGAGGCTTTCAGCAGAAGTCAAGAGTTTACGAGTGACCATTCGCATGGAACTGGCAGGTGTGTTAAATCAAGTGCTCTACCGCAGTAATGCTGCTTGTCAGGCATTGGTAGTTCAGTGGTAGAATTCTCGCTTCCCAAGCGGGAGGCCCGGGTTCGATTCCCGGCCAATGCATGGCACTTTTGTAGACGTGTCTCTTGATATTTTAAAAGGCATGGGAAAAGAAAAATGGAAACGGTAGATAAGATGATTGCATTGCTTGTCTGTTTTCTGCGCAAAGAAAGCACTCTGCTGCCCTCTTTTAGCAGAAGATGGAACGGCAGTTTCAACTTAAGGCGGGAAACCTTCTATTATGCAAATAATTCCCAGAAGACCCCAGAAGCCCAGATTGAAAGGGTGTCAGCCTCGTGTGGCTGCAAAGATATCCCCTGAGTCCTGCGGTAGAAGTCTGGCTTTCCTGAGGCACGGTGCTCAGGGAACTGCACTCAGAGTAGCGACCCATACAAAGGCCACCCTCATCTACCAGTGTGCTTGCCTCTGTCCACTTTTCCTGTCTATAGAACCTGGCCGTTCGTGGCCGTTCGTGGCCAAGTGAGTGAGAAGGACTGCCAGGGCAGCGCAGCTCCCATTCACCCACCGGAGCTGGCGCCATCCTCATGTCACTGCAGTGCTCTGTTAAATCAGCTGCTCTGGGCTGCAATGGTCCAGAGCACTGTAGCGCCAGTGTGCAGCATGTAAGGCATTGGTGGTTCAGTGGTAGAATTCTCGCCTGCCACGCGGGAGGCCCGGGTTCGATTCCCGGCCAATGCATGAGCGTTTTGCACATGTACCTTTCGTTGACTTTGAAGCATCGTGAAAAGGAAGAGACCGAACAAAAAAACAAGCCTTGATTGCCTTGCTTGCCTTATTTCTGCTACTAGCGATCACTCTGCTGATCCCTTTTAGTAGAAGGGGCCGCTGCGCCTTGACTGGAAGCAGGGCAATCTCAGATTATGCAAAACACTCATAGAGGCCCAGCCCGAGTAGGTGCCAGTCTCACACGTCTGCAAAGGCCTTCAATGAGGCTTTCAGCAGAAGTCAAGAGTTTACGAGTGACCATTCGCATGGAACTGGCAGGTGTGTTAAATCAAGCGCTCTACCGCAGTAATGCTGCTTGTCAAGCATTGGTAGTTCAGTGGTAGAATTCTCGCTTCCCAAGCGGGAGGCCCGGGTTCGATTCCCGACCAATGCATGGCACTTTTGTAGACGTGTCTCTTGATATTTTAAAAGGCATGGGAAAAGAAAAATGGAAACGGTAGATAAGATGATTGCATTGCTTGTCTGTTTTCTGCGCAAAGAAAGCACTCTGCTGCCCTCTTTTAGCAGAAGATGGAACGGCAGTTTCAACTTAAGGCGGGAAACCTATTATGCAAATAATTCCCAGAAGACCCCAGAAGCCCAGATTGAAAGGGTGTCAGCCTCGTGTGGCTGCAAAGATATCCCCTGAGTCCTGCGGTAGAAGTCTGGCTTTCCTGAGGCACGGTGCTCAGGGAACTGCACTCAGAGTAGCGACCCATACAAAGGCCACCCTCATCTACCAGTGTGCTTGCCTCTGTCCACTTTTCCTGTCTATAGAACCTGGCCGTTCGTGGCCAAGTGAGTGAGAAGGACTGCCAGGGCAGCGCAGCTCCCATTCACCCACCGGAGCTGGCGCCATCCTCATGTCACTGCAGTGCTCTGTTAAATCAGCTGCTCTGGGCTGCAATGGTCCAGAGCACTGTAGCACCAGTGTGCAGCATGTAAGGCATTGGTGGTTCAGTGGTAGAATTCTCGCCTGCCACGCGGGAGGCCCGGGTTCGATTCCCGGCCAATGCATGAGCGTTTTGCACATGTACCTTTCGTTGACTTTGAAGCATCGTGAAAAGGAAGAGACCGAACAAAAAAACAAGCCTTGATTGCCTTGCTTGCCTTATTTCTGCTACTAGCGATCACTCTGCTGATCCCTTTTAGTAGAAGGGGCCGCTGCGCCTTGACTGGAAGCAGGGCAATCTCAGATTATGCAAACAGCTCATAGAGGCCCAGCCCGAGTAGGTGCCAGTCTCACACGTCTGCAAAGGCCTTCAATGAGGCTTTCAGCAGAAGTCAAGAGTTTACGAGTGACCATTCGCATGGAACTGGCAGGTGTGTTAAATCAAGCGCTCTACCGCAGTAATGCTGCTTGTCAAGCATTGGTAGTTCAGTGGTAGAATTCTCGCTTCCCAAGCGGGAGGCCCGGGTTCGATTCCCGGCCAATGCATGGCACTTTTGTAGACGTGTCTCTTGATATTTTAAAAGGCATGGGAAAAGAAAAATGGAAACGGTAGATAAGATGATTGCATTGCTTGTCTGTTTTCTGCGCAAAGAAAGCAATCTGCTGCCCTCTTTTAGCAGAAGATGGAACTGCAGTTTCAACTTAAGGCGGGAAACCTTCTATTATGCAAATAATTCCCAGAAGACCCCAGAAGCCCAGATTGAAAGGGTGTCAGCCTCGTGTGGCTGCAAAGATATCCCCTGAGTCCTGCGGTAGAAGTCTGGCTTTCCTGAGGCACGGTGCTCAGGGAACTGCACTCAGAGTAGCGACCCATACAAAGGCCACCCTCATCTACCAGTGTGCTTGCCTCTGTCCACTTTTCCTGTCTATAGAACCTGGCCGTTCGTGGCCGTTCGTGGCCAAGTGAGTGAGAAGGACTGCCAGGGCAGCGCAGCTCCCATTCACCCACCGGAGCTGGCGCCATCCTCATGTCACTGCAGTGCTCTGTTAAATCAGCTGCTCTGGGCTGCAATGGTCCAGAGCACTGTAGCGCCAGTGTGCAGCATGTAAGGCATTGGTGGTTCAGTGGTAGAATTCTCGCCTGCCACGCGGGAGGCCCGGGTTCGATTCCCGGCCAATGCATGAGTGTTTTGCACATGTACCTTTCGTTGACTTTGAAGCATCGTGAAAAGGAAGAGACCGAACAAAAAAACAAGCCTTGATTGCCTTGCTTGCCTTATTTCTGCTACTAGTGATCACTCTGCTGATCCCTTTTAGTAGAAGGGGCCGCTGCGCCTTGACTGGAAGCAGGGCAATCTCAGATTATGCAAAACGCTCATAGAGGCCCAGCCCGAGTAGGTGCCAGTCTCACACGTCTGCAAAGGCCTTCAATGAGGCTTTCAGCAGAAGTCAAGAGTTTACGAGTGACCATTCGCATGGAACTGGCAGGTGTGTTAAATCAAGCGCTCTACCGCAGTAATGCTGCTTGTCAAGCATTGGTAGTTCAGTGGTAGAATTCTCGCTTCCCAAGCGGGAGGCCCGGGTTCGATTCCCGGCCAATGCATGGCACTTTTGTAGACGTGTCTCTTGATATTTTAAAAGGCATGGGAAAAGAAAAATGGAAACGGTAGATAAGATGATTGCATTGCTTGTCTGTTTTCTGCGCAAAGAAAGCAATCTGCTGCCCTCTTTTAGCAGAAGATGGAACTGCAGTTTCAACTTAAGGCGGGAAACCTTCTATTATGCAAATAATTCCCAGAAGACCCCAGAAGCCCAGATTGAAAGGGTGTCAGCCTCGTGTGGCTGCAAAGATATCCCCTGAGTCCTGCAGTAGAAGTCTGGCTTTCCTGAGGCACGGTGCTCAGGGAACTGCACTCAGAGTAGCGACCCATACAAAGGCCACCCTCATCTACCAGTGTGCTTGCCTCCGTCCACTTTTCCTGTCTATAGAACCTGGCCGTTCGTGGCCAAGTGAGTGAGAAGGACTGCCAGGGCAGCGCAGCTCCCATTCACCCACCGGAGCTGGCGCCATCCTCATGTCACTGCAGTGCTCTGTTAAATCAGCTGCTCTGGGCTGCAATGGTCCAGAGCACTGTAGCGCCAGTGTGCAGCATGTAAGGCATTGGTGGTTCAGTGGTAGAATTCTCGCCTGCCACGCGGGAGGCCCGGGTTCGATTCCCGGCCAATGCATGAGCGTTTTGCACATGTACCTTTCGTTGACTTTGAAGCATCGTGAAAAGGAAGAGACCGAACAAAAAAACAAGCCTTGATTGCCTTGCTTGCCTTATTTCTGCTACTAGCGATCACTCTGCTGATCCCTTTTAGTAGAAGGGGCCGCTGCGCCTTGACTGGAAGCAGGGCAATCTCAGATTATGCAAACAGCTCATAGAGGCCCAGCCCGAGTAGGTGCCAGTCTCACACGTCTGCAAAGGCCTTCAATGAGGCTTTCAGCAGAAGTCAAGAGTTTACGAGTGACCATTCGCATGGAACTGGCAGGTGTGTTAAATCAAGTGCTCTACCGCAGTAATGCTGCTTGTCAGGCATTGGTAGCTCAGTGGTAGAATTCTCGCTTCCCAAGTGGGAGGCCCGGGTTCGATTCCCGGCCAATGCATGGCACTTTTGTAGACGTGTCTCTTGATATTTTAAAAGGCATGGGAAAAGAAAAATGGAAACGGTAGATAAGATGATTGCATTGCTTGTCTGTTTTCTGCGCAAAGAAAGCACTCTGCTGCCCTCTTTTAGCAGAAGATGGAACGGCAGTTTCAACTTAAGGCGGGAAACCTTCTATTATGCAAATAATTCCCAGAAGACCCCAGAAGCCCAGATTGAAAGGGTGTCAGCCTCGTGTGGCTGCAAAGATATCCCCTGAGTCCTGCGGTAGAAGTCTGGCTTTCCTGAGGCACGGTGCTCAGGGAACTGCACTCAGAGTAGCGACCCATACAAAGGCCACCCTCATCTACCAGTGTGCTTGCCTCTGTCCACTTTTCCTGTCTATAGAACCTGGCCGTTCGTGGCCGTTCGTGGCCAAGTGAGTGAGAAGGACTGCCAGGGCAGCGCAGCTCCCATTCACCCACCGGAGCTGGCGCCATCCTCATGTCACTGCAGTGCTCTGTTAAATCAGCTGCTCTGGGCTGCAATGGTCCAGAGCACTGTAGCGCCAGTGTACAGCATGTAAGGCATTGGTGGTTCAGTGGTAGAATTCTCGCCTGCCACGCGGGAGGCCCGGGTTCGATTCCCGGCCAATGCATGAGCGTTTTGCACATGTACCTTTCGTTGACTTTGAAGCATCGTGAAAAGGAAGAGACCGAACAAAAAAACAAGCCTTGATTGCCTTGCTTGCCTTATTTCTGCTACTAGCGATCACTCTGCTGATCCCTTTTAGTAGAAGGGGCCGCTGCGCCTTGACTGGAAGCAGGGCAATCTCAGATTATGCAAAACGCTCATAGAGGCCCAGCCCGAGTAGGTGCCAGTCTCACACGTCTGCAAAGGCCTTCAATGAGGCTTTCAGCAGAAGTCAAGAGTTTACGAGTGACCATTCGCATGGAACTGGCAGGTGTGTTAAATCAAGTGCTCTACCGCAGTAATGCTGCTTGTCAGGCATTGGTAGTTCAGTGGTAGAATTCTCGCTTCCCAAGCGGGAGGCCCGGGTTCGATTCCCGGCCAATGCATGGCACTTTTGTAGACGTGTCTCTTGATATTTTAAAAGGCATGGGAAAAGAAAAATGGAAACGGTAGATAAGATGATTGCATTGCTTGTCTGTTTTCTGCGCAAAGAAAGCACTCTGCTGCCCTCTTTTAGCAGAAGATGGAACGGCAGTTTCAATTTAAGGCGGGAAACCTATTATGCAAATAATTCCCAGAAGACCCCAGAAGCCCAGATTGAAAGGGTGTCAGCCTCGTGTGGCTGCAAAGATATCCCCTGAGTCCTGCGGTAGAAGTCTGGCTTTCCTGAGGCACGGTGCTCAGGGAACTGCACTCAGAGTAGCGACCCATACAAAGGCCACCCTCATCTACCAGTGTGCTTGCCTCTGTCCACTTTTCCTGTCTATAGAACCTGGCCGTTCGTGGCCAAGTGAGTGAGAAGGACTGCCAGGGCAGCGCAGCTCCCATTCACCCACCGGAGCTGGCGCCATCCTCATGTCACTGCAGTGCTCTGTTAAATCAGCTGCTCTGGGCTGCAATGGTCCAGAGCACTGTAGCGCCAGTGTGCAGCATGTAAGGCATTGGTGGTTCAGTGGTAGAATTCTCGCCTGCCACGCGGGAGGCCCGGGTTCGATTCCCGGCCAATGCATGAGCGTTTTGCACATGTACCTTTCGTTGACTTTGAAGCATCGTGAAAAGGAAGAGACCGAACAAAAAAACAAGCCTTGATTGCCTTGCTTGCCTTATTTCTGCTACTAGCGATCACTCTGCTGATCCCTTTTAGTAGAAGGGGCCGCTGCGCCTTGACTGGAAGCAGGGCAATCTCAGATTATGCAAAACACTCATAGAGGCCCAGCCCGAGTAGGTGCCAGTCTCACACGTCTGCAAAGGCCTTCAATGAGGCTTTCAGCAGAAGTCAAGAGTTTACGAGTGACCATTCGCATGGAACTGGCAGGTGTGTTAAATCAAGCGCTCTACCGCAGTAATGCTGCTTGTCAGGCATTGGTAGCTCAGTGGTAGAATTCTCGCTTCCCAAGTGGGAGGCCCGGGTTCGATTCCCGGCCAATGCATGGCACTTTTGTAGACGTGTCTCTTGATATTTTAAAAGGCATGGGAAAAGAAAAATGGAAACGGTAGATAAGATGATTGCATTGCTTGTCTGTTTTCTGCGCAAAGAAAGCACTCTGCTGCCCTCTTTTAGCAGAAGATGGAACGGCAGTTTCAACTTAAGGCGGGAAACCTATTATGCAAATAATTCCCAGAAGACCCCAGAAGCCCAGATTGAAAGGGTGTCAGCCTTGTGTGGCTGCAAAGATATCCCCTGAGTCCTGCGGTAGAAGTCTGGCTTTCCTGAGGCACGGTGCTCAGGGAACTGCACTCAGAGTAGCGACCCATACAAAGGCCACCCTCATCTACCAGTGTGCTTGCCTCTGTCCACTTTTCCTGTCTATAGAACCTGGCCGTTCGTGGCCAAGTGAGTGAGAAGGACTGCCAGGGCAGCGCAGCTCCCATTCACCCACCGGAGCTGGCGCCATCCTCATGTCACTGCAGTGCTCTGTTAAATCAGCTGCTCTGGCCTGCAATGGTCCAGAGCACTGTAGCGCCAGTGTGCAGCATGTAAGGCATTGGTGGTTCAGTGGTAGAATTCTCGCCTGCCACGCGGGAGGCCCGGGTTTGATTCCCGGCCAATGCATGGCACTTTTGTAGACGTGTCTCTTGATATTTTAAAAGGCATGGGAAAAGAAAAATGGAAACGGTAGATAAGATGATTGCATTGCTTGTCTGTTTTCTGCGCAAAGAAAGCACTCTGCTGCCCTCTTTTAGCAGAAGATGGAACTGCAGTTTCAACTTAAGGCGGGAAACCTTCTATTATGCAAATAATTCCCAGAAGACCCCAGAAGCCCAGATTGAAAGGGTGTCAGCCTCGTGTGGCTGCAAAGATATCCCCTGAGTCCTGCGGTAGAAGTCTGGCTTTCCTGAGGCACGGTGCTCAGGGAACTGCACTCAGAGTAGTGACCCATACAAAGGCCACCCTCATCTACCAGTGTGCTTGCCTCTGTCCACTTTTCCTGTCTATAGAACCTGGCCGTTCGTGGCCGTTCGTGGCCAAGTGAGTGAGAAGGACTGCCAGGGCAGCGCAGCTCCCATTCACCCACCGGAGCTGGCGCCATCCTCATGTCACTGCAGTGCTCTGTTAAATCAGCTGCTCTGGGCTGCAATGGTCCAGAGCACTGTAGCGCCAGTGTGCAGCATGTAAGGCATTGGTGGTTCAGTGGTAGAATTCTCGCCTGCCACGTGGGAGGCCCGGGTTCGATTCCCGGCCAATGCATGAGCGTTTTGCACATGTACCTTTCGTTGACTTTGAAGCATCGTGAAAAGGAAGAGACCGAACAAAAAAACAAGCCTTGATTGCCTTGCTTGCCTTATTTCTGCTACTAGCGATCACTCTGCTGATCCCTTTTAGTAGAAGGGGCCGCTGCGCCTTGACTGGAAGCAGGGCAATCTCAGATTATGCAAACAGCTCATAGAGGCCCAGCCCGAGTAGGTGCCAGTCTCACACGTCTGCAAAGGCCTTCAATGAGGCTTTCAGCAGAAGTCAAGAGTTTACGAGTGACCATTCGCATGGAACTGGCAGGTGTGTTAAATCAAGTGCTCTACCGCAGTAATGCTGCTTGTCAGGCATTGGTAGTTCAGTGGTAGAATTCTCGCTTCCCAAGCGGGAGGCCCGGGTTCGATTCCCGGCCAATGCATGGCACTTTTGTAGACGTGTCTCTTGATATTTTAAAAGGCATGGGAAAAGAAAAATGGAAACGGTAGATAAGATGATTGCATTGCTTGTCTGTTTTCTGCGCAAAGAAAGCACTCTGCTGCCCTCTTTTAGCAGAAGATGGAACGGCAGTTTCAACTTAAGGCGGGAAACCTTCTATTATGCAAATAATTCCCAGAAGACCCCAGAAGCCCAGATTGAAAGGGTGTCAGCCTCGTGTGGCTGCAAAGATATCCCCTGAGTCCTGCGGTAGAAGTCTGGCTTTCCTGAGGCACGGTGCTCAGGGAACTGCACTCAGAGTAGCGACCCATACAAAGGCCACCCTCATCTACCAGTGTGCTTGCCTCTGTCCACTTTTCCTGTCTATAGAACCTGGCCGTTCGTGGCCGTTCGTGGCCAAGTGAGTGAGAAGGACTGCCAGGGCAGCGCAGCTCCCATTCACCCACCGGAGCTGGCGCCATCCTCATGTCACTGCAGTGCTCTGTTAAATCAGCTGCTCTGGGCTGCAATGGTCCAGAGCACTGTAGCGCCAGTGTGCAGCATGTAAGGCATTGGTGGTTCAGTGGTAGAATTCTCGCCTGCCACGCGGGAGGCCCGGGTTCGATTCCCGCCCAATGCATGAGCGTTTTGCACATGTACCTTTCGTTGACTTTGAAGCATCGTGAAAAGGAAGAGACCGAACAAAAAAACAAGCCTTGATTGCCTTGCTTGCCTTATTTCTGCTACTAGCGATCACTCTGCTGATCCCTTTTAGTAGAAGGGGCCGCTGCGCCTTGACTGGAAGCAGGGCAATCTCAGATTATGCAAAACACTCATAGAGGCCCAGCCCGAGTAGGTGCCAGTCTCACACGTCTGCAAAGGCCTTCAATGAGGCTTTCAGCAGAAGTCAAGAGTTTACGAGTGACCATTCGCATGGAACTGGCAGGTGTGTTAAATCAAGCGCTCTACCGCAGTAATGCTGCTTGTCAAGCATTGGTAGTTCAGTGGTAGAATTCTCGCTTCCCAAGCGGGAGGCCCGGGTTCGATTCCCGACCAATGCATGGCACTTTTGTAGACGTGTCTCTTGATATTTTAAAAGGCATGGGAAAAGAAAAATGGAAACGGTAGATAAGATGATTGCATTGCTTGTCTGTTTTCTGCGCAAAGAAAGCACTCTGCTGCCCTCTTTTAGCAGAAGATGGAACGGCAGTTTCAACTTAAGGCGGGAAACCTATTATGCAAATAATTCCCAGAAGACCCCAGAAGCCCAGATTGAAAGGGTGTCAGCCTCGTGTGGCTGCAAAGATATCCCCTGAGTCCTGCGGTAGAAGTCTGGCTTTCCTGAGGCACGGTGCTCAGGGAACTGCACTCAGAGTAGCGACCCATACAAAGGCCACCCTCATCTACCAGTGTGCTTGCCTCTGTCCACTTTTCCTGTCTATAGAACCTGGCCGTTCGTGGCCAAGTGAGTGAGAAGGACTGCCAGGGCAGCGCAGCTCCCATTCACCCACCGGAGCTGGCGCCATCCTCATGTCACTGCAGTGCTCTGTTAAATCAGCTGCTCTGGGCTGCAATGGTCCAGAGCACTGTAGCACCAGTGTGCAGCATGTAAGGCATTGGTGGTTCAGTGGTAGAATTCTCGCCTGCCACGCGGGAGGCCCGGGTTCGATTCCCGGCCAATGCATGAGCGTTTTGCACATGTACCTTTCGTTGACTTTGAAGCATCGTGAAAAGGAAGAGACCGAACAAAAAAACAAGCCTTGATTGCCTTGCTTGCCTTATTTCTGCTACTAGCGATCACTCTGCTGATCCCTTTTAGTAGAAGGGGCCGCTGCGCCTTGACTGGAAGCAGGGCAATCTCAGATTATGCAAACAGCTCATAGAGGCCCAGCCCGAGTAGGTGCCAGTCTCACACGTCTGCAAAGGCCTTCAATGAGGCTTTCAGCAGAAGTCAAGAGTTTACGAGTGACCATTCGCATGGAACTGGCAGGTGTGTTAAATCAAGCGCTCTACCGCAGTAATGCTGCTTGTCAAGCATTGGTAGTTCAGTGGTAGAATTCTCGCTTCCCAAGCGGGAGGCCCGGGTTCGATTCCCGGCCAATGCATGGCACTTTTGTAGACGTGTCTCTTGATATTTTAAAAGGCATGGGAAAAGAAAAATGGAAACGGTAGATAAGATGATTGCATTGCTTGTCTGTTTTCTGCGCAAAGAAAGCAATCTGCTGCCCTCTTTTAGCAGAAGATGGAACTGCAGTTTCAACTTAAGGCGGGAAACCTTCTATTATGCAAATAATTCCCAGAAGACCCCAGAAGCCCAGATTGAAAGGGTGTCAGCCTCGTGTGGCTGCAAAGATATCCCCTGAGTCCTGCGGTAGAAGTCTGGCTTTCCTGAGGCACGGTGCTCAGGGAACTGCACTCAGAGTAGCGACCCATACAAAGGCCACCCTCATCTACCAGTGTGCTTGCCTCTGTCCACTTTTCCTGTCTATAGAACCTGGCCGTTCGTGGCCGTTCGTGGCCAAGTGAGTGAGAAGGACTGCCAGGGCAGCGCAGCTCCCATTCACCCACCGGAGCTGGCGCCATCCTCATGTCACTGCAGTGCTCTGTTAAATCAGCTGCTCTGGGCTGCAATGGTCCAGAGCACTGTAGCGCCAGTGTGCAGCATGTAAGGCATTGGTGGTTCAGTGGTAGAATTCTCGCCTGCCACGCGGGAGGCCCGGGTTCGATTCCCGGCCAATGCATGAGTGTTTTGCACATGTACCTTTCGTTGACTTTGAAGCATCGTGAAAAGGAAGAGACCGAACAAAAAAACAAGCCTTGATTGCCTTGCTTGCCTTATTTCTGCTACTAGTGATCACTCTGCTGATCCCTTTTAGTAGAAGGGGCCGCTGCGCCTTGACTGGAAGCAGGGCAATCTCAGATTATGCAAAACGCTCATAGAGGCCCAGCCCGAGTAGGTGCCAGTCTCACACGTCTGCAAAGGCCTTCAATGAGGCTTTCAGCAGAAGTCAAGAGTTTACGAGTGACCATTCGCATGGAACTGGCAGGTGTGTTAAATCAAGCGCTCTACCGCAGTAATGCTGCTTGTCAAGCATTGGTAGTTCAGTGGTAGAATTCTCGCTTCCCAAGCGGGAGGCCCGGGTTCGATTCCCGGCCAATGCATGGCACTTTTGTAGACGTGTCTCTTGATATTTTAAAAGGCATGGGAAAAGAAAAATGGAAACGGTAGATAAGATGATTGCATTGCTTGTCTGTTTTCTGCGCAAAGAAAGCAATCTGCTGCCCTCTTTTAGCAGAAGATGGAACTGCAGTTTCAACTTAAGGCGGGAAACCTTCTATTATGCAAATAATTCCCAGAAGACCCCAGAAGCCCAGATTGAAAGGGTGTCAGCCTCGTGTGGCTGCAAAGATATCCCCTGAGTCCTGCAGTAGAAGTCTGGCTTTCCTGAGGCACGGTGCTCAGGGAACTGCACTCAGAGTAGCGACCCATACAAAGGCCACCCTCATCTACCAGTGTGCTTGCCTCCGTCCACTTTTCCTGTCTATAGAACCTGGCCGTTCGTGGCCAAGTGAGTGAGAAGGACTGCCAGGGCAGCGCAGCTCCCATTCACCCACCGGAGCTGGCGCCATCCTCATGTCACTGCAGTGCTCTGTTAAATCAGCTGCTCTGGGCTGCAATGGTCCAGAGCACTGTAGCGCCAGTGTGCAGCATGTAAGGCATTGGTGGTTCAGTGGTAGAATTCTCGCCTGCCACGCGGGAGGCCCGGGTTCGATTCCCGGCCAATGCATGAGCGTTTTGCACATGTACCTTTCGTTGACTTTGAAGCATCGTGAAAAGGAAGAGACCGAACAAAAAAACAAGCCTTGATTGCCTTGCTTGCCTTATTTCTGCTACTAGCGATCACTCTGCTGATCCCTTTTAGTAGAAGGGGCCGCTGCGCCTTGACTGGAAGCAGGGCAATCTCAGATTATGCAAACAGCTCATAGAGGCCCAGCCCGAGTAGGTGCCAGTCTCACACGTCTGCAAAGGCCTTCAATGAGGCTTTCAGCAGAAGTCAAGAGTTTACGAGTGACCATTCGCATGGAACTGGCAGGTGTGTTAAATCAAGTGCTCTACCGCAGTAATGCTGCTTGTCAGGCATTGGTAGCTCAGTGGTAGAATTCTCGCTTCCCAAGTGGGAGGCCCGGGTTCGATTCCCGGCCAATGCATGGCACTTTTGTAGACGTGTCTCTTGATATTTTAAAAGGCATGGGAAAAGAAAAATGGAAACGGTAGATAAGATGATTGCATTGCTTGTCTGTTTTCTGCGCAAAGAAAGCACTCTGCTGCCCTCTTTTAGCAGAAGATGGAACGGCAGTTTCAACTTAAGGCGGGAAACCTTCTATTATGCAAATAATTCCCAGAAGACCCCAGAAGCCCAGATTGAAAGGGTGTCAGCCTCGTGTGGCTGCAAAGATATCCCCTGAGTCCTGCGGTAGAAGTCTGGCTTTCCTGAGGCACGGTGCTCAGGGAACTGCACTCAGAGTAGCGACCCATACAAAGGCCACCCTCATCTACCAGTGTGCTTGCCTCTGTCCACTTTTCCTGTCTATAGAACCTGGCCGTTCGTGGCCGTTCGTGGCCAAGTGAGTGAGAAGGACTGCCAGGGCAGCGCAGCTCCCATTCACCCACCGGAGCTGGCGCCATCCTCATGTCACTGCAGTGCTCTGTTAAATCAGCTGCTCTGGGCTGCAATGGTCCAGAGCACTGTAGCGCCAGTGTACAGCATGTAAGGCATTGGTGGTTCAGTGGTAGAATTCTCGCCTGCCACGCGGGAGGCCCGGGTTCGATTCCCGGCCAATGCATGAGCGTTTTGCACATGTACCTTTCGTTGACTTTGAAGCATCGTGAAAAGGAAGAGACCGAACAAAAAAACAAGCCTTGATTGCCTTGCTTGCCTTATTTCTGCTACTAGCGATCACTCTGCTGATCCCTTTTAGTAGAAGGGGCCGCTGCGCCTTGACTGGAAGCAGGGCAATCTCAGATTATGCAAAACGCTCATAGAGGCCCAGCCCGAGTAGGTGCCAGTCTCACACGTCTGCAAAGGCCTTCAATGAGGCTTTCAGCAGAAGTCAAGAGTTTACGAGTGACCATTCGCATGGAACTGGCAGGTGTGTTAAATCAAGTGCTCTACCGCAGTAATGCTGCTTGTCAGGCATTGGTAGTTCAGTGGTAGAATTCTCGCTTCCCAAGCGGGAGGCCCGGGTTCGATTCCCGGCCAATGCATGGCACTTTTGTAGACGTGTCTCTTGATATTTTAAAAGGCATGGGAAAAGAAAAATGGAAACGGTAGATAAGATGATTGCATTGCTTGTCTGTTTTCTGCGCAAAGAAAGCACTCTGCTGCCCTCTTTTAGCAGAAGATGGAACGGCAGTTTCAATTTAAGGCGGGAAACCTATTATGCAAATAATTCCCAGAAGACCCCAGAAGCCCAGATTGAAAGGGTGTCAGCCTCGTGTGGCTGCAAAGATATCCCCTGAGTCCTGCGGTAGAAGTCTGGCTTTCCTGAGGCACGGTGCTCAGGGAACTGCACTCAGAGTAGCGACCCATACAAAGGCCACCCTCATCTACCAGTGTGCTTGCCTCTGTCCACTTTTCCTGTCTATAGAACCTGGCCGTTCGTGGCCAAGTGAGTGAGAAGGACTGCCAGGGCAGCGCAGCTCCCATTCACCCACCGGAGCTGGCGCCATCCTCATGTCACTGCAGTGCTCTGTTAAATCAGCTGCTCTGGGCTGCAATGGTCCAGAGCACTGTAGCGCCAGTGTGCAGCATGTAAGGCATTGGTGGTTCAGTGGTAGAATTCTCGCCTGCCACGCGGGAGGCCCGGGTTCGATTCCCGGCCAATGCATGAGCGTTTTGCACATGTACCTTTCGTTGACTTTGAAGCATCGTGAAAAGGAAGAGACCGAACAAAAAAACAAGCCTTGATTGCCTTGCTTGCCTTATTTCTGCTACTAGCGATCACTCTGCTGATCCCTTTTAGTAGAAGGGGCCGCTGCGCCTTGACTGGAAGCAGGGCAATCTCAGATTATGCAAAACACTCATAGAGGCCCAGCCCGAGTAGGTGCCAGTCTCACACGTCTGCAAAGGCCTTCAATGAGGCTTTCAGCAGAAGTCAAGAGTTTACGAGTGACCATTCGCATGGAACTGGCAGGTGTGTTAAATCAAGCGCTCTACCGCAGTAATGCTGCTTGTCAAGCATTGGTAGTTCAGTGGTAGAATTCTCGCTTCCCAAGCGGGAGGCCCGGGTTCGATTCCCGGCCAATGCATGGCACTTTTGTAGACGTGTCTCTTGATATTTTAAAAGGCATGGGAAAAGAAAAATGGAAACGGTAGATAAGATGATTGCATTGCTTGTCTGTTTTCTGCGCAAAGAAAGCACTCTGCTGCCCTCTTTTAGCAGAAGATGGAACGGCAGTTTCAACTTAAGGCGGGAAACCTATTATGCAAATAATTCCCAGAAGACCCCAGAAGCCCAGATTGAAAGGGTGTCAGCCTCGTGTGGCTGCAAAGATATCCCCTGAGTCCTGCGGTAGAAGTCTGGCTTTCCTGAGGCACGGTGCTCAGGGAACTGCACTCAGAGTAGCGACCCATACAAAGGCCACCCTCATCTACCAGTGTGCTTGCCTCTGTCCACTTTTCCTGTCTATAGAACCTGGCCGTTCGTGGCCGTTCGTGGCCAAGTGAGTGAGAAGGACTGCCAGGGCAGCGCAGCTCCCATTCACCCACCGGAGCTGGCGCCATCCTCATGTCACTGCAGTGCTCTGTTAAATCAGCTGCTCTGGGCTGCAATGGTCCAGAGCACTGTAGCGCCAGTGTGCAGCATGTAAGGCATTGGTGGTTCAGTGTTAGAATTCTCGCCTGCCACGCGGGAGGCCCGGGTTCGATTCCCGGCCAATGCATGAGCGTTTTGCACATGTACCTTTCGTTGACTTTGAAGCATCGTGAAAAGGAAGAGACCGAACAAAAAAACAAGCCTTGATTGCCTTGCTTGCCTTATTTCTGCTACTAGCGATCACTCTGCTGATCCCTTTTAGTAGAAGGGGCCGCTGCGCCTTGACTGGAAGCAGGGCAATCTCAGATTATGCAAACAGCTCATAGAGGCCCAGCCCGAGTAGGTGCCAGTCTCACACGTCTGCAAAGGCCTTCAATGAGGCTTTCAGCAGAAGTCAAGAGTTTACGAGTGACCATTCGCATGGAACTGGCAGGTGTGTTAAATCAAGTGCTCTACCGCAGTAATGCTGCTTGTCAGGCATTGGTAGTTCAGTGGTAGAATTCTCGCTTCCCAAGCGGGAGGCCCGGGTTCGATTCCCGGCCAATGCATGGCACTTTTGTAGACGTGTCTCTTGATATTTTAAAAGGCATGGGAAAAGAAAAATGGAAACGGTAGATAAGATGATTGCATTGCTTGTCTGTTTTCTGCGCAAAGAAAGCACTCTGCTGCCCTCTTTTAGCAGAAGATGGAACGGCAGTTTCAACTTAAGGCGGGAAACCTTCTATTATGCAAATAATTCCCAGAAGACCCCAGAAGCCCAGATTGAAAGGGTGTCAGCCTCGTGTGGCTGCAAAGATATCCCCTGAGTCCTGCGGTAGAAGTCTGGCTTTCCTGAGGCACGGTGCTCAGGGAACTGCACTCAGAGTAGCGACCCATACAAAGGCCACCCTCATCTACCAGTGTGCGTGCCTCTGTCCACTCTTCCTGTCTATAGAACCTGGCCGTTCGTGGCCGTTCGTGGCCAAGTGAGTGAGAAGGACTGCCAGGGCAGCGCAGCTCCCATTCACCCACCGGAGCTGGCGCCATCCTCATGTCACTGCAGTGCTCTGTTAAATCAGCTGCTCTGGGATGCAATGGTCCAGAGCACTGTAGCGCCAGTGTGCAGCATGTAAGGCATTGGTGGTTCAGTGGTAGAATTCTCGCCTGCCACGCGGGAGGCCCGGGTTCGATTCCCGGCCAATGCATGAGCGTTTTGCACATGTACCTTTCGTTGACTTTGAAGCATCGTGAAAAGGAAGAGACCGAACAAAAAAACAAGCCTTGATTGCCTTGCTTGCCTTATTTCTGCTACTAGCGATCACTCTGCTGATCCCTTTTAGTAGAAGGGGCCGCTGCGCCTTGACTGGAAGCAGGGCAATCTCAGATTATGCAAAACGCTCATAGAGGCCCAGCCCGAGTAGGTGCCAGTCTCACACGTCTGCAAAGGCCTTCAATGAGGCTTTCAGCAGAAGTCAAGAGTTTACGAGTGACCATTCGCATGGAACTGGCAGGTGTGTTAAATCAAGCGCTCTACCGCAGTAATGCTGCTTGTCAAGCATTGGTAGTTCAGTGGTAGAATTCTCGCTTCCCAAGCTGGAGGCCCGGGTTCGATTCCCGGCCAATGCATGGCACTTTTGTAGACGTGTCTCTTGATATTTTAAAAGGCATGGGAAAAGAAAAATGGAAACGGTAGATAAGATGATTGCATTGCTTGTCTGTTTTCTGCGCAAAGAAAGCAATCTGCTGCCCTCTTTTAGCAGAAGATGGAACTGCAGTTTCAACTTAAGGCGGGAAACCTTCTATTATGCAAATAATTCCCAGAAGACCCCAGAAGCCCAGATTGAAAGGGTGTCAGCCTCGTGTGGCTGCAAAGATATCCCCTGAGTCCTGCGGTAGAAGTCTGGCTTTCCTGAGGCACGGTGCTCAGGGAACTGCACTCAGAGTAGCGACCCATACAAAGGCCACCCTCATCTACCAGTGTGCTTGCCTCTGTCCACTTTTCCTGTCTATAGAACCTGGCCGTTCGTGGCCGTTCGTGGCCAAGTGAGTGAGAAGGACTGCCAGGGCAGCGCAGCTCCCATTCACCCACCGGAGCTGGCGCCATCCTCATGTCACTGCAGTGCTCTGTTAAATCAGCTGCTCTGGGCTGCAATGGTCCAGAGCACTGTAGCGCCAGTGTGCAGCATGTAAGGCATTGGTGGTTCAGTGGTAGAATTCTCGCCTGCCACGCGGGAGGCCCGGGTTCGATTCCCGGCCAATGCATGAGCGTTTTGCACATGTACCTTTCGTTGACTTTGAAGCATCGTGAAAAGGAAGAGACCGAACAAAAAAACAAGCCTTGATTGCCTTGCTTGCCTTATTTCTGCTACTAGCGATCACTCTGCTGATCCCTTTTAGTAGAAGGGGCCGCTGCGCCTTGACTGGAAGCAGGGCAATCTCAGATTATGCAAACAGCTCATAGAGGCCCAGCCCGAGTAGGTGCCAGTCTCACACGTCTGCAAAGGCCTTCAATGAGGCTTTCAGCAGAAGTCAAGAGTTTACGAGTGACCATTCGCATGGAACTGGCAGGTGTGTTAAATCAAGTGCTCTACCGCAGTAATGCTGCTTGTCAGGCATTGGTAGTTCAGTGGTAGAATTCTCGCTTCCCAAGCGGGAGGCCCGGGTTCGATTCCCGGCCAATGCATGGCACTTTTGTAGACGTGTCTCTTGATATTTTAAAAGGCATGGGAAAAGAAAAATGGAAACGGTAGATAAGATGATTGCATTGCTTGTCTGTTTTCTGCGCAAAGAAAGCACTCTGCTGCCCTCTTTTAGCAGAAGATGGAACGGCAGTTTCAACTTAAGGCGGGAAACCTTCTATTATGCAAATAATTCCCAGAAGACCCCAGAAGCCCAGATTGAAAGGGTGTCAGCCTCGTGTGGCTGCAAAGATATCCCCTGAGTCCTGCGGTAGAAGTCTGGCTTTCCTGAGGCACGGTGCTCAGGGAACTGCACTCAGAGTAGCGACCCATACAAAGGCCACCCTCATCTACCAGTGTGCTTGCCTCTGTCCACTTTTCCTGTCTATAGAACCTGGCCGTTCGTGGCCGTTCGTGGCCAAGTGAGTGAGAAGGACTGCCAGGGCAGCGCAGCTCCCATTCACCCACCGGAGCTGGCGCCATCCTCATGTCACTGCAGTGCTCTGTTAAATCAGCTGCTCTGGGCTGCAATGGTCCAGAGCACTGTAGCGCCAGTGTGCAGCATGTAAGGCATTGGTGGTTCAGTGGTAGAATTCTCGCCTGCCACGCGGGAGGCCCGGGTTCGATTCCAGGCCAATGCATGAGCGTTTTGCACATGTACCTTTCGTTGACTTTGAAGCATCGTGAAAAGGAAGAGACCGAACAAAAAAACAAGCCTTGATTGCCTTGCTTGCCTTATTTCTGCTACTAGCGATCACTCTGCTGATCCCTTTTAGTAGAAGGGGCCGCTGCGCCTTGACTGGAAGCAGGGCAATCTCAGATTATGCAAAACACTCATAGAGGCCCAGCCCGAGTAGGTGCCAGTCTCACACGTCTGCAAAGGCCTTCAATGAGGCTTTCAGCAGAAGTCAAGAGTTTACGAGTGACCATTCGCATGGAACTGGCAGGTGTGTTAAATCAAGCGCTCTACCGCAGTAATGCTGCTTGTCAAGCATTGGTAGTTCAGTGGTAGAATTCTCGCTTCCCAAGCGGGAGGCCCGGGTTCGATTCCCGACCAATGCATGGCACTTTTGTAGACGTGTCTCTTGATATTTTAAAAGGCATGGGAAAAGAAAAATGGAAACGGTAGATAAGATGATTGCATTGCTTGTCTGTTTTCTGCGCAAAGAAAGCACTCTGCTGCCCTCTTTTAGCAGAAGATGGAACGGCAGTTTCAACTTAAGGCGGGAAACCTATTATGCAAATAATTCCCAGAAGACCCCAGAAGCCCAGATTGAAAGGGTGTCAGCCTCGTGTGGCTGCAAAGATATCCCCTGAGTCCTGCGGTAGAAGTCTGGCTTTCCTGAGGCACGGTGCTCAGGGAACTGCACTCAGAGTAGCGACCCATACAAAGGCCACCCTCATCTACCAGTGTGCTTGCCTCTGTCCACTTTTCCTGTCTATAGAACCTGGCCGTTCGTGGCCAAGTGAGTGAGAAGGACTGCCAGGGCAGCGCAGCTCCCATTCACCCACCGGAGCTGGCGCCATCCTCATGTCACTGCAGTGCTCTGTTAAATCAGCTGCTCTGGGCTGCAATGGTCCAGAGCACTGTAGCACCAGTGTGCAGCATGTAAGGCATTGGTGGTTCAGTGGTAGAATTCTCGCCTGCCACGCGGGAGGCCCGGGTTCGATTCCCGGCCAATGCATGAGCGTTTTGCACATGTACCTTTCGTTGACTTTGAAGCATCGTGAAAAGGAAGAGACCGAACAAAAAAACAAGCCTTGATTGCCTTGCTTGCCTTATTTCTGCTACTAGCGATCACTCTGCTGATCCCTTTTAGTAGAAGGGGCCGCTGCGCCTTGACTGGAAGCAGGGCAATCTCAGATTATGCAAAACGCTCATAGAGGCCCAGCCCGAGTAGGTGCCAGTCTCACACGTCTGCAAAGGCCTTCAATGAGGCTTTCAGCAGAAGTCAAGAGTTTACGAGTGACCATTCGCATGGAACTGGCAGGTGTGTTAAATCAAGTGCTCTACCGCAGTAATGCTGCTTGTCAGGCATTGGTAGTTCAGTGGTAGAATTCTCGCTTCCCAAGCGGGAGGCCCGGGTTCGATTCCCGGCCAATGCATGGCACTTTTGTAGACGTGTCTCTTGATATTTTAAAAGGCATGGGAAAAGAAAAATGGAAACGGTAGATAAGATGATTGCATTGCTTGTCTGTTTTCTGCGCAAAGAAAGCACTCTGCTGCCCTCTTTTAGCAGAAGATGGAACGGCAGTTTCAATTTAAGGCGGGAAACCTATTATGCAAATAATTCCCAGAAGACCCCAGAAGCCCAGATTGAAAGGGTGTCAGCCTCGTGTGGCTGCAAAGATATCCCCTGAGTCCTGCGGTAGAAGTCTGGCTTTCCTGAGGCACGGTGCTCAGGGAACTGCACTCAGAGTAGCGACCCATACAAAGGCCACCCTCATCTACCAGTGTGCTTGCCTCTGTCCACTTTTCCTGTCTATAGAACCTGGCCGTTCGTGGCCAAGTGAGTGAGAAGGACTGCCAGGGCAGCGCAGCTCCCATTCACCCACCGGAGCTGGCGCCATCCTCATGTCACTGCAGTGCTCTGTTAAATCAGCTGCTCTGGGCTGCAATGGTCCAGAGCACTGTAGCGCCAGTGTGCAGCATGTAAGGCATTGGTGGTTCAGTGGTAGAATTCTCGCCTGCCACGCGGGAGGCCCGGGTTCGATTCCCGGCCAATGCATGAGCGTTTTGCACATGTACCTTTCGTTGACTTTGAAGCATCGTGAAAAGGAAGAGACCGAACAAAAAAACAAGCCTTGATTGCCTTGCTTGCCTTATTTCTGCTACTAGCGATCACTCTGCTGATCCCTTTTAGTAGAAGGGGCCGCTGCGCCTTGACTGGAAGCAGGGCAATCTCAGATTATGCAAAACACTCATAGAGGCCCAGCCCGAGTAGGTGCCAGTCTCACACGTCTGCAAAGGCCTTCAATGAGGCTTTCAGCAGAAGTCAAGAGTTTACGAGTGACCATTCGCATGGAACTGGCAGGTGTGTTAAATCAAGCGCTCTACCGCAGTAATGCTGCTTGTCAAGCATTGGTAGTTCAGTGGTAGAATTCTCGCTTCCCAAGCGGGAGGCCCGGGTTCGATTCCCGGCCAATGCATGGCACTTTTGTAGACGTGTCTCTTGATATTTTAAAAGGCATGGGAAAAGAAAAATGGAAACGGTAGATAAGATGATTGCATTGCTTGTCTGTTTTCTGCGCAAAGAAAGCACTCTGCTGCCCTCTTTTAGCAGAAGATGGAACGGCAGTTTCAACTTAAGGCGGGAAACCTATTATGCAAATAATTCCCAGAAGACCCCAGAAGCCCAGATTGAAAGGGTGTCAGCCTCGTGTGGCTGCAAAGATATCCCCTGAGTCCTGCGGTAGAAGTCTGGCTTTCCTGAGGCACGGTGCTCAGGGAACTGCACTCAGAGTAGCGACCCATACAAAGGCCACCCTCATCTACCAGTGTGCTTGCCTCTGTCCACTTTTCCTGTCTATAGAACCTGGCCGTTCGTGGCCGTTCGTGGCCAAGTGAGTGAGAAGGACTGCCAGGGCAGCGCAGCTCCCATTCACCCACCGGAGCTGGCGCCATCCTCATGTCACTGCAGTGCTCTGTTAAATCAGCTGCTCTGGGCTGCAATGGTCCAGAGCACTGTAGCGCCAGTGTGCAGCATGTAAGGCATTGGTGGTTCAGTGTTAGAATTCTCGCCTGCCACGCGGGAGGCCCGGGTTCGATTCCCGGCCAATGCATGAGCGTTTTGCACATGTACCTTTCGTTGACTTTGAAGCATCGTGAAAAGGAAGAGACCGAACAAAAAAACAAGCCTTGATTGCCTTGCTTGCCTTATTTCTGCTACTAGCGATCACTCTGCTGATCCCTTTTAGTAGAAGGGGCCGCTGCGCCTTGACTGGAAGCAGGGCAATCTCAGATTATGCAAACAGCTCATAGAGGCCCAGCCCGAGTAGGTGCCAGTCTCACACGTCTGCAAAGGCCTTCAATGAGGCTTTCAGCAGAAGTCAAGAGTTTACGAGTGACCATTCGCATGGAACTGGCAGGTGTGTTAAATCAAGTGCTCTACCGCAGTAATGCTGCTTGTCAGGCATTGGTAGTTCAGTGGTAGAATTCTCGCTTCCCAAGCGGGAGGCCCGGGTTCGATTCCCGGCCAATGCATGGCACTTTTGTAGACGTGTCTCTTGATATTTTAAAAGGCATGGGAAAAGAAAAATGGAAACGGTAGATAAGATGATTGCATTGCTTGTCTGTTTTCTGCGCAAAGAAAGCACTCTGCTGCCCTCTTTTAGCAGAAGATGGAACGGCAGTTTCAACTTAAGGCGGGAAACCTTCTATTATGCAAATAATTCCCAGAAGACCCCAGAAGCCCAGATTGAAAGGGTGTCAGCCTCGTGTGGCTGCAAAGATATCCCCTGAGTCCTGCGGTAGAAGTCTGGCTTTCCTGAGGCACGGTGCTCAGGGAACTGCACTCAGAGTAGCGACCCATACAAAGGCCACCCTCATCTACCAGTGTGCGTGCCTCTGTCCACTCTTCCTGTCTATAGAACCTGGCCGTTCGTGGCCGTTCGTGGCCAAGTGAGTGAGAAGGACTGCCAGGGCAGCGCAGCTCCCATTCACCCACCGGAGCTGGCGCCATCCTCATGTCACTGCAGTGCTCTGTTAAATCAGCTGCTCTGGGATGCAATGGTCCAGAGCACTGTAGCGCCAGTGTGCAGCATGTAAGGCATTGGTGGTTCAGTGGTAGAATTCTCGCCTGCCACGCGGGAGGCCCGGGTTCGATTCCCGGCCAATGCATGAGCGTTTTGCACATGTACCTTTCGTTGACTTTGAAGCATCGTGAAAAGGAAGAGACCGAACAAAAAAACAAGCCTTGATTGCCTTGCTTGCCTTATTTCTGCTACTAGCGATCACTCTGCTGATCCCTTTTAGTAGAAGGGGCCGCTGCGCCTTGACTGGAAGCAGGGCAATCTCAGATTATGCAAAACGCTCATAGAGGCCCAGCCCGAGTAGGTGCCAGTCTCACACGTCTGCAAAGGCCTTCAATGAGGCTTTCAGCAGAAGTCAAGAGTTTACGAGTGACCATTCGCATGGAACTGGCAGGTGTGTTAAATCAAGCGCTCTACCGCAGTAATGCTGCTTGTCAAGCATTGGTAGTTCAGTGGTAGAATTCTCGCTTCCCAAGCGGGAGGCCCGGGTTCGATTCCCGGCCAATGCATGGCACTTTTGTAGACGTGTCTCTTGATATTTTAAAAGGCATGGGAAAAGAAAAATGGAAACGGTAGATAAGATGATTGCATTGCTTGTCTGTTTTCTGCGCAAAGAAAGCAATCTGCTGCCCTCTTTTAGCAGAAGATGGAACTGCAGTTTCAACTTAAGGCGGGAAACCTTCTATTATGCAAATAATTCCCAGAAGACCCCAGAAGCCCAGATTGAAAGGGTGTCAGCCTCGTGTGGCTGCAAAGATATCCCCTGAGTCCTGCGGTAGAAGTCTGGCTTTCCTGAGGCACGGTGCTCAGGGAACTGCACTCAGAGTAGCGACCCATACAAAGGCCACCCTCATCTACCAGTGTGCTTGCCTCTGTCCACTTTTCCTGTCTATAGAACCTGGCCGTTCGTGGCCGTTCGTGGCCAAGTGAGTGAGAAGGACTGCCAGGGCAGCGCAGCTCCCATTCACCCACCGGAGCTGGCGCCATCCTCATGTCACTGCAGTGCTCTGTTAAATCAGCTGCTCTGGGCTGCAATGGTCCAGAGCACTGTAGCGCCAGTGTGCAGCATGTAAGGCATTGGTGGTTCAGTGGTAGAATTCTCGCCTGCCACGCGGGAGGCCCGGGTTCGATTCCCGGCCAATGCATGAGCGTTTTGCACATGTACCTTTCGTTGACTTTGAAGCATCGTGAAAAGGAAGAGACCGAACAAAAAAACAAGCCTTGATTGCCTTGCTTGCCTTATTTCTGCTACTAGCGATCACTCTGCTGATCCCTTTTAGTAGAAGGGGCCGCTGCGCCTTGACTGGAAGCAGGGCAATCTCAGATTATGCAAACAGCTCATAGAGGCCCAGCCCGAGTAGGTGCCAGTCTCACACGTCTGCAAAGGCCTTCAATGAGGCTTTCAGCAGAAGTCAAGAGTTTACGAGTGACCATTCGCATGGAACTGGCAGGTGTGTTAAATCAAGTGCTCTACCGCAGTAATGCTGCTTGTCAGGCATTGGTAGTTCAGTGGTAGAATTCTCGCTTCCCAAGCGGGAGGCCCGGGTTCGATTCCCGGCCAATGCATGGCACTTTTGTAGACGTGTCTCTTGATATTTTAAAAGGCATGGGAAAAGAAAAATGGAAACGGTAGATAAGATGATTGCATTGCTTGTCTGTTTTCTGCGCAAAGAAAGCACTCTGCTGCCCTCTTTTAGCAGAAGATGGAACGGCAGTTTCAACTTAAGGCGGGAAACCTTCTATTATGCAAATAATTCCCAGAAGACCCCAGAAGCCCAGATTGAAAGGGTGTCAGCCTCGTGTGGCTGCAAAGATATCCCCTGAGTCCTGCGGTAGAAGTCTGGCTTTCCTGAGGCACGGTGCTCAGGGAACTGCACTCAGAGTAGCGACCCATACAAAGGCCACCCTCATCTACCAGTGTGCTTGCCTCTGTCCACTTTTCCTGTCTATAGAACCTGGCCGTTCGTGGCCGTTCGTGGCCAAGTGAGTGAGAAGGACTGCCAGGGCAGCGCAGCTCCCATTCACCCACCGGAGCTGGCGCCATCCTCATGTCACTGCAGTGCTCTGTTAAATCAGCTGCTCTGGGCTGCAATGGTCCAGAGCACTGTAGCGCCAGTGTGCAGCATGTAAGGCATTGGTGGTTCAGTGGTAGAATTCTCGCCTGCCACGCGGGAGGCCCGGGTTCGATTCCAGGCCAATGCATGAGCGTTTTGCACATGTACCTTTCGTTGACTTTGAAGCATCGTGAAAAGGAAGAGACCGAACAAAAAAACAAGCCTTGATTGCCTTGCTTGCCTTATTTCTGCTACTAGCGATCACTCTGCTGATCCCTTTTAGTAGAAGGGGCCGCTGCGCCTTGACTGGAAGCAGGGCAATCTCAGATTATGCAAAACACTCATAGAGGCCCAGCCCGAGTAGGTGCCAGTCTCACACGTCTGCAAAGGCCTTCAATGAGGCTTTCAGCAGAAGTCAAGAGTTTACGAGTGACCATTCGCATGGAACTGGCAGGTGTGTTAAATCAAGCGCTCTACCGCAGTAATGCTGCTTGTCAAGCATTGGTAGTTCAGTGGTAGAATTCTCGCTTCCCAAGCGGGAGGCCCGGGTTCGATTCCCGACCAATGCATGGCACTTTTGTAGACGTGTCTCTTGATATTTTAAAAGGCATGGGAAAAGAAAAATGGAAACGGTAGATAAGATGATTGCATTGCTTGTCTGTTTTCTGCGCAAAGAAAGCACTCTGCTGCCCTCTTTTAGCAGAAGATGGAACGGCAGTTTCAACTTAAGGCGGGAAACCTATTATGCAAATAATTCCCAGAAGACCCCAGAAGCCCAGATTGAAAGGGTGTCAGCCTCGTGTGGCTGCAAAGATATCCCCTGAGTCCTGCGGTAGAAGTCTGGCTTTCCTGAGGCACGGTGCTCAGGGAACTGCACTCAGAGTAGCGACCCATACAAAGGCCACCCTCATCTACCAGTGTGCTTGCCTCTGTCCACTTTTCCTGTCTATAGAACCTGGCCGTTCGTGGCCAAGTGAGTGAGAAGGACTGCCAGGGCAGCGCAGCTCCCATTCACCCACCGGAGCTGGCGCCATCCTCATGTCACTGCAGTGCTCTGTTAAATCAGCTGCTCTGGGCTGCAATGGTCCAGAGCACTGTAGCACCAGTGTGCAGCATGTAAGGCATTGGTGGTTCAGTGGTAGAATTCTCGCCTGCCACGCGGGAGGCCCGGGTTCGATTCCCGGCCAATGCATGAGCGTTTTGCACATGTACCTTTCGTTGACTTTGAAGCATCGTGAAAAGGAAGAGACCGAACAAAAAAACAAGCCTTGATTGCCTTGCTTGCCTTATTTCTGCTACTAGCGATCACTCTGCTGATCCCTTTTAGTAGAAGGGGCCGCTGCGCCTTGACTGGAAGCAGGGCAATCTCAGATTATGCAAACAGCTCATAGAGGCCCAGCCCGAGTAGGTGCCAGTCTCACACGTCTGCAAAGGCCTTCAATGAGGCTTTCAGCAGAAGTCAAGAGTTTACGAGTGACCATTCGCATGGAACTGGCAGGTGTGTTAAATCAAGTGCTCTACCGCAGTAATGCTGCTTGTCAGGCATTGGTAGTTCAGTGGTAGAATTCTCGCTTCCCAAGCGGGAGGCCCGGGTTCGATTCCCGGCCAATGCATGGCACTTTTGTAGACGTGTCTCTTGATATTTTAAAAGGCATGGGAAAAGAAAAATGGAAACGGTAGATAAGATGATTGCATTGCTTGTCTGTTTTCTGCGCAAAGAAAGCACTCTGCTGCCCTCTTTTAGCAGAAGATGGAACGGCAGTTTCAACTTAAGGCGGGAAACCTTCTATTATGCAAATAATTCCCAGAAGACCCCAGAAGCCCAGATTGAAAGGGTGTCAGCCTCGTGTGGCTGCAAAGATATCCCCTGAGTCCTGCGGTAGAAGTCTGGCTTTCCTGAGGCACGGTGCTCAGGGAACTGCACTCAGAGTAGCGACCCATACAAAGGCCACCCTCATCTACCAGTGTGCTTGCCTCTGTCCACTTTTCCTGTCTATAGAACCTGGCCGTTCGTGGCCAAGTGAGTGAGAAGGACTGCCAGGGCAGCGCAGCTCCCATTCACCCACCGGAGCTGGCGCCATCCTCATGTCACTGCAGTGCTCTGTTAAATCAGCTGCTCTGGGCTGCAATGGTCCAGAGCACTGTAGCACCAGTGTGCAGCATGTAAGGCATTGGTGGTTCAGTGGTAGAATTCTCGCCTGCCACGCGGGAGGCCCGGGTTCGATTCCCGGCCAATGCATGAGCGTTTTGCACATGTACCTTTCGTTGACTTTGAAGCATCGTGAAAAGGAAGAGACCGAACAAAAAAACAAGCCTTGATTGCCTTGCTTGCCTTATTTCTGCTACTAGCGATCACTCTGCTGATCCCTTTTAGTAGAAGGGGCCGCTGCGCCTTGACTGGAAGCAGGGCAATCTCAGATTATGCAAACAGCTCATAGAGGCCCAGCCCGAGTAGGTGCCAGTCTCACACGTCTGCAAAGGCCTTCAATGAGGCTTTCAGCAGAAGTCAAGAGTTTACGAGTGACCATTCGCATGGAACTGGCAGGTGTGTTAAATCAAGCGCTCTACCGCAGTAATGCTGCTTGTCAAGCATTGGTAGTTCAGTGGTAGAATTCTCGCTTCCCAAGCGGGAGGCCCGGGTTCGATTCCCGGCCAATGCATGGCACTTTTGTAGACGTGTCTCTTGATATTTTAAAAGGCATGGGAAAAGAAAAATGGAAACGGTAGATAAGATGATTGCATTGCTTGTCTGTTTTCTGCGCAAAGAAAGCAATCTGCTGCCCTCTTTTAGCAGAAGATGGAACTGCAGTTTCAACTTAAGGCGGGAAACCTTCTATTATGCAAATAATTCCCAGAAGACCCCAGAAGCCCAGATTGAAAGGGTGTCAGCCTCGTGTGGCTGCAAAGATATCCCCTGAGTCCTGCGGTAGAAGTCTGGCTTTCCTGAGGCACGGTGCTCAGGGAACTGCACTCAGAGTAGCGACCCATACAAAGGCCACCCTCATCTACCAGTGTGCTTGCCTCTGTCCACTTTTCCTGTCTATAGAACCTGGCCGTTCGTGGCCGTTCGTGGCCAAGTGAGTGAGAAGGACTGCCAGGGCAGCGCAGCTCCCATTCACCCACCGGAGCTGGCGCCATCCTCATGTCACTGCAGTGCTCTGTTAAATCAGCTGCTCTGGGCTGCAATGGTCCAGAGCACTGTAGCGCCAGTGTGCAGCATGTAAGGCATTGGTGGTTCAGTGGTAGAATTCTCGCCTGCCACGCGGGAGGCCCGGGTTCGATTCCCGGCCAATGCATGAGTGTTTTGCACATGTACCTTTCGTTGACTTTGAAGCATCGTGAAAAGGAAGAGACCGAACAAAAAAACAAGCCTTGATTGCCTTGCTTGCCTTATTTCTGCTACTAGTGATCACTCTGCTGATCCCTTTTAGTAGAAGGGGCCGCTGCGCCTTGACTGGAAGCAGGGCAATCTCAGATTATGCAAAACGCTCATAGAGGCCCAGCCCGAGTAGGTGCCAGTCTCACACGTCTGCAAAGGCCTTCAATGAGGCTTTCAGCAGAAGTCAAGAGTTTACGAGTGACCATTCGCATGGAACTGGCAGGTGTGTTAAATCAAGCGCTCTACCGCAGTAATGCTGCTTGTCAAGCATTGGTAGTTCAGTGGTAGAATTCTCGCTTCCCAAGCGGGAGGCCCGGGTTCGATTCCCGGCCAATGCATGGCACTTTTGTAGACGTGTCTCTTGATATTTTAAAAGGCATGGGAAAAGAAAAATGGAAACGGTAGATAAGATGATTGCATTGCTTGTCTGTTTTCTGCGCAAAGAAAGCAATCTGCTGCCCTCTTTTAGCAGAAGATGGAACTGCAGTTTCAACTTAAGGCGGGAAACCTTCTATTATGCAAATAATTCCCAGAAGACCCCAGAAGCCCAGATTGAAAGGGTGTCAGCCTCGTGTGGCTGCAAAGATATCCCCTGAGTCCTGCAGTAGAAGTCTGGCTTTCCTGAGGCACGGTGCTCAGGGAACTGCACTCAGAGTAGCGACCCATACAAAGGCCACCCTCATCTACCAGTGTGCTTGCCTCCGTCCACTTTTCCTGTCTATAGAACCTGGCCGTTCGTGGCCAAGTGAGTGAGAAGGACTGCCAGGGCAGCCCAGCTCCCATTCACCCACCGGAGCTGGCGCCATCCTCATGTCACTGCAGTGCTCTGTTAAATCAGCTGCTCTGGGCTGCAATGGTCCAGAGCACTGTAGCGCCAGTGTGCAGCATGTAAGGCATTGGTGGTTCAGTGGTAGAATTCTCGCCTGCCACGCGGGAGGCCCGGGTTCGATTCCCGGCCAATGCATGAGCGTTTTGCACATGTACCTTTCGTTGACTTTGAAGCATCGTGAAAAGGAAGAGACCGAACAAAAAAACAAGCCTTGATTGCCTTGCTTGCCTTATTTCTGCTACTAGCGATCACTCTGCTGATCCCTTTTAGTAGAAGGGGCCGCTGCGCCTTGACTGGAAGCAGGGCAATCTCAGATTATGCAAACAGCTCATAGAGGCCCAGCCCGAGTAGGTGCCAGTCTCACACGTCTGCAAAGGCCTTCAATGAGGCTTTCAGCAGAAGTCAAGAGTTTACGAGTGACCATTCGCATGGAACTGGCAGGTGTGTTAAATCAAGTGCTCTACCGCAGTAATGCTGCTTGTCAGGCATTGGTAGCTCAGTGGTAGAATTCTCGCTTCCCAAGTGGGAGGCCCGGGTTCGATTCCCGGCCAATGCATGGCACTTTTGTAGACGTGTCTCTTGATATTTTAAAAGGCATGGGAAAAGAAAAATGGAAACGGTAGATAAGATGATTGCATTGCTTGTCTGTTTTCTGCGCAAAGAAAGCACTCTGCTGCCCTCTTTTAGCAGAAGATGGAACGGCAGTTTCAACTTAAGGCGGGAAACCTTCTATTATGCAAATAATTCCCAGAAGACCCCAGAAGCCCAGATTGAAAGGGTGTCAGCCTCGTGTGGCTGCAAAGATATCCCCTGAGTCCTGCGGTAGAAGTCTGGCTTTCCTGAGGCACGGTGCTCAGGGAACTGCACTCAGAGTAGCGACCCATACAAAGGCCACCCTCATCTACCAGTGTGCTTGCCTCTGTCCACTTTTCCTGTCTATAGAACCTGGCCGTTCGTGGCCGTTCGTGGCCAAGTGAGTGAGAAGGACTGCCAGGGCAGCGCAGCTCCCATTCACCCACCGGAGCTGGCGCCATCCTCATGTCACTGCAGTGCTCTGTTAAATCAGCTGCTCTGGGCTGCAATGGTCCAGAGCACTGTAGCGCCAGTGTACAGCATGTAAGGCATTGGTGGTTCAGTGGTAGAATTCTCGCCTGCCACGCGGGAGGCCCGGGTTCGATTCCCGGCCAATGCATGAGCGTTTTGCACATGTACCTTTCGTTGACTTTGAAGCATCGTGAAAAGGAAGAGACCGAACAAAAAAACAAGCCTTGATTGCCTTGCTTGCCTTATTTCTGCTACTAGCGATCACTCTGCTGATCCCTTTTAGTAGAAGGGGCCGCTGCGCCTTGACTGGAAGCAGGGCAATCTCAGATTATGCAAAACGCTCATAGAGGCCCAGCCCGAGTAGGTGCCAGTCTCACACGTCTGCAAAGGCCTTCAATGAGGCTTTCAGCAGAAGTCAAGAGTTTACGAGTGACCATTCGCATGGAACTGGCAGGTGTGTTAAATCAAGTGCTCTACCGCAGTAATGCTGCTTGTCAGGCATTGGTAGTTCAGTGGTAGAATTCTCGCTTCCCAAGCGGGAGGCCCGGGTTCGATTCCCGGCCAATGCATGGCACTTTTGTAGACGTGTCTCTTGATATTTTAAAAGGCATGGGAAAAGAAAAATGGAAACGGTAGATAAGATGATTGCATTGCTTGTCTGTTTTCTGCGCAAAGAAAGCACTCTGCTGCCCTCTTTTAGCAGAAGATGGAACGGCAGTTTCAATTTAAGGCGGGAAACCTATTATGCAAATAATTCCCAGAAGACCCCAGAAGCCCAGATTGAAAGGGTGTCAGCCTCGTGTGGCTGCAAAGATATCCCCTGAGTCCTGCGGTAGAAGTCTGGCTTTCCTGAGGCACGGTGCTCAGGGAACTGCACTCAGAGTAGCGACCCATACAAAGGCCACCCTCATCTACCAGTGTGCTTGCCTCTGTCCACTTTTCCTGTCTATAGAACCTGGCCGTTCGTGGCCAAGTGAGTGAGAAGGACTGCCAGGGCAGCGCAGCTCCCATTCACCCACCGGAGCTGGCGCCATCCTCATGTCACTGCAGTGCTCTGTTAAATCAGCTGCTCTGGGCTGCAATGGTCCAGAGCACTGTAGCGCCAGTGTGCAGCATGTAAGGCATTGGTGGTTCAGTGGTAGAATTCTCGCCTGCCACGCGGGAGGCCCGGGTTCGATTCCCGGCCAATGCATGAGCGTTTTGCACATGTACCTTTCGTTGACTTTGAAGCATCGTGAAAAGGAAGAGACCGAACAAAAAAACAAGCCTTGATTGCCTTGCTTGCCTTATTTCTGCTACTAGCGATCACTCTGCTGATCCCTTTTAGTAGAAGGGGCCGCTGCGCCTTGACTGGAAGCAGGGCAATCTCAGATTATGCAAAACACTCATAGAGGCCCAGCCCGAGTAGGTGCCAGTCTCACACGTCTGCAAAGGCCTTCAATGAGGCTTTCAGCAGAAGTCAAGAGTTTACGAGTGACCATTCGCATGGAACTGGCAGGTGTGTTAAATCAAGCGCTCTACCGCAGTAATGCTGCTTGTCAAGCATTGGTAGTTCAGTGGTAGAATTCTCGCTTCCCAAGCGGGAGGCCCGGGTTCGATTCCCGGCCAATGCATGGCACTTTTGTAGACGTGTCTCTTGATATTTTAAAAGGCATGGGAAAAGAAAAATGGAAACGGTAGATAAGATGATTGCATTGCTTGTCTGTTTTCTGCGCAAAGAAAGCACTCTGCTGCCCTCTTTTAGCAGAAGATGGAACGGCAGTTTCAACTTAAGGCGGGAAACCTATTATGCAAATAATTCCCAGAAGACCCCAGAAGCCCAGATTGAAAGGGTGTCAGCCTCGTGTGGCTGCAAAGATATCCCCTGAGTCCTGCGGTAGAAGTCTGGCTTTCCTGAGGCACGGTGCTCAGGGAACTGCACTCAGAGTAGCGACCCATACAAAGGCCACCCTCATCTACCAGTGTGCTTGCCTCTGTCCACTTTTCCTGTCTATAGAACCTGGCCGTTCGTGGCCGTTCGTGGCCAAGTGAGTGAGAAGGACTGCCAGGGCAGCGCAGCTCCCATTCACCCACCGGAGCTGGCGCCATCCTCATGTCACTGCAGTGCTCTGTTAAATCAGCTGCTCTGGGCTGCAATGGTCCAGAGCACTGTAGCGCCAGTGTGCAGCATGTAAGGCATTGGTGGTTCAGTGTTAGAATTCTCGCCTGCCACGCGGGAGGCCCGGGTTCGATTCCCGGCCAATGCATGAGCGTTTTGCACATGTACCTTTCGTTGACTTTGAAGCATCGTGAAAAGGAAGAGACCGAACAAAAAAACAAGCCTTGATTGCCTTGCTTGCCTTATTTCTGCTACTAGCGATCACTCTGCTGATCCCTTTTAGTAGAAGGGGCCGCTGCGCCTTGACTGGAAGCAGGGCAATCTCAGATTATGCAAACAGCTCATAGAGGCCCAGCCCGAGTAGGTGCCAGTCTCACACGTCTGCAAAGGCCTTCAATGAGGCTTTCAGCAGAAGTCAAGAGTTTACGAGTGACCATTCGCATGGAACTGGCAGGTGTGTTAAATCAAGTGCTCTACCGCAGTAATGCTGCTTGTCAGGCATTGGTAGTTCAGTGGTAGAATTCTCGCTTCCCAAGCGGGAGGCCCGGGTTCGATTCCCGGCCAATGCATGGCACTTTTGTAGACGTGTCTCTTGATATTTTAAAAGGCATGGGAAAAGAAAAATGGAAACGGTAGATAAGATGATTGCATTGCTTGTCTGTTTTCTGCGCAAAGAAAGCACTCTGCTGCCCTCTTTTAGCAGAAGATGGAACGGCAGTTTCAACTTAAGGCGGGAAACCTTCTATTATGCAAATAATTCCCAGAAGACCCCAGAAGCCCAGATTGAAAGGGTGTCAGCCTCGTGTGGCTGCAAAGATATCCCCTGAGTCCTGCGGTAGAAGTCTGGCTTTCCTGAGGCACGGTGCTCAGGGAACTGCACTCAGAGTAGCGACCCATACAAAGGCCACCCTCATCTACCAGTGTGCGTGCCTCTGTCCACTCTTCCTGTCTATAGAACCTGGCCGTTCGTGGCCGTTCGTGGCCAAGTGAGTGAGAAGGACTGCCAGGGCAGCGCAGCTCCCATTCACCCACCGGAGCTGGCGCCATCCTCATGTCACTGCAGTGCTCTGTTAAATCAGCTGCTCTGGGATGCAATGGTCCAGAGCACTGTAGCGCCAGTGTGCAGCATGTAAGGCATTGGTGGTTCAGTGGTAGAATTCTCGCCTGCCACGCGGGAGGCCCGGGTTCGATTCCCGGCCAATGCATGAGCGTTTTGCACATGTACCTTTCGTTGACTTTGAAGCATCGTGAAAAGGAAGAGACCGAACAAAAAAACAAGCCTTGATTGCCTTGCTTGCCTTATTTCTGCTACTAGCGATCACTCTGCTGATCCCTTTTAGTAGAAGGGGCCGCTGCGCCTTGACTGGAAGCAGGGCAATCTCAGATTATGCAAAACGCTCATAGAGGCCCAGCCCGAGTAGGTGCCAGTCTCACACGTCTGCAAAGGCCTTCAATGAGGCTTTCAGCAGAAGTCAAGAGTTTACGAGTGACCATTCGCATGGAACTGGCAGGTGTGTTAAATCAAGCGCTCTACCGCAGTAATGCTGCTTGTCAAGCATTGGTAGTTCAGTGGTAGAATTCTCGCTTCCCAAGCGGGAGGCCCGGGTTCGATTCCCGGCCAATGCATGGCACTTTTGTAGACGTGTCTCTTGATATTTTAAAAGGCATGGGAAAAGAAAAATGGAAACGGTAGATAAGATGATTGCATTGCTTGTCTGTTTTCTGCGCAAAGAAAGCAATCTGCTGCCCTCTTTTAGCAGAAGATGGAACTGCAGTTTCAACTTAAGGCGGGAAACCTTCTATTATGCAAATAATTCCCAGAAGACCCCAGAAGCCCAGATTGAAAGGGTGTCAGCCTCGTGTGGCTGCAAAGATATCCCCTGAGTCCTGCGGTAGAAGTCTGGCTTTCCTGAGGCACGGTGCTCAGGGAACTGCACTCAGAGTAGCGACCCATACAAAGGCCACCCTCATCTACCAGTGTGCTTGCCTCTGTCCACTTTTCCTGTCTATAGAACCTGGCCGTTCGTGGCCGTTCGTGGCCAAGTGAGTGAGAAGGACTGCCAGGGCAGTGCAGCTCCCATTCACCCACCGGAGCTGGCGCCATCCTCATGTCACTGCAGTGCTCTGTTAAATCAGCTGCTCTGGGCTGCAATGGTCCAGAGCACTGTAGCGCCAGTGTGCAGCATGTAAGGCATTGGTGGTTCAGTGGTAGAATTCTCGCCTGCCACGCGGGAGGCCCGGGTTCGATTCCCGGCCAATGCATGAGCGTTTTGCACATGTACCTTTCGTTGACTTTGAAGCATCGTGAAAAGGAAGAGACCGAACAAAAAAACAAGCCTTGATTGCCTTGCTTGCCTTATTTCTGCTACTAGCGATCACTCTGCTGATCCCTTTTAGTAGAAGGGGCCGCTGCGCCTTGACTGGAAGCAGGGCAATCTCAGATTATGCAAACAGCTCATAGAGGCCCAGCCCGAGTAGGTGCCAGTCTCACACGTCTGCAAAGGCCTTCAATGAGGCTTTCAGCAGAAGTCAAGAGTTTACGAGTGACCATTCGCATGGAACTGGCAGGTGTGTTAAATCAAGTGCTCTACCGCAGTAATGCTGCTTGTCAGGCATTGGTAGTTCAGTGGTAGAATTCTCGCTTCCCAAGCGGGAGGCCCGGGTTCGATTCCCGGCCAATGCATGGCACTTTTGTAGACGTGTCTCTTGATATTTTAAAAGGCATGGGAAAAGAAAAATGGAAACGGTAGATAAGATGATTGCATTGCTTGTCTGTTTTCTGCGCAAAGAAAGCACTCTGCTGCCCTCTTTTAGCAGAAGATGGAACGGCAGTTTCAACTTAAGGCGGGAAACCTTCTATTATGCAAATAATTCCCAGAAGACCCCAGAAGCCCAGATTGAAAGGGTGTCAGCCTCGTGTGGCTGCAAAGATATCCCCTGAGTCCTGCGGTAGAAGTCTGGCTTTCCTGAGGCACGGTGCTCAGGGAACTGCACTCAGAGTAGCGACCCATACAAAGGCCACCCTCATCTACCAGTGTGCTTGCCTCTGTCCACTTTTCCTGTCTATAGAACCTGGCCGTTCGTGGCCGTTCGTGGCCAAGTGAGTGAGAAGGACTGCCAGGGCAGCGCAGCTCCCATTCACCCACCGGAGCTGGCGCCATCCTCATGTCACTGCAGTGCTCTGTTAAATCAGCTGCTCTGGGCTGCAATGGTCCAGAGCACTGTAGCGCCAGTGTGCAGCATGTAAGGCATTGGTGGTTCAGTGGTAGAATTCTCGCCTGCCACGCGGGAGGCCCGGGTTCGATTCCAGGCCAATGCATGAGCGTTTTGCACATGTACCTTTCGTTGACTTTGAAGCATCGTGAAAAGGAAGAGACCGAACAAAAAAACAAGCCTTGATTGCCTTGCTTGCCTTATTTCTGCTACTAGCGATCACTCTGCTGATCCCTTTTAGTAGAAGGGGCCGCTGCGCCTTGACTGGAAGCAGGGCAATCTCAGATTATGCAAAACACTCATAGAGGCCCAGCCCGAGTAGGTGCCAGTCTCACACGTCTGCAAAGGCCTTCAATGAGGCTTTCAGCAGAAGTCAAGAGTTTACGAGTGACCATTCGCATGGAACTGGCAGGTGTGTTAAATCAAGCGCTCTACCGCAGTAATGCTGCTTGTCAAGCATTGGTAGTTCAGTGGTAGAATTCTCGCTTCCCAAGCGGGAGGCCCGGGTTCGATTCCCGACCAATGCATGGCACTTTTGTAGACGTGTCTCTTGATATTTTAAAAGGCATGGGAAAAGAAAAATGGAAACGGTAGATAAGATGATTGCATTGCTTGTCTGTTTTCTGCGCAAAGAAAGCACTCTGCTGCCCTCTTTTAGCAGAAGATGGAACGGCAGTTTCAACTTAAGGCGGGAAACCTATTATGCAAATAATTCCCAGAAGACCCCAGAAGCCCAGATTGAAAGGGTGTCAGCCTCGTGTGGCTGCAAAGATATCCCCTGAGTCCTGCGGTAGAAGTCTGGCTTTCCTGAGGCACGGTGCTCAGGGAACTGCACTCAGAGTAGCGACCCATACAAAGGCCACCCTCATCTACCAGTGTGCTTGCCTCTGTCCACTTTTCCTGTCTATAGAACCTGGCCGTTCGTGGCCAAGTGAGTGAGAAGGACTGCCAGGGCAGCGCAGCTCCCATTCACCCACCGGAGCTGGCGCCATCCTCATGTCACTGCAGTGCTCTGTTAAATCAGCTGCTCTGGGCTGCAATGGTCCAGAGCACTGTAGCACCAGTGTGCAGCATGTAAGGCATTGGTGGTTCAGTGGTAGAATTCTCGCCTGCCACGCGGGAGGCCCGGGTTCGATTCCCGGCCAATGCATGAGCGTTTTGCACATGTACCTTTCGTTGACTTTGAAGCATCGTGAAAAGGAAGAGACCGAACAAAAAAACAAGCCTTGATTGCCTTGCTTGCCTTATTTCTGCTACTAGCGATCACTCTGCTGATCCCTTTTAGTAGAAGGGGCCGCTGCGCCTTGACTGGAAGCAGGGCAATCTCAGATTATGCAAACAGCTCATAGAGGCCCAGCCCGAGTAGGTGCCAGTCTCACACGTCTGCAAAGGCCTTCAATGAGGCTTTCAGCAGAAGTCAAGAGTTTACGAGTGACCATTCGCATGGAACTGGCAGGTGTGTTAAATCAAGTGCTCTACCGCAGTAATGCTGCTTGTCAGGCATTGGTAGTTCAGTGGTAGAATTCTCGCTTCCCAAGCGGGAGGCCCGGGTTCGATTCCCGGCCAATGCATCGCACTTTTGTAGACGTGTCTCTTGATATTTTAAAAGGCATGGGAAAAGAAAAATGGAAACGGTAGATAAGATGATTGCATTGCTTGTCTGTTTTCTGCGCAAAGAAAGCACTCTGCTGCCCTCTTTTAGCAGAAGATGGAACGGCAGTTTCAACTTAAGGCGGGAAACCTTCTATTATGCAAATAATTCCCAGAAGACCCCAGAAGCCCAGATTGAAAGGGTGTCAGCCTCGTGTGGCTGCAAAGATATCCCCTGAGTCCTGCGGTAGAAGTCTGGCTTTCCTGAGGCACGGTGCTCAGGGAACTGCACTCAGAGTAGCGACCCATACAAAGGCCACCCTCATCTACCAGTGTGCTTGCCTCTGTCCACTTTTCCTGTCTATAGAACCTGGCCGTTCGTGGCCGTTCGTGGCCAAGTGAGTGAGAAGGACTGCCAGGGCAGCGCAGCTCCCATTCACCCACCGGAGCTGGCGCCATCCTCATGTCACTGCAGTGCTCTGTTAAATCAGCTGCTCTGGGCTGCAATGGTCCAGAGCACTGTAGCGCCAGTGTGCAGCATGTAAGGCATTGGTGGTTCAGTGGTAGAATTCTCGCCTGCCACGCGGGAGGCCCGGGTTCGATTCCCGGCCAATGCATGAGTGTTTTGCACATGTACCTTTCGTTGACTTTGAAGCATCGTGAAAAGGAAGAGACCGAACAAAAAAACAAGCCTTGATTGCCTTGCTTGCCTTATTTCTGCTACTAGTGATCACTCTGCTGATCCCTTTTAGTAGAAGGGGCCGCTGCGCCTTGACTGGAAGCAGGGCAATCTCAGATTATGCAAAACGCTCATAGAGGCCCAGCCCGAGTAGGTGCCAGTCTCACACGTCTGCAAAGGCCTTCAATGAGGCTTTCAGCAGAAGTCAAGAGTTTACGAGTGACCATTCGCATGGAACTGGCAGGTGTGTTAAATCAAGCGCTCTACCGCAGTAATGCTGCTTGTCAAGCATTGGTAGTTCAGTGGTAGAATTCTCGCTTCCCAAGCGGGAGGCCCGGGTTCGATTCCCGGCCAATGCATGGCACTTTTGTAGACGTGTCTCTTGATATTTTAAAAGGCATGGGAAAAGAAAAATGGAA
Source organism: Ambystoma mexicanum (assembly GCF_040938575.1). Taxonomy (NCBI): domain Eukaryota; kingdom Metazoa; phylum Chordata; class Amphibia; order Caudata; family Ambystomatidae; genus Ambystoma; species Ambystoma mexicanum. Next base: position 1,001,414 of record NW_027182469.1, read on the forward strand.
ACGGTAGATAAGATGATTGCATTGCTTGTCTGTTTTCTGCGCAAAGAAAGCAATCTGCTGCCCTCTTTTAGCAGAAGATGGAACTGCAGTTTCAACTTAAGGCGGGAAACCTTCTATTATGCAAATAATTCCCAGAAGACCCCAGAAGCCCAGATTGAAAGGGTGTCAGCCTCGTGTGGCTGCAAAGATATCCCCTGAGTCCTGCGGTAGAAGTCTGGCTTTCCTGAGGCACGGTGCTCAGGGAACTGCACTCAGAGTAGCGACCCATACAAAGGCCACCCTCATCTACCAGTGTGCTTGCCTCTGTCCACTTTTCCTGTCTATAGAACCTGGCCGTTCGTGGCCGTTCGTGGCCAAGTGAGTGAGAAGGACTGCCAGGGCAGCGCAGCTCCCATTCACCCACCGGAGCTGGCGCCATCCTCATGTCACTGCAGTGCTCTGTTAAATCAGCTGCTCTGGGCTGCAATGGTCCAGAGCACTGTAGCGCCAGTGTACAGCATGTAAGGCATTGGTGGTTCAGTGGTAGAATTCTCGCCTGCCACGCGGGAGGCCCGGGTTCGATTCCCGGCCAATGCATGAGCGTTTTGCACATGTACCTTTCGTTGACTTTGAAGCATCGTGAAAAGGAAGAGACCGAACAAAAAAACAAGCCTTGATTGCCTTGCTTGCCTTATTTCTGCTACTAGCGATCACTCTGCTGATCCCTTTTAGTAGAAGGGGCCGCTGCGCCTTGACTGGAAGCAGGGCAATCTCAGATTATGCAAAACGCTCATAGAGGCCCAGCCCGAGTAGGTGCCAGTCTCACACGTCTGCAAAGGCCTTCAATGAGGCTTTCAGCAGAAGTCAAGAGTTTACGAGTGACCATTCGCATGGAACGGGCAGGTGTGTTAAATCAAGTGCTCTACCGCAGTAATGCTGCTTGTCAGGCATTGGTAGTTCAGTGGTAGAATTCTCGCTTCCCAAGCGGGAGGCCCGGGTTCGATTCCCGGCCAATGCATGGCACTTTTGTAGACGTGTCTCTTGATATTTTAAAAGGCATGGGAAAAGAAAAATGGAAACGGTAGATAAGATGATTGCATTGCTTGTCTGTTTTCTGCGCAAAGAAAGCACTCTGCTGCCCTCTTTTAGCAGAAGATGGAACGGCAGTTTCAATTTAAGGCGGGAAACCTATTATGCAAATAATTCCCAGAAGACCCCAGAAGCCCAGATTGAAAGGGTGTCAGCCTCGTGTGGCTGCAAAGATATCCCCTGAGTCCTGCGGTAGAAGTCTGGCTTTCCTGAGGCACGGTGCTCAGGGAACTGCACTCAGAGTAGCGACCCATACAAAGGCCACCCTCATCTACCAGTGTGCTTGCCTCTGTCCACTTTTCCTGTCTATAGAACCTGGCCGTTCGTGGCCAAGTGAGTGAGAAGGACTGCCAGGGCAGCGCAGCTCCCATTCACCCACCGGAGCTGGCGCCATCCTCATGTCACTGCAGTGCTCTGTTAAATCAGCTGCTCTGGGCTGCAATGGTCCAGAGCACTGTAGCGCCAGTGTGCAGCATGTAAGGCATTGGTGGTTCAGTGGTAGAATTCTCGCCTGCCACGCGGGAGGCCCGGGTTCGATTCCCGGCCAATGCATGAGCGTTTTGCACATGTACCTTTCGTTGACTTTGAAGCATCGTGAAAAGGAAGAGACCGAACAAAAAAACAAGCCTTGATTGCCTTGCTTGCCTTATTTCTGCTACTAGCGATCACTCTGCTGATCCCTTTTAGTAGAAGGGGCCGCTGCGCCTTGACTGGAAGCAGGGCAATCTCAGATTATGCAAACAGCTCATAGAGGCCCAGCCCGAGTAGGTGCCAGTCTCACACGTCTGCAAAGGCCTTCAATGAGGCTTTCAGCAGAAGTCAAGAGTTTACGAGTGACCATTCGCATGGAACTGGCAGGTGTGTTAAATCAAGTGCTCTACCGCAGTAATGCTGCTTGTCAGGCATTGGTAGTTCAGTGGTAGAATTCTCGCTTCCCAAGCGGGAGGCCCGGGTTCGATTCCCGGCCAATGCATGGCACTTTTGTAGACGTGTCTCTTGATATTTTAAAAGGCATGGGAAAAGAAAAATGGAAACGGTAGATAAGATGATTGCATTGCTTGTCTGTTTTCTGCGCAAAGAAAGCACTCTGCTGCCCTCTTTTAGCAGAAGATGGAACGGCAGTTTCAACTTAAGGCGGGAAACCTTCTATTATGCAAATAATTCCCAGAAGACCCCAGAAGCCCAGATTGAAAGGGTGTCAGCCTCGTGTGGCTGCAAAGATATCCCCTGAGTCCTGCGGTAGAAGTCTGGCTTTCCTGAGGCACGGTGCTCAGGGAACTGCACTCAGAGTAGCGACCCATACAAAGGCCTCCCTCATCTACCAGTGTGCTTGCCTCTGTCCACTTTTCCTGTCTATAGAACCTGGCCGTTCGTGGCCGTTCGTGGCCAAGTGAGTGAGAAGGACTGCCAGGGCAGCGCAGCTCCCATTCACCCACCGGAGCTGGCGCCATCCTCATGTCACTGCAGTGCTCTGTTAAATCAGCTGCTCTGGGCTGCAATGGTCCAGAGCACTGTAGCGCCAGTGTGCAGCATGTAAGGCATTGGTGGTTCAGTGGTAGAATTCTCGCCTGCCACGCGGGAGGCCCGGGTTCGATTCCCGGCCAATGCATGAGTGTTTTGCACATGTACCTTTCGTTGACTTTGAAGCATCGTGAAAAGGAAGAGACCGAACAAAAAAACAAGCCTTGATTGCCTTGCTTGCCTTATTTCTGCTACTAGCGATCACTCTGCTGATCCCTTTTAGTAGAAGGGGCCGCTGCGCCTTGACTGGAAGCAGGGCAATCTCAGATTATGCAAAACGCTCATAGAGGCCCAGCCCGAGTAGGTGCCAGTCTCACACGTCTGCAAAGGCCTTCAATGAGGCTTTCAGCAGAAGTCAAGAGTTTACGAGTGACCATTCGCATGGAACTGGCAGGTGTGTTAAATCAAGCGCTCTACCGCAGTAATGCTGCTTGTCAAGCATTGGTAGTTCAGTGGTAGAATTCTCGCTTCCCAAGCGGGAGGCCCGGGTTCGATTCCCGGCCAATGCATGGCACTTTTGTAGACGTGTCTCTTGATATTTTAAAAGGCATGGGAAAAGAAAAATGGAAACGGTAGATAAGATGATTGCATTGCTTGTCTGTTTTCTGCGCAAAGAAAGCAATCTGCTGCCCTCTTTTAGCAGAAGATGGAACTGCAGTTTCAACTTAAGGCGGGAAACCTTCTATTATGCAAATAATTCCCAGAAGACCCCAGAAGCCCAGATTGAAAGGGTGTCAGCCTCGTGTGGCTGCAAAGATATCCCCTGAGTCCTGCGGTAGAAGTCTGGCTTTCCTGAGGCACGGTGCTCAGGGAACTGCACTCAGAGTAGCGACCCATACAAAGGCCACCCTCATCTACCAGTGTGCTTGCCTCTGTCCACTTTTCCTGTCTATAGAACCTGGCCGTTCATGGCCGTTCGTGGCCAAGTGAGTGAGAAGGACTGCCAGGGCAGCGCAGCTCCCATTCACCCACCGGAGCTGGCGCCATCCTCATGTCACTGCAGTGCTCTGTTAAATCAGCTGCTCTGGGCTGCAATGGTCCAGAGCACTGTAGCGCCAGTGTGCAGCATATAAGGCATTGGTGGTTCAGTGGTAGAATTCTCGCCTGCCACGCGGGAGGCCCGGGTTCGATTCCCGGCCAATGCATGAGCGTTTTGCACATGTACCTTTCGTTGACTTTGAAGCATCGTGAAAAGGAAGAGACCGAACAAAAAAACAAGCCTTGATTGCCTTGCTTGCCTTATTTCTGCTACTAGCGATCACTCTGCTGATCCCTTTTAGTAGAAGGGGCCGCTGCGCCTTGACTGGAAGCAGGGCAATCTCAGATTATGCAAACAGCTCATAGAGGCCCAGCCCGAGTAGGTGCCAGTCTCACACGTCTGCAAAGGCCTTCAATGAGGCTTTCAGCAGAAGTCAAGAGTTTACGAGTGACCATTCGCATGGAACTGGCAGGTGTGTTAAATCAAGTGCTCTACCGCAGTAATGCTGCTTGTCAGGCATTGGTAGTTCAGTGGTAGAATTCTCTCTTCCCAAGCGGGAGGCCCGGGTTCGATTCCCGGCCAATGCATGGCACTTTTGTAGACGTGTCTCTTGATATTTTAAAAGGCATGGGAAAAGAAAAATGGAAACGGTAGATAAGATGATTGCATTGCTTGTCTGTTTTCTGCGCAAAGAAAGCACTCTGCTGCCCTCTTTTAGCAGAAGATGGAACGGCAGTTTCAACTTAAGGCGGGTAACCTTCTATTATGCAAATAATTCCCAGAAGACCCCAGAAGCCCAGATTGAAAGGGTGTCAGCCTCGTGTGGCTGCAAAGATATCCCCTGAGTCCTGCGGTAGAAGTCTGGCTTTCCTGAGGCACGGTGCTCAGGGAACTGCACTCAGAGTAGCGACCCATACAAAGGCCACCCTCATCTACCAGTGTGCTTGCCTCTGTCCACTCTTCCTGTCTATAGAACCTGGCCGTTCATGGCCGTTCGTGGCCAAGTGAGTGAGAAGGACTGCCAGGGCAGCGCAGCTCCCATTCACCCACCGGAGCTGGCGCCATCCTCATGTCACTGCAGTGCTCTGTTAAATCAGCTGCTCTGGGCTGCAATGGTCCAGAGCACTGTAGCGCCAGTGTGCAGCATGTAAGGCATTGGTGGTTCAGTGGTAGAATTCTCGCCTGCCACGCGGGAGGCCCGGGTTCGATTCCCGGCCAATGCATGAGTGTTTTGCACATGTACCTTTCGTTGACTTTGAAGCATCGTGAAAAGGAAGAGACCGAACAAAAAAACAAGCCTTGATTGCCTTGCTTGCCTTATTTCTGCTACTAGCGATCACTCTGCTGATCCCTTTTAGTAGAAGGGGCCGCTGCGCCTTGACTGGAAGCAGGGCAATCTCAGATTATGCAAAACGCTCATAGAGGCCCAGCCCGAGTAGGTGCCAGTCTCACACGTCTGCAAAGGCCTTCAATGAGGCTTTCAGCAGAAGTCAAGAGTTTACGAGTGACCATTCGCATGGAACTGGCAGGTGTGTTAAATCAAGCGCTCTACCGCAGTAATGCTGCTTGTCAAGCATTGGTAGTTCAGTGGTAGAATTCTCGCTTCCCAAGCGGGAGGCCCGGGTTCGATTCCCGGCCAATGCATGGCACTTTTGTAGACGTGTCTCTTGATATTTTAAAAGGCATGGGAAAAGAAAAATGGAAACGGTAGATAAGATGATTGCATTGCTTGTCTGTTTTCTGCGCAAAGAAAGCAATCTGCTGCCCTCTTTTAGCAGAAGATGGAACTGCAGTTTCAACTTAAGGCGGGAAACCTTCTATTATGCAAATAATTCCCAGAAGACCCCAGAAGCCCAGATTGAAAGGGTGTCAGCCTCGTGTGGCTGCAAAGATATCCCCTGAGTCCTGCGGTAGAAGTCTGGCTTTCCTGAGGCACGGTGCTCAGGGAACTGCACTCAGAGTAGCGACCCATACAAAGGCCACCCTCATCTACCAGTGTGCTTGCCTCTGTCCACTTTTCCTGTCTATAGAACCTGGCCGTTCGTGGCCGTTCGTGGCCAAGTGAGTGAGAAGGACTGCCAGGGCAGCGCAGCTCCCATTCACCCACCGGAGCTGGCGCCATCCTCATGTCACTGCAGTGCTCTGTTAAATCAGCTGCTCTGGGCTGCAATGGTCCAGAGCACTGTAGCGCCAGTGTGCAGCATGTAAGGCATTGGTGGTTCAGTGGTAGAATTCTCGCCTGCCACGCGGGAGGCCCGGGTTCGATTCCCGGCCAATGCATGAGCGTTTTGCACATGTACCTTTCGTTGACTTTGAAGCATCGTGAAAAGGAAGAGACCGAACAAAAAAACAAGCCTTGATTGCCTTGCTTGCCTTATTTCTGCTACTAGCGATCACTCTGCTGATCCCTTTTAGTAGAAGGGGCCGCTGCGCCTTGACTGGAAGCAGGGCAATCTCAGATTATGCAAAACGCTCATAGAGGCCCAGCCCGAGTAGGTGCCAGTCTCACACGTCTGCAAAGGCCTTCAATGAGGCTTTCAGCAGAAGTCAAGAGTTTACGAGTGACCATTCGCATGGAACTGGCAGGTGTGTTAAATCAAGTGCTCTACCGCAGTAATGCTGCTTGTCAGGCATTGGTAGCTCAGTGGTAGAATTCTCGCTTCCCAAGTGGGAGGCCCGGGTTCGATTCCCGGCCAATGCATGGCACTTTTGTAGACGTGTCTCTTGATATTTTAAAAGGCATGGGAAAAGAAAAATGGAAACGGTAGATAAGATGATTGCATTGCTTGTCTGTTTTCTGCGCAAAGAAAGCACTCTGCTGCCCTCTTTTAGCAGAAGATGGAACGGCAGTTTCAACTTAAGGCGGGAAACCTATTATGCAAATAATTCCCAGAAGACCCCAGAAGCCCAGATTGAAAGGGTGTCAGCCTTGTGTGGCTGCAAAGATATCCCCTGAGTCCTGCGGTAGAAGTCTGGCTTTCCTGAGGCACGGTGCTCAGGGAACTGCACTCAGAGTAGCGACCCATACAAAGGCCACCCTCATCTACCAGTGTGCTTGCCTCTGTCCACTTTTCCTGTCTATAGAACCTGGCCGTTCGTGGCCAAGTGAGTGAGAAGGACTGCCAGGGCAGCGCAGCTCCCATTCACCCACCGGAGCTGGCGCCATCCTCATGTCACTGCAGTGCTCTGTTAAATCAGCTGCTCTGGGCTGCAATGGTCCAGAGCACTGTAGCGCCAGTGTGCAGCATGTAAGGCATTGGTGGTTCAGTGGTAGAATTCTCGCCTGCCACGTGGGAGGCCCGGGTTCGATTCCCGGCCAATGCATGAGCGTTTTGCACATGTACCTTTCGTTGACTTTGAAGCATCGTGAAAAGGAAGAGACCGAACAAAAAAACAAGCCTTGATTGCCTTGCTTGCCTTATTTCTGCTACTAGCGATCACTCTGCTGATCCCTTTTAGTAGAAGGGGCCGCTGCGCCTTGACTGGAAGCAGGGCAATCTCAGATTATGCAAACAGCTCATAGAGGCCCAGCCCGAGTAGGTGCCAGTCTCACACGTCTGCAAAGGCCTTCAATGAGGCTTTCAGCAGAAGTCAAGAGTTTACGAGTGACCATTCGCATGGAACTGGCAGGTGTGTTAAATCAAGTGCTCTACCGCAGTAATGCTGCTTGTCAGGCATTGGTAGTTCAGTGGTAGAATTCTCTCTTCCCAAGCGGGAGGCCCGGGTTCGATTCCCGGCCAATGCATGGCACTTTTGTAGACGTGTCTCTTGATATTTTAAAAGGCATGGGAAAAGAAAAATGGAAACGGTAGATAAGATGATTGCATTGCTTGTCTGTTTTCTGCGCAAAGAAAGCACTCTGCTGCCCTCTTTTAGCAGAAGATGGAACGGCAGTTTCAACTTAAGGCGGGTAACCTTCTATTATGCAAATAATTCCCAGAAGACCCCAGAAGCCCAGATTGAAAGGGTGTCAGCCTCGTGTGGCTGCAAAGATATCCCCTGAGTCCTGCGGTAGAAGTCTGGCTTTCCTGAGGCACGGTGCTCAGGGAACTGCACTCAGAGTAGCGACCCATACAAAGGCCACCCTCATCTACCAGTGTGCTTGCCTCTGTCCACTCTTCCTGTCTATAGAACCTGGCCGTTCGTGGCCGTTCGTGGCCAAGTGAGTGAGAAGGACTGCCAGGGCAGCGCAGCTCCCATTCACCCACCGGAGCTGGCGCCATCCTCATGTCACTGCAGTGCTCTGTTAAATCAGCTGCTCTGGGCTGCAATGGTCCAGAGCACTGTAGCGCCAGTGTGCAGCATGTAAGGCATTGGTGGTTCAGTGGTAGAATTCTCGCCTGCCACGCGGGAGGCCCGGGTTCGATTCCCGGCCAATGCATGAGTGTTTTGCACATGTACCTTTCGTTGACTTTGAAGCATCGTGAAAAGGAAGAGACCGAACAAAAAAACAAGCCTTGATTGCCTTGCTTGCCTTATTTCTGCTACTAGCGATCACTCTGCTGATCCCTTTTAGTAGAAGGGGCCGCTGCGCCTTGACTGGAAGCAGGGCAATCTCAGATTATGCAAAACGCTCATAGAGGCCCAGCCCGAGTAGGTGCCAGTCTCACACGTCTGCAAAGGCCTTCAATGAGGCTTTCAGCAGAAGTCAAGAGTTTACGAGTGACCATTCGCATGGAACTGGCAGGTGTGTTAAATCAAGCGCTCTACCGCAGTAATGCTGCTTGTCAAGCATTGGTAGTTCAGTGGTAGAATTCTCGCTTCCCAAGCGGGAGGCCCGGGTTCGATTCCCGGCCAATGCATGGCACTTTTGTAGACGTGTCTCTTGATATTTTAAAAGGCATGGGAAAAGAAAAATGGAAACGGTAGATAAGATGATTGCATTGCTTGTCTGTTTTCTGCGCAAAGAAAGCAATCTGCTGCCCTCTTTTAGCAGAAGATGGAACTGCAGTTTCAACTTAAGGCGGGAAACCTTCTATTATGCAAATAATTCCCAGAAGACCCCAGAAGCCCAGATTGAAAGGGTGTCAGCCTCGTGTGGCTGCAAAGATATCCCCTGAGTCCTGCGGTAGAAGTCTGGCTTTCCTGAGGCACGGTGCTCAGGGAACTGCACTCAGAGTAGCGACCCATACAAAGGCCACCCTCATCTACCAGTGTGCTTGCCTCTGTCCACTTTTCCTGTCTATAGAACCTGGCCGTTCGTGGCCGTTCGTGGCCAAGTGAGTGAGAAGGACTGCCAGGGCAGCGCAGCTCCCATTCACCCACCGGAGCTGGCGCCATCCTCATGTCACTGCAGTGCTCTGTTAAATCAGCTGCTCTGGGCTGCAATGGTCCAGAGCACTGTAGCGCCAGTGTGCAGCATGTAAGGCATTGGTGGTTCAGTGGTAGAATTCTCGCCTGCCACGCGGGAGGCCCGGGTTCGATTCCCGGCCAATGCATGAGCGTTTTGCACATGTACCTTTCGTTGACTTTGAAGCATCGTGAAAAGGAAGAGACCGAACAAAAAAACAAGCCTTGATTGCCTTGCTTGCCTTATTTCTGCTACTAGCGATCACTCTGCTGATCCCTTTTAGTAGAAGGGGCCGCTGCGCCTTGACTGGAAGCAGGGCAATCTCAGATTATGCAAAACGCTCATAGAGGCCCAGCCCGAGTAGGTGCCAGTCTCACACGTCTGCAAAGGCCTTCAATGAGGCTTTCAGCAGAAGTCAAGAGTTTACGAGTGACCATTCGCATGGAACTGGCAGGTGTGTTAAATCAAGTGCTCTACCGCAGTAATGCTGCTTGTCAGGCATTGGTAGCTCAGTGGTAGAATTCTCGCTTCCCAAGTGGGAGGCCCGGGTTCGATTCCCGGCCAATGCATGGCACTTTTGTAGACGTGTCTCTTGATATTTTAAAAGGCATGGGAAAAGAAAAATGGAAACGGTAGATAAGATGATTGCATTGCTTGTCTGTTTTCTGCGCAAAGAAAGCACTCTGCTGCCCTCTTTTAGCAGAAGATGGAACGGCAGTTTCAACTTAAGGCGGGAAACCTATTATGCAAATAATTCCCAGAAGACCCCAGAAGCCCAGATTGAAAGGGTGTCAGCCTTGTGTGGCTGCAAAGATATCCCCTGAGTCCTGCGGTAGAAGTCTGGCTTTCCTGAGGCACGGTGCTCAGGGAACTGCACTCAGAGTAGCGACCCATACAAAGGCCACCCTCATCTACCAGTGTGCTTGCCTCTGTCCACTTTTCCTGTCTATAGAACCTGGCCGTTCGTGGCCAAGTGAGTGAGAAGGACTGCCAGGGCAGCGCAGCTCCCATTCACCCACCGGAGCTGGCGCCATCCTCATGTCACTGCAGTGCTCTGTTAAATCAGCTGCTCTGGCCTGCAATGGTCCAGAGCACTGTAGCGCCAGTGTGCAGCATGTAAGGCATTGGTGGTTCAGTGGTAGAATTCTCGCCTGCCACGCGGGAGGCCCGGGTTTGATTCCCGGCCAATGCATGGCACTTTTGTAGACGTGTCTCTTGATATTTTAAAAGGCATGGGAAAAGAAAAATGGAAACGGTAGATAAGATGATTGCATTGCTTGTCTGTTTTCTGCGCAAAGAAAGCACTCTGCTGCCCTCTTTTAGCAGAAGATGGAACTGCAGTTTCAACTTAAGGCGGGAAACCTTCTATTATGCAAATAATTCCCAGAAGACCCCAGAAGCCCAGATTGAAAGGGTGTCAGCCTCGTGTGGCTGCAAAGATATCCCCTGAGTCCTGCGGTAGAAGTCTGGCTTTCCTGAGGCACGGTGCTCAGGGAACTGCACTCAGAGTAGTGACCCATACAAAGGCCACCCTCATCTACCAGTGTGCTTGCCTCTGTCCACTTTTCCTGTCTATAGAACCTGGCCGTTCGTGGCCGTTCGTGGCCAAGTGAGTGAGAAGGACTGCCAGGGCAGCGCAGCTCCCATTCACCCACCGGAGCTGGCGCCATCCTCATGTCACTGCAGTGCTCTGTTAAATCAGCTGCTCTGGGCTGCAATGGTCCAGAGCACTGTAGCGCCAGTGTGCAGCATGTAAGGCATTGGTGGTTCAGTGGTAGAATTCTCGCCTGCCACGTGGGAGGCCCGGGTTCGATTCCCGGCCAATGCATGAGCGTTTTGCACATGTACCTTTCGTTGACTTTGAAGCATCGTGAAAAGGAAGAGACCGAACAAAAAAACAAGCCTTGATTGCCTTGCTTGCCTTATTTCTGCTACTAGCGATCACTCTGCTGATCCCTTTTAGTAGAAGGGGCCGCTGCGCCTTGACTGGAAGCAGGGCAATCTCAGATTATGCAAACAGCTCATAGAGGCCCAGCCCGAGTAGGTGCCAGTCTCACACGTCTGCAAAGGCCTTCAATGAGGCTTTCAGCAGAAGTCAAGAGTTTACGAGTGACCATTCGCATGGAACTGGCAGGTGTGTTAAATCAAGTGCTCTACCGCAGTAATGCTGCTTGTCAGGCATTGGTAGTTCAGTGGTAGAATTCTCGCTTCCCAAGCGGGAGGCCCGGGTTCGATTCCCGGCCAATGCATGGCACTTTTGTAGACGTGTCTCTTGATATTTTAAAAGGCATGGGAAAAGAAAAATGGAAACGGTAGATAAGATGATTGCATTGCTTGTCTGTTTTCTGCGCAAAGAAAGCACTCTGCTGCCCTCTTTTAGCAGAAGATGGAACGGCAGTTTCAACTTAAGGCGGGAAACCTTCTATTATGCAAATAATTCCCAGAAGACCCCAGAAGCCCAGATTGAAAGGGTGTCAGCCTCGTGTGGCTGCAAAGATATCCCCTGAGTCCTGCGGTAGAAGTCTGGCTTTCCTGAGGCACGGTGCTCAGGGAACTGCACTCAGAGTAGCGACCCATACAAAGGCCACCCTCATCTACCAGTGTGCGTGCCTCTGTCCACTCTTCCTGTCTATAGAACCTGGCCGTTCGTGGCCGTTCGTGGCCAAGTGAGTGAGAAGGACTGCCAGGGCAGCGCAGCTCCCATTCACCCACCGGAGCTGGCGCCATCCTCATGTCACTGCAGTGCTCTGTTAAATCAGCTGCTCTGGGATGCAATGGTCCAGAGCACTGTAGCGCCAGTGTGCAGCATGTAAGGCATTGGTGGTTCAGTGGTAGAATTCTCGCCTGCCACGCGGGAGGCCCGGGTTCGATTCCCGGCCAATGCATGAGCGTTTTGCACATGTACCTTTCGTTGACTTTGAAGCATCGTGAAAAGGAAGAGACCGAACAAAAAAACAAGCCTTGATTGCCTTGCTTGCCTTATTTCTGCTACTAGCGATCACTCTGCTGATCCCTTTTAGTAGAAGGGGCCGCTGCGCCTTGACTGGAAGCAGGGCAATCTCAGATTATGCAAAACGCTCATAGAGGCCCAGCCCGAGTAGGTGCCAGTCTCACACGTCTGCAAAGGCCTTCAATGAGGCTTTCAGCAGAAGTCAAGAGTTTACGAGTGACCATTCGCATGGAACTGGCAGGTGTGTTAAATCAAGCGCTCTACCGCAGTAATGCTGCTTGTCAAGCATTGGTAGTTCAGTGGTAGAATTCTCGCTTCCCAAGCGGGAGGCCCGGGTTCGATTCCCGGCCAATGCATGGCACTTTTGTAGACGTGTCTCTTGATATTTTAAAAGGCATGGGAAAAGAAAAATGGAAACGGTAGATAAGATGATTGCATTGCTTGTCTGTTTTCTGCGCAAAGAAAGCAATCTGCTGCCCTCTTTTAGCAGAAGATGGAACTGCAGTTTCAACTTAAGGCGGGAAACCTTCTATTATGCAAATAATTCCCAGAAGACCCCAGAAGCCCAGATTGAAAGGGTGTCAGCCTCGTGTGGCTGCAAAGATATCCCCTGAGTCCTGCGGTAGAAGTCTGGCTTTCCTGAGGCACGGTGCTCAGGGAACTGCACTCAGAGTAGCGACCCATACAAAGGCCACCCTCATCTACCAGTGTGCTTGCCTCTGTCCACTTTTCCTGTCTATAGAACCTGGCCGTTCGTGGCCGTTCGTGGCCAAGTGAGTGAGAAGGACTGCCAGGGCAGCGCAGCTCCCATTCACCCACCGGAGCTGGCGCCATCCTCATGTCACTGCAGTGCTCTGTTAAATCAGCTGCTCTGGGCTGCAATGGTCCAGAGCACTGTAGCGCCAGTGTGCAGCATGTAAGGCATTGGTGGTTCAGTGGTAGAATTCTCGCCTGCCACGCGGGAGGCCCGGGTTCGATTCCCGGCCAATGCATGAGCGTTTTGCACATGTACCTTTCGTTGACTTTGAAGCATCGTGAAAAGGAAGAGACCGAACAAAAAAACAAGCCTTGATTGCCTTGCTTGCCTTATTTCTGCTACTAGCGATCACTCTGCTGATCCCTTTTAGTAGAAGGGGCCGCTGCGCCTTGACTGGAAGCAGGGCAATCTCAGATTATGCAAACAGCTCATAGAGGCCCAGCCCGAGTAGGTGCCAGTCTCACACGTCTGCAAAGGCCTTCAATGAGGCTTTCAGCAGAAGTCAAGAGTTTACGAGTGACCATTCGCATGGAACTGGCAGGTGTGTTAAATCAAGTGCTCTACCGCAGTAATGCTGCTTGTCAGGCATTGGTAGTTCAGTGGTAGAATTCTCGCTTCCCAAGCGGGAGGCCCGGGTTCGATTCCCGGCCAATGCATGGCACTTTTGTAGACGTGTCTCTTGATATTTTAAAAGGCATGGGAAAAGAAAAATGGAAACGGTAGATAAGATGATTGCATTGCTTGTCTGTTTTCTGCGCAAAGAAAGCACTCTGCTGCCCTCTTTTAGCAGAAGATGGAACGGCAGTTTCAACTTAAGGCGGGAAACCTTCTATTATGCAAATAATTCCCAGAAGACCCCAGAAGCCCAGATTGAAAGGGTGTCAGCCTCGTGTGGCTGCAAAGATATCCCCTGAGTCCTGCGGTAGAAGTCTGGCTTTCCTGAGGCACGGTGCTCAGGGAACTGCACTCAGAGTAGCGACCCATACAAAGGCCACCCTCATCTACCAGTGTGCTTGCCTCTGTCCACTTTTCCTGTCTATAGAACCTGGCCGTTCATGGCCGTTCGTGGCCAAGTGAGTGAGAAGGACTGCCAGGGCAGCGCAGCTCCCATTCACCCACCGGAGCTGGCGCCATCCTCATGTCACTGCAGTGCTCTGTTAAATCAGCTGCTCTGGGCTGCAATGGTCCAGAGCACTGTAGCGCCAGTGTGCAGCATATAAGGCATTGGTGGTTCAGTGGTAGAATTCTCGCCTGCCACGCGGGAGGCCCGGGTTCGATTCCCGGCCAATGCATGAGCGTTTTGCACATGTACCTTTCGTTGACTTTGAAGCATCGTGAAAAGGAAGAGACCGAACAAAAAAACAAGCCTTGATTGCCTTGCTTGCCTTATTTCTGCTACTAGCGATCACTCTGCTGATCCCTTTTAGTAGAAGGGGCCGCTGCGCCTTGACTGGAAGCAGGGCAATCTCAGATTATGCAAACAGCTCATAGAGGCCCAGCCCGAGTAGGTGCCAGTCTCACACGTCTGCAAAGGCCTTCAATGAGGCTTTCAGCAGAAGTCAAGAGTTTACGAGTGACCATTCGCATGGAACTGGCAGGTGTGTTAAATCAAGTGCTCTACCGCAGTAATGCTGCTTGTCAGGCATTGGTAGTTCAGTGGTAGAATTCTCTCTTCCCAAGCGGGAGGCCCGGGTTCGATTCCCGGCCAATGCATGGCACTTTTGTAGACGTGTCTCTTGATATTTTAAAAGGCATGGGAAAAGAAAAATGGAAACGGTAGATAAGATGATTGCATTGCTTGTCTGTTTTCTGCGCAAAGAAAGCACTCTGCTGCCCTCTTTTAGCAGAAGATGGAACGGCAGTTTCAACTTAAGGCGGGTAACCTTCTATTATGCAAATAATTCCCAGAAGACCCCAGAAGCCCAGATTGAAAGGGTGTCAGCCTCGTGTGGCTGCAAAGATATCCCCTGAGTCCTGCGGTAGAAGTCTGGCTTTCCTGAGGCACGGTGCTCAGGGAACTGCACTCAGAGTAGCGACCCATACAAAGGCCACCCTCATCTACCAGTGTGCTTGCCTCTGTCCACTCTTCCTGTCTATAGAACCTGGCCGTTCATGGCCGTTCGTGGCCAAGTGAGTGAGAAGGACTGCCAGGGCAGCGCAGCTCCCATTCACCCACCGGAGCTGGCGCCATCCTCATGTCACTGCAGTGCTCTGTTAAATCAGCTGCTCTGGGCTGCAATGGTCCAGAGCACTGTAGCGCCAGTGTGCAGCATGTAAGGCATTGGTGGTTCAGTGGTAGAATTCTCGCCTGCCACGCGGGAGGCCCGGGTTCGATTCCCGGCCAATGCATGAGTGTTTTGCACATGTACCTTTCGTTGACTTTGAAGCATCGTGAAAAGGAAGAGACCGAACAAAAAAACAAGCCTTGATTGCCTTGCTTGCCTTATTTCTGCTACTAGCGATCACTCTGCTGATCCCTTTTAGTAGAAGGGGCCGCTGCGCCTTGACTGGAAGCAGGGCAATCTCAGATTATGCAAAACGCTCATAGAGGCCCAGCCCGAGTAGGTGCCAGTCTCACACGTCTGCAAAGGCCTTCAATGAGGCTTTCAGCAGAAGTCAAGAGTTTACGAGTGACCATTCGCATGGAACTGGCAGGTGTGTTAAATCAAGCGCTCTACCGCAGTAATGCTGCTTGTCAAGCATTGGTAGTTCAGTGGTAGAATTCTCGCTTCCCAAGCGGGAGGCCCGGGTTCGATTCCCGGCCAATGCATGGCACTTTTGTAGACGTGTCTCTTGATATTTTAAAAGGCATGGGAAAAGAAAAATGGAAACGGTAGATAAGATGATTGCATTGCTTGTCTGTTTTCTGCGCAAAGAAAGCAATCTGCTGCCCTCTTTTAGCAGAAGATGGAACTGCAGTTTCAACTTAAGGCGGGAAACCTTCTATTATGCAAATAATTCCCAGAAGACCCCAGAAGCCCAGATTGAAAGGGTGTCAGCCTCGTGTGGCTGCAAAGATATCCCCTGAGTCCTGCGGTAGAAGTCTGGCTTTCCTGAGGCACGGTGCTCAGGGAACTGCACTCAGAGTAGCGACCCATACAAAGGCCACCCTCATCTACCAGTGTGCTTGCCTCTGTCCACTTTTCCTGTCTATAGAACCTGGCCGTTCGTGGCCGTTCGTGGCCAAGTGAGTGAGAAGGACTGCCAGGGCAGCGCAGCTCCCATTCACCCACCGGAGCTGGCGCCATCCTCATGTCACTGCAGTGCTCTGTTAAATCAGCTGCTCTGGGCTGCAATGGTCCAGAGCACTGTAGCGCCAGTGTGCAGCATGTAAGGCATTGGTGGTTCAGTGGTAGAATTCTCGCCTGCCACGCGGGAGGCCCGGGTTCGATTCCCGGCCAATGCATGAGCGTTTTGCACATGTACCTTTCGTTGACTTTGAAGCATCGTGAAAAGGAAGAGACCGAACAAAAAAACAAGCCTTGATTGCCTTGCTTGCCTTATTTCTGCTACTAGCGATCACTCTGCTGATCCCTTTTAGTAGAAGGGGCCGCTGCGCCTTGACTGGAAGCAGGGCAATCTCAGATTATGCAAAACGCTCATAGAGGCCCAGCCCGAGTAGGTGCCAGTCTCACACGTCTGCAAAGGCCTTCAATGAGGCTTTCAGCAGAAGTCAAGAGTTTACGAGTGACCATTCGCATGGAACTGGCAGGTGTGTTAAATCAAGTGCTCTACCGCAGTAATGCTGCTTGTCAGGCATTGGTAGCTCAGTGGTAGAATTCTCGCTTCCCAAGTGGGAGGCCCGGGTTCGATTCCCGGCCAATGCATGGCACTTTTGTAGACGTGTCTCTTGATATTTTAAAAGGCATGGGAAAAGAAAAATGGAAACGGTAGATAAGATGATTGCATTGCTTGTCTGTTTTCTGCGCAAAGAAAGCACTCTGCTGCCCTCTTTTAGCAGAAGATGGAACGGCAGTTTCAACTTAAGGCGGGAAACCTATTATGCAAATAATTCCCAGAAGACCCCAGAAGCCCAGATTGAAAGGGTGTCAGCCTTGTGTGGCTGCAAAGATATCCCCTGAGTCCTGCGGTAGAAGTCTGGCTTTCCTGAGGCACGGTGCTCAGGGAACTGCACTCAGAGTAGCGACCCATACAAAGGCCACCCTCATCTACCAGTGTGCTTGCCTCTGTCCACTTTTCCTGTCTATAGAACCTGGCCGTTCGTGGCCAAGTGAGTGAGAAGGACTGCCAGGGCAGCGCAGCTCCCATTCACCCACCGGAGCTGGCGCCATCCTCATGTCACTGCAGTGCTCTGTTAAATCAGCTGCTCTGGGCTGCAATGGTCCAGAGCACTGTAGCGCCAGTGTGCAGCATGTAAGGCATTGGTGGTTCAGTGGTAGAATTCTCGCCTGCCACGTGGGAGGCCCGGGTTCGATTCCCGGCCAATGCATGAGCGTTTTGCACATGTACCTTTCGTTGACTTTGAAGCATCGTGAAAAGGAAGAGACCGAACAAAAAAACAAGCCTTGATTGCCTTGCTTGCCTTATTTCTGCTACTAGCGATCACTCTGCTGATCCCTTTTAGTAGAAGGGGCCGCTGCGCCTTGACTGGAAGCAGGGCAATCTCAGATTATGCAAACAGCTCATAGAGGCCCAGCCCGAGTAGGTGCCAGTCTCACACGTCTGCAAAGGCCTTCAATGAGGCTTTCAGCAGAAGTCAAGAGTTTACGAGTGACCATTCGCATGGAACTGGCAGGTGTGTTAAATCAAGTGCTCTACCGCAGTAATGCTGCTTGTCAGGCATTGGTAGTTCAGTGGTAGAATTCTCTCTTCCCAAGCGGGAGGCCCGGGTTCGATTCCCGGCCAATGCATGGCACTTTTGTAGACGTGTCTCTTGATATTTTAAAAGGCATGGGAAAAGAAAAATGGAAACGGTAGATAAGATGATTGCATTGCTTGTCTGTTTTCTGCGCAAAGAAAGCACTCTGCTGCCCTCTTTTAGCAGAAGATGGAACGGCAGTTTCAACTTAAGGCGGGTAACCTTCTATTATGCAAATAATTCCCAGAAGACCCCAGAAGCCCAGATTGAAAGGGTGTCAGCCTCGTGTGGCTGCAAAGATATCCCCTGAGTCCTGCGGTAGAAGTCTGGCTTTCCTGAGGCACGGTGCTCAGGGAACTGCACTCAGAGTAGCGACCCATACAAAGGCCACCCTCATCTACCAGTGTGCTTGCCTCTGTCCACTCTTCCTGTCTATAGAACCTGGCCGTTCGTGGCCGTTCGTGGCCAAGTGAGTGAGAAGGACTGCCAGGGCAGCGCAGCTCCCATTCACCCACCGGAGCTGGCGCCATCCTCATGTCACTGCAGTGCTCTGTTAAATCAGCTGCTCTGGGCTGCAATGGTCCAGAGCACTGTAGCGCCAGTGTGCAGCATGTAAGGCATTGGTGGTTCAGTGGTAGAATTCTCGCCTGCCACGCGGGAGGCCCGGGTTCGATTCCCGGCCAATGCATGAGTGTTTTGCACATGTACCTTTCGTTGACTTTGAAGCATCGTGAAAAGGAAGAGACCGAACAAAAAAACAAGCCTTGATTGCCTTGCTTGCCTTATTTCTGCTACTAGCGATCACTCTGCTGATCCCTTTTAGTAGAAGGGGCCGCTGCGCCTTGACTGGAAGCAGGGCAATCTCAGATTATGCAAAACGCTCATAGAGGCCCAGCCCGAGTAGGTGCCAGTCTCACACGTCTGCAAAGGCCTTCAATGAGGCTTTCAGCAGAAGTCAAGAGTTTACGAGTGACCATTCGCATGGAACTGGCAGGTGTGTTAAATCAAGCGCTCTACCGCAGTAATGCTGCTTGTCAAGCATTGGTAGTTCAGTGGTAGAATTCTCGCTTCCCAAGCGGGAGGCCCGGGTTCGATTCCCGGCCAATGCATGGCACTTTTGTAGACGTGTCTCTTGATATTTTAAAAGGCATGGGAAAAGAAAAATGGAAACGGTAGATAAGATGATTGCATTGCTTGTCTGTTTTCTGCGCAAAGAAAGCAATCTGCTGCCCTCTTTTAGCAGAAGATGGAACTGCAGTTTCAACTTAAGGCGGGAAACCTTCTATTATGCAAATAATTCCCAGAAGACCCCAGAAGCCCAGATTGAAAGGGTGTCAGCCTCGTGTGGCTGCAAAGATATCCCCTGAGTCCTGCGGTAGAAGTCTGGCTTTCCTGAGGCACGGTGCTCAGGGAACTGCACTCAGAGTAGCGACCCATACAAAGGCCACCCTCATCTACCAGTGTGCTTGCCTCTGTCCACTTTTCCTGTCTATAGAACCTGGCCGTTCGTGGCCGTTCGTGGCCAAGTGAGTGAGAAGGACTGCCAGGGCAGCGCAGCTCCCATTCACCCACCGGAGCTGGCGCCATCCTCATGTCACTGCAGTGCTCTGTTAAATCAGCTGCTCTGGGCTGCAATGGTCCAGAGCACTGTAGCGCCAGTGTGCAGCATGTAAGGCATTGGTGGTTCAGTGGTAGAATTCTCGCCTGCCACGCGGGAGGCCCGGGTTCGATTCCCGGCCAATGCATGAGCGTTTTGCACATGTACCTTTCGTTGACTTTGAAGCATCGTGAAAAGGAAGAGACCGAACAAAAAAACAAGCCTTGATTGCCTTGCTTGCCTTATTTCTGCTACTAGCGATCACTCTGCTGATCCCTTTTAGTAGAAGGGGCCGCTGCGCCTTGACTGGAAGCAGGGCAATCTCAGATTATGCAAAACGCTCATAGAGGCCCAGCCCGAGTAGGTGCCAGTCTCACACGTCTGCAAAGGCCTTCAATGAGGCTTTCAGCAGAAGTCAAGAGTTTACGAGTGACCATTCGCATGGAACTGGCAGGTGTGTTAAATCAAGTGCTCTACCGCAGTAATGCTGCTTGTCAGGCATTGGTAGCTCAGTGGTAGAATTCTCGCTTCCCAAGTGGGAGGCCCGGGTTCGATTCCCGGCCAATGCATGGCACTTTTGTAGACGTGTCTCTTGATATTTTAAAAGGCATGGGAAAAGAAAAATGGAAACGGTAGATAAGATGATTGCATTGCTTGTCTGTTTTCTGCGCAAAGAAAGCACTCTGCTGCCCTCTTTTAGCAGAAGATGGAACGGCAGTTTCAACTTAAGGCGGGAAACCTATTATGCAAATAATTCCCAGAAGACCCCAGAAGCCCAGATTGAAAGGGTGTCAGCCTTGTGTGGCTGCAAAGATATCCCCTGAGTCCTGCGGTAGAAGTCTGGCTTTCCTGAGGCACGGTGCTCAGGGAACTGCACTCAGAGTAGCGACCCATACAAAGGCCACCCTCATCTACCAGTGTGCTTGCCTCTGTCCACTTTTCCTGTCTATAGAACCTGGCCGTTCGTGGCCAAGTGAGTGAGAAGGACTGCCAGGGCAGCGCAGCTCCCATTCACCCACCGGAGCTGGCGCCATCCTCATGTCACTGCAGTGCTCTGTTAAATCAGCTGCTCTGGCCTGCAATGGTCCAGAGCACTGTAGCGCCAGTGTGCAGCATGTAAGGCATTGGTGGTTCAGTGGTAGAATTCTCGCCTGCCACGCGGGAGGCCCGGGTTTGATTCCCGGCCAATGCATGGCACTTTTGTAGACGTGTCTCTTGATATTTTAAAAGGCATGGGAAAAGAAAAATGGAAACGGTAGATAAGATGATTGCATTGCTTGTCTGTTTTCTGCGCAAAGAAAGCACTCTGCTGCCCTCTTTTAGCAGAAGATGGAACTGCAGTTTCAACTTAAGGCGGGAAACCTTCTATTATGCAAATAATTCCCAGAAGACCCCAGAAGCCCAGATTGAAAGGGTGTCAGCCTCGTGTGGCTGCAAAGATATCCCCTGAGTCCTGCGGTAGAAGTCTGGCTTTCCTGAGGCACGGTGCTCAGGGAACTGCACTCAGAGTAGTGACCCATACAAAGGCCACCCTCATCTACCAGTGTGCTTGCCTCTGTCCACTTTTCCTGTCTATAGAACCTGGCCGTTCGTGGCCGTTCGTGGCCAAGTGAGTGAGAAGGACTGCCAGGGCAGCGCAGCTCCCATTCACCCACCGGAGCTGGCGCCATCCTCATGTCACTGCAGTGCTCTGTTAAATCAGCTGCTCTGGGCTGCAATGGTCCAGAGCACTGTAGCGCCAGTGTGCAGCATGTAAGGCATTGGTGGTTCAGTGGTAGAATTCTCGCCTGCCACGTGGGAGGCCCGGGTTCGATTCCCGGCCAATGCATGAGCGTTTTGCACATGTACCTTTCGTTGACTTTGAAGCATCGTGAAAAGGAAGAGACCGAACAAAAAAACAAGCCTTGATTGCCTTGCTTGCCTTATTTCTGCTACTAGCGATCACTCTGCTGATCCCTTTTAGTAGAAGGGGCCGCTGCGCCTTGACTGGAAGCAGGGCAATCTCAGATTATGCAAACAGCTCATAGAGGCCCAGCCCGAGTAGGTGCCAGTCTCACACGTCTGCAAAGGCCTTCAATGAGGCTTTCAGCAGAAGTCAAGAGTTTACGAGTGACCATTCGCATGGAACTGGCAGGTGTGTTAAATCAAGTGCTCTACCGCAGTAATGCTGCTTGTCAGGCATTGGTAGTTCAGTGGTAGAATTCTCGCTTCCCAAGCGGGAGGCCCGGGTTCGATTCCCGGCCAATGCATGGCACTTTTGTAGACGTGTCTCTTGATATTTTAAAAGGCATGGGAAAAGAAAAATGGAAACGGTAGATAAGATGATTGCATTGCTTGTCTGTTTTCTGCGCAAAGAAAGCACTCTGCTGCCCTCTTTTAGCAGAAGATGGAACGGCAGTTTCAACTTAAGGCGGGAAACCTTCTATTATGCAAATAATTCCCAGAAGACCCCAGAAGCCCAGATTGAAAGGGTGTCAGCCTCGTGTGGCTGCAAAGATATCCCCTGAGTCCTGCGGTAGAAGTCTGGCTTTCCTGAGGCACGGTGCTCAGGGAACTGCACTCAGAGTAGCGACCCATACAAAGGCCACCCTCATCTACCAGTGTGCGTGCCTCTGTCCACTCTTCCTGTCTATAGAACCTGGCCGTTCGTGGCCGTTCGTGGCCAAGTGAGTGAGAAGGACTGCCAGGGCAGCGCAGCTCCCATTCACCCACCGGAGCTGGCGCCATCCTCATGTCACTGCAGTGCTCTGTTAAATCAGCTGCTCTGGGATGCAATGGTCCAGAGCACTGTAGCGCCAGTGTGCAGCATGTAAGGCATTGGTGGTTCAGTGGTAGAATTCTCGCCTGCCACGCGGGAGGCCCGGGTTCGATTCCCGGCCAATGCATGAGCGTTTTGCACATGTACCTTTCGTTGACTTTGAAGCATCGTGAAAAGGAAGAGACCGAACAAAAAAACAAGCCTTGATTGCCTTGCTTGCCTTATTTCTGCTACTAGCGATCACTCTGCTGATCCCTTTTAGTAGAAGGGGCCGCTGCGCCTTGACTGGAAGCAGGGCAATCTCAGATTATGCAAAACGCTCATAGAGGCCCAGCCCGAGTAGGTGCCAGTCTCACACGTCTGCAAAGGCCTTCAATGAGGCTTTCAGCAGAAGTCAAGAGTTTACGAGTGACCATTCGCATGGAACTGGCAGGTGTGTTAAATCAAGCGCTCTACCGCAGTAATGCTGCTTGTCAAGCATTGGTAGTTCAGTGGTAGAATTCTCGCTTCCCAAGCGGGAGGCCCGGGTTCGATTCCCGGCCAATGCATGGCACTTTTGTAGACGTGTCTCTTGATATTTTAAAAGGCATGGGAAAAGAAAAATGGAAACGGTAGATAAGATGATTGCATTGCTTGTCTGTTTTCTGCGCAAAGAAAGCAATCTGCTGCCCTCTTTTAGCAGAAGATGGAACTGCAGTTTCAACTTAAGGCGGGAAACCTTCTATTATGCAAATAATTCCCAGAAGACCCCAGAAGCCCAGATTGAAAGGGTGTCAGCCTCGTGTGGCTGCAAAGATATCCCCTGAGTCCTGCGGTAGAAGTCTGGCTTTCCTGAGGCACGGTGCTCAGGGAACTGCACTCAGAGTAGCGACCCATACAAAGGCCACCCTCATCTACCAGTGTGCTTGCCTCTGTCCACTTTTCCTGTCTATAGAACCTGGCCGTTCGTGGCCGTTCGTGGCCAAGTGAGTGAGAAGGACTGCCAGGGCAGCGCAGCTCCCATTCACCCACCGGAGCTGGCGCCATCCTCATGTCACTGCAGTGCTCTGTTAAATCAGCTGCTCTGGGCTGCAATGGTCCAGAGCACTGTAGCGCCAGTGTGCAGCATGTAAGGCATTGGTGGTTCAGTGGTAGAATTCTCGCCTGCCACGCGGGAGGCCCGGGTTCGATTCCCGGCCAATGCATGAGCGTTTTGCACATGTACCTTTCGTTGACTTTGAAGCATCGTGAAAAGGAAGAGACCGAACAAAAAAACAAGCCTTGATTGCCTTGCTTGCCTTATTTCTGCTACTAGCGATCACTCTGCTGATCCCTTTTAGTAGAAGGGGCCGCTGCGCCTTGACTGGAAGCAGGGCAATCTCAGATTATGCAAACAGCTCATAGAGGCCCAGCCCGAGTAGGTGCCAGTCTCACACGTCTGCAAAGGCCTTCAATGAGGCTTTCAGCAGAAGTCAAGAGTTTACGAGTGACCATTCGCATGGAACTGGCAGGTGTGTTAAATCAAGTGCTCTACCGCAGTAATGCTGCTTGTCAGGCATTGGTAGTTCAGTGGTAGAATTCTCGCTTCCCAAGCGGGAGGCCCGGGTTCGATTCCCGGCCAATGCATGGCACTTTTGTAGACGTGTCTCTTGATATTTTAAAAGGCATGGGAAAAGAAAAATGGAAACGGTAGATAAGATGATTGCATTGCTTGTCTGTTTTCTGCGCAAAGAAAGCACTCTGCTGCCCTCTTTTAGCAGAAGATGGAACGGCAGTTTCAACTTAAGGCGGGAAACCTTCTATTATGCAAATAATTCCCAGAAGACCCCAGAAGCCCAGATTGAAAGGGTGTCAGCCTCGTGTGGCTGCAAAGATATCCCCTGAGTCCTGCGGTAGAAGTCTGGCTTTCCTGAGGCACGGTGCTCAGGGAACTGCACTCAGAGTAGCGACCCATACAAAGGCCACCCTCATCTACCAGTGTGCTTGCCTCTGTCCACTTTTCCTGTCTATAGAACCTGGCCGTTCGTGGCCGTTCGTGGCCAAGTGAGTGAGAAGGACTGCCAGGGCAGCGCAGCTCCCATTCACCCACCGGAGCTGGCGCCATCCTCATGTCACTGCAGTGCTCTGTTAAATCAGCTGCTCTGGGCTGCAATGGTCCAGAGCACTGTAGCGCCAGTGTGCAGCATGTAAGGCATTGGTGGTTCAGTGGTAGAATTCTCGCCTGCCACGCGGGAGGCCCGGGTTCGATTCCAGGCCAATGCATGAGCGTTTTGCACATGTACCTTTCGTTGACTTTGAAGCATCGTGAAAAGGAAGAGACCGAACAAAAAAACAAGCCTTGATTGCCTTGCTTGCCTTATTTCTGCTACTAGCGATCACTCTGCTGATCCCTTTTAGTAGAAGGGGCCGCTGCGCCTTGACTGGAAGCAGGGCAATCTCAGATTATGCAAAACACTCATAGAGGCCCAGCCCGAGTAGGTGCCAGTCTCACACGTCTGCAAAGGCCTTCAATGAGGCTTTCAGCAGAAGTCAAGAGTTTACGAGTGACCATTCGCATGGAACTGGCAGGTGTGTTAAATCAAGCGCTCTACCGCAGTAATGCTGCTTGTCAAGCATTGGTAGTTCAGTGGTAGAATTCTCGCTTCCCAAGCGGGAGGCCCGGGTTCGATTCCCGACCAATGCATGGCACTTTTGTAGACGTGTCTCTTGATATTTTAAAAGGCATGGGAAAAGAAAAATGGAAACGGTAGATAAGATGATTGCATTGCTTGTCTGTTTTCTGCGCAAAGAAAGCACTCTGCTGCCCTCTTTTAGCAGAAGATGGAACGGCAGTTTCAACTTAAGGCGGGAAACCTATTATGCAAATAATTCCCAGAAGACCCCAGAAGCCCAGATTGAAAGGGTGTCAGCCTCGTGTGGCTGCAAAGATATCCCCTGAGTCCTGCGGTAGAAGTCTGGCTTTCCTGAGGCACGGTGCTCAGGGAACTGCACTCAGAGTAGCGACCCATACAAAGGCCACCCTCATCTACCAGTGTGCTTGCCTCTGTCCACTTTTCCTGTCTATAGAACCTGGCCGTTCGTGGCCAAGTGAGTGAGAAGGACTGCCAGGGCAGCGCAGCTCCCATTCACCCACCGGAGCTGGCGCCATCCTCATGTCACTGCAGTGCTCTGTTAAATCAGCTGCTCTGGGCTGCAATGGTCCAGAGCACTGTAGCACCAGTGTGCAGCATGTAAGGCATTGGTGGTTCAGTGGTAGAATTCTCGCCTGCCACGCGGGAGGCCCGGGTTCGATTCCCGGCCAATGCATGAGCGTTTTGCACATGTACCTTTCGTTGACTTTGAAGCATCGTGAAAAGGAAGAGACCGAACAAAAAAACAAGCCTTGATTGCCTTGCTTGCCTTATTTCTGCTACTAGCGATCACTCTGCTGATCCCTTTTAGTAGAAGGGGCCGCTGCGCCTTGACTGGAAGCAGGGCAATCTCAGATTATGCAAAACGCTCATAGAGGCCCAGCCCGAGTAGGTGCCAGTCTCACACGTCTGCAAAGGCCTTCAATGAGGCTTTCAGCAGAAGTCAAGAGTTTACGAGTGACCATTCGCATGGAACTGGCAGGTGTGTTAAATCAAGTGCTCTACCGCAGTAATGCTGCTTGTCAGGCATTGGTAGTTCAGTGGTAGAATTCTCGCTTCCCAAGCGGGAGGCCCGGGTTCGATTCCCGGCCAATGCATGGCACTTTTGTAGACGTGTCTCTTGATATTTTAAAAGGCATGGGAAAAGAAAAATGGAAACGGTAGATAAGATGATTGCATTGCTTGTCTGTTTTCTGCGCAAAGAAAGCACTCTGCTGCCCTCTTTTAGCAGAAGATGGAACGGCAGTTTCAATTTAAGGCGGGAAACCTATTATGCAAATAATTCCCAGAAGACCCCAGAAGCCCAGATTGAAAGGGTGTCAGCCTCGTGTGGCTGCAAAGATATCCCCTGAGTCCTGCGGTAGAAGTCTGGCTTTCCTGAGGCACGGTGCTCAGGGAACTGCACTCAGAGTAGCGACCCATACAAAGGCCACCCTCATCTACCAGTGTGCTTGCCTCTGTCCACTTTTCCTGTCTATAGAACCTGGCCGTTCGTGGCCAAGTGAGTGAGAAGGACTGCCAGGGCAGCGCAGCTCCCATTCACCCACCGGAGCTGGCGCCATCCTCATGTCACTGCAGTGCTCTGTTAAATCAGCTGCTCTGGGCTGCAATGGTCCAGAGCACTGTAGCGCCAGTGTGCAGCATGTAAGGCATTGGTGGTTCAGTGGTAGAATTCTCGCCTGCCACGCGGGAGGCCCGGGTTCGATTCCCGGCCAATGCATGAGCGTTTTGCACATGTACCTTTCGTTGACTTTGAAGCATCGTGAAAAGGAAGAGACCGAACAAAAAAACAAGCCTTGATTGCCTTGCTTGCCTTATTTCTGCTACTAGCGATCACTCTGCTGATCCCTTTTAGTAGAAGGGGCCGCTGCGCCTTGACTGGAAGCAGGGCAATCTCAGATTATGCAAAACACTCATAGAGGCCCAGCCCGAGTAGGTGCCAGTCTCACACGTCTGCAAAGGCCTTCAATGAGGCTTTCAGCAGAAGTCAAGAGTTTACGAGTGACCATTCGCATGGAACTGGCAGGTGTGTTAAATCAAGCGCTCTACCGCAGTAATGCTGCTTGTCAAGCATTGGTAGTTCAGTGGTAGAATTCTCGCTTCCCAAGCGGGAGGCCCGGGTTCGATTCCCGGCCAATGCATGGCACTTTTGTAGACGTGTCTCTTGATATTTTAAAAGGCATGGGAAAAGAAAAATGGAAACGGTAGATAAGATGATTGCATTGCTTGTCTGTTTTCTGCGCAAAGAAAGCACTCTGCTGCCCTCTTTTAGCAGAAGATGGAACGGCAGTTTCAACTTAAGGCGGGAAACCTATTATGCAAATAATTCCCAGAAGACCCCAGAAGCCCAGATTGAAAGGGTGTCAGCCTCGTGTGGCTGCAAAGATATCCCCTGAGTCCTGCGGTAGAAGTCTGGCTTTCCTGAGGCACGGTGCTCAGGGAACTGCACTCAGAGTAGCGACCCATACAAAGGCCACCCTCATCTACCAGTGTGCTTGCCTCTGTCCACTTTTCCTGTCTATAGAACCTGGCCGTTCGTGGCCGTTCGTGGCCAAGTGAGTGAGAAGGACTGCCAGGGCAGCGCAGCTCCCATTCACCCACCGGAGCTGGCGCCATCCTCATGTCACTGCAGTGCTCTGTTAAATCAGCTGCTCTGGGCTGCAATGGTCCAGAGCACTGTAGCGCCAGTGTGCAGCATGTAAGGCATTGGTGGTTCAGTGTTAGAATTCTCGCCTGCCACGCGGGAGGCCCGGGTTCGATTCCCGGCCAATGCATGAGCGTTTTGCACATGTACCTTTCGTTGACTTTGAAGCATCGTGAAAAGGAAGAGACCGAACAAAAAAACAAGCCTTGATTGCCTTGCTTGCCTTATTTCTGCTACTAGCGATCACTCTGCTGATCCCTTTTAGTAGAAGGGGCCGCTGCGCCTTGACTGGAAGCAGGGCAATCTCAGATTATGCAAACAGCTCATAGAGGCCCAGCCCGAGTAGGTGCCAGTCTCACACGTCTGCAAAGGCCTTCAATGAGGCTTTCAGCAGAAGTCAAGAGTTTACGAGTGACCATTCGCATGGAACTGGCAGGTGTGTTAAATCAAGTGCTCTACCGCAGTAATGCTGCTTGTCAGGCATTGGTAGTTCAGTGGTAGAATTCTCGCTTCCCAAGCGGGAGGCCCGGGTTCGATTCCCGGCCAATGCATGGCACTTTTGTAGACGTGTCTCTTGATATTTTAAAAGGCATGGGAAAAGAAAAATGGAAACGGTAGATAAGATGATTGCATTGCTTGTCTGTTTTCTGCGCAAAGAAAGCACTCTGCTGCCCTCTTTTAGCAGAAGATGGAACGGCAGTTTCAACTTAAGGCGGGAAACCTTCTATTATGCAAATAATTCCCAGAAGACCCCAGAAGCCCAGATTGAAAGGGTGTCAGCCTCGTGTGGCTGCAAAGATATCCCCTGAGTCCTGCGGTAGAAGTCTGGCTTTCCTGAGGCACGGTGCTCAGGGAACTGCACTCAGAGTAGCGACCCATACAAAGGCCACCCTCATCTACCAGTGTGCGTGCCTCTGTCCACTCTTCCTGTCTATAGAACCTGGCCGTTCGTGGCCGTTCGTGGCCAAGTGAGTGAGAAGGACTGCCAGGGCAGCGCAGCTCCCATTCACCCACCGGAGCTGGCGCCATCCTCATGTCACTGCAGTGCTCTGTTAAATCAGCTGCTCTGGGATGCAATGGTCCAGAGCACTGTAGCGCCAGTGTGCAGCATGTAAGGCATTGGTGGTTCAGTGGTAGAATTCTCGCCTGCCACGCGGGAGGCCCGGGTTCGATTCCCGGCCAATGCATGAGCGTTTTGCACATGTACCTTTCGTTGACTTTGAAGCATCGTGAAAAGGAAGAGACCGAACAAAAAAACAAGCCTTGATTGCCTTGCTTGCCTTATTTCTGCTACTAGCGATCACTCTGCTGATCCCTTTTAGTAGAAGGGGCCGCTGCGCCTTGACTGGAAGCAGGGCAATCTCAGATTATGCAAAACGCTCATAGAGGCCCAGCCCGAGTAGGTGCCAGTCTCACACGTCTGCAAAGGCCTTCAATGAGGCTTTCAGCAGAAGTCAAGAGTTTACGAGTGACCATTCGCATGGAACTGGCAGGTGTGTTAAATCAAGCGCTCTACCGCAGTAATGCTGCTTGTCAAGCATTGGTAGTTCAGTGGTAGAATTCTCGCTTCCCAAGCGGGAGGCCCGGGTTCGATTCCCGGCCAATGCATGGCACTTTTGTAGACGTGTCTCTTGATATTTTAAAAGGCATGGGAAAAGAAAAATGGAAACGGTAGATAAGATGATTGCATTGCTTGTCTGTTTTCTGCGCAAAGAAAGCAATCTGCTGCCCTCTTTTAGCAGAAGATGGAACTGCAGTTTCAACTTAAGGCGGGAAACCTTCTATTATGCAAATAATTCCCAGAAGACCCCAGAAGCCCAGATTGAAAGGGTGTCAGCCTCGTGTGGCTGCAAAGATATCCCCTGAGTCCTGCGGTAGAAGTCTGGCTTTCCTGAGGCACGGTGCTCAGGGAACTGCACTCAGAGTAGCGACCCATACAAAGGCCACCCTCATCTACCAGTGTGCTTGCCTCTGTCCACTTTTCCTGTCTATAGAACCTGGCCGTTCGTGGCCGTTCGTGGCCAAGTGAGTGAGAAGGACTGCCAGGGCAGCGCAGCTCCCATTCACCCACCGGAGCTGGCGCCATCCTCATGTCACTGCAGTGCTCTGTTAAATCAGCTGCTCTGGGCTGCAATGGTCCAGAGCACTGTAGCGCCAGTGTGCAGCATGTAAGGCATTGGTGGTTCAGTGGTAGAATTCTCGCCTGCCACGCGGGAGGCCCGGGTTCGATTCCCGGCCAATGCATGAGCGTTTTGCACATGTACCTTTCGTTGACTTTGAAGCATCGTGAAAAGGAAGAGACCGAACAAAAAAACAAGCCTTGATTGCCTTGCTTGCCTTATTTCTGCTACTAGCGATCACTCTGCTGATCCCTTTTAGTAGAAGGGGCCGCTGCGCCTTGACTGGAAGCAGGGCAATCTCAGATTATGCAAACAGCTCATAGAGGCCCAGCCCGAGTAGGTGCCAGTCTCACACGTCTGCAAAGGCCTTCAATGAGGCTTTCAGCAGAAGTCAAGAGTTTACGAGTGACCATTCGCATGGAACTGGCAGGTGTGTTAAATCAAGTGCTCTACCGCAGTAATGCTGCTTGTCAGGCATTGGTAGTTCAGTGGTAGAATTCTCGCTTCCCAAGCGGGAGGCCCGGGTTCGATTCCCGGCCAATGCATGGCACTTTTGTAGACGTGTCTCTTGATATTTTAAAAGGCATGGGAAAAGAAAAATGGAAACGGTAGATAAGATGATTGCATTGCTTGTCTGTTTTCTGCGCAAAGAAAGCACTCTGCTGCCCTCTTTTAGCAGAAGATGGAACGGCAGTTTCAACTTAAGGCGGGAAACCTTCTATTATGCAAATAATTCCCAGAAGACCCCAGAAGCCCAGATTGAAAGGGTGTCAGCCTCGTGTGGCTGCAAAGATATCCCCTGAGTCCTGCGGTAGAAGTCTGGCTTTCCTGAGGCACGGTGCTCAGGGAACTGCACTCAGAGTAGCGACCCATACAAAGGCCACCCTCATCTACCAGTGTGCTTGCCTCTGTCCACTTTTCCTGTCTATAGAACCTGGCCGTTCGTGGCCGTTCGTGGCCAAGTGAGTGAGAAGGACTGCCAGGGCAGCGCAGCTCCCATTCACCCACCGGAGCTGGCGCCATCCTCATGTCACTGCAGTGCTCTGTTAAATCAGCTGCTCTGGGCTGCAATGGTCCAGAGCACTGTAGCGCCAGTGTGCAGCATGTAAGGCATTGGTGGTTCAGTGGTAGAATTCTCGCCTGCCACGCGGGAGGCCCGGGTTCGATTCCAGGCCAATGCATGAGCGTTTTGCACATGTACCTTTCGTTGACTTTGAAGCATCGTGAAAAGGAAGAGACCGAACAAAAAAACAAGCCTTGATTGCCTTGCTTGCCTTATTTCTGCTACTAGCGATCACTCTGCTGATCCCTTTTAGTAGAAGGGGCCGCTGCGCCTTGACTGGAAGCAGGGCAATCTCAGATTATGCAAAACACTCATAGAGGCCCAGCCCGAGTAGGTGCCAGTCTCACACGTCTGCAAAGGCCTTCAATGAGGCTTTCAGCAGAAGTCAAGAGTTTACGAGTGACCATTCGCATGGAACTGGCAGGTGTGTTAAATCAAGCGCTCTACCGCAGTAATGCTGCTTGTCAAGCATTGGTAGTTCAGTGGTAGAATTCTCGCTTCCCAAGCGGGAGGCCCGGGTTCGATTCCCGACCAATGCATGGCACTTTTGTAGACGTGTCT
This sequence comes from Ambystoma mexicanum, assembly GCF_040938575.1. Taxonomy (NCBI): domain Eukaryota; kingdom Metazoa; phylum Chordata; class Amphibia; order Caudata; family Ambystomatidae; genus Ambystoma; species Ambystoma mexicanum. The sequence continues at coordinate 1,032,150 of NW_027182469.1, forward strand.
CTTGATATTTTAAAAGGCATGGGAAAAGAAAAATGGAAACGGTAGATAAGATGATTGCATTGCTTGTCTGTTTTCTGCGCAAAGAAAGCACTCTGCTGCCCTCTTTTAGCAGAAGATGGAACGGCAGTTTCAACTTAAGGCGGGAAACCTATTATGCAAATAATTCCCAGAAGACCCCAGAAGCCCAGATTGAAAGGGTGTCAGCCTCGTGTGGCTGCAAAGATATCCCCTGAGTCCTGCGGTAGAAGTCTGGCTTTCCTGAGGCACGGTGCTCAGGGAACTGCACTCAGAGTAGCGACCCATACAAAGGCCACCCTCATCTACCAGTGTGCTTGCCTCTGTCCACTTTTCCTGTCTATAGAACCTGGCCGTTCGTGGCCAAGTGAGTGAGAAGGACTGCCAGGGCAGCGCAGCTCCCATTCACCCACCGGAGCTGGCGCCATCCTCATGTCACTGCAGTGCTCTGTTAAATCAGCTGCTCTGGGCTGCAATGGTCCAGAGCACTGTAGCACCAGTGTGCAGCATGTAAGGCATTGGTGGTTCAGTGGTAGAATTCTCGCCTGCCACGCGGGAGGCCCGGGTTCGATTCCCGGCCAATGCATGAGCGTTTTGCACATGTACCTTTCGTTGACTTTGAAGCATCGTGAAAAGGAAGAGACCGAACAAAAAAACAAGCCTTGATTGCCTTGCTTGCCTTATTTCTGCTACTAGCGATCACTCTGCTGATCCCTTTTAGTAGAAGGGGCCGCTGCGCCTTGACTGGAAGCAGGGCAATCTCAGATTATGCAAACAGCTCATAGAGGCCCAGCCCGAGTAGGTGCCAGTCTCACACGTCTGCAAAGGCCTTCAATGAGGCTTTCAGCAGAAGTCAAGAGTTTACGAGTGACCATTCGCATGGAACTGGCAGGTGTGTTAAATCAAGTGCTCTACCGCAGTAATGCTGCTTGTCAGGCATTGGTAGTTCAGTGGTAGAATTCTCGCTTCCCAAGCGGGAGGCCCGGGTTCGATTCCCGGCCAATGCATGGCACTTTTGTAGACGTGTCTCTTGATATTTTAAAAGGCATGGGAAAAGAAAAATGGAAACGGTAGATAAGATGATTGCATTGCTTGTCTGTTTTCTGCGCAAAGAAAGCACTCTGCTGCCCTCTTTTAGCAGAAGATGGAACGGCAGTTTCAACTTAAGGCGGGAAACCTTCTATTATGCAAATAATTCCCAGAAGACCCCAGAAGCCCAGATTGAAAGGGTGTCAGCCTCGTGTGGCTGCAAAGATATCCCCTGAGTCCTGCGGTAGAAGTCTGGCTTTCCTGAGGCACGGTGCTCAGGGAACTGCACTCAGAGTAGCGACCCATACAAAGGCCACCCTCATCTACCAGTGTGCTTGCCTCTGTCCACTTTTCCTGTCTATAGAACCTGGCCGTTCGTGGCCAAGTGAGTGAGAAGGACTGCCAGGGCAGCGCAGCTCCCATTCACCCACCGGAGCTGGCGCCATCCTCATGTCACTGCAGTGCTCTGTTAAATCAGCTGCTCTGGGCTGCAATGGTCCAGAGCACTGTAGCACCAGTGTGCAGCATGTAAGGCATTGGTGGTTCAGTGGTAGAATTCTCGCCTGCCACGCGGGAGGCCCGGGTTCGATTCCCGGCCAATGCATGAGCGTTTTGCACATGTACCTTTCGTTGACTTTGAAGCATCGTGAAAAGGAAGAGACCGAACAAAAAAACAAGCCTTGATTGCCTTGCTTGCCTTATTTCTGCTACTAGCGATCACTCTGCTGATCCCTTTTAGTAGAAGGGGCCGCTGCGCCTTGACTGGAAGCAGGGCAATCTCAGATTATGCAAACAGCTCATAGAGGCCCAGCCCGAGTAGGTGCCAGTCTCACACGTCTGCAAAGGCCTTCAATGAGGCTTTCAGCAGAAGTCAAGAGTTTACGAGTGACCATTCGCATGGAACTGGCAGGTGTGTTAAATCAAGCGCTCTACCGCAGTAATGCTGCTTGTCAAGCATTGGTAGTTCAGTGGTAGAATTCTCGCTTCCCAAGCGGGAGGCCCGGGTTCGATTCCCGGCCAATGCATGGCACTTTTGTAGACGTGTCTCTTGATATTTTAAAAGGCATGGGAAAAGAAAAATGGAAACGGTAGATAAGATGATTGCATTGCTTGTCTGTTTTCTGCGCAAAGAAAGCAATCTGCTGCCCTCTTTTAGCAGAAGATGGAACTGCAGTTTCAACTTAAGGCGGGAAACCTTCTATTATGCAAATAATTCCCAGAAGACCCCAGAAGCCCAGATTGAAAGGGTGTCAGCCTCGTGTGGCTGCAAAGATATCCCCTGAGTCCTGCGGTAGAAGTCTGGCTTTCCTGAGGCACGGTGCTCAGGGAACTGCACTCAGAGTAGCGACCCATACAAAGGCCACCCTCATCTACCAGTGTGCTTGCCTCTGTCCACTTTTCCTGTCTATAGAACCTGGCCGTTCGTGGCCGTTCGTGGCCAAGTGAGTGAGAAGGACTGCCAGGGCAGCGCAGCTCCCATTCACCCACCGGAGCTGGCGCCATCCTCATGTCACTGCAGTGCTCTGTTAAATCAGCTGCTCTGGGCTGCAATGGTCCAGAGCACTGTAGCGCCAGTGTGCAGCATGTAAGGCATTGGTGGTTCAGTGGTAGAATTCTCGCCTGCCACGCGGGAGGCCCGGGTTCGATTCCCGGCCAATGCATGAGTGTTTTGCACATGTACCTTTCGTTGACTTTGAAGCATCGTGAAAAGGAAGAGACCGAACAAAAAAACAAGCCTTGATTGCCTTGCTTGCCTTATTTCTGCTACTAGTGATCACTCTGCTGATCCCTTTTAGTAGAAGGGGCCGCTGCGCCTTGACTGGAAGCAGGGCAATCTCAGATTATGCAAAACGCTCATAGAGGCCCAGCCCGAGTAGGTGCCAGTCTCACACGTCTGCAAAGGCCTTCAATGAGGCTTTCAGCAGAAGTCAAGAGTTTACGAGTGACCATTCGCATGGAACTGGCAGGTGTGTTAAATCAAGCGCTCTACCGCAGTAATGCTGCTTGTCAAGCATTGGTAGTTCAGTGGTAGAATTCTCGCTTCCCAAGCGGGAGGCCCGGGTTCGATTCCCGGCCAATGCATGGCACTTTTGTAGACGTGTCTCTTGATATTTTAAAAGGCATGGGAAAAGAAAAATGGAAACGGTAGATAAGATGATTGCATTGCTTGTCTGTTTTCTGCGCAAAGAAAGCAATCTGCTGCCCTCTTTTAGCAGAAGATGGAACTGCAGTTTCAACTTAAGGCGGGAAACCTTCTATTATGCAAATAATTCCCAGAAGACCCCAGAAGCCCAGATTGAAAGGGTGTCAGCCTCGTGTGGCTGCAAAGATATCCCCTGAGTCCTGCAGTAGAAGTCTGGCTTTCCTGAGGCACGGTGCTCAGGGAACTGCACTCAGAGTAGCGACCCATACAAAGGCCACCCTCATCTACCAGTGTGCTTGCCTCCGTCCACTTTTCCTGTCTATAGAACCTGGCCGTTCGTGGCCAAGTGAGTGAGAAGGACTGCCAGGGCAGCGCAGCTCCCATTCACCCACCGGAGCTGGCGCCATCCTCATGTCACTGCAGTGCTCTGTTAAATCAGCTGCTCTGGGCTGCAATGGTCCAGAGCACTGTAGCGCCAGTGTGCAGCATGTAAGGCATTGGTGGTTCAGTGGTAGAATTCTCGCCTGCCACGCGGGAGGCCCGGGTTCGATTCCCGGCCAATGCATGAGCGTTTTGCACATGTACCTTTCGTTGACTTTGAAGCATCGTGAAAAGGAAGAGACCGAACAAAAAAACAAGCCTTGATTGCCTTGCTTGCCTTATTTCTGCTACTAGCGATCACTCTGCTGATCCCTTTTAGTAGAAGGGGCCGCTGCGCCTTGACTGGAAGCAGGGCAATCTCAGATTATGCAAACAGCTCATAGAGGCCCAGCCCGAGTAGGTGCCAGTCTCACACGTCTGCAAAGGCCTTCAATGAGGCTTTCAGCAGAAGTCAAGAGTTTACGAGTGACCATTCGCATGGAACTGGCAGGTGTGTTAAATCAAGTGCTCTACCGCAGTAATGCTGCTTGTCAGGCATTGGTAGCTCAGTGGTAGAATTCTCACTTCCCAAGTGGGAGGCCCGGGTTCGATTCCCGGCCAATGCATGGCACTTTTGTAGACGTGTCTCTTGATATTTTAAAAGGCATGGGAAAAGAAAAATGGAAACGGTAGATAAGATGATTGCATTGCTTGTCTGTTTTCTGCGCAAAGAAAGCACTCTGCTGCCCTCTTTTAGCAGAAGATGGAACGGCAGTTTCAACTTAAGGCGGGAAACCTTCTATTATGCAAATAATTCCCAGAAGACCCCAGAAGCCCAGATTGAAAGGGTGTCAGCCTCGTGTGGCTGCAAAGATATCCCCTGAGTCCTGCGGTAGAAGTCTGGCTTTCCTGAGGCACGGTGCTCAGGGAACTGCACTCAGAGTAGCGACCCATACAAAGGCCACCCTCATCTACCAGTGTGCTTGCCTCTGTCCACTTTTCCTGTCTATAGAACCTGGCCGTTCGTGGCCGTTCGTGGCCAAGTGAGTGAGAAGGACTGCCAGGGCAGCGCAGCTCCCATTCACCCACCGGAGCTGGCGCCATCCTCATGTCACTGCAGTGCTCTGTTAAATCAGCTGCTCTGGGCTGCAATGGTCCAGAGCACTGTAGCGCCAGTGTACAGCATGTAAGGCATTGGTGGTTCAGTGGTAGAATTCTCGCCTGCCACGCGGGAGGCCCGGGTTCGATTCCCGGCCAATGCATGAGCGTTTTGCACATGTACCTTTCGTTGACTTTGAAGCATCGTGAAAAGGAAGAGACCGAACAAAAAAACAAGCCTTGATTGCCTTGCTTGCCTTATTTCTGCTACTAGCGATCACTCTGCTGATCCCTTTTAGTAGAAGGGGCCGCTGCGCCTTGACTGGAAGCAGGGCAATCTCAGATTATGCAAAACGCTCATAGAGGCCCAGCCCGAGTAGGTGCCAGTCTCACACGTCTGCAAAGGCCTTCAATGAGGCTTTCAGCAGAAGTCAAGAGTTTACGAGTGACCATTCGCATGGAACTGGCAGGTGTGTTAAATCAAGTGCTCTACCGCAGTAATGCTGCTTGTCAGGCATTGGTAGTTCAGTGGTAGAATTCTCGCTTCCCAAGCGGGAGGCCCGGGTTCGATTCCCGGCCAATGCATGGCACTTTTGTAGACGTGTCTCTTGATATTTTAAAAGGCATGGGAAAAGAAAAATGGAAACGGTAGATAAGATGATTGCATTGCTTGTCTGTTTTCTGCGCAAAGAAAGCACTCTGCTGCCCTCTTTTAGCAGAAGATGGAACGGCAGTTTCAATTTAAGGCGGGAAACCTATTATGCAAATAATTCCCAGAAGACCCCAGAAGCCCAGATTGAAAGGGTGTCAGCCTCGTGTGGCTGCAAAGATATCCCCTGAGTCCTGCGGTAGAAGTCTGGCTTTCCTGAGGCACGGTGCTCAGGGAACTGCACTCAGAGTAGCGACCCATACAAAGGCCACCCTCATCTACCAGTGTGCTTGCCTCTGTCCACTTTTCCTGTCTATAGAACCTGGCCGTTCGTGGCCAAGTGAGTGAGAAGGACTGCCAGGGCAGCGCAGCTCCCATTCACCCACCGGAGCTGGCGCCATCCTCATGTCACTGCAGTGCTCTGTTAAATCAGCTGCTCTGGGCTGCAATGGTCCAGAGCACTGTAGCGCCAGTGTGCAGCATGTAAGGCATTGGTGGTTCAGTGGTAGAATTCTCGCCTGCCACGCGGGAGGCCCGGGTTCGATTCCCGGCCAATGCATGAGCGTTTTGCACATGTACCTTTCGTTGACTTTGAAGCATCGTGAAAAGGAAGAGACCGAACAAAAAAACAAGCCTTGATTGCCTTGCTTGCCTTATTTCTGCTACTAGCGATCACTCTGCTGATCCCTTTTAGTAGAAGGGGCCGCTGCGCCTTGACTGGAAGCAGGGCAATCTCAGATTATGCAAAACACTCATAGAGGCCCAGCCCGAGTAGGTGCCAGTCTCACACGTCTGCAAAGGCCTTCAATGAGGCTTTCAGCAGAAGTCAAGAGTTTACGAGTGACCATTCGCATGGAACTGGCAGGTGTGTTAAATCAAGCGCTCTACCGCAGTAATGCTGCTTGTCAAGCATTGGTAGTTCAGTGGTAGAATTCTCGCTTCCCAAGCGGGAGGCCCGGGTTCGATTCCCGGCCAATGCATGGCACTTTTGTAGACGTGTCTCTTGATATTTTAAAAGGCATGGGAAAAGAAAAATGGAAACGGTAGATAAGATGATTGCATTGCTTGTCTGTTTTCTGCGCAAAGAAAGCACTCTGCTGCCCTCTTTTAGCAGAAGATGGAACGGCAGTTTCAACTTAAGGCGGGAAACCTATTATGCAAATAATTCCCAGAAGACCCCAGAAGCCCAGATTGAAAGGGTGTCAGCCTCGTGTGGCTGCAAAGATATCCCCTGAGTCCTGCGGTAGAAGTCTGGCTTTCCTGAGGCACGGTGCTCAGGGAACTGCACTCAGAGTAGCGACCCATACAAAGGCCACCCTCATCTACCAGTGTGCTTGCCTCTGTCCACTTTTCCTGTCTATAGAACCTGGCCGTTCGTGGCCGTTCGTGGCCAAGTGAGTGAGAAGGACTGCCAGGGCAGCGCAGCTCCCATTCACCCACCGGAGCTGGCGCCATCCTCATGTCACTGCAGTGCTCTGTTAAATCAGCTGCTCTGGGCTGCAATGGTCCAGAGCACTGTAGCGCCAGTGTGCAGCATGTAAGGCATTGGTGGTTCAGTGTTAGAATTCTCGCCTGCCACGCGGGAGGCCCGGGTTCGATTCCCGGCCAATGCATGAGCGTTTTGCACATGTACCTTTCGTTGACTTTGAAGCATCGTGAAAAGGAAGAGACCGAACAAAAAAACAAGCCTTGATTGCCTTGCTTGCCTTATTTCTGCTACTAGCGATCACTCTGCTGATCCCTTTTAGTAGAAGGGGCCGCTGCGCCTTGACTGGAAGCAGGGCAATCTCAGATTATGCAAACAGCTCATAGAGGCCCAGCCCGAGTAGGTGCCAGTCTCACACGTCTGCAAAGGCCTTCAATGAGGCTTTCAGCAGAAGTCAAGAGTTTACGAGTGACCATTCGCATGGAACTGGCAGGTGTGTTAAATCAAGTGCTCTACCGCAGTAATGCTGCTTGTCAGGCATTGGTAGTTCAGTGGTAGAATTCTCGCTTCCCAAGCGGGAGGCCCGGGTTCGATTCCCGGCCAATGCATGGCACTTTTGTAGACGTGTCTCTTGATATTTTAAAAGGCATGGGAAAAGAAAAATGGAAACGGTAGATAAGATGATTGCATTGCTTGTCTGTTTTCTGCGCAAAGAAAGCACTCTGCTGCCCTCTTTTAGCAGAAGATGGAACGGCAGTTTCAACTTAAGGCGGGAAACCTTCTATTATGCAAATAATTCCCAGAAGACCCCAGAAGCCCAGATTGAAAGGGTGTCAGCCTCGTGTGGCTGCAAAGATATCCCCTGAGTCCTGCGGTAGAAGTCTGGCTTTCCTGAGGCACGGTGCTCAGGGAACTGCACTCAGAGTAGCGACCCATACAAAGGCCACCCTCATCTACCAGTGTGCGTGCCTCTGTCCACTCTTCCTGTCTATAGAACCTGGCCGTTCGTGGCCGTTCGTGGCCAAGTGAGTGAGAAGGACTGCCAGGGCAGCGCAGCTCCCATTCACCCACCGGAGCTGGCGCCATCCTCATGTCACTGCAGTGCTCTGTTAAATCAGCTGCTCTGGGATGCAATGGTCCAGAGCACTGTAGCGCCAGTGTGCAGCATGTAAGGCATTGGTGGTTCAGTGGTAGAATTCTCGCCTGCCACGCGGGAGGCCCGGGTTCGATTCCCGGCCAATGCATGAGCGTTTTGCACATGTACCTTTCGTTGACTTTGAAGCATCGTGAAAAGGAAGAGACCGAACAAAAAAACAAGCCTTGATTGCCTTGCTTGCCTTATTTCTGCTACTAGCGATCACTCTGCTGATCCCTTTTAGTAGAAGGGGCCGCTGCGCCTTGACTGGAAGCAGGGCAATCTCAGATTATGCAAAACGCTCATAGAGGCCCAGCCCGAGTAGGTGCCAGTCTCACACGTCTGCAAAGGCCTTCAATGAGGCTTTCAGCAGAAGTCAAGAGTTTACGAGTGACCATTCGCATGGAACTGGCAGGTGTGTTAAATCAAGCGCTCTACCGCAGTAATGCTGCTTGTCAAGCATTGGTAGTTCAGTGGTAGAATTCTCGCTTCCCAAGCGGGAGGCCCGGGTTCGATTCCCGGCCAATGCATGGCACTTTTGTAGACGTGTCTCTTGATATTTTAAAAGGCATGGGAAAAGAAAAATGGAAACGGTAGATAAGATGATTGCATTGCTTGTCTGTTTTCTGCGCAAAGAAAGCAATCTGCTGCCCTCTTTTAGCAGAAGATGGAACTGCAGTTTCAACTTAAGGCGGGAAACCTTCTATTATGCAAATAATTCCCAGAAGACCCCAGAAGCCCAGATTGAAAGGGTGTCAGCCTCGTGTGGCTGCAAAGATATCCCCTGAGTCCTGCGGTAGAAGTCTGGCTTTCCTGAGGCACGGTGCTCAGGGAACTGCACTCAGAGTAGCGACCCATACAAAGGCCACCCTCATCTACCAGTGTGCTTGCCTCTGTCCACTTTTCCTGTCTATAGAACCTGGCCGTTCGTGGCCGTTCGTGGCCAAGTGAGTGAGAAGGACTGCCAGGGCAGCGCAGCTCCCATTCACCCACCGGAGCTGGCGCCATCCTCATGTCACTGCAGTGCTCTGTTAAATCAGCTGCTCTGGGCTGCAATGGTCCAGAGCACTGTAGCGCCAGTGTGCAGCATGTAAGGCATTGGTGGTTCAGTGGTAGAATTCTCGCCTGCCACGCGGGAGGCCCGGGTTCGATTCCCGGCCAATGCATGAGCGTTTTGCACATGTACCTTTCGTTGACTTTGAAGCATCGTGAAAAGGAAGAGACCGAACAAAAAAACAAGCCTTGATTGCCTTGCTTGCCTTATTTCTGCTACTAGCGATCACTCTGCTGATCCCTTTTAGTAGAAGGGGCCGCTGCGCCTTGACTGGAAGCAGGGCAATCTCAGATTATGCAAACAGCTCATAGAGGCCCAGCCCGAGTAGGTGCCAGTCTCACACGTCTGCAAAGGCCTTCAATGAGGCTTTCAGCAGAAGTCAAGAGTTTACGAGTGACCATTCGCATGGAACTGGCAGGTGTGTTAAATCAAGTGCTCTACCGCAGTAATGCTGCTTGTCAGGCATTGGTAGTTCAGTGGTAGAATTCTCGCTTCCCAAGCGGGAGGCCCGGGTTCGATTCCCGGCCAATGCATGGCACTTTTGTAGACGTGTCTCTTGATATTTTAAAAGGCATGGGAAAAGAAAAATGGAAACGGTAGATAAGATGATTGCATTGCTTGTCTGTTTTCTGCGCAAAGAAAGCACTCTGCTGCCCTCTTTTAGCAGAAGATGGAACGGCAGTTTCAACTTAAGGCGGGAAACCTATTATGCAAATAATTCCCAGAAGACCCCAGAAGCCCAGATTGAAAGGGTGTCAGCCTCGTGTGGCTGCAAAGATATCCCCTGAGTCCTGCGGTAGAAGTCTGGCTTTCCTGAGGCACGGTGCTCAGGGAACTGCACTCAGAGTAGCGACCCATACAAAGGCCACCCTCATCTACCAGTGTGCTTGCCTCTGTCCACTTTTCCTGTCTATAGAACCTGGCCGTTCGTGGCCAAGTGAGTGAGAAGGACTGCCAGGGCAGCGCAGCTCCCATTCACCCACCGGAGCTGGCGCCATCCTCATGTCACTGCAGTGCTCTGTTAAATCAGCTGCTCTGGGCTGCAATGGTCCAGAGCACTGTAGCACCAGTGTGCAGCATGTAAGGCATTGGTGGTTCAGTGGTAGAATTCTCGCCTGCCACGCGGGAGGCCCGGGTTCGATTCCCGGCCAATGCATGAGCGTTTTGCACATGTACCTTTCGTTGACTTTGAAGCATCGTGAAAAGGAAGAGACCGAACAAAAAAACAAGCCTTGATTGCCTTGCTTGCCTTATTTCTGCTACTAGCGATCACTCTGCTGATCCCTTTTAGTAGAAGGGGCCGCTGCGCCTTGACTGGAAGCAGGGCAATCTCAGATTATGCAAACAGCTCATAGAGGCCCAGCCCGAGTAGGTGCCAGTCTCACACGTCTGCAAAGGCCTTCAATGAGGCTTTCAGCAGAAGTCAAGAGTTTACGAGTGACCATTCGCATGGAACTGGCAGGTGTGTTAAATCAAGTGCTCTACCGCAGTAATGCTGCTTGTCAGGCATTGGTAGTTCAGTGGTAGAATTCTCGCTTCCCAAGCGGGAGGCCCGGGTTCGATTCCCGGCCAATGCATGGCACTTTTGTAGACGTGTCTCTTGATATTTTAAAAGGCATGGGAAAAGAAAAATGGAAACGGTAGATAAGATGATTGCATTGCTTGTCTGTTTTCTGCGCAAAGAAAGCACTCTGCTGCCCTCTTTTAGCAGAAGATGGAACGGCAGTTTCAACTTAAGGCGGGAAACCTTCTATTATGCAAATAATTCCCAGAAGACCCCAGAAGCCCAGATTGAAAGGGTGTCAGCCTCGTGTGGCTGCAAAGATATCCCCTGAGTCCTGCGGTAGAAGTCTGGCTTTCCTGAGGCACGGTGCTCAGGGAACTGCACTCAGAGTAGCGACCCATACAAAGGCCACCCTCATCTACCAGTGTGCTTGCCTCTGTCCACTTTTCCTGTCTATAGAACCTGGCCGTTCGTGGCCAAGTGAGTGAGAAGGACTGCCAGGGCAGCGCAGCTCCCATTCACCCACCGGAGCTGGCGCCATCCTCATGTCACTGCAGTGCTCTGTTAAATCAGCTGCTCTGGGCTGCAATGGTCCAGAGCACTGTAGCACCAGTGTGCAGCATGTAAGGCATTGGTGGTTCAGTGGTAGAATTCTCGCCTGCCACGCGGGAGGCCCGGGTTCGATTCCCGGCCAATGCATGAGCGTTTTGCACATGTACCTTTCGTTGACTTTGAAGCATCGTGAAAAGGAAGAGACCGAACAAAAAAACAAGCCTTGATTGCCTTGCTTGCCTTATTTCTGCTACTAGCGATCACTCTGCTGATCCCTTTTAGTAGAAGGGGCCGCTGCGCCTTGACTGGAAGCAGGGCAATCTCAGATTATGCAAACAGCTCATAGAGGCCCAGCCCGAGTAGGTGCCAGTCTCACACGTCTGCAAAGGCCTTCAATGAGGCTTTCAGCAGAAGTCAAGAGTTTACGAGTGACCATTCGCATGGAACTGGCAGGTGTGTTAAATCAAGCGCTCTACCGCAGTAATGCTGCTTGTCAAGCATTGGTAGTTCAGTGGTAGAATTCTCGCTTCCCAAGCGGGAGGCCCGGGTTCGATTCCCGGCCAATGCATGGCACTTTTGTAGACGTGTCTCTTGATATTTTAAAAGGCATGGGAAAAGAAAAATGGAAACGGTAGATAAGATGATTGCATTGCTTGTCTGTTTTCTGCGCAAAGAAAGCAATCTGCTGCCCTCTTTTAGCAGAAGATGGAACTGCAGTTTCAACTTAAGGCGGGAAACCTTCTATTATGCAAATAATTCCCAGAAGACCCCAGAAGCCCAGATTGAAAGGGTGTCAGCCTCGTGTGGCTGCAAAGATATCCCCTGAGTCCTGCGGTAGAAGTCTGGCTTTCCTGAGGCACGGTGCTCAGGGAACTGCACTCAGAGTAGCGACCCATACAAAGGCCACCCTCATCTACCAGTGTGCTTGCCTCTGTCCACTTTTCCTGTCTATAGAACCTGGCCGTTCGTGGCCGTTCGTGGCCAAGTGAGTGAGAAGGACTGCCAGGGCAGCGCAGCTCCCATTCACCCACCGGAGCTGGCGCCATCCTCATGTCACTGCAGTGCTCTGTTAAATCAGCTGCTCTGGGCTGCAATGGTCCAGAGCACTGTAGCGCCAGTGTGCAGCATGTAAGGCATTGGTGGTTCAGTGGTAGAATTCTCGCCTGCCACGCGGGAGGCCCGGGTTCGATTCCCGGCCAATGCATGAGTGTTTTGCACATGTACCTTTCGTTGACTTTGAAGCATCGTGAAAAGGAAGAGACCGAACAAAAAAACAAGCCTTGATTGCCTTGCTTGCCTTATTTCTGCTACTAGTGATCACTCTGCTGATCCCTTTTAGTAGAAGGGGCCGCTGCGCCTTGACTGGAAGCAGGGCAATCTCAGATTATGCAAAACGCTCATAGAGGCCCAGCCCGAGTAGGTGCCAGTCTCACACGTCTGCAAAGGCCTTCAATGAGGCTTTCAGCAGAAGTCAAGAGTTTACGAGTGACCATTCGCATGGAACTGGCAGGTGTGTTAAATCAAGCGCTCTACCGCAGTAATGCTGCTTGTCAAGCATTGGTAGTTCAGTGGTAGAATTCTCGCTTCCCAAGCGGGAGGCCCGGGTTCGATTCCCGGCCAATGCATGGCACTTTTGTAGACGTGTCTCTTGATATTTTAAAAGGCATGGGAAAAGAAAAATGGAAACGGTAGATAAGATGATTGCATTGCTTGTCTGTTTTCTGCGCAAAGAAAGCAATCTGCTGCCCTCTTTTAGCAGAAGATGGAACTGCAGTTTCAACTTAAGGCGGGAAACCTTCTATTATGCAAATAATTCCCAGAAGACCCCAGAAGCCCAGATTGAAAGGGTGTCAGCCTCGTGTGGCTGCAAAGATATCCCCTGAGTCCTGCAGTAGAAGTCTGGCTTTCCTGAGGCACGGTGCTCAGGGAACTGCACTCAGAGTAGCGACCCATACAAAGGCCACCCTCATCTACCAGTGTGCTTGCCTCCGTCCACTTTTCCTGTCTATAGAACCTGGCCGTTCGTGGCCAAGTGAGTGAGAAGGACTGCCAGGGCAGCGCAGCTCCCATTCACCCACCGGAGCTGGCGCCATCCTCATGTCACTGCAGTGCTCTGTTAAATCAGCTGCTCTGGGCTGCAATGGTCCAGAGCACTGTAGCGCCAGTGTGCAGCATGTAAGGCATTGGTGGTTCAGTGGTAGAATTCTCGCCTGCCACGCGGGAGGCCCGGGTTCGATTCCCGGCCAATGCATGAGCGTTTTGCACATGTACCTTTCGTTGACTTTGAAGCATCGTGAAAAGGAAGAGACCGAACAAAAAAACAAGCCTTGATTGCCTTGCTTGCCTTATTTCTGCTACTAGCGATCACTCTGCTGATCCCTTTTAGTAGAAGGGGCCGCTGCGCCTTGACTGGAAGCAGGGCAATCTCAGATTATGCAAACAGCTCATAGAGGCCCAGCCCGAGTAGGTGCCAGTCTCACACGTCTGCAAAGGCCTTCAATGAGGCTTTCAGCAGAAGTCAAGAGTTTACGAGTGACCATTCGCATGGAACTGGCAGGTGTGTTAAATCAAGTGCTCTACCGCAGTAATGCTGCTTGTCAGGCATTGGTAGCTCAGTGGTAGAATTCTCACTTCCCAAGTGGGAGGCCCGGGTTCGATTCCCGGCCAATGCATGGCACTTTTGTAGACGTGTCTCTTGATATTTTAAAAGGCATGGGAAAAGAAAAATGGAAACGGTAGATAAGATGATTGCATTGCTTGTCTGTTTTCTGCGCAAAGAAAGCACTCTGCTGCCCTCTTTTAGCAGAAGATGGAACGGCAGTTTCAACTTAAGGCGGGAAACCTTCTATTATGCAAATAATTCCCAGAAGACCCCAGAAGCCCAGATTGAAAGGGTGTCAGCCTCGTGTGGCTGCAAAGATATCCCCTGAGTCCTGCGGTAGAAGTCTGGCTTTCCTGAGGCACGGTGCTCAGGGAACTGCACTCAGAGTAGCGACCCATACAAAGGCCACCCTCATCTACCAGTGTGCTTGCCTCTGTCCACTTTTCCTGTCTATAGAACCTGGCCGTTCGTGGCCGTTCGTGGCCAAGTGAGTGAGAAGGACTGCCAGGGCAGCGCAGCTCCCATTCACCCACCGGAGCTGGCGCCATCCTCATGTCACTGCAGTGCTCTGTTAAATCAGCTGCTCTGGGCTGCAATGGTCCAGAGCACTGTAGCGCCAGTGTACAGCATGTAAGGCATTGGTGGTTCAGTGGTAGAATTCTCGCCTGCCACGCGGGAGGCCCGGGTTCGATTCCCGGCCAATGCATGAGCGTTTTGCACATGTACCTTTCGTTGACTTTGAAGCATCGTGAAAAGGAAGAGACCGAACAAAAAAACAAGCCTTGATTGCCTTGCTTGCCTTATTTCTGCTACTAGCGATCACTCTGCTGATCCCTTTTAGTAGAAGGGGCCGCTGCGCCTTGACTGGAAGCAGGGCAATCTCAGATTATGCAAAACGCTCATAGAGGCCCAGCCCGAGTAGGTGCCAGTCTCACACGTCTGCAAAGGCCTTCAATGAGGCTTTCAGCAGAAGTCAAGAGTTTACGAGTGACCATTCGCATGGAACTGGCAGGTGTGTTAAATCAAGTGCTCTACCGCAGTAATGCTGCTTGTCAGGCATTGGTAGTTCAGTGGTAGAATTCTCGCTTCCCAAGCGGGAGGCCCGGGTTCGATTCCCGGCCAATGCATGGCACTTTTGTAGACGTGTCTCTTGATATTTTAAAAGGCATGGGAAAAGAAAAATGGAAACGGTAGATAAGATGATTGCATTGCTTGTCTGTTTTCTGCGCAAAGAAAGCACTCTGCTGCCCTCTTTTAGCAGAAGATGGAACGGCAGTTTCAATTTAAGGCGGGAAACCTATTATGCAAATAATTCCCAGAAGACCCCAGAAGCCCAGATTGAAAGGGTGTCAGCCTCGTGTGGCTGCAAAGATATCCCCTGAGTCCTGCGGTAGAAGTCTGGCTTTCCTGAGGCACGGTGCTCAGGGAACTGCACTCAGAGTAGCGACCCATACAAAGGCCACCCTCATCTACCAGTGTGCTTGCCTCTGTCCACTTTTCCTGTCTATAGAACCTGGCCGTTCGTGGCCAAGTGAGTGAGAAGGACTGCCAGGGCAGCGCAGCTCCCATTCACCCACCGGAGCTGGCGCCATCCTCATGTCACTGCAGTGCTCTGTTAAATCAGCTGCTCTGGGCTGCAATGGTCCAGAGCACTGTAGCGCCAGTGTGCAGCATGTAAGGCATTGGTGGTTCAGTGGTAGAATTCTCGCCTGCCACGCGGGAGGCCCGGGTTCGATTCCCGGCCAATGCATGAGCGTTTTGCACATGTACCTTTCGTTGACTTTGAAGCATCGTGAAAAGGAAGAGACCGAACAAAAAAACAAGCCTTGATTGCCTTGCTTGCCTTATTTCTGCTACTAGCGATCACTCTGCTGATCCCTTTTAGTAGAAGGGGCCGCTGCGCCTTGACTGGAAGCAGGGCAATCTCAGATTATGCAAAACACTCATAGAGGCCCAGCCCGAGTAGGTGCCAGTCTCACACGTCTGCAAAGGCCTTCAATGAGGCTTTCAGCAGAAGTCAAGAGTTTACGAGTGACCATTCGCATGGAACTGGCAGGTGTGTTAAATCAAGCGCTCTACCGCAGTAATGCTGCTTGTCAAGCATTGGTAGTTCAGTGGTAGAATTCTCGCTTCCCAAGCGGGAGGCCCGGGTTCGATTCCCGGCCAATGCATGGCACTTTTGTAGACGTGTCTCTTGATATTTTAAAAGGCATGGGAAAAGAAAAATGGAAACGGTAGATAAGATGATTGCATTGCTTGTCTGTTTTCTGCGC
Organism: Ambystoma mexicanum; assembly: GCF_040938575.1. Taxonomy (NCBI): domain Eukaryota; kingdom Metazoa; phylum Chordata; class Amphibia; order Caudata; family Ambystomatidae; genus Ambystoma; species Ambystoma mexicanum. The sequence continues at coordinate 1,047,990 of NW_027182469.1, forward strand.
AAAGAAAGCACTCTGCTGCCCTCTTTTAGCAGAAGATGGAACGGCAGTTTCAACTTAAGGCGGGAAACCTATTATGCAAATAATTCCCAGAAGACCCCAGAAGCCCAGATTGAAAGGGTGTCAGCCTCGTGTGGCTGCAAAGATATCCCCTGAGTCCTGCGGTAGAAGTCTGGCTTTCCTGAGGCACGGTGCTCAGGGAACTGCACTCAGAGTAGCGACCCATACAAAGGCCACCCTCATCTACCAGTGTGCTTGCCTCTGTCCACTTTTCCTGTCTATAGAACCTGGCCGTTCGTGGCCGTTCGTGGCCAAGTGAGTGAGAAGGACTGCCAGGGCAGCGCAGCTCCCATTCACCCACCGGAGCTGGCGCCATCCTCATGTCACTGCAGTGCTCTGTTAAATCAGCTGCTCTGGGCTGCAATGGTCCAGAGCACTGTAGCGCCAGTGTGCAGCATGTAAGGCATTGGTGGTTCAGTGTTAGAATTCTCGCCTGCCACGCGGGAGGCCCGGGTTCGATTCCCGGCCAATGCATGAGCGTTTTGCACATGTACCTTTCGTTGACTTTGAAGCATCGTGAAAAGGAAGAGACCGAACAAAAAAACAAGCCTTGATTGCCTTGCTTGCCTTATTTCTGCTACTAGCGATCACTCTGCTGATCCCTTTTAGTAGAAGGGGCCGCTGCGCCTTGACTGGAAGCAGGGCAATCTCAGATTATGCAAACAGCTCATAGAGGCCCAGCCCGAGTAGGTGCCAGTCTCACACGTCTGCAAAGGCCTTCAATGAGGCTTTCAGCAGAAGTCAAGAGTTTACGAGTGACCATTCGCATGGAACTGGCAGGTGTGTTAAATCAAGTGCTCTACCGCAGTAATGCTGCTTGTCAGGCATTGGTAGTTCAGTGGTAGAATTCTCGCTTCCCAAGCGGGAGGCCCGGGTTCGATTCCCGGCCAATGCATGGCACTTTTGTAGACGTGTCTCTTGATATTTTAAAAGGCATGGGAAAAGAAAAATGGAAACGGTAGATAAGATGATTGCATTGCTTGTCTGTTTTCTGCGCAAAGAAAGCACTCTGCTGCCCTCTTTTAGCAGAAGATGGAACGGCAGTTTCAACTTAAGGCGGGAAACCTTCTATTATGCAAATAATTCCCAGAAGACCCCAGAAGCCCAGATTGAAAGGGTGTCAGCCTCGTGTGGCTGCAAAGATATCCCCTGAGTCCTGCGGTAGAAGTCTGGCTTTCCTGAGGCACGGTGCTCAGGGAACTGCACTCAGAGTAGCGACCCATACAAAGGCCACCCTCATCTACCAGTGTGCGTGCCTCTGTCCACTCTTCCTGTCTATAGAACCTGGCCGTTCGTGGCCGTTCGTGGCCAAGTGAGTGAGAAGGACTGCCAGGGCAGCGCAGCTCCCATTCACCCACCGGAGCTGGCGCCATCCTCATGTCACTGCAGTGCTCTGTTAAATCAGCTGCTCTGGGATGCAATGGTCCAGAGCACTGTAGCGCCAGTGTGCAGCATGTAAGGCATTGGTGGTTCAGTGGTAGAATTCTCGCCTGCCACGCGGGAGGCCCGGGTTCGATTCCCGGCCAATGCATGAGCGTTTTGCACATGTACCTTTCGTTGACTTTGAAGCATCGTGAAAAGGAAGAGACCGAACAAAAAAACAAGCCTTGATTGCCTTGCTTGCCTTATTTCTGCTACTAGCGATCACTCTGCTGATCCCTTTTAGTAGAAGGGGCCGCTGCGCCTTGACTGGAAGCAGGGCAATCTCAGATTATGCAAAACGCTCATAGAGGCCCAGCCCGAGTAGGTGCCAGTCTCACACGTCTGCAAAGGCCTTCAATGAGGCTTTCAGCAGAAGTCAAGAGTTTACGAGTGACCATTCGCATGGAACTGGCAGGTGTGTTAAATCAAGCGCTCTACCGCAGTAATGCTGCTTGTCAAGCATTGGTAGTTCAGTGGTAGAATTCTCGCTTCCCAAGCGGGAGGCCCGGGTTCGATTCCCGGCCAATGCATGGCACTTTTGTAGACGTGTCTCTTGATATTTTAAAAGGCATGGGAAAAGAAAAATGGAAACGGTAGATAAGATGATTGCATTGCTTGTCTGTTTTCTGCGCAAAGAAAGCAATCTGCTGCCCTCTTTTAGCAGAAGATGGAACTGCAGTTTCAACTTAAGGCGGGAAACCTTCTATTATGCAAATAATTCCCAGAAGACCCCAGAAGCCCAGATTGAAAGGGTGTCAGCCTCGTGTGGCTGCAAAGATATCCCCTGAGTCCTGCGGTAGAAGTCTGGCTTTCCTGAGGCACGGTGCTCAGGGAACTGCACTCAGAGTAGCGACCCATACAAAGGCCACCCTCATCTACCAGTGTGCTTGCCTCTGTCCACTTTTCCTGTCTATAGAACCTGGCCGTTCGTGGCCGTTCGTGGCCAAGTGAGTGAGAAGGACTGCCAGGGCAGCGCAGCTCCCATTCACCCACCGGAGCTGGCGCCATCCTCATGTCACTGCAGTGCTCTGTTAAATCAGCTGCTCTGGGCTGCAATGGTCCAGAGCACTGTAGCGCCAGTGTGCAGCATGTAAGGCATTGGTGGTTCAGTGGTAGAATTCTCGCCTGCCACGCGGGAGGCCCGGGTTCGATTCCCGGCCAATGCATGAGCGTTTTGCACATGTACCTTTCGTTGACTTTGAAGCATCGTGAAAAGGAAGAGACCGAACAAAAAAACAAGCCTTGATTGCCTTGCTTGCCTTATTTCTGCTACTAGCGATCACTCTGCTGATCCCTTTTAGTAGAAGGGGCCGCTGCGCCTTGACTGGAAGCAGGGCAATCTCAGATTATGCAAACAGCTCATAGAGGCCCAGCCCGAGTAGGTGCCAGTCTCACACGTCTGCAAAGGCCTTCAATGAGGCTTTCAGCAGAAGTCAAGAGTTTACGAGTGACCATTCGCATGGAACTGGCAGGTGTGTTAAATCAAGTGCTCTACCGCAGTAATGCTGCTTGTCAGGCATTGGTAGTTCAGTGGTAGAATTCTCGCTTCCCAAGCGGGAGGCCCGGGTTCGATTCCCGGCCAATGCATGGCACTTTTGTAGACGTGTCTCTTGATATTTTAAAAGGCATGGGAAAAGAAAAATGGAAACGGTAGATAAGATGATTGCATTGCTTGTCTGTTTTCTGCGCAAAGAAAGCACTCTGCTGCCCTCTTTTAGCAGAAGATGGAACGGCAGTTTCAACTTAAGGCGGGAAACCTTCTATTATGCAAATAATTCCCAGAAGACCCCAGAAGCCCAGATTGAAAGGGTGTCAGCCTCGTGTGGCTGCAAAGATATCCCCTGAGTCCTGCGGTAGAAGTCTGGCTTTCCTGAGGCACGGTGCTCAGGGAACTGCACTCAGAGTAGCGACCCATACAAAGGCCACCCTCATCTACCAGTGTGCTTGCCTCTGTCCACTTTTCCTGTCTATAGAACCTGGCCGTTCGTGGCCGTTCGTGGCCAAGTGAGTGAGAAGGACTGCCAGGGCAGCGCAGCTCCCATTCACCCACCGGAGCTGGCGCCATCCTCATGTCACTGCAGTGCTCTGTTAAATCAGCTGCTCTGGGCTGCAATGGTCCAGAGCACTGTAGCGCCAGTGTGCAGCATGTAAGGCATTGGTGGTTCAGTGGTAGAATTCTCGCCTGCCACGCGGGAGGCCCGGGTTCGATTCCAGGCCAATGCATGAGCGTTTTGCACATGTACCTTTCGTTGACTTTGAAGCATCGTGAAAAGGAAGAGACCGAACAAAAAAACAAGCCTTGATTGCCTTGCTTGCCTTATTTCTGCTACTAGCGATCACTCTGCTGATCCCTTTTAGTAGAAGGGGCCGCTGCGCCTTGACTGGAAGCAGGGCAATCTCAGATTATGCAAAACACTCATAGAGGCCCAGCCCGAGTAGGTGCCAGTCTCACACGTCTGCAAAGGCCTTCAATGAGGCTTTCAGCAGAAGTCAAGAGTTTACGAGTGACCATTCGCATGGAACTGGCAGGTGTGTTAAATCAAGCGCTCTACCGCAGTAATGCTGCTTGTCAAGCATTGGTAGTTCAGTGGTAGAATTCTCGCTTCCCAAGCGGGAGGCCCGGGTTCGATTCCCGACCAATGCATGGCACTTTTGTAGACGTGTCTCTTGATATTTTAAAAGGCATGGGAAAAGAAAAATGGAAACGGTAGATAAGATGATTGCATTGCTTGTCTGTTTTCTGCGCAAAGAAAGCACTCTGCTGCCCTCTTTTAGCAGAAGATGGAACGGCAGTTTCAACTTAAGGCGGGAAACCTATTATGCAAATAATTCCCAGAAGACCCCAGAAGCCCAGATTGAAAGGGTGTCAGCCTCGTGTGGCTGCAAAGATATCCCCTGAGTCCTGCGGTAGAAGTCTGGCTTTCCTGAGGCACGGTGCTCAGGGAACTGCACTCAGAGTAGCGACCCATACAAAGGCCACCCTCATCTACCAGTGTGCTTGCCTCTGTCCACTTTTCCTGTCTATAGAACCTGGCCGTTCGTGGCCAAGTGAGTGAGAAGGACTGCCAGGGCAGCGCAGCTCCCATTCACCCACCGGAGCTGGCGCCATCCTCATGTCACTGCAGTGCTCTGTTAAATCAGCTGCTCTGGGCTGCAATGGTCCAGAGCACTGTAGCACCAGTGTGCAGCATGTAAGGCATTGGTGGTTCAGTGGTAGAATTCTCGCCTGCCACGCGGGAGGCCCGGGTTCGATTCCCGGCCAATGCATGAGCGTTTTGCACATGTACCTTTCGTTGACTTTGAAGCATCGTGAAAAGGAAGAGACCGAACAAAAAAACAAGCCTTGATTGCCTTGCTTGCCTTATTTCTGCTACTAGCGATCACTCTGCTGATCCCTTTTAGTAGAAGGGGCCGCTGCGCCTTGACTGGAAGCAGGGCAATCTCAGATTATGCAAACAGCTCATAGAGGCCCAGCCCGAGTAGGTGCCAGTCTCACACGTCTGCAAAGGCCTTCAATGAGGCTTTCAGCAGAAGTCAAGAGTTTACGAGTGACCATTCGCATGGAACTGGCAGGTGTGTTAAATCAAGTGCTCTACCGCAGTAATGCTGCTTGTCAGGCATTGGTAGTTCAGTGGTAGAATTCTCGCTTCCCAAGCGGGAGGCCCGGGTTCGATTCCCGGCCAATGCATCGCACTTTTGTAGACGTGTCTCTTGATATTTTAAAAGGCATGGGAAAAGAAAAATGGAAACGGTAGATAAGATGATTGCATTGCTTGTCTGTTTTCTGCGCAAAGAAAGCACTCTGCTGCCCTCTTTTAGCAGAAGATGGAACGGCAGTTTCAACTTAAGGCGGGAAACCTTCTATTATGCAAATAATTCCCAGAAGACCCCAGAAGCCCAGATTGAAAGGGTGTCAGCCTCGTGTGGCTGCAAAGATATCCCCTGAGTCCTGCGGTAGAAGTCTGGCTTTCCTGAGGCACGGTGCTCAGGGAACTGCACTCAGAGTAGCGACCCATACAAAGGCCACCCTCATCTACCAGTGTGCTTGCCTCTGTCCACTTTTCCTGTCTATAGAACCTGGCCGTTCGTGGCCGTTCGTGGCCAAGTGAGTGAGAAGGACTGCCAGGGCAGCGCAGCTCCCATTCACCCACCGGAGCTGGCGCCATCCTCATGTCACTGCAGTGCTCTGTTAAATCAGCTGCTCTGGGCTGCAATGGTCCAGAGCACTGTAGCGCCAGTGTGCAGCATGTAAGGCATTGGTGGTTCAGTGGTAGAATTCTCGCCTGCCACGCGGGAGGCCCGGGTTCGATTCCCGGCCAATGCATGAGTGTTTTGCACATGTACCTTTCGTTGACTTTGAAGCATCGTGAAAAGGAAGAGACCGAACAAAAAAACAAGCCTTGATTGCCTTGCTTGCCTTATTTCTGCTACTAGTGATCACTCTGCTGATCCCTTTTAGTAGAAGGGGCCGCTGCGCCTTGACTGGAAGCAGGGCAATCTCAGATTATGCAAAACGCTCATAGAGGCCCAGCCCGAGTAGGTGCCAGTCTCACACGTCTGCAAAGGCCTTCAATGAGGCTTTCAGCAGAAGTCAAGAGTTTACGAGTGACCATTCGCATGGAACTGGCAGGTGTGTTAAATCAAGCGCTCTACCGCAGTAATGCTGCTTGTCAAGCATTGGTAGTTCAGTGGTAGAATTCTCGCTTCCCAAGCGGGAGGCCCGGGTTCGATTCCCGGCCAATGCATGGCACTTTTGTAGACGTGTCTCTTGATATTTTAAAAGGCATGGGAAAAGAAAAATGGAAACGGTAGATAAGATGATTGCATTGCTTGTCTGTTTTCTGCGCAAAGAAAGCAATCTGCTGCCCTCTTTTAGCAGAAGATGGAACTGCAGTTTCAACTTAAGGCGGGAAACCTTCTATTATGCAAATAATTCCCAGAAGACCCCAGAAGCCCAGATTGAAAGGGTGTCAGCCTCGTGTGGCTGCAAAGATATCCCCTGAGTCCTGCGGTAGAAGTCTGGCTTTCCTGAGGCACGGTGCTCAGGGAACTGCACTCAGAGTAGCGACCCATACAAAGGCCACCCTCATCTACCAGTGTGCTTGCCTCTGTCCACTTTTCCTGTCTATAGAACCTGGCCGTTCGTGGCCGTTCGTGGCCAAGTGAGTGAGAAGGACTGCCAGGGCAGCGCAGCTCCCATTCACCCACCGGAGCTGGCGCCATCCTCATGTCACTGCAGTGCTCTGTTAAATCAGCTGCTCTGGGCTGCAATGGTCCAGAGCACTGTAGCGCCAGTGTACAGCATGTAAGGCATTGGTGGTTCAGTGGTAGAATTCTCGCCTGCCACGCGGGAGGCCCGGGTTCGATTCCCGGCCAATGCATGAGCGTTTTGCACATGTACCTTTCGTTGACTTTGAAGCATCGTGAAAAGGAAGAGACCGAACAAAAAAACAAGCCTTGATTGCCTTGCTTGCCTTATTTCTGCTACTAGCGATCACTCTGCTGATCCCTTTTAGTAGAAGGGGCCGCTGCGCCTTGACTGGAAGCAGGGCAATCTCAGATTATGCAAAACGCTCATAGAGGCCCAGCCCGAGTAGGTGCCAGTCTCACACGTCTGCAAAGGCCTTCAATGAGGCTTTCAGCAGAAGTCAAGAGTTTACGAGTGACCATTCGCATGGAACGGGCAGGTGTGTTAAATCAAGTGCTCTACCGCAGTAATGCTGCTTGTCAGGCATTGGTAGTTCAGTGGTAGAATTCTCGCTTCCCAAGCGGGAGGCCCGGGTTCGATTCCCGGCCAATGCATGGCACTTTTGTAGACGTGTCTCTTGATATTTTAAAAGGCATGGGAAAAGAAAAATGGAAACGGTAGATAAGATGATTGCATTGCTTGTCTGTTTTCTGCGCAAAGAAAGCACTCTGCTGCCCTCTTTTAGCAGAAGATGGAACGGCAGTTTCAATTTAAGGCGGGAAACCTATTATGCAAATAATTCCCAGAAGACCCCAGAAGCCCAGATTGAAAGGGTGTCAGCCTCGTGTGGCTGCAAAGATATCCCCTGAGTCCTGCGGTAGAAGTCTGGCTTTCCTGAGGCACGGTGCTCAGGGAACTGCACTCAGAGTAGCGACCCATACAAAGGCCACCCTCATCTACCAGTGTGCTTGCCTCTGTCCACTTTTCCTATCTATAGAACCTGGCCGTTCGTGGCCAAGTGAGTGAGAAGGACTGCCAGGGCAGCGCAGCTCCCATTCACCCACCGGAGCTGGCGCCATCCTCATGTCACTGCAGTGCTCTGTTAAATCAGCTGCTCTGGGCTGCAATGGTCCAGAGCACTGTAGCGCCAGTGTGCAGCATGTAAGGCATTGGTGGTTCAGTGGTAGAATTCTCGCCTGCCACGCGGGAGGCCCGGGTTCGATTCCCGGCCAATGCATGAGCGTTTTGCACATGTACCTTTCGTTGACTTTGAAGCATCGTGAAAAGGAAGAGACCGAACAAAAAAACAAGCCTTGATTGCCTTGCTTGCCTTATTTCTGCTACTAGCGATCACTCTGCTGATCCCTTTTAGTAGAAGGGGCCGCTGCGCCTTGACTGGAAGCAGGGCAATCTCAGATTATGCAAACAGCTCATAGAGGCCCAGCCCGAGTAGGTGCCAGTCTCACACGTCTGCAAAGGCCTTCAATGAGGCTTTCAGCAGAAGTCAAGAGTTTACGAGTGACCATTCGCATGGAACTGGCAGGTGTGTTAAATCAAGTGCTCTACCGCAGTAATGCTGCTTGTCAGGCATTGGTAGTTCAGTGGTAGAATTCTCGCTTCCCAAGCGGGAGGCCCGGGTTCGATTCCCGGCCAATGCATGGCACTTTTGTAGACGTGTCTCTTGATATTTTAAAAGGCATGGGAAAAGAAAAATGGAAACGGTAGATAAGATGATTGCATTGCTTGTCTGTTTTCTGCGCAAAGAAAGCACTCTGCTGCCCTCTTTTAGCAGAAGATGGAACGGCAGTTTCAACTTAAGGCGGGAAACCTTCTATTATGCAAATAATTCCCAGAAGACCCCAGAAGCCCAGATTGAAAGGGTGTCAGCCTCGTGTGGCTGCAAAGATATCCCCTGAGTCCTGCGGTAGAAGTCTGGCTTTCCTGAGGCACGGTGCTCAGGGAACTGCACTCAGAGTAGCGACCCATACAAAGGCCTCCCTCATCTACCAGTGTGCTTGCCTCTGTCCACTTTTCCTGTCTATAGAACCTGGCCGTTCGTGGCCGTTCGTGGCCAAGTGAGTGAGAAGGACTGCCAGGGCAGCGCAGCTCCCATTCACCCACCGGAGCTGGCGCCATCCTCATGTCACTGCAGTGCTCTGTTAAATCAGCTGCTCTGGGCTGCAATGGTCCAGAGCACTGTAGCGCCAGTGTGCAGCATGTAAGGCATTGGTGGTTCAGTGGTAGAATTCTCGCCTGCCACGCGGGAGGCCCGGGTTCGATTCCCGGCCAATGCATGAGTGTTTTGCACATGTACCTTTCGTTGACTTTGAAGCATCGTGAAAAGGAAGAGACCGAACAAAAAAACAAGCCTTGATTGCCTTGCTTGCCTTATTTCTGCTACTAGCGATCACTCTGCTGATCCCTTTTAGTAGAAGGGGCCGCTGCGCCTTGACTGGAAGCAGGGCAATCTCAGATTATGCAAAACGCTCATAGAGGCCCAGCCCGAGTAGGTGCCAGTCTCACACGTCTGCAAAGGCCTTCAATGAGGCTTTCAGCAGAAGTCAAGAGTTTACGAGTGACCATTCGCATGGAACTGGCAGGTGTGTTAAATCAAGCGCTCTACCGCAGTAATGCTGCTTGTCAAGCATTGGTAGTTCAGTGGTAGAATTCTCGCTTCCCAAGCGGGAGGCCCGGGTTCGATTCCCGGCCAATGCATGGCACTTTTGTAGACGTGTCTCTTGATATTTTAAAAGGCATGGGAAAAGAAAAATGGAAACGGTAGATAAGATGATTGCATTGCTTGTCTGTTTTCTGCGCAAAGAAAGCAATCTGCTGCCCTCTTTTAGCAGAAGATGGAACTGCAGTTTCAACTTAAGGCGGGAAACCTTCTATTATGCAAATAATTCCCAGAAGACCCCAGAAGCCCAGATTGAAAGGGTGTCAGCCTCGTGTGGCTGCAAAGATATCCCCTGAGTCCTGCGGTAGAAGTCTGGCTTTCCTGAGGCACGGTGCTCAGGGAACTGCACTCAGAGTAGCGACCCATACAAAGGCCACCCTCATCTACCAGTGTGCTTGCCTCTGTCCACTTTTCCTGTCTATAGAACCTGGCCGTTCATGGCCGTTCGTGGCCAAGTGAGTGAGAAGGACTGCCAGGGCAGCGCAGCTCCCATTCACCCACCGGAGCTGGCGCCATCCTCATGTCACTGCAGTGCTCTGTTAAATCAGCTGCTCTGGGCTGCAATGGTCCAGAGCACTGTAGCGCCAGTGTGCAGCATATAAGGCATTGGTGGTTCAGTGGTAGAATTCTCGCCTGCCACGCGGGAGGCCCGGGTTCGATTCCCGGCCAATGCATGAGCGTTTTGCACATGTACCTTTCGTTGACTTTGAAGCATCGTGAAAAGGAAGAGACCGAACAAAAAAACAAGCCTTGATTGCCTTGCTTGCCTTATTTCTGCTACTAGCGATCACTCTGCTGATCCCTTTTAGTAGAAGGGGCCGCTGCGCCTTGACTGGAAGCAGGGCAATCTCAGATTATGCAAACAGCTCATAGAGGCCCAGCCCGAGTAGGTGCCAGTCTCACACGTCTGCAAAGGCCTTCAATGAGGCTTTCAGCAGAAGTCAAGAGTTTACGAGTGACCATTCGCATGGAACTGGCAGGTGTGTTAAATCAAGTGCTCTACCGCAGTAATGCTGCTTGTCAGGCATTGGTAGTTCAGTGGTAGAATTCTCTCTTCCCAAGCGGGAGGCCCGGGTTCGATTCCCGGCCAATGCATGGCACTTTTGTAGACGTGTCTCTTGATATTTTAAAAGGCATGGGAAAAGAAAAATGGAAACGGTAGATAAGATGATTGCATTGCTTGTCTGTTTTCTGCGCAAAGAAAGCACTCTGCTGCCCTCTTTTAGCAGAAGATGGAACGGCAGTTTCAACTTAAGGCGGGTAACCTTCTATTATGCAAATAATTCCCAGAAGACCCCAGAAGCCCAGATTGAAAGGGTGTCAGCCTCGTGTGGCTGCAAAGATATCCCCTGAGTCCTGCGGTAGAAGTCTGGCTTTCCTGAGGCACGGTGCTCAGGGAACTGCACTCAGAGTAGCGACCCATACAAAGGCCACCCTCATCTACCAGTGTGCTTGCCTCTGTCCACTCTTCCTGTCTATAGAACCTGGCCGTTCATGGCCGTTCGTGGCCAAGTGAGTGAGAAGGACTGCCAGGGCAGCGCAGCTCCCATTCACCCACCGGAGCTGGCGCCATCCTCATGTCACTGCAGTGCTCTGTTAAATCAGCTGCTCTGGGCTGCAATGGTCCAGAGCACTGTAGCGCCAGTGTGCAGCATGTAAGGCATTGGTGGTTCAGTGGTAGAATTCTCGCCTGCCACGCGGGAGGCCCGGGTTCGATTCCCGGCCAATGCATGAGTGTTTTGCACATGTACCTTTCGTTGACTTTGAAGCATCGTGAAAAGGAAGAGACCGAACAAAAAAACAAGCCTTGATTGCCTTGCTTGCCTTATTTCTGCTACTAGCGATCACTCTGCTGATCCCTTTTAGTAGAAGGGGCCGCTGCGCCTTGACTGGAAGCAGGGCAATCTCAGATTATGCAAAACGCTCATAGAGGCCCAGCCCGAGTAGGTGCCAGTCTCACACGTCTGCAAAGGCCTTCAATGAGGCTTTCAGCAGAAGTCAAGAGTTTACGAGTGACCATTCGCATGGAACTGGCAGGTGTGTTAAATCAAGCGCTCTACCGCAGTAATGCTGCTTGTCAAGCATTGGTAGTTCAGTGGTAGAATTCTCGCTTCCCAAGCGGGAGGCCCGGGTTCGATTCCCGGCCAATGCATGGCACTTTTGTAGACGTGTCTCTTGATATTTTAAAAGGCATGGGAAAAGAAAAATGGAAACGGTAGATAAGATGATTGCATTGCTTGTCTGTTTTCTGCGCAAAGAAAGCAATCTGCTGCCCTCTTTTAGCAGAAGATGGAACTGCAGTTTCAACTTAAGGCGGGAAACCTTCTATTATGCAAATAATTCCCAGAAGACCCCAGAAGCCCAGATTGAAAGGGTGTCAGCCTCGTGTGGCTGCAAAGATATCCCCTGAGTCCTGCGGTAGAAGTCTGGCTTTCCTGAGGCACGGTGCTCAGGGAACTGCACTCAGAGTAGCGACCCATACAAAGGCCACCCTCATCTACCAGTGTGCTTGCCTCTGTCCACTTTTCCTGTCTATAGAACCTGGCCGTTCGTGGCCGTTCGTGGCCAAGTGAGTGAGAAGGACTGCCAGGGCAGCGCAGCTCCCATTCACCCACCGGAGCTGGCGCCATCCTCATGTCACTGCAGTGCTCTGTTAAATCAGCTGCTCTGGGCTGCAATGGTCCAGAGCACTGTAGCGCCAGTGTGCAGCATGTAAGGCATTGGTGGTTCAGTGGTAGAATTCTCGCCTGCCACGCGGGAGGCCCGGGTTCGATTCCCGGCCAATGCATGAGCGTTTTGCACATGTACCTTTCGTTGACTTTGAAGCATCGTGAAAAGGAAGAGACCGAACAAAAAAACAAGCCTTGATTGCCTTGCTTGCCTTATTTCTGCTACTAGCGATCACTCTGCTGATCCCTTTTAGTAGAAGGGGCCGCTGCGCCTTGACTGGAAGCAGGGCAATCTCAGATTATGCAAAACGCTCATAGAGGCCCAGCCCGAGTAGGTGCCAGTCTCACACGTCTGCAAAGGCCTTCAATGAGGCTTTCAGCAGAAGTCAAGAGTTTACGAGTGACCATTCGCATGGAACTGGCAGGTGTGTTAAATCAAGTGCTCTACCGCAGTAATGCTGCTTGTCAGGCATTGGTAGCTCAGTGGTAGAATTCTCGCTTCCCAAGTGGGAGGCCCGGGTTCGATTCCCGGCCAATGCATGGCACTTTTGTAGACGTGTCTCTTGATATTTTAAAAGGCATGGGAAAAGAAAAATGGAAACGGTAGATAAGATGATTGCATTGCTTGTCTGTTTTCTGCGCAAAGAAAGCACTCTGCTGCCCTCTTTTAGCAGAAGATGGAACGGCAGTTTCAACTTAAGGCGGGAAACCTATTATGCAAATAATTCCCAGAAGACCCCAGAAGCCCAGATTGAAAGGGTGTCAGCCTTGTGTGGCTGCAAAGATATCCCCTGAGTCCTGCGGTAGAAGTCTGGCTTTCCTGAGGCACGGTGCTCAGGGAACTGCACTCAGAGTAGCGACCCATACAAAGGCCACCCTCATCTACCAGTGTGCTTGCCTCTGTCCACTTTTCCTGTCTATAGAACCTGGCCGTTCGTGGCCAAGTGAGTGAGAAGGACTGCCAGGGCAGCGCAGCTCCCATTCACCCACCGGAGCTGGCGCCATCCTCATGTCACTGCAGTGCTCTGTTAAATCAGCTGCTCTGGGCTGCAATGGTCCAGAGCACTGTAGCGCCAGTGTGCAGCATGTAAGGCATTGGTGGTTCAGTGGTAGAATTCTCGCCTGCCACGTGGGAGGCCCGGGTTCGATTCCCGGCCAATGCATGAGCGTTTTGCACATGTACCTTTCGTTGACTTTGAAGCATCGTGAAAAGGAAGAGACCGAACAAAAAAACAAGCCTTGATTGCCTTGCTTGCCTTATTTCTGCTACTAGCGATCACTCTGCTGATCCCTTTTAGTAGAAGGGGCCGCTGCGCCTTGACTGGAAGCAGGGCAATCTCAGATTATGCAAACAGCTCATAGAGGCCCAGCCCGAGTAGGTGCCAGTCTCACACGTCTGCAAAGGCCTTCAATGAGGCTTTCAGCAGAAGTCAAGAGTTTACGAGTGACCATTCGCATGGAACTGGCAGGTGTGTTAAATCAAGTGCTCTACCGCAGTAATGCTGCTTGTCAGGCATTGGTAGTTCAGTGGTAGAATTCTCTCTTCCCAAGCGGGAGGCCCGGGTTCGATTCCCGGCCAATGCATGGCACTTTTGTAGACGTGTCTCTTGATATTTTAAAAGGCATGGGAAAAGAAAAATGGAAACGGTAGATAAGATGATTGCATTGCTTGTCTGTTTTCTGCGCAAAGAAAGCACTCTGCTGCCCTCTTTTAGCAGAAGATGGAACGGCAGTTTCAACTTAAGGCGGGTAACCTTCTATTATGCAAATAATTCCCAGAAGACCCCAGAAGCCCAGATTGAAAGGGTGTCAGCCTCGTGTGGCTGCAAAGATATCCCCTGAGTCCTGCGGTAGAAGTCTGGCTTTCCTGAGGCACGGTGCTCAGGGAACTGCACTCAGAGTAGCGACCCATACAAAGGCCACCCTCATCTACCAGTGTGCTTGCCTCTGTCCACTCTTCCTGTCTATAGAACCTGGCCGTTCGTGGCCGTTCGTGGCCAAGTGAGTGAGAAGGACTGCCAGGGCAGCGCAGCTCCCATTCACCCACCGGAGCTGGCGCCATCCTCATGTCACTGCAGTGCTCTGTTAAATCAGCTGCTCTGGGCTGCAATGGTCCAGAGCACTGTAGCGCCAGTGTGCAGCATGTAAGGCATTGGTGGTTCAGTGGTAGAATTCTCGCCTGCCACGCGGGAGGCCCGGGTTCGATTCCCGGCCAATGCATGAGTGTTTTGCACATGTACCTTTCGTTGACTTTGAAGCATCGTGAAAAGGAAGAGACCGAACAAAAAAACAAGCCTTGATTGCCTTGCTTGCCTTATTTCTGCTACTAGCGATCACTCTGCTGATCCCTTTTAGTAGAAGGGGCCGCTGCGCCTTGACTGGAAGCAGGGCAATCTCAGATTATGCAAAACGCTCATAGAGGCCCAGCCCGAGTAGGTGCCAGTCTCACACGTCTGCAAAGGCCTTCAATGAGGCTTTCAGCAGAAGTCAAGAGTTTACGAGTGACCATTCGCATGGAACTGGCAGGTGTGTTAAATCAAGCGCTCTACCGCAGTAATGCTGCTTGTCAAGCATTGGTAGTTCAGTGGTAGAATTCTCGCTTCCCAAGCGGGAGGCCCGGGTTCGATTCCCGGCCAATGCATGGCACTTTTGTAGACGTGTCTCTTGATATTTTAAAAGGCATGGGAAAAGAAAAATGGAAACGGTAGATAAGATGATTGCATTGCTTGTCTGTTTTCTGCGCAAAGAAAGCAATCTGCTGCCCTCTTTTAGCAGAAGATGGAACTGCAGTTTCAACTTAAGGCGGGAAACCTTCTATTATGCAAATAATTCCCAGAAGACCCCAGAAGCCCAGATTGAAAGGGTGTCAGCCTCGTGTGGCTGCAAAGATATCCCCTGAGTCCTGCGGTAGAAGTCTGGCTTTCCTGAGGCACGGTGCTCAGGGAACTGCACTCAGAGTAGCGACCCATACAAAGGCCACCCTCATCTACCAGTGTGCTTGCCTCTGTCCACTTTTCCTGTCTATAGAACCTGGCCGTTCGTGGCCGTTCGTGGCCAAGTGAGTGAGAAGGACTGCCAGGGCAGCGCAGCTCCCATTCACCCACCGGAGCTGGCGCCATCCTCATGTCACTGCAGTGCTCTGTTAAATCAGCTGCTCTGGGCTGCAATGGTCCAGAGCACTGTAGCGCCAGTGTGCAGCATGTAAGGCATTGGTGGTTCAGTGGTAGAATTCTCGCCTGCCACGCGGGAGGCCCGGGTTCGATTCCCGGCCAATGCATGAGCGTTTTGCACATGTACCTTTCGTTGACTTTGAAGCATCGTGAAAAGGAAGAGACCGAACAAAAAAACAAGCCTTGATTGCCTTGCTTGCCTTATTTCTGCTACTAGCGATCACTCTGCTGATCCCTTTTAGTAGAAGGGGCCGCTGCGCCTTGACTGGAAGCAGGGCAATCTCAGATTATGCAAAACGCTCATAGAGGCCCAGCCCGAGTAGGTGCCAGTCTCACACGTCTGCAAAGGCCTTCAATGAGGCTTTCAGCAGAAGTCAAGAGTTTACGAGTGACCATTCGCATGGAACTGGCAGGTGTGTTAAATCAAGTGCTCTACCGCAGTAATGCTGCTTGTCAGGCATTGGTAGCTCAGTGGTAGAATTCTCGCTTCCCAAGTGGGAGGCCCGGGTTCGATTCCCGGCCAATGCATGGCACTTTTGTAGACGTGTCTCTTGATATTTTAAAAGGCATGGGAAAAGAAAAATGGAAACGGTAGATAAGATGATTGCATTGCTTGTCTGTTTTCTGCGCAAAGAAAGCACTCTGCTGCCCTCTTTTAGCAGAAGATGGAACGGCAGTTTCAACTTAAGGCGGGAAACCTATTATGCAAATAATTCCCAGAAGACCCCAGAAGCCCAGATTGAAAGGGTGTCAGCCTTGTGTGGCTGCAAAGATATCCCCTGAGTCCTGCGGTAGAAGTCTGGCTTTCCTGAGGCACGGTGCTCAGGGAACTGCACTCAGAGTAGCGACCCATACAAAGGCCACCCTCATCTACCAGTGTGCTTGCCTCTGTCCACTTTTCCTGTCTATAGAACCTGGCCGTTCGTGGCCAAGTGAGTGAGAAGGACTGCCAGGGCAGCGCAGCTCCCATTCACCCACCGGAGCTGGCGCCATCCTCATGTCACTGCAGTGCTCTGTTAAATCAGCTGCTCTGGCCTGCAATGGTCCAGAGCACTGTAGCGCCAGTGTGCAGCATGTAAGGCATTGGTGGTTCAGTGGTAGAATTCTCGCCTGCCACGCGGGAGGCCCGGGTTTGATTCCCGGCCAATGCATGGCACTTTTGTAGACGTGTCTCTTGATATTTTAAAAGGCATGGGAAAAGAAAAATGGAAACGGTAGATAAGATGATTGCATTGCTTGTCTGTTTTCTGCGCAAAGAAAGCACTCTGCTGCCCTCTTTTAGCAGAAGATGGAACTGCAGTTTCAACTTAAGGCGGGAAACCTTCTATTATGCAAATAATTCCCAGAAGACCCCAGAAGCCCAGATTGAAAGGGTGTCAGCCTCGTGTGGCTGCAAAGATATCCCCTGAGTCCTGCGGTAGAAGTCTGGCTTTCCTGAGGCACGGTGCTCAGGGAACTGCACTCAGAGTAGTGACCCATACAAAGGCCACCCTCATCTACCAGTGTGCTTGCCTCTGTCCACTTTTCCTGTCTATAGAACCTGGCCGTTCGTGGCCGTTCGTGGCCAAGTGAGTGAGAAGGACTGCCAGGGCAGCGCAGCTCCCATTCACCCACCGGAGCTGGCGCCATCCTCATGTCACTGCAGTGCTCTGTTAAATCAGCTGCTCTGGGCTGCAATGGTCCAGAGCACTGTAGCGCCAGTGTGCAGCATGTAAGGCATTGGTGGTTCAGTGGTAGAATTCTCGCCTGCCACGTGGGAGGCCCGGGTTCGATTCCCGGCCAATGCATGAGCGTTTTGCACATGTACCTTTCGTTGACTTTGAAGCATCGTGAAAAGGAAGAGACCGAACAAAAAAACAAGCCTTGATTGCCTTGCTTGCCTTATTTCTGCTACTAGCGATCACTCTGCTGATCCCTTTTAGTAGAAGGGGCCGCTGCGCCTTGACTGGAAGCAGGGCAATCTCAGATTATGCAAACAGCTCATAGAGGCCCAGCCCGAGTAGGTGCCAGTCTCACACGTCTGCAAAGGCCTTCAATGAGGCTTTCAGCAGAAGTCAAGAGTTTACGAGTGACCATTCGCATGGAACTGGCAGGTGTGTTAAATCAAGTGCTCTACCGCAGTAATGCTGCTTGTCAGGCATTGGTAGTTCAGTGGTAGAATTCTCGCTTCCCAAGCGGGAGGCCCGGGTTCGATTCCCGGCCAATGCATGGCACTTTTGTAGACGTGTCTCTTGATATTTTAAAAGGCATGGGAAAAGAAAAATGGAAACGGTAGATAAGATGATTGCATTGCTTGTCTGTTTTCTGCGCAAAGAAAGCACTCTGCTGCCCTCTTTTAGCAGAAGATGGAACGGCAGTTTCAACTTAAGGCGGGAAACCTTCTATTATGCAAATAATTCCCAGAAGACCCCAGAAGCCCAGATTGAAAGGGTGTCAGCCTCGTGTGGCTGCAAAGATATCCCCTGAGTCCTGCGGTAGAAGTCTGGCTTTCCTGAGGCACGGTGCTCAGGGAACTGCACTCAGAGTAGCGACCCATACAAAGGCCACCCTCATCTACCAGTGTGCTTGCCTCTGTCCACTTTTCCTGTCTATAGAACCTGGCCGTTCGTGGCCGTTCGTGGCCAAGTGAGTGAGAAGGACTGCCAGGGCAGCGCAGCTCCCATTCACCCACCGGAGCTGGCGCCATCCTCATGTCACTGCAGTGCTCTGTTAAATCAGCTGCTCTGGGCTGCAATGGTCCAGAGCACTGTAGCGCCAGTGTGCAGCATGTAAGGCATTGGTGGTTCAGTGGTAGAATTCTCGCCTGCCACGCGGGAGGCCCGGGTTCGATTCCCGGCCAATGCATGAGCGTTTTGCACATGTACCTTTCGTTGACTTTGAAGCATCGTGAAAAGGAAGAGACCGAACAAAAAAACAAGCCTTGATTGCCTTGCTTGCCTTATTTCTGCTACTAGCGATCACTCTGCTGATCCCTTTTAGTAGAAGGGGCCGCTGCGCCTTGACTGGAAGCAGGGCAATCTCAGATTATGCAAAACACTCATAGAGGCCCAGCCCGAGTAGGTGCCAGTCTCACACGTCTGCAAAGGCCTTCAATGAGGCTTTCAGCAGAAGTCAAGAGTTTACGAGTGACCATTCGCATGGAACTGGCAGGTGTGTTAAATCAAGCGCTCTACCGCAGTAATGCTGCTTGTCAAGCATTGGTAGTTCAGTGGTAGAATTCTCGCTTCCCAAGCGGGAGGCCCGGGTTCGATTCCCGACCAATGCATGGCACTTTTGTAGACGTGTCTCTTGATATTTTAAAAGGCATGGGAAAAGAAAAATGGAAACGGTAGATAAGATGATTGCATTGCTTGTCTGTTTTCTGCGCAAAGAAAGCACTCTGCTGCCCTCTTTTAGCAGAAGATGGAACGGCAGTTTCAACTTAAGGCGGGAAACCTATTATGCAAATAATTCCCAGAAGACCCCAGAAGCCCAGATTGAAAGGGTGTCAGCCTCGTGTGGCTGCAAAGATATCCCCTGAGTCCTGCGGTAGAAGTCTGGCTTTCCTGAGGCACGGTGCTCAGGGAACTGCACTCAGAGTAGCGACCCATACAAAGGCCACCCTCATCTACCAGTGTGCTTGCCTCTGTCCACTTTTCCTGTCTATAGAACCTGGCCGTTCGTGGCCAAGTGAGTGAGAAGGACTGCCAGGGCAGCGCAGCTCCCATTCACCCACCGGAGCTGGCGCCATCCTCATGTCACTGCAGTGCTCTGTTAAATCAGCTGCTCTGGGCTGCAATGGTCCAGAGCACTGTAGCACCAGTGTGCAGCATGTAAGGCATTGGTGGTTCAGTGGTAGAATTCTCGCCTGCCACGCGGGAGGCCCGGGTTCGATTCCCGGCCAATGCATGAGCGTTTTGCACATGTACCTTTCGTTGACTTTGAAGCATCGTGAAAAGGAAGAGACCGAACAAAAAAACAAGCCTTGATTGCCTTGCTTGCCTTATTTCTGCTACTAGCGATCACTCTGCTGATCCCTTTTAGTAGAAGGGGCCGCTGCGCCTTGACTGGAAGCAGGGCAATCTCAGATTATGCAAACAGCTCATAGAGGCCCAGCCCGAGTAGGTGCCAGTCTCACACGTCTGCAAAGGCCTTCAATGAGGCTTTCAGCAGAAGTCAAGAGTTTACGAGTGACCATTCGCATGGAACTGGCAGGTGTGTTAAATCAAGCGCTCTACCGCAGTAATGCTGCTTGTCAAGCATTGGTAGTTCAGTGGTAGAATTCTCGCTTCCCAAGCGGGAGGCCCGGGTTCGATTCCCGGCCAATGCATGGCACTTTTGTAGACGTGTCTCTTGATATTTTAAAAGGCATGGGAAAAGAAAAATGGAAACGGTAGATAAGATGATTGCATTGCTTGTCTGTTTTCTGCGCAAAGAAAGCAATCTGCTGCCCTCTTTTAGCAGAAGATGGAACTGCAGTTTCAACTTAAGGCGGGAAACCTTCTATTATGCAAATAATTCCCAGAAGACCCCAGAAGCCCAGATTGAAAGGGTGTCAGCCTCGTGTGGCTGCAAAGATATCCCCTGAGTCCTGCGGTAGAAGTCTGGCTTTCCTGAGGCACGGTGCTCAGGGAACTGCACTCAGAGTAGCGACCCATACAAAGGCCACCCTCATCTACCAGTGTGCTTGCCTCTGTCCACTTTTCCTGTCTATAGAACCTGGCCGTTCGTGGCCGTTCGTGGCCAAGTGAGTGAGAAGGACTGCCAGGGCAGCGCAGCTCCCATTCACCCACCGGAGCTGGCGCCATCCTCATGTCACTGCAGTGCTCTGTTAAATCAGCTGCTCTGGGCTGCAATGGTCCAGAGCACTGTAGCGCCAGTGTGCAGCATGTAAGGCATTGGTGGTTCAGTGGTAGAATTCTCGCCTGCCACGCGGGAGGCCCGGGTTCGATTCCCGGCCAATGCATGAGCGTTTTGCACATGTACCTTTCGTTGACTTTGAAGCATCGTGAAAAGGAAGAGACCGAACAAAAAAACAAGCCTTGATTGCCTTGCTTGCCTTATTTCTGCTACTAGCGATCACTCTGCTGATCCCTTTTAGTAGAAGGGGCCGCTGCGCCTTGACTGGAAGCAGGGCAATCTCAGATTATGCAAACAGCTCATAGAG
The DNA here is from genome assembly GCF_040938575.1 of Ambystoma mexicanum. NCBI lineage: Eukaryota > Metazoa > Chordata > Amphibia > Caudata > Ambystomatidae > Ambystoma > Ambystoma mexicanum. Next base: position 1,068,319 of record NW_027182469.1, read on the forward strand.
GCCCAGCCCGAGTAGGTGCAAGTCTCACACGTCTGCAAAGGCCTTCAATGAGGCTTTCAGCAGAAGTCAAGAGTTTACGAGTGACCATTCGCATGGAACTGGCAGGTGTGTTAAATCAAGTGCTCTACCGCAGTAATGCTGCTTGTCAGGCATTGGTAGTTCAGTGGTAGAATTCTCGCTTCCCAAACGGGAGGCCCGGGTTCGATTCCCGGCCAATGCATGGCACTTTTGTAGACGTGTCTCTTGATATTTTAAAAGGCATGGGAAAAGAAAAATGGAAACGGTAGATAAGATGATTGCATTGCTTGTCTGTTTTCTGCGCAAAGAAAGCACTCTGCTGCCCTCTTTTAGCAGAAGATGGAACGGCAGTTTCAACTTAAGGCGGGAAACCTTCTATTATGCAAATAATTCCCAGAAGACCCCAGAAGCCCAGATTGAAAGGGTGTCAGCCTCGTGTGGCTGCAAAGATATCCCCTGAGTCCTGCGGTAGAAGTCTGGCTTTCCTGAGGCACGGTGCTCAGGGAACTGCACTCAGAGTAGCGACCCATACAAAGGCCACCCTCATCTACCAGTGTGCTTGCCTCTGTCCACTTTTCCTGTCTATAGAACCTGGCCGTTCGTGGCCGTTCGTGGCCAAGTGAGTGAGAAGGACTGCCAGGGCAGCGCAGCTCCCATTCACCCACCGGAGCTGGCGCCATCCTCATGTCACTGCAGTGCTCTGTTAAATCAGCTGCTCTGGGCTGCAATGGTCCAGAGCACTGTAGCGCCAGTGTGCAGCATGTAAGGCATTGGTGGTTCAGTGGTAGAATTCTCGCCTGCCACGCGGGAGGCCCGGGTTCGATTCCCGGCCAATGCATGAGCGTTTTGCACATGTACCTTTCGTTGACTTTGAAGCATCGTGAAAAGGAAGAGACCGAACAAAAAAACAAGCCTTGATTGCCTTGCTTGCCTTATTTCTGCTACTAGCGATCACTCTGCTGATCCCTTTTAGTAGAAGGGGCCGCTGCGCCTTGACTGGAAGCAGGGCAATCTCAGATTATGCAAAACGCTCATAGAGGCCCAGCCCGAGTAGGTGCCAGTCTCACACGTCTGCAAAGGCCTTCAATGAGGCTTTCAGCAGAAGTCAAGAGTTTACGAGTGACCATTCGCATGGAACTGGCAGGTGTGTTAAATCAAGCGCTCTACCGCAGTAATGCTGCTTGTCAAGCATTGGTAGTTCAGTGGTAGAATTCTCGCTTCCCAAGCGGGAGGCCCGGGTTCGATTCCCGGCCAATGCATGGCACTTTTGTAGACGTGTCTCTTGATATTTTAAAAGGCATGGGAAAAGAAAAATGGAAACGGTAGATAAGATGATTGCATTGCTTGTCTGTTTTCTGCGCAAAGAAAGCAATCTGCTGCCCTCTTTTAGCAGAAGATGGAACTGCAGTTTCAACTTAAGGCGGGAAACCTTCTATTATGCAAATAATTCCCAGAAGACCCCAGAAGCCCAGATTGAAAGGGTGTCAGCCTCGTGTGGCTGCAAAGATATCCCCTGAGTCCTGCGGTAGAAGTCTGGCTTTCCTGAGGCACGGTGCTCAGGGAACTGCACTCAGAGTAGCGACCCATACAAAGGCCACCCTCATCTACCAGTGTGCTTGCCTCTGTCCACTTTTCCTGTCTATAGAACCTGGCCGTTCGTGGCCGTTCGTGGCCAAGTGAGTGAGAAGGACTGCCAGGGCAGCGCAGCTCCCATTCACCCACCGGAGCTGGCGCCATCCTCATGTCACTGCAGTGCTCTGTTAAATCAGCTGCTCTGGGCTGCAATGGTCCAGAGCACTGTAGCGCCAGTGTGCAGCATGTAAGGCATTGGTGGTTCAGTGGTAGAATTCTCGCCTGCCACGCGGGAGGCCCGGGTTCGATTCCCGGCCAATGCATGAGCGTTTTGCACATGTACCTTTCGTTGACTTTGAAGCATCGTGAAAAGGAAGAGACCGAACAAAAAAACAAGCCTTGATTGCCTTGCTTGCCTTATTTCTGCTACTAGCGATCACTCTGCTGATCCCTTTTAGTAGAAGGGGCCGCTGCGCCTTGACTGGAAGCAGGGCAATCTCAGATTATGCAAACAGCTCATAGAGGCCCAGCCCGAGTAGGTGCCAGTCTCACACGTCTGCAAAGGCCTTCAATGAGGCTTTCAGCAGAAGTCAAGAGTTTACGAGTGACCATTCGCATGGAACTGGCAGGTGTGTTAAATCAAGTGCTCTACCGCAGTAATGCTGCTTGTCAGGCATTGGTAGTTCAGTGGTAGAATTCTCGCTTCCCAAGCGGGAGGCCCGGGTTCGATTCCCGGCCAATGCATGGCACTTTTGTAGACGTGTCTCTTGATATTTTAAAAGGCATGGGAAAAGAAAAATGGAAACGGTAGATAAGATGATTGCATTGCTTGTCTGTTTTCTGCGCAAAGAAAGCACTCTGCTGCCCTCTTTTAGCAGAAGATGGAACGGCAGTTTCAACTTAAGGCGGGAAACCTTCTATTATGCAAATAATTCCCAGAAGACCCCAGAAGCCCAGATTGAAAGGGTGTCAGCCTCGTGTGGCTGCAAAGATATCCCCTGAGTCCTGCGGTAGAAGTCTGGCTTTCCTGAGGCACGGTGCTCAGGGAACTGCACTCAGAGTAGCGACCCATACAAAGGCCACCCTCATCTACCAGTGTGCTTGCCTCTGTCCACTTTTCCTGTCTATAGAACCTGGCCGTTCGTGGCCGTTCGTGGCCAAGTGAGTGAGAAGGACTGCCAGGGCAGCGCAGCTCCCATTCACCCACCGGAGCTGGCGCCATCCTCATGTCACTGCAGTGCTCTGTTAAATCAGCTGCTCTGGGCTGCAATGGTCCAGAGCACTGTAGCGCCAGTGTGCAGCATGTAAGGCATTGGTGGTTCAGTGGTAGAATTCTCGCCTGCCACGCGGGAGGCCCGGGTTCGATTCCAGGCCAATGCATGAGCGTTTTGCACATGTACCTTTCGTTGACTTTGAAGCATCGTGAAAAGGAAGAGACCGAACAAAAAAACAAGCCTTGATTGCCTTGCTTGCCTTATTTCTGCTACTAGCGATCACTCTGCTGATCCCTTTTAGTAGAAGGGGCCGCTGCGCCTTGACTGGAAGCAGGGCAATCTCAGATTATGCAAAACACTCATAGAGGCCCAGCCCGAGTAGGTGCCAGTCTCACACGTCTGCAAAGGCCTTCAATGAGGCTTTCAGCAGAAGTCAAGAGTTTACGAGTGACCATTCGCATGGAACTGGCAGGTGTGTTAAATCAAGCGCTCTACCGCAGTAATGCTGCTTGTCAAGCATTGGTAGTTCAGTGGTAGAATTCTCGCTTCCCAAGCGGGAGGCCCGGGTTCGATTCCCGACCAATGCATGGCACTTTTGTAGACGTGTCTCTTGATATTTTAAAAGGCATGGGAAAAGAAAAATGGAAACGGTAGATAAGATGATTGCATTGCTTGTCTGTTTTCTGCGCAAAGAAAGCACTCTGCTGCCCTCTTTTAGCAGAAGATGGAACGGCAGTTTCAACTTAAGGCGGGAAACCTATTATGCAAATAATTCCCAGAAGACCCCAGAAGCCCAGATTGAAAGGGTGTCAGCCTCGTGTGGCTGCAAAGATATCCCCTGAGTCCTGCGGTAGAAGTCTGGCTTTCCTGAGGCACGGTGCTCAGGGAACTGCACTCAGAGTAGCGACCCATACAAAGGCCACCCTCATCTACCAGTGTGCTTGCCTCTGTCCACTTTTCCTGTCTATAGAACCTGGCCGTTCGTGGCCAAGTGAGTGAGAAGGACTGCCAGGGCAGCGCAGCTCCCATTCACCCACCGGAGCTGGCGCCATCCTCATGTCACTGCAGTGCTCTGTTAAATCAGCTGCTCTGGGCTGCAATGGTCCAGAGCACTGTAGCACCAGTGTGCAGCATGTAAGGCATTGGTGGTTCAGTGGTAGAATTCTCGCCTGCCACGCGGGAGGCCCGGGTTCGATTCCCGGCCAATGCATGAGCGTTTTGCACATGTACCTTTCGTTGACTTTGAAGCATCGTGAAAAGGAAGAGACCGAACAAAAAAACAAGCCTTGATTGCCTTGCTTGCCTTATTTCTGCTACTAGCGATCACTCTGCTGATCCCTTTTAGTAGAAGGGGCCGCTGCGCCTTGACTGGAAGCAGGGCAATCTCAGATTATGCAAACAGCTCATAGAGGCCCAGCCCGAGTAGGTGCCAGTCTCACACGTCTGCAAAGGCCTTCAATGAGGCTTTCAGCAGAAGTCAAGAGTTTACGAGTGACCATTCGCATGGAACTGGCAGGTGTGTTAAATCAAGTGCTCTACCGCAGTAATGCTGCTTGTCAGGCATTGGTAGTTCAGTGGTAGAATTCTCGCTTCCCAAGCGGGAGGCCCGGGTTCGATTCCCGGCCAATGCATGGCACTTTTGTAGACGTGTCTCTTGATATTTTAAAAGGCATGGGAAAAGAAAAATGGAAACGGTAGATAAGATGATTGCATTGCTTGTCTGTTTTCTGCGCAAAGAAAGCACTCTGCTGCCCTCTTTTAGCAGAAGATGGAACGGCAGTTTCAACTTAAGGCGGGAAACCTTCTATTATGCAAATAATTCCCAGAAGACCCCAGAAGCCCAGATTGAAAGGGTGTCAGCCTCGTGTGGCTGCAAAGATATCCCCTGAGTCCTGCGGTAGAAGTCTGGCTTTCCTGAGGCACGGTGCTCAGGGAACTGCACTCAGAGTAGCGACCCATACAAAGGCCACCCTCATCTACCAGTGTGCTTGCCTCTGTCCACTTTTCCTGTCTATAGAACCTGGCCGTTCGTGGCCGTTCGTGGCCAAGTGAGTGAGAAGGACTGCCAGGGCAGCGCAGCTCCCATTCACCCACCGGAGCTGGCGCCATCCTCATGTCACTGCAGTGCTCTGTTAAATCAGCTGCTCTGGGCTGCAATGGTCCAGAGCACTGTAGCGCCAGTGTGCAGCATGTAAGGCATTGGTGGTTCAGTGGTAGAATTCTCGCCTGCCACGCGGGAGGCCCGGGTTCGATTCCCGGCCAATGCATGAGTGTTTTGCACATGTACCTTTCGTTGACTTTGAAGCATCGTGAAAAGGAAGAGACCGAACAAAAAAACAAGCCTTGATTGCCTTGCTTGCCTTATTTCTGCTACTAGTGATCACTCTGCTGATCCCTTTTAGTAGAAGGGGCCGCTGCGCCTTGACTGGAAGCAGGGCAATCTCAGATTATGCAAAACGCTCATAGAGGCCCAGCCCGAGTAGGTGCCAGTCTCACACGTCTGCAAAGGCCTTCAATGAGGCTTTCAGCAGAAGTCAAGAGTTTACGAGTGACCATTCGCATGGAACTGGCAGGTGTGTTAAATCAAGCGCTCTACCGCAGTAATGCTGCTTGTCAAGCATTGGTAGTTCAGTGGTAGAATTCTCGCTTCCCAAGCGGGAGGCCCGGGTTCGATTCCCGGCCAATGCATGGCACTTTTGTAGACGTGTCTCTTGATATTTTAAAAGGCATGGGAAAAGAAAAATGGAAACGGTAGATAAGATGATTGCATTGCTTGTCTGTTTTCTGCGCAAAGAAAGCAATCTGCTGCCCTCTTTTAGCAGAAGATGGAACTGCAGTTTCAACTTAAGGCGGGAAACCTTCTATTATGCAAATAATTCCCAGAAGACCCCAGAAGCCCAGATTGAAAGGGTGTCAGCCTCGTGTGGCTGCAAAGATATCCCCTGAGTCCTGCGGTAGAAGTCTGGCTTTCCTGAGGCACGGTGCTCAGGGAACTGCACTCAGAGTAGCGACCCATACAAAGGCCACCCTCATCTACCAGTGTGCTTGCCTCTGTCCACTTTTCCTGTCTATAGAACCTGGCCGTTCGTGGCCGTTCGTGGCCAAGTGAGTGAGAAGGACTGCCAGGGCAGCGCAGCTCCCATTCACCCACCGGAGCTGGCGCCATCCTCATGTCACTGCAGTGCTCTGTTAAATCAGCTGCTCTGGGCTGCAATGGTCCAGAGCACTGTAGCGCCAGTGTACAGCATGTAAGGCATTGGTGGTTCAGTGGTAGAATTCTCGCCTGCCACGCGGGAGGCCCGGGTTCGATTCCCGGCCAATGCATGAGCGTTTTGCACATGTACCTTTCGTTGACTTTGAAGCATCGTGAAAAGGAAGAGACCGAACAAAAAAACAAGCCTTGATTGCCTTGCTTGCCTTATTTCTGCTACTAGCGATCACTCTGCTGATCCCTTTTAGTAGAAGGGGCCGCTGCGCCTTGACTGGAAGCAGGGCAATCTCAGATTATGCAAAACGCTCATAGAGGCCCAGCCCGAGTAGGTGCCAGTCTCACACGTCTGCAAAGGCCTTCAATGAGGCTTTCAGCAGAAGTCAAGAGTTTACGAGTGACCATTCGCATGGAACGGGCAGGTGTGTTAAATCAAGTGCTCTACCGCAGTAATGCTGCTTGTCAGGCATTGGTAGTTCAGTGGTAGAATTCTCGCTTCCCAAGCGGGAGGCCCGGGTTCGATTCCCGGCCAATGCATGGCACTTTTGTAGACGTGTCTCTTGATATTTTAAAAGGCATGGGAAAAGAAAAATGGAAACGGTAGATAAGATGATTGCATTGCTTGTCTGTTTTCTGCGCAAAGAAAGCACTCTGCTGCCCTCTTTTAGCAGAAGATGGAACGGCAGTTTCAATTTAAGGCGGGAAACCTATTATGCAAATAATTCCCAGAAGACCCCAGAAGCCCAGATTGAAAGGGTGTCAGCCTCGTGTGGCTGCAAAGATATCCCCTGAGTCCTGCGGTAGAAGTCTGGCTTTCCTGAGGCACGGTGCTCAGGGAACTGCACTCAGAGTAGCGACCCATACAAAGGCCACCCTCATCTACCAGTGTGCTTGCCTCTGTCCACTTTTCCTGTCTATAGAACCTGGCCGTTCGTGGCCAAGTGAGTGAGAAGGACTGCCAGGGCAGCGCAGCTCCCATTCACCCACCGGAGCTGGCGCCATCCTCATGTCACTGCAGTGCTCTGTTAAATCAGCTGCTCTGGGCTGCAATGGTCCAGAGCACTGTAGCGCCAGTGTGCAGCATGTAAGGCATTGGTGGTTCAGTGGTAGAATTCTCGCCTGCCACGCGGGAGGCCCGGGTTCGATTCCCGGCCAATGCATGAGCGTTTTGCACATGTACCTTTCGTTGACTTTGAAGCATCGTGAAAAGGAAGAGACCGAACAAAAAAACAAGCCTTGATTGCCTTGCTTGCCTTATTTCTGCTACTAGCGATCACTCTGCTGATCCCTTTTAGTAGAAGGGGCCGCTGCGCCTTGACTGGAAGCAGGGCAATCTCAGATTATGCAAACAGCTCATAGAGGCCCAGCCCGAGTAGGTGCCAGTCTCACACGTCTGCAAAGGCCTTCAATGAGGCTTTCAGCAGAAGTCAAGAGTTTACGAGTGACCATTCGCATGGAACTGGCAGGTGTGTTAAATCAAGTGCTCTACCGCAGTAATGCTGCTTGTCAGGCATTGGTAGTTCAGTGGTAGAATTCTCGCTTCCCAAGCGGGAGGCCCGGGTTCGATTCCCGGCCAATGCATGGCACTTTTGTAGACGTGTCTCTTGATATTTTAAAAGGCATGGGAAAAGAAAAATGGAAACGGTAGATAAGATGATTGCATTGCTTGTCTGTTTTCTGCGCAAAGAAAGCACTCTGCTGCCCTCTTTTAGCAGAAGATGGAACGGCAGTTTCAACTTAAGGCGGGAAACCTTCTATTATGCAAATAATTCCCAGAAGACCCCAGAAGCCCAGATTGAAAGGGTGTCAGCCTCGTGTGGCTGCAAAGATATCCCCTGAGTCCTGCGGTAGAAGTCTGGCTTTCCTGAGGCACGGTGCTCAGGGAACTGCACTCAGAGTAGCGACCCATACAAAGGCCTCCCTCATCTACCAGTGTGCTTGCCTCTGTCCACTTTTCCTGTCTATAGAACCTGGCCGTTCGTGGCCGTTCGTGGCCAAGTGAGTGAGAAGGACTGCCAGGGCAGCGCAGCTCCCATTCACCCACCGGAGCTGGCGCCATCCTCATGTCACTGCAGTGCTCTGTTAAATCAGCTGCTCTGGGCTGCAATGGTCCAGAGCACTGTAGCGCCAGTGTGCAGCATGTAAGGCATTGGTGGTTCAGTGGTAGAATTCTCGCCTGCCACGCGGGAGGCCCGGGTTCGATTCCCGGCCAATGCATTAGTGTTTTGCACATGTACCTTTCGTTGACTTTGAAGCATCGTGAAAAGGAAGAGACCGAACAAAAAAACAAGCCTTGATTGCCTTGCTTGCCTTATTTCTGCTACTAGCGATCACTCTGCTGATCCCTTTTAGTAGAAGGGGCCGCTGCGCCTTGACTGGAAGCAGGGCAATCTCAGATTATGCAAAACGCTCATAGAGGCCCAGCCCGAGTAGGTGCCAGTCTCACACGTCTGCAAAGGCCTTCAATGAGGCTTTCAGCAGAAGTCAAGAGTTTACGAGTGACCATTCGCATGGAACTGGCAGGTGTGTTAAATCAAGCGCTCTACCGCAGTAATGCTGCTTGTCAAGCATTGGTAGTTCAGTGGTAGAATTCTCGCTTCCCAAGCGGGAGGCCCGGGTTCGATTCCCGGCCAATGCATGGCACTTTTGTAGACGTGTCTCTTGATATTTTAAAAGGCATGGGAAAAGAAAAATGGAAACGGTAGATAAGATGATTGCATTGCTTGTCTGTTTTCTGCGCAAAGAAAGCAATCTGCTGCCCTCTTTTAGCAGAAGATGGAACTGCAGTTTCAACTTAAGGCGGGAAACCTTCTATTATGCAAATAATTCCCAGAAGACCCCAGAAGCCCAGATTGAAAGGGTGTCAGCCTCGTGTGGCTGCAAAGATATCCCCTGAGTCCTGCGGTAGAAGTCTGGCTTTCCTGAGGCACGGTGCTCAGGGAACTGCACTCAGAGTAGCGACCCATACAAAGGCCACCCTCATCTACCAGTGTGCTTGCCTCTGTCCACTTTTCCTGTCTATAGAACCTGGCCGTTCATGGCCGTTCGTGGCCAAGTGAGTGAGAAGGACTGCCAGGGCAGCGCAGCTCCCATTCACCCACCGGAGCTGGCGCCATCCTCATGTCACTGCAGTGCTCTGTTAAATCAGCTGCTCTGGGCTGCAATGGTCCAGAGCACTGTAGCGCCAGTGTGCAGCATATAAGGCATTGGTGGTTCAGTGGTAGAATTCTCGCCTGCCACGCGGGAGGCCCGGGTTCGATTCCCGGCCAATGCATGAGCGTTTTGCACATGTACCTTTCGTTGACTTTGAAGCATCGTGAAAAGGAAGAGACCGAACAAAAAAACAAGCCTTGATTGCCTTGCTTGCCTTATTTCTGCTACTAGCGATCACTCTGCTGATCCCTTTTAGTAGAAGGGGCCGCTGCGCCTTGACTGGAAGCAGGGCAATCTCAGATTATGCAAACAGCTCATAGAGGCCCAGCCCGAGTAGGTGCCAGTCTCACACGTCTGCAAAGGCCTTCAATGAGGCTTTCAGCAGAAGTCAAGAGTTTACGAGTGACCATTCGCATGGAACTGGCAGGTGTGTTAAATCAAGTGCTCTACCGCAGTAATGCTGCTTGTCAGGCATTGGTAGTTCAGTGGTAGAATTCTCTCTTCCCAAGCGGGAGGCCCGGGTTCGATTCCCGGCCAATGCATGGCACTTTTGTAGACGTGTCTCTTGATATTTTAAAAGGCATGGGAAAAGAAAAATGGAAACGGTAGATAAGATGATTGCATTGCTTGTCTGTTTTCTGCGCAAAGAAAGCACTCTGCTGCCCTCTTTTAGCAGAAGATGGAACGGCAGTTTCAACTTAAGGCGGGAAACCTTCTATTATGCAAATAATTCCCAGAAGACCCCAGAAGCCCAGATTGAAAGGGTGTCAGCCTCGTGTGGCTGCAAAGATATCCCCTGAGTCCTGCGGTAGAAGTCTGGCTTTCCTGAGGCACGGTGCTCAGGGAACTGCACTCAGAGTAGCGACCCATACAAAGGCCACCCTCATCTACCAGTGTGCTTGCCTCTGTCCACTCTTCCTGTCTATAGAACCTGGCCGTTCATGGCCGTTCGTGGCCAAGTGAGTGAGAAGGACTGCCAGGGCAGCGCAGCTCCCATTCACCCACCGGAGCTGGCGCCATCCTCATGTCACTGCAGTGCTCTGTTAAATCAGCTGCTCTGGGCTGCAATGGTCCAGAGCACTGTAGCGCCAGTGTGCAGCATGTAAGGCATTGGTGGTTCAGTGGTAGAATTCTCGCCTGCCACGCGGGAGGCCCGGGTTCGATTCCCGGCCAATGCATGAGTGTTTTGCACATGTACCTTTCGTTGACTTTGAAGCATCGTGAAAAGGAAGAGACCGAACAAAAAAACAAGCCTTGATTGCCTTGCTTGCCTTATTTCTGCTACTAGCGATCACTCTGCTGATCCCTTTTAGTAGAAGGGGCCGCTGCGCCTTGACTGGAAGCAGGGCAATCTCAGATTATGCAAAACGCTCATAGAGGCCCAGCCCGAGTAGGTGCCAGTCTCACACGTCTGCAAAGGCCTTCAATGAGGCTTTCAGCAGAAGTCAAGAGTTTACGAGTGACCATTCGCATGGAACTGGCAGGTGTGTTAAATCAAGCGCTCTACCGCAGTAATGCTGCTTGTCAAGCATTGGTAGTTCAGTGGTAGAATTCTCGCTTCCCAAGCGGGAGGCCCGGGTTCGATTCCCGGCCAATGCATGGCACTTTTGTAGACGTGTCTCTTGATATTTTAAAAGGCATGGGAAAAGAAAAATGGAAACGGTAGATAAGATGATTGCATTGCTTGTCTGTTTTCTGCGCAAAGAAAGCAATCTGCTGCCCTCTTTTAGCAGAAGATGGAACTGCAGTTTCAACTTAAGGCGGGAAACCTTCTATTATGCAAATAATTCCCAGAAGACCCCAGAAGCCCAGATTGAAAGGGTGTCAGCCTCGTGTGGCTGCAAAGATATCCCCTGAGTCCTGCGGTAGAAGTCTGGCTTTCCTGAGGCACGGTGCTCAGGGAACTGCACTCAGAGTAGCGACCCATACAAAGGCCACCCTCATCTACCAGTGTGCTTGCCTCTGTCCACTTTTCCTGTCTATAGAACCTGGCCGTTCGTGGCCGTTCGTGGCCAAGTGAGTGAGAAGGACTGCCAGGGCAGCGCAGCTCCCATTCACCCACCGGAGCTGGCGCCATCCTCATGTCACTGCAGTGCTCTGTTAAATCAGCTGCTCTGGGCTGCAATGGTCCAGAGCACTGTAGCGCCAGTGTGCAGCATGTAAGGCATTGGTGGTTCAGTGGTAGAATTCTCGCCTGCCACGCGGGAGGCCCGGGTTCGATTCCCGGCCAATGCATGAGCGTTTTGCACATGTACCTTTCGTTGACTTTGAAGCATCGTGAAAAGGAAGAGACCGAACAAAAAAACAAGCCTTGATTGCCTTGCTTGCCTTATTTCTGCTACTAGCGATCACTCTGCTGATCCCTTTTAGTAGAAGGGGCCGCTGCGCCTTGACTGGAAGCAGGGCAATCTCAGATTATGCAAAACGCTCATAGAGGCCCAGCCCGAGTAGGTGCCAGTCTCACACGTCTGCAAAGGCCTTCAATGAGGCTTTCAGCAGAAGTCAAGAGTTTACGAGTGACCATTTGCATGGAACTGGCAGGTGTGTTAAATCAAGCGCTCTACCGCAGTAATGCTGCTTGTCAAGCATTGGTAGTTCAGTGGTAGAATTCTCGCTTCCCAAGCGGGAGGCCCGGGTTCGATTCCCGGCCAATGCATGGCACTTTTGTAGACGTGTCTCTTGATATTTTAAAAGGCATGGGAAAAGAAAAATGGAAACGGTAGATAAGATGATTGCATTGCTTGTCTGTTTTCTGCGCAAAGAAAGCAATCTGCTGCCCTCTTTTAGCAGAAGATGGAACTGCAGTTTCAACTTAAGGCGGGAAACCTTCTATTATGCAAATAATTCCCAGAAGACCCCAGAAGCCCAGATTGAAAGGGTGTCAGCCTCGTGTGGCTGCAAAGATATCCCCTGAGTCCTGCGGTAGAAGTCTGGCTTTCCTGAGGCACGGTGCTCAGGGAACTGCACTCAGAGTAGCGACCCATACAAAGGCCACCCTCATCTACCAGTGTGCTTGCCTCTGTCCACTTTTCCTGTCTATAGAACCTGGCCGTTCATGGCCGTTCGTGGCCAAGTGAGTGAGAAGGACTGCCAGGGCAGCGCAGCTCCCATTCACCCACCGGAGCTGGCGCCATCCTCATGTCACTGCAGTGCTCTGTTAAATCAGCTGCTCTGGGCTGCAATGGTCCAGAGCACTGTAGCGCCAGTGTGCAGCATATAAGGCATTGGTGGTTCAGTGGTAGAATTCTCGCCTGCCACGCGGGAGGCCCGGGTTCGATTCCCGGCCAATGCATGAGCGTTTTGCACATGTACCTTTCGTTGACTTTGAAGCATCGTGAAAAGGAAGAGACCGAACAAAAAAACAAGCCTTGATTGCCTTGCTTGCCTTATTTCTGCTACTAGCGATCACTCTGCTGATCCCTTTTAGTAGAAGGGGCCGCTGCGCCTTGACTGGAAGCAGGGCAATCTCAGATTATGCAAACAGCTCATAGAGGCCCAGCCCGAGTAGGTGCCAGTCTCACACGTCTGCAAAGGCCTTCAATGAGGCTTTCAGCAGAAGTCAAGAGTTTACGAGTGACCATTCGCATGGAACTGGCAGGTGTGTTAAATCAAGTGCTCTACCGCAGTAATGCTGCTTGTCAGGCATTGGTAGTTCAGTGGTAGAATTCTCTCTTCCCAAGCGGGAGGCCCGGGTTCGATTCCCGGCCAATGCATGGCACTTTTGTAGACGTGTCTCTTGATATTTTAAAAGGCATGGGAAAAGAAAAATGGAAACGGTAGATAAGATGATTGCATTGCTTGTCTGTTTTCTGCGCAAAGAAAGCACTCTGCTGCCCTCTTTTAGCAGAAGATGGAACGGCAGTTTCAACTTAAGGCGGGAAACCTTCTATTATGCAAATAATTCCCAGAAGACCCCAGAAGCCCAGATTGAAAGGGTGTCAGCCTCGTGTGGCTGCAAAGATATCCCCTGAGTCCTGCGGTAGAAGTCTGGCTTTCCTGAGGCACGGTGCTCAGGGAACTGCACTCAGAGTAGCGACCCATACAAAGGCCACCCTCATCTACCAGTGTGCTTGCCTCTGTCCACTCTTCCTGTCTATAGAACCTGGCCGTTCATGGCCGTTCGTGGCCAAGTGAGTGAGAAGGACTGCCAGGGCAGCGCAGCTCCCATTCACCCACCGGAGCTGGCGCCATCCTCATGTCACTGCAGTGCTCTGTTAAATCAGCTGCTCTGGGCTGCAATGGTCCAGAGCACTGTAGCGCCAGTGTGCAGCATGTAAGGCATTGGTGGTTCAGTGGTAGAATTCTCGCCTGCCACGCGGGAGGCCCGGGTTCGATTCCCGGCCAATGCATGAGTGTTTTGCACATGTACCTTTCGTTGACTTTGAAGCATCGTGAAAAGGAAGAGACCGAACAAAAAAACAAGCCTTGATTGCCTTGCTTGCCTTATTTCTGCTACTAGCGATCACTCTGCTGATCCCTTTTAGTAGAAGGGGCCGCTGCGCCTTGACTGGAAGCAGGGCAATCTCAGATTATGCAAAACGCTCATAGAGGCCCAGCCCGAGTAGGTGCCAGTCTCACACGTCTGCAAAGGCCTTCAATGAGGCTTTCAGCAGAAGTCAAGAGTTTACGAGTGACCATTCGCATGGAACTGGCAGGTGTGTTAAATCAAGCGCTCTACCGCAGTAATGCTGCTTGTCAAGCATTGGTAGTTCAGTGGTAGAATTCTCGCTTCCCAAGCGGGAGGCCCGGGTTCGATTCCCGGCCAATGCATGGCACTTTTGTAGACGTGTCTCTTGATATTTTAAAAGGCATGGGAAAAGAAAAATGGAAACGGTAGATAAGATGATTGCATTGCTTGTCTGTTTTCTGCGCAAAGAAAGCAATCTGCTGCCCTCTTTTAGCAGAAGATGGAACTGCAGTTTCAACTTAAGGCGGGAAACCTTCTATTATGCAAATAATTCCCAGAAGACCCCAGAAGCCCAGATTGAAAGGGTGTCAGCCTCGTGTGGCTGCAAAGATATCCCCTGAGTCCTGCGGTAGAAGTCTGGCTTTCCTGAGGCACGGTGCTCAGGGAACTGCACTCAGAGTAGCGACCCATACAAAGGCCACCCTCATCTACCAGTGTGCTTGCCTCTGTCCACTTTTCCTGTCTATAGAACCTGGCCGTTCGTGGCCGTTCGTGGCCAAGTGAGTGAGAAGGACTGCCAGGGCAGCGCAGCTCCCATTCACCCACCGGAGCTGGCGCCATCCTCATGTCACTGCAGTGCTCTGTTAAATCAGCTGCTCTGGGCTGCAATGGTCCAGAGCACTGTAGCGCCAGTGTGCAGCATGTAAGGCATTGGTGGTTCAGTGGTAGAATTCTCGCCTGCCACGCGGGAGGCCCGGGTTCGATTCCCGGCCAATGCATGAGCGTTTTGCACATGTACCTTTCGTTGACTTTGAAGCATCGTGAAAAGGAAGAGACCGAACAAAAAAACAAGCCTTGATTGCCTTGCTTGCCTTATTTCTGCTACTAGCGATCACTCTGCTGATCCCTTTTAGTAGAAGGGGCCGCTGCGCCTTGACTGGAAGCAGGGCAATCTCAGATTATGCAAAACGCTCATAGAGGCCCAGCCCGAGTAGGTGCCAGTCTCACACGTCTGCAAAGGCCTTCAATGAGGCTTTCAGCAGAAGTCAAGAGTTTACGAGTGACCATTCGCATGGAACTGGCAGGTGTGTTAAATCAAGTGCTCTACCGCAGTAATGCTGCTTGTCAGGCATTGGTAGCTCAGTGGTAGAATTCTCGCTTCCCAAGTGGGAGGCCCGGGTTCGATTCCCGGCCAATGCATGGCACTTTTGTAGACGTGTCTCTTGATATTTTAAAAGGCATGGGAAAAGAAAAATGGAAACGGTAGATAAGATGATTGCATTGCTTGTCTGTTTTCTGCGCAAAGAAAGCACTCTGCTGCCCTCTTTTAGCAGAAGATGGAACGGCAGTTTCAACTTAAGGCGGGAAACCTATTATGCAAATAATTCCCAGAAGACCCCAGAAGCCCAGATTGAAAGGGTGTCAGCCTTGTGTGGCTGCAAAGATATCCCCTGAGTCCTGCGGTAGAAGTCTGGCTTTCCTGAGGCACGGTGCTCAGGGAACTGCACTCAGAGTAGCGACCCATACAAAGGCCACCCTCATCTACCAGTGTGCTTGCCTCTGTCCACTTTTCCTGTCTATAGAACCTGGCCGTTCGTGGCCAAGTGAGTGAGAAGGACTGCCAGGGCAGCGCAGCTCCCATTCACCCACCGGAGCTGGCGCCATCCTCATGTCACTGCAGTGCTCTGTTAAATCAGCTGCTCTGGCCTGCAATGGTCCAGAGCACTGTAGCGCCAGTGTGCAGCATGTAAGGCATTGGTGGTTCAGTGGTAGAATTCTCGCCTGCCACGCGGGAGGCCCGGGTTTGATTCCCGGCCAATGCATGGCACTTTTGTAGACGTGTCTCTTGATATTTTAAAAGGCATGGGAAAAGAAAAATGGAAACGGTAGATAAGATGATTGCATTGCTTGTCTGTTTTCTGCGCAAAGAAAGCACTCTGCTGCCCTCTTTTAGCAGAAGATGGAACTGCAGTTTCAACTTAAGGCGGGAAACCTTCTATTATGCAAATAATTCCCAGAAGACCCCAGAAGCCCAGATTGAAAGGGTGTCAGCCTCGTGTGGCTGCAAAGATATCCCCTGAGTCCTGCGGTAGAAGTCTGGCTTTCCTGAGGCACGGTGCTCAGGGAACTGCACTCAGAGTAGTGACCCATACAAAGGCCACCCTCATCTACCAGTGTGCTTGCCTCTGTCCACTTTTCCTGTCTATAGAACCTGGCCGTTCGTGGCCGTTCGTGGCCAAGTGAGTGAGAAGGACTGCCAGGGCAGCGCAGCTCCCATTCACCCACCGGAGCTGGCGCCATCCTCATGTCACTGCAGTGCTCTGTTAAATCAGCTGCTCTGGGCTGCAATGGTCCAGAGCACTGTAGCGCCAGTGTGCAGCATGTAAGGCATTGGTGGTTCAGTGGTAGAATTCTCGCCTGCCACGTGGGAGGCCCGGGTTCGATTCCCGGCCAATGCATGAGCGTTTTGCACATGTACCTTTCGTTGACTTTGAAGCATCGTGAAAAGGAAGAGACCGAACAAAAAAACAAGCCTTGATTGCCTTGCTTGCCTTATTTCTGCTACTAGCGATCACTCTGCTGATCCCTTTTAGTAGAAGGGGCCGCTGCGCCTTGACTGGAAGCAGGGCAATCTCAGATTATGCAAACAGCTCATAGAGGCCCAGCCCGAGTAGGTGCCAGTCTCACACGTCTGCAAAGGCCTTCAATGAGGCTTTCAGCAGAAGTCAAGAGTTTACGAGTGACCATTCGCATGGAACTGGCAGGTGTGTTAAATCAAGTGCTCTACCGCAGTAATGCTGCTTGTCAGGCATTGGTAGTTCAGTGGTAGAATTCTCGCTTCCCAAGCGGGAGGCCCGGGTTCGATTCCCGGCCAATGCATGGCACTTTTGTAGACGTGTCTCTTGATATTTTAAAAGGCATGGGAAAAGAAAAATGGAAACGGTAGATAAGATGATTGCATTGCTTGTCTGTTTTCTGCGCAAAGAAAGCACTCTGCTGCCCTCTTTTAGCAGAAGATGGAACGGCAGTTTCAACTTAAGGCGGGAAACCTTCTATTATGCAAATAATTCCCAGAAGACCCCAGAAGCCCAGATTGAAAGGGTGTCAGCCTCGTGTGGCTGCAAAGATATCCCCTGAGTCCTGCGGTAGAAGTCTGGCTTTCCTGAGGCACGGTGCTCAGGGAACTGCACTCAGAGTAGCGACCCATACAAAGGCCACCCTCATCTACCAGTGTGCTTGCCTCTGTCCACTTTTCCTGTCTATAGAACCTGGCCGTTCGTGGCCGTTCGTGGCCAAGTGAGTGAGAAGGACTGCCAGGGCAGCGCAGCTCCCATTCACCCACCGGAGCTGGCGCCATCCTCATGTCACTGCAGTGCTCTGTTAAATCAGCTGCTCTGGGCTGCAATGGTCCAGAGCACTGTAGCGCCAGTGTGCAGCATGTAAGGCATTGGTGGTTCAGTGGTAGAATTCTCGCCTGCCACGCGGGAGGCCCGGGTTCGATTCCCGGCCAATGCATGAGCGTTTTGCACATGTACCTTTCGTTGACTTTGAAGCATCGTGAAAAGGAAGAGACCGAACAAAAAAACAAGCCTTGATTGCCTTGCTTGCCTTATTTCTGCTACTAGCGATCACTCTGCTGATCCCTTTTAGTAGAAGGGGCCGCTGCGCCTTGACTGGAAGCAGGGCAATCTCAGATTATGCAAAACACTCATAGAGGCCCAGCCCGAGTAGGTGCCAGTCTCACACGTCTGCAAAGGCCTTCAATGAGGCTTTCAGCAGAAGTCAAGAGTTTACGAGTGACCATTCGCATGGAACTGGCAGGTGTGTTAAATCAAGCGCTCTACCGCAGTAATGCTGCTTGTCAAGCATTGGTAGTTCAGTGGTAGAATTCTCGCTTCCCAAGCGGGAGGCCCGGGTTCGATTCCCGGCCAATGCATGGCACTTTTGTAGACGTGTCTCTTGATATTTTAAAAGGCATGGGAAAAGAAAAATGGAAACGGTAGATAAGATGATTGCATTGCTTGTCTGTTTTCTGCGCAAAGAAAGCAATCTGCTGCCCTCTTTTAGCAGAAGATGGAACTGCAGTTTCAACTTAAGGCGGGAAACCTTCTATTATGCAAATAATTCCCAGAAGACCCCAGAAGCCCAGATTGAAAGGGTGTCAGCCTCGTGTGGCTGCAAAGATATCCCCTGAGTCCTGCGGTAGAAGTCTGGCTTTCCTGAGGCACGGTGCTCAGGGAACTGCACTCAGAGTAGCGACCCATACAAAGGCCACCCTCATCTACCAGTGTGCTTGCCTCTGTCCACTTTTCCTGTCTATAGAACCTGGCCGTTCGTGGCCGTTCGTGGCCAAGTGAGTGAGAAGGACTGCCAGGGCAGCGCAGCTCCCATTCACCCACCGGAGCTGGCGCCATCCTCATGTCACTGCAGTGCTCTGTTAAATCAGCTGCTCTGGGCTGCAATGGTCCAGAGCACTGTAGCGCCAGTGTACAGCATGTAAGGCATTGGTGGTTCAGTGGTAGAATTCTCGCCTGCCACGCGGGACGCCCGGGTTCGATTCCCGGCCAATGCATGAGCGTTTTGCACATGTACCTTTCGTTGACTTTGAAGCATCGTGAAAAGGAAGAGACGGAACAAAAAAACAAGCCTTGATTGCCTTGCTTGCCTTATTTCTGCTACTAGCGATCACTCTGCTGATCCCTTTTAGTAGAAGGGGCCGCTGCGCCTTGACTGGAAGCAGGGCAATCTCAGATTATGCAAAACGCTCATAGAGGCCCAGCCCGAGTAGGTGCCAGTCTCACACGTCTGCAAAGGCCTTCAATGAGGCTTTCAGCAGAAGTCAAGAGTTTACGAGTGACCATTCGCATGGAACGGGCAGGTGTGTTAAATCAAGTGCTCTACCGCAGTAATGCTGCTTGTCAGGCATTGGTAGTTCAGTGGTAGAATTCTCGCTTCCCAAGCGGGAGGCCCGGGTTCGATTCCCGGCCAATGCATGGCACTTTTGTAGACGTGTCTCTTGATATTTTAAAAGGCATGGGAAAAGAAAAATGGAAACGGTAGATAAGATGATTGCATTGCTTGTCTGTTTTCTGCGCAAAGAAAGCACTCTGCTGCCCTCTTTTAGCAGAAGATGGAACGGCAGTTTCAATTTAAGGCGGGAAACCTATTATGCAAATAATTCCCAGAAGACCCCAGAAGCCCAGATTGAAAGGGTGTCAGCCTCGTGTGGCTGCAAAGATATCCCCTGAGTCCTGCGGTAGAAGTCTGGCTTTCCTGAGGCACGGTGCTCAGGGAACTGCACTCAGAGTAGCGACCCATACAAAGGCCACCCTCATCTACCAGTGTGCTTGCCTCTGTCCACTTTTCCTGTCTATAGAACCTGGCCGTTCGTGGCCAAGTGAGTGAGAAGGACTGCCAGGGCAGCGCAGCTCCCATTCACCCACCGGAGCTGGCGCCATCCTCATGTCACTGCAGTGCTCTGTTAAATCAGCTGCTCTGGGCTGCAATGGTCCAGAGCACTGTAGCGCCAGTGTGCAGCATGTAAGGCATTGGTGGTTCAGTGGTAGAATTCTCGCCTGCCACGCGGGAGGCCCGGGTTCGATTCCCGGCCAATGCATGAGCGTTTTGCACATGTACCTTTCGTTGACTTTGAAGCATCGTGAAAAGGAAGAGACCGAACAAAAAAACAAGCCTTGATTGCCTTGCTTGCCTTATTTCTGCTACTAGCGATCACTCTGCTGATCCCTTTTAGTAGAAGGGGCCGCTGCGCCTTGACTGGAAGCAGGGCAATCTCAGATTATGCAAACAGCTCATAGAGGCCCAGCCCGAGTAGGTGCCAGTCTCACACGTCTGCAAAGGCCTTCAATGAGGCTTTCAGCAGAAGTCAAGAGTTTACGAGTGACCATTCGCATGGAACTGGCAGGTGTGTTAAATCAAGTGCTCTACCGCAGTAATGCTGCTTGTCAGGCATTGGTAGTTCAGTGGTAGAATTCTCGCTTCCCAAGCGGGAGGCCCGGGTTCGATTCCCGGCCAATGCATGGCACTTTTGTAGACGTGTCTCTTGATATTTTAAAAGGCATGGGAAAAGAAAAATGGAAACGGTAGATAAGATGATTGCATTGCTTGTCTGTTTTCTGCGCAAAGAAAGCACTCTGCTGCCCTCTTTTAGCAGAAGATGGAACGGCAGTTTCAACTTAAGGCGGGAAACCTTCTATTATGCAAATAATTCCCAGAAGACCCCAGAAGCCCAGATTGAAAGGGTGTCAGCCTCGTGTGGCTGCAAAGATATCCCCTGAGTCCTGCGGTAGAAGTCTGGCTTTCCTGAGGCACGGTGCTCAGGGAACTGCACTCAGAGTAGCGACCCATACAAAGGCCTCCCTCATCTACCAGTGTGCTTGCCTCTGTCCACTTTTCCTGTCTATAGAACCTGGCCGTTCGTGGCCGTTCGTGGCCAAGTGAGTGAGAAGGACTGCCAGGGCAGCGCAGCTCCCATTCACCCACCGGAGCTGGCGCCATCCTCATGTCACTGCAGTGCTCTGTTAAATCAGCTGCTCTGGGCTGCAATGGTCCAGAGCACTGTAGCGCCAGTGTGCAGCATGTAAGGCATTGGTGGTTCAGTGGTAGAATTCTCGCCTGCCACGCGGGAGGCCCGGGTTCGATTCCCGGCCAATGCATTAGTGTTTTGCACATGTACCTTTCGTTGACTTTGAAGCATCGTGAAAAGGAAGAGACCGAACAAAAAAACAAGCCTTGATTGCCTTGCTTGCCTTATTTCTGCTACTAGCGATCACTCTGCTGATCCCTTTTAGTAGAAGGGGCCGCTGCGCCTTGACTGGAAGCAGGGCAATCTCAGATTATGCAAAACGCTCATAGAGGCCCAGCCCGAGTAGGTGCCAGTCTCACACGTCTGCAAAGGCCTTCAATGAGGCTTTCAGCAGAAGTCAAGAGTTTACGAGTGACCATTCGCATGGAACTGGCAGGTGTGTTAAATCAAGCGCTCTACCGCAGTAATGCTGCTTGTCAAGCATTGGTAGTTCAGTGGTAGAATTCTCGCTTCCCAAGCGGGAGGCCCGGGTTCGATTCCCGGCTAATGCATGGCACTTTTGTAGACGTGTCTCTTGATATTTTAAAAGGCATGGGAAAAGAAAAATGGAAACGGTAGATAAGATGATTGCATTGCTTGTCTGTTTTCTGCGCAAAGAAAGCAATCTGCTGCCCTCTTTTAGCAGAAGATGGAACTGCAGTTTCAACTTAAGGCGGGAAACCTTCTATTATGCAAATAATTCCCAGAAGACCCCAGAAGCCCAGATTGAAAGGGTGTCAGCCTCGTGTGGCTGCAAAGATATCCCCTGAGTCCTGCGGTAGAAGTCTGGCTTTCCTGAGGCACGGTGCTCAGGGAACTGCACTCAGAGTAGCGACCCATACAAAGGCCACCCTCATCTACCAGTGTGCTTGCCTCTGTCCACTTTTCCTGTCTATAGAACCTGGCCGTTCATGGCCGTTCGTGGCCAAGTGAGTGAGAAGGACTGCCAGGGCAGCGCAGCTCCCATTCACCCACCGGAGCTGGCGCCATCCTCATGTCACTGCAGTGCTCTGTTAAATCAGCTGCTCTGGGCTGCAATGGTCCAGAGCACTGTAGCGCCAGTGTGCAGCATATAAGGCATTGGTGGTTCAGTGGTAGAATTCTCGCCTGCCACGCGGGAGGCCCGGGTTCGATTCCCGGCCAATGCATGAGCGTTTTGCACATGTACCTTTCGTTGACTTTGAAGCATCGTGAAAAGGAAGAGACCGAACAAAAAAACAAGCCTTGATTGCCTTGCTTGCCTTATTTCTGCTACTAGCGATCACTCTGCTGATCCCTTTTAGTAGAAGGGGCCGCTGCGCCTTGACTGGAAGCAGGGCAATCTCAGATTATGCAAACAGCTCATAGAGGCCCAGCCCGAGTAGGTGCCAGTCTCACACGTCTGCAAAGGCCTTCAATGAGGCTTTCAGCAGAAGTCAAGAGTTTACGAGTGACCATTCGCATGGAACTGGCAGGTGTGTTAAATCAAGTGCTCTACCGCAGTAATGCTGCTTGTCAGGCATTGGTAGTTCAGTGGTAGAATTCTCTCTTCCCAAGCGGGAGGCCCGGGTTCGATTCCCGGCCAATGCATGGCACTTTTGTAGACGTGTCTCTTGATATTTTAAAAGGCATGGGAAAAGAAAAATGGAAACGGTAGATAAGATGATTGCATTGCTTGTCTGTTTTCTGCGCAAAGAAAGCACTCTGCTGCCCTCTTTTAGCAGAAGATGGAACGGCAGTTTCAACTTAAGGCGGGAAACCTTCTATTATGCAAATAATTCCCAGAAGACCCCAGAAGCCCAGATTGAAAGGGTGTCAGCCTCGTGTGGCTGCAAAGATATCCCCTGAGTCCTGCGGTAGAAGTCTGGCTTTCCTGAGGCACGGTGCTCAGGGAACTGCACTCAGAGTAGCGACCCATACAAAGGCCACCCTCATCTACCAGTGTGCTTGCCTCTGTCCACTCTTCCTGTCTATAGAACCTGGCCGTTCATGGCCGTTCGTGGCCAAGTGAGTGAGAAGGACTGCCAGGGCAGCGCAGCTCCCATTCACCCACCGGAGCTGGCGCCATCCTCATGTCACTGCAGTGCTCTGTTAAATCAGCTGCTCTGGGCTGCAATGGTCCAGAGCACTGTAGCGCCAGTGTGCAGCATGTAAGGCATTGGTGGTTCAGTGGTAGAATTCTCGCCTGCCACGCGGGAGGCCCGGGTTCGATTCCCGGCCAATGCATGAGTGTTTTGCACATGTACCTTTCGTTGACTTTGAAGCATCGTGAAAAGGAAGAGACCGAACAAAAAAACAAGCCTTGATTGCCTTGCTTGCCTTATTTCTGCTACTAGCGATCACTCTGCTGATCCCTTTTAGTAGAAGGGGCCGCTGCGCCTTGACTGGAAGCAGGGCAATCTCAGATTATGCAAAACGCTCATAGAGGCCCAGCCCGAGTAGGTGCCAGTCTCACACGTCTGCAAAGGCCTTCAATGAGGCTTTCAGCAGAAGTCAAGAGTTTACGAGTGACCATTCGCATGGAACTGGCAGGTGTGTTAAATCAAGCGCTCTACCGCAGTAATGCTGCTTGTCAAGCATTGGTAGTTCAGTGGTAGAATTCTCGCTTCCCAAGCGGGAGGCCCGGGTTCGATTCCCGGCCAATGCATGGCACTTTTGTAGACGTGTCTCTTGATATTTTAAAAGGCATGGGAAAAGAAAAATGGAAACGGTAGATAAGATGATTGCATTGCTTGTCTGTTTTCTGCGCAAAGAAAGCAATCTGCTGCCCTCTTTTAGCAGAAGATGGAACTGCAGTTTCAACTTAAGGCGGGAAACCTTCTATTATGCAAATAATTCCCAGAAGACCCCAGAAGCCCAGATTGAAAGGGTGTCAGCCTCGTGTGGCTGCAAAGATATCCCCTGAGTCCTGCGGTAGAAGTCTGGCTTTCCTGAGGCACGGTGCTCAGGGAACTGCACTCAGAGTAGCGACCCATACAAAGGCCACCCTCATCTACCAGTGTGCTTGCCTCTGTCCACTTTTCCTGTCTATAGAACCTGGCCGTTCGTGGCCGTTCGTGGCCAAGTGAGTGAGAAGGACTGC
Source organism: Ambystoma mexicanum (assembly GCF_040938575.1). Lineage (NCBI taxonomy): Eukaryota > Metazoa > Chordata > Amphibia > Caudata > Ambystomatidae > Ambystoma > Ambystoma mexicanum. Next base: position 1,091,755 of record NW_027182469.1, read on the forward strand.
CAGGGCAGCGCAGCTCCCATTCACCCACCGGAGCTGGCGCCATCCTCATGTCACTGCAGTGCTCTGTTAAATCAGCTGCTCTGGGCTGCAATGGTCCAGAGCACTGTAGCGCCAGTGTGCAGCATGTAAGGCATTGGTGGTTCAGTGGTAGAATTCTCGCCTGCCACGCGGGAGGCCCGGGTTCGATTCCCGGCCAATGCATGAGCGTTTTGCACATGTACCTTTCGTTGACTTTGAAGCATCGTGAAAAGGAAGAGACCGAACAAAAAAACAAGCCTTGATTGCCTTGCTTGCCTTATTTCTGCTACTAGCGATCACTCTGCTGATCCCTTTTAGTAGAAGGGGCCGCTGCGCCTTGACTGGAAGCAGGGCAATCTCAGATTATGCAAAACGCTCATAGAGGCCCAGCCCGAGTAGGTGCCAGTCTCACACGTCTGCAAAGGCCTTCAATGAGGCTTTCAGCAGAAGTCAAGAGTTTACGAGTGACCATTCGCATGGAACTGGCAGGTGTGTTAAATCAAGTGCTCTACCGCAGTAATGCTGCTTGTCAGGCATTGGTAGCTCAGTGGTAGAATTCTCGCTTCCCAAGTGGGAGGCCCGGGTTCGATTCCCGGCCAATGCATGGCACTTTTGTAGACGTGTCTCTTGATATTTTAAAAGGCATGGGAAAAGAAAAATGGAAACGGTAGATAAGATGATTGCATTGCTTGTCTGTTTTCTGCGCAAAGAAAGCACTCTGCTGCCCTCTTTTAGCAGAAGATGGAACGGCAGTTTCAACTTAAGGCGGGAAACCTATTATGCAAATAATTCCCAGAAGACCCCAGAAGCCCAGATTGAAAGGGTGTCAGCCTTGTGTGGCTGCAAAGATATCCCCTGAGTCCTGCGGTAGAAGTCTGGCTTTCCTGAGGCACGGTGCTCAGGGAACTGCACTCAGAGTAGCGACCCATACAAAGGCCACCCTCATCTACCAGTGTGCTTGCCTCTGTCCACTTTTCCTGTCTATAGAACCTGGCCGTTCGTGGCCAAGTGAGTGAGAAGGACTGCCAGGGCAGCGCAGCTCCCATTCACCCACCGGAGCTGGCGCCATCCTCATGTCACTGCAGTGCTCTGTTAAATCAGCTGCTCTGGCCTGCAATGGTCCAGAGCACTGTAGCGCCAGTGTGCAGCATGTAAGGCATTGGTGGTTCAGTGGTAGAATTCTCGCCTGCCACGCGGGAGGCCCGGGTTTGATTCCCGGCCAATGCATGGCACTTTTGTAGACGTGTCTCTTGATATTTTAAAAGGCATGGGAAAAGAAAAATGGAAACGGTAGATAAGATGATTGCATTGCTTGTCTGTTTTCTGCGCAAAGAAAACACTCTGCTGCCCTCTTTTAGCAGAAGATGGAACTGCAGTTTCAACTTAAGGCGGGAAACCTTCTATTATGCAAATAATTCCCAGAAGACCCCAGAAGCCCAGATTGAAAGGGTGTCAGCCTCGTGTGGCTGCAAAGATATCCCCTGAGTCCTGCGGTAGAAGTCTGGCTTTCCTGAGGCACGGTGCTCAGGGAACTGCACTCAGAGTAGCGACCCATACAAAGGCCACCCTCATCTACCAGTGTGCTTGCCTCTGTCCACTTTTCCTGTCTATAGAACCTGGCCGTTCGTGGCCGTTCGTGGCCAAGTGAGTGAGAAGGACTGCCAGGGCAGCGCAGCTCCCATTCACCCACCGGAGCTGGCGCCATCCTCATGTCACTGCAGTGCTCTGTTAAATCAGCTGCTCTGGGCTGCAATGGTCCAGAGCACTGTAGCGCCAGTGTACAGCATGTAAGGCATTGGTGGTTCAGTGGTAGAATTCTCGCCTGCCACGCGGGAGGCCCGGGTTCGATTCCCGGCCAATGCATGAGCGTTTTGCACATGTACCTTTCGTTGACTTTGAAGCATCGGGAAAAGGAAGAGACCGAACAAAAAAACAAGCCTTGATTGCCTTGCTTGCCTTATTTCTGCTACTAGCGATCACTCTGCTGATCCCTTTTAGTAGAAGGGGCCGCTGCGCCTTGACTGGAAGCAGGGCAATCTCAGATTATGCAAACAGCTCATAGAGGCCCAGCCCGAGTAGGTGCCAGTCTCACACGTCTGCAAAGGCCTTCAATGAGGCTTTCAGCAGAAGTCAAGAGTTTACGAGTGACCATTCGCATGGAACTGGCAGGTGTGTTAAATCAAGTGCTCTACCGCAGTAATGCTGCTTGTCAGGCATTGGTAGTTCAGTGGTAGAATTCTCGCTTCCCAAGCGGGAGGCCCGGGTTCGATTCCCGGCCAATGCATGGCACTTTTGTAGACGTGTCTCTTGATATTTTAAAAGGCATGGGAAAAGAAAAATGGAAACGGTAGATAAGATGATTGCATTGCTTGTCTGTTTTCTGCGCAAAGAAAGCACTCTGCTGCCCTCTTTTAGCAGAAGATGGAACGGCAGTTTCAACTTAAGGCGGGAAACCTTCTATTATGCAAATAATTCCCAGAAGACCCCAGAAGCCCAGATTGAAAGGGTGTCAGCCTCGTGTGGCTGCAAAGATATCCCCTGAGTCCTGCGGTAGAAGTCTGGCTTTCCTGAGGCACGGTGCTCAGGGAACTGCACTCAGAGTAGCGACCCATACAAAGGCCACCCTCATCTACCAGTGTGCTTGCCTCTGTCCACTTTTCCTGTCTATAGAACCTGGCCGTTCGTGGCCGTTCGTGGCCAAGTGAGTGAGAAGGACTGCCAGGGCAGCGCAGCTCCCATTCACCCACCGGAGCTGGCGCCATCCTCATGTCACTGCAGTGCTCTGTTAAATCAGCTGCTCTGGGCTGCAATGGTCCAGAGCACTGTAGCGCCAGTGTGCAGCATGTAAGGCATTGGTGGTTCAGTGGTAGAATTCTCGCCTGCCACGCGGGAGGCCCGGGTTCGATTCCCGGCCAATGCATGAGCGTTTTGCACATGTACCTTTCGTTGACTTTGAAGCATCGTGAAAAGGAAGAGACCGAACAAAAAAACAAGCCTTGATTGCCTTGCTTGCCTTATTTCTGCTACTAGCGATCACTCTGCTGATCCCTTTTAGTAGAAGGGGCCGCTGCGCCTTGACTGGAAGCAGGGCAATCTCAGATTATGCAAAACACTCATAGAGGCCCAGCCCGAGTAGGTGCCAGTCTCACACGTCTGCAAAGGCCTTCAATGAGGCTTTCAGCAGAAGTCAAGAGTTTACGAGTGACCATTCGCATGGAACTGGCAGGTGTGTTAAATCAAGCGCTCTACCGCAGTAATGCTGCTTGTCAAGCATTGGTAGTTCAGTGGTAGAATTCTCGCTTCCCAAGCGGGAGGCCCGGGTTCGATTCCCGGCCAATGCATGGCACTTTTGTAGACGTGTCTCTTGATATTTTAAAAGGCATGGGAAAAGAAAAATGGAAACGGTAGATAAGATGATTGCATTGCTTGTCTGTTTTCTGCGCAAAGAAAGCAATCTGCTGCCCTCTTTTAGCAGAAGATGGAACTGCAGTTTCAACTTAAGGCGGGAAACCTTCTATTATGCAAATAATTCCCAGAAGACCCCAGAAGCCCAGATTGAAAGGGTGTCAGCCTCGTGTGGCTGCAAAGATATCCCCTGAGTCCTGCGGTAGAAGTCTGGCTTTCCTGAGGCACGGTGCTCAGGGAACTGCACTCAGAGTAGCGACCCATACAAAGGCCACCCTCATCTACCAGTGTGCTTGCCTCTGTCCACTTTTCCTGTCTATAGAACCTGGCCGTTCATGGCCGTTCGTGGCCAAGTGAGTGAGAAGGACTGCCAGGGCAGCGCAGCTCCCATTCACCCACCGGAGCTGGCGCCATCCTCATGTCACTGCAGTGCTCTGTTAAATCAGCTGCTCTGGGCTGCAATGGTCCAGAGCACTGTAGCGCCAGTGTGCAGCATATAAGGCATTGGTGGTTCAGTGGTAGAATTCTCGCCTGCCACGCGGGAGGCCCGGGTTCGATTCCCGGCCAATGCATGAGCGTTTTGCACATGTACCTTTCGTTGACTTTGAAGCATCGTGAAAAGGAAGAGACCGAACAAAAAAACAAGCCTTGATTGCCTTGCTTGCCTTATTTCTGCTACTAGCGATCACTCTGCTGATCCCTTTTAGTAGAAGGGGCCGCTGCGCCTTGACTGGAAGCAGGGCAATCTCAGATTATGCAAACAGCTCATAGAGGCCCAGCCCGAGTAGGTGCCAGTCTCACACGTCTGCAAAGGCCTTCAATGAGGCTTTCAGCAGAAGTCAAGAGTTTACGAGTGACCATTCGCATGGAACTGGCAGGTGTGTTAAATCAAGTGCTCTACCGCAGTAATGCTGCTTGTCAGGCATTGGTAGTTCAGTGGTAGAATTCTCTCTTCCCAAGCGGGAGGCCCGGGTTCGATTCCCGGCCAATGCATGGCACTTTTGTAGACGTGTCTCTTGATATTTTAAAAGGCATGGGAAAAGAAAAATGGAAACGGTAGATAAGATGATTGCATTGCTTGTCTGTTTTCTGCGCAAAGAAAGCACTCTGCTGCCCTCTTTTAGCAGAAGATGGAACGGCAGTTTCAACTTAAGGCGGGAAACCTTCTATTATGCAAATAATTCCCAGAAGACCCCAGAAGCCCAGATTGAAAGGGTGTCAGCCTCGTGTGGCTGCAAAGATATCCCCTGAGTCCTGCGGTAGAAGTCTGGCTTTCCTGAGGCACGGTGCTCAGGGAACTGCACTCAGAGTAGCGACCCATACAAAGGCCACCCTCATCTACCAGTGTGCTTGCCTCTGTCCACTCTTCCTGTCTATAGAACCTGGCCGTTCATGGCCGTTCGTGGCCAAGTGAGTGAGAAGGACTGCCAGGGCAGCGCAGCTCCCATTCACCCACCGGAGCTGGCGCCATCCTCATGTCACTGCAGTGCTCTGTTAAATCAGCTGCTCTGGGCTGCAATGGTCCAGAGCACTGTAGCGCCAGTGTGCAGCATGTAAGGCATTGGTGGTTCAGTGGTAGAATTCTCGCCTGCCACGCGGGAGGCCCGGGTTCGATTCCCGGCCAATGCATGAGTGTTTTGCACATGTACCTTTCGTTGACTTTGAAGCATCGTGAAAAGGAAGAGACCGAACAAAAAAACAAGCCTTGATTGCCTTGCTTGCCTTATTTCTGCTACTAGCGATCACTCTGCTGATCCCTTTTAGTAGAAGGGGCCGCTGCGCCTTGACTGGAAGCAGGGCAATCTCAGATTATGCAAAACGCTCATAGAGGCCCAGCCCGAGTAGGTGCCAGTCTCACACGTCTGCAAAGGCCTTCAATGAGGCTTTCAGCAGAAGTCAAGAGTTTACGAGTGACCATTCGCATGGAACTGGCAGGTGTGTTAAATCAAGCGCTCTACCGCAGTAATGCTGCTTGTCAAGCATTGGTAGTTCAGTGGTAGAATTCTCGCTTCCCAAGCGGGAGGCCCGGGTTCGATTCCCGGCCAATGCATGGCACTTTTGTAGACGTGTCTCTTGATATTTTAAAAGGCATGGGAAAAGAAAAATGGAAACGGTAGATAAGATGATTGCATTGCTTGTCTGTTTTCTGCGCAAAGAAAGCAATCTGCTGCCCTCTTTTAGCAGAAGATGGAACTGCAGTTTCAACTTAAGGCGGGAAACCTTCTATTATGCAAATAATTCCCAGAAGACCCCAGAAGCCCAGATTGAAAGGGTGTCAGCCTCGTGTGGCTGCAAAGATATCCCCTGAGTCCTGCGGTAGAAGTCTGGCTTTCCTGAGGCACGGTGCTCAGGGAACTGCACTCAGAGTAGCGACCCATACAAAGGCCACCCTCATCTACCAGTGTGCTTGCCTCTGTCCACTTTTCCTGTCTATAGAACCTGGCCGTTCGTGGCCGTTCGTGGCCAAGTGAGTGAGAAGGACTGCCAGGGCAGCGCAGCTCCCATTCACCCACCGGAGCTGGCGCCATCCTCATGTCACTGCAGTGCTCTGTTAAATCAGCTGCTCTGGGCTGCAATGGTCCAGAGCACTGTAGCGCCAGTGTGCAGCATGTAAGGCATTGGTGGTTCAGTGGTAGAATTCTCGCCTGCCACGCGGGAGGCCCGGGTTCGATTCCCGGCCAATGCATGAGCGTTTTGCACATGTACCTTTCGTTGACTTTGAAGCATCGTGAAAAGGAAGAGACCGAACAAAAAAACAAGCCTTGATTGCCTTGCTTGCCTTATTTCTGCTACTAGCGATCACTCTGCTGATCCCTTTTAGTAGAAGGGGCCGCTGCGCCTTGACTGGAAGCAGGGCAATCTCAGATTATGCAAAACGCTCATAGAGGCCCAGCCCGAGTAGGTGCCAGTCTCACACGTCTGCAAAGGCCTTCAATGAGGCTTTCAGCAGAAGTCAAGAGTTTACGAGTGACCATTCGCATGGAACTGGCAGGTGTGTTAAATCAAGTGCTCTACCGCAGTAATGCTGCTTGTCAGGCATTGGTAGCTCAGTGGTAGAATTCTCGCTTCCCAAGTGGGAGGCCCGGGTTCGATTCCCGGCCAATGCATGGCACTTTTGTAGACGTGTCTCTTGATATTTTAAAAGGCATGGGAAAAGAAAAATGGAAACGGTAGATAAGATGATTGCATTGCTTGTCTGTTTTCTGCGCAAAGAAAGCACTCTGCTGCCCTCTTTTAGCAGAAGATGGAACGGCAGTTTCAACTTAAGGCGGGAAACCTATTATGCAAATAATTCCCAGAAGACCCCAGAAGCCCAGATTGAAAGGGTGTCAGCCTTGTGTGGCTGCAAAGATATCCCCTGAGTCCTGCGGTAGAAGTCTGGCTTTCCTGAGGCACGGTGCTCAGGGAACTGCACTCAGAGTAGCGACCCATACAAAGGCCACCCTCATCTACCAGTGTGCTTGCCTCTGTCCACTTTTCCTGTCTATAGAACCTGGCCGTTCGTGGCCAAGTGAGTGAGAAGGACTGCCAGGGCAGCGCAGCTCCCATTCACCCACCGGAGCTGGCGCCATCCTCATGTCACTGCAGTGCTCTGTTAAATCAGCTGCTCTGGCCTGCAATGGTCCAGAGCACTGTAGCGCCAGTGTGCAGCATGTAAGGCATTGGTGGTTCAGTGGTAGAATTCTCGCCTGCCACGCGGGAGGCCCGGGTTTGATTCCCGGCCAATGCATGGCACTTTTGTAGACGTGTCTCTTGATATTTTAAAAGGCATGGGAAAAGAAAAATGGAAACGGTAGATAAGATGATTGCATTGCTTGTCTGTTTTCTGCGCAAAGAAAGCACTCTGCTGCCCTCTTTTAGCAGAAGATGGAACTGCAGTTTCAACTTAAGGCGGGAAACCTTCTATTATGCAAATAATTCCCAGAAGACCCCAGAAGCCCAGATTGAAAGGGTGTCAGCCTCGTGTGGCTGCAAAGATATCCCCTGAGTCCTGCGGTAGAAGTCTGGCTTTCCTGAGGCACGGTGCTCAGGGAACTGCACTCAGAGTAGTGACCCATACAAAGGCCACCCTCATCTACCAGTGTGCTTGCCTCTGTCCACTTTTCCTGTCTATAGAACCTGGCCGTTCGTGGCCGTTCGTGGCCAAGTGAGTGAGAAGGACTGCCAGGGCAGCGCAGCTCCCATTCACCCACCGGAGCTGGCGCCATCCTCATGTCACTGCAGTGCTCTGTTAAATCAGCTGCTCTGGGCTGCAATGGTCCAGAGCACTGTAGCGCCAGTGTGCAGCATGTAAGGCATTGGTGGTTCAGTGGTAGAATTCTCGCCTGCCACGTGGGAGGCCCGGGTTCGATTCCCGGCCAATGCATGAGCGTTTTGCACATGTACCTTTCGTTGACTTTGAAGCATCGTGAAAAGGAAGAGACCGAACAAAAAAACAAGCCTTGATTGCCTTGCTTGCCTTATTTCTGCTACTAGCGATCACTCTGCTGATCCCTTTTAGTAGAAGGGGCCGCTGCGCCTTGACTGGAAGCAGGGCAATCTCAGATTATGCAAACAGCTCATAGAGGCCCAGCCCGAGTAGGTGCCAGTCTCACACGTCTGCAAAGGCCTTCAATGAGGCTTTCAGCAGAAGTCAAGAGTTTACGAGTGACCATTCGCATGGAACTGGCAGGTGTGTTAAATCAAGTGCTCTACCGCAGTAATGCTGCTTGTCAGGCATTGGTAGTTCAGTGGTAGAATTCTCGCTTCCCAAGCGGGAGGCCCGGGTTCGATTCCCGGCCAATGCATGGCACTTTTGTAGACGTGTCTCTTGATATTTTAAAAGGCATGGGAAAAGAAAAATGGAAACGGTAGATAAGATGATTGCATTGCTTGTCTGTTTTCTGCGCAAAGAAAGCACTCTGCTGCCCTCTTTTAGCAGAAGATGGAACGGCAGTTTCAACTTAAGGCGGGAAACCTTCTATTATGCAAATAATTCCCAGAAGACCCCAGAAGCCCAGATTGAAAGGGTGTCAGCCTCGTGTGGCTGCAAAGATATCCCCTGAGTCCTGCGGTAGAAGTCTGGCTTTCCTGAGGCACGGTGCTCAGGGAACTGCACTCAGAGTAGCGACCCATACAAAGGCCACCCTCATCTACCAGTGTGCTTGCCTCTGTCCACTTTTCCTGTCTATAGAACCTGGCCGTTCGTGGCCGTTCGTGGCCAAGTGAGTGAGAAGGACTGCCAGGGCAGCGCAGCTCCCATTCACCCACCGGAGCTGGCGCCATCCTCATGTCACTGCAGTGCTCTGTTAAATCAGCTGCTCTGGGCTGCAATGGTCCAGAGCACTGTAGCGCCAGTGTGCAGCATGTAAGGCATTGGTGGTTCAGTGGTAGAATTCTCGCCTGCCACGCGGGAGGCCCGGGTTCGATTCCCGGCCAATGCATGAGCGTTTTGCACATGTACCTTTCGTTGACTTTGAAGCATCGTGAAAAGGAAGAGACCGAACAAAAAAACAAGCCTTGATTGCCTTGCTTGCCTTATTTCTGCTACTAGCGATCACTCTGCTGATCCCTTTTAGTAGAAGGGGCCGCTGCGCCTTGACTGGAAGCAGGGCAATCTCAGATTATGCAAAACACTCATAGAGGCCCAGCCCGAGTAGGTGCCAGTCTCACACGTCTGCAAAGGCCTTCAATGAGGCTTTCAGCAGAAGTCAAGAGTTTACGAGTGACCATTCGCATGGAACTGGCAGGTGTGTTAAATCAAGCGCTCTACCGCAGTAATGCTGCTTGTCAAGCATTGGTAGTTCAGTGGTAGAATTCTCGCTTCCCAAGCGGGAGGCCCGGGTTCGATTCCCGGCCAATGCATGGCACTTTTGTAGACGTGTCTCTTGATATTTTAAAAGGCATGGGAAAAGAAAAATGGAAACGGTAGATAAGATGATTGCATTGCTTGTCTGTTTTCTGCGCAAAGAAAGCAATCTGCTGCCCTCTTTTAGCAGAAGATGGAACTGCAGTTTCAACTTAAGGCGGGAAACCTTCTATTATGCAAATAATTCCCAGAAGACCCCAGAAGCCCAGATTGAAAGGGTGTCAGCCTCGTGTGGCTGCAAAGATATCCCCTGAGTCCTGCGGTAGAAGTCTGGCTTTCCTGAGGCACGGTGCTCAGGGAACTGCACTCAGAGTAGCGACCCATACAAAGGCCACCCTCATCTACCAGTGTGCTTGCCTCTGTCCACTTTTCCTGTCTATAGAACCTGGCCGTTCGTGGCCGTTCGTGGCCAAGTGAGTGAGAAGGACTGCCAGGGCAGCGCAGCTCCCATTCACCCACCGGAGCTGGCGCCATCCTCATGTCACTGCAGTGCTCTGTTAAATCAGCTGCTCTGGGCTGCAATGGTCCAGAGCACTGTAGCGCCAGTGTACAGCATGTAAGGCATTGGTGGTTCAGTGGTAGAATTCTCGCCTGCCACGCGGGACGCCCGGGTTCGATTCCCGGCCAATGCATGAGCGTTTTGCACATGTACCTTTCGTTGACTTTGAAGCATCGTGAAAAGGAAGAGACGGAACAAAAAAACAAGCCTTGATTGCCTTGCTTGCCTTATTTCTGCTACTAGCGATCACTCTGCTGATCCCTTTTAGTAGAAGGGGCCGCTGCGCCTTGACTGGAAGCAGGGCAATCTCAGATTATGCAAAACGCTCATAGAGGCCCAGCCCGAGTAGGTGCCAGTCTCACACGTCTGCAAAGGCCTTCAATGAGGCTTTCAGCAGAAGTCAAGAGTTTACGAGTGACCATTCGCATGGAACGGGCAGGTGTGTTAAATCAAGTGCTCTACCGCAGTAATGCTGCTTGTCAGGCATTGGTAGTTCAGTGGTAGAATTCTCGCTTCCCAAGCGGGAGGCCCGGGTTCGATTCCCGGCCAATGCATGGCACTTTTGTAGACGTGTCTCTTGATATTTTAAAAGGCATGGGAAAAGAAAAATGGAAACGGTAGATAAGATGATTGCATTGCTTGTCTGTTTTCTGCGCAAAGAAAGCACTCTGCTGCCCTCTTTTAGCAGAAGATGGAACGGCAGTTTCAATTTAAGGCGGGAAACCTATTATGCAAATAATTCCCAGAAGACCCCAGAAGCCCAGATTGAAAGGGTGTCAGCCTCGTGTGGCTGCAAAGATATCCCCTGAGTCCTGCGGTAGAAGTCTGGCTTTCCTGAGGCACGGTGCTCAGGGAACTGCACTCAGAGTAGCGACCCATACAAAGGCCACCCTCATCTACCAGTGTGCTTGCCTCTGTCCACTTTTCCTGTCTATAGAACCTGGCCGTTCGTGGCCAAGTGAGTGAGAAGGACTGCCAGGGCAGCGCAGCTCCCATTCACCCACCGGAGCTGGCGCCATCCTCATGTCACTGCAGTGCTCTGTTAAATCAGCTGCTCTGGGCTGCAATGGTCCAGAGCACTGTAGCGCCAGTGTGCAGCATGTAAGGCATTGGTGGTTCAGTGGTAGAATTCTCGCCTGCCACGCGGGAGGCCCGGGTTCGATTCCCGGCCAATGCATGAGCGTTTTGCACATGTACCTTTCGTTGACTTTGAAGCATCGTGAAAAGGAAGAGACCGAACAAAAAAACAAGCCTTGATTGCCTTGCTTGCCTTATTTCTGCTACTAGCGATCACTCTGCTGATCCCTTTTAGTAGAAGGGGCCGCTGCGCCTTGACTGGAAGCAGGGCAATCTCAGATTATGCAAACAGCTCATAGAGGCCCAGCCCGAGTAGGTGCCAGTCTCACACGTCTGCAAAGGCCTTCAATGAGGCTTTCAGCAGAAGTCAAGAGTTTACGAGTGACCATTCGCATGGAACTGGCAGGTGTGTTAAATCAAGTGCTCTACCGCAGTAATGCTGCTTGTCAGGCATTGGTAGTTCAGTGGTAGAATTCTCGCTTCCCAAGCGGGAGGCCCGGGTTCGATTCCCGGCCAATGCATGGCACTTTTGTAGACGTGTCTCTTGATATTTTAAAAGGCATGGGAAAAGAAAAATGGAAACGGTAGATAAGATGATTGCATTGCTTGTCTGTTTTCTGCGCAAAGAAAGCACTCTGCTGCCCTCTTTTAGCAGAAGATGGAACGGCAGTTTCAACTTAAGGCGGGAAACCTTCTATTATGCAAATAATTCCCAGAAGACCCCAGAAGCCCAGATTGAAAGGGTGTCAGCCTCGTGTGGCTGCAAAGATATCCCCTGAGTCCTGCGGTAGAAGTCTGGCTTTCCTGAGGCACGGTGCTCAGGGAACTGCACTCAGAGTAGCGACCCATACAAAGGCCTCCCTCATCTACCAGTGTGCTTGCCTCTGTCCACTTTTCCTGTCTATAGAACCTGGCCGTTCGTGGCCGTTCGTGGCCAAGTGAGTGAGAAGGACTGCCAGGGCAGCGCAGCTCCCATTCACCCACCGGAGCTGGCGCCATCCTCATGTCACTGCAGTGCTCTGTTAAATCAGCTGCTCTGGGCTGCAATGGTCCAGAGCACTGTAGCGCCAGTGTGCAGCATGTAAGGCATTGGTGGTTCAGTGGTAGAATTCTCGCCTGCCACGCGGGAGGCCCGGGTTCGATTCCCGGCCAATGCATTAGTGTTTTGCACATGTACCTTTCGTTGACTTTGAAGCATCGTGAAAAGGAAGAGACCGAACAAAAAAACAAGCCTTGATTGCCTTGCTTGCCTTATTTCTGCTACTAGCGATCACTCTGCTGATCCCTTTTAGTAGAAGGGGCCGCTGCGCCTTGACTGGAAGCAGGGCAATCTCAGATTATGCAAAACGCTCATAGAGGCCCAGCCCGAGTAGGTGCCAGTCTCACACGTCTGCAAAGGCCTTCAATGAGGCTTTCAGCAGAAGTCAAGAGTTTACGAGTGACCATTCGCATGGAACTGGCAGGTGTGTTAAATCAAGCGCTCTACCGCAGTAATGCTGCTTGTCAAGCATTGGTAGTTCAGTGGTAGAATTCTCGCTTCCCAAGCGGGAGGCCCGGGTTCGATTCCCGGCTAATGCATGGCACTTTTGTAGACGTGTCTCTTGATATTTTAAAAGGCATGGGAAAAGAAAAATGGAAACGGTAGATAAGATGATTGCATTGCTTGTCTGTTTTCTGCGCAAAGAAAGCAATCTGCTGCCCTCTTTTAGCAGAAGATGGAACTGCAGTTTCAACTTAAGGCGGGAAACCTTCTATTATGCAAATAATTCCCAGAAGACCCCAGAAGCCCAGATTGAAAGGGTGTCAGCCTCGTGTGGCTGCAAAGATATCCCCTGAGTCCTGCGGTAGAAGTCTGGCTTTCCTGAGGCACGGTGCTCAGGGAACTGCACTCAGAGTAGCGACCCATACAAAGGCCACCCTCATCTACCAGTGTGCTTGCCTCTGTCCACTTTTCCTGTCTATAGAACCTGGCCGTTCATGGCCGTTCGTGGCCAAGTGAGTGAGAAGGACTGCCAGGGCAGCGCAGCTCCCATTCACCCACCGGAGCTGGCGCCATCCTCATGTCACTGCAGTGCTCTGTTAAATCAGCTGCTCTGGGCTGCAATGGTCCAGAGCACTGTAGCGCCAGTGTGCAGCATATAAGGCATTGGTGGTTCAGTGGTAGAATTCTCGCCTGCCACGCGGGAGGCCCGGGTTCGATTCCCGGCCAATGCATGAGCGTTTTGCACATGTACCTTTCGTTGACTTTGAAGCATCGTGAAAAGGAAGAGACCGAACAAAAAAACAAGCCTTGATTGCCTTGCTTGCCTTATTTCTGCTACTAGCGATCACTCTGCTGATCCCTTTTAGTAGAAGGGGCCGCTGCGCCTTGACTGGAAGCAGGGCAATCTCAGATTATGCAAACAGCTCATAGAGGCCCAGCCCGAGTAGGTGCCAGTCTCACACGTCTGCAAAGGCCTTCAATGAGTCTTTCAGCAGAAGTCAAGAGTTTACGAGTGACCATTCGCATGGAACTGGCAGGTGTGTTAAATCAAGTGCTCTACCGCAGTAATGCTGCTTGTCAGGCATTGGTAGTTCAGTGGTAGAATTCTCTCTTCCCAAGCGGGAGGCCCGGGTTCGATTCCCGGCCAATGCATGGCACTTTTGTAGACGTGTCTCTTGATATTTTAAAAGGCATGGGAAAAGAAAAATGGAAACGGTAGATAAGATGATTGCATTGCTTGTCTGTTTTCTGCGCAAAGAAAGCACTCTGCTGCCCTCTTTTAGCAGAAGATGGAACGGCAGTTTCAACTTAAGGCGGGAAACCTTCTATTATGCAAATAATTCCCAGAAGACCCCAGAAGCCCAGATTGAAAGGGTGTCAGCCTCGTGTGGCTGCAAAGATATCCCCTGAGTCCTGCGGTAGAAGTCTGGCTTTCCTGAGGCACGGTGCTCAGGGAACTGCACTCAGAGTAGCGACCCATACAAAGGCCACCCTCATCTACCAGTGTGCTTGCCTCTGTCCACTCTTCCTGTCTATAGAACCTGGCCGTTCATGGCCGTTCGTGGCCAAGTGAGTGAGAAGGACTGCCAGGGCAGCGCAGCTCCCATTCACCCACCGGAGCTGGCGCCATCCTCATGTCACTGCAGTGCTCTGTTAAATCAGCTGCTCTGGGCTGCAATGGTCCAGAGCACTGTAGCGCCAGTGTGCAGCATGTAAGGCATTGGTGGTTCAGTGGTAGAATTCTCGCCTGCCACGCGGGAGGCCCGGGTTCGATTCCCGGCCAATGCATGAGTGTTTTGCACATGTACCTTTCGTTGACTTTGAAGCATCGTGAAAAGGAAGAGACCGAACAAAAAAACAAGCCTTGATTGCCTTGCTTGCCTTATTTCTGCTACTAGCGATCACTCTGCTGATCCCTTTTAGTAGAAGGGGCCGCTGCGCCTTGACTGGAAGCAGGGCAATCTCAGATTATGCAAAACGCTCATAGAGGCCCAGCCCGAGTAGGTGCCAGTCTCACACGTCTGCAAAGGCCTTCAATGAGGCTTTCAGCAGAAGTCAAGAGTTTACGAGTGACCATTCGCATGGAACTGGCAGGTGTGTTAAATCAAGCGCTCTACCGCAGTAATGCTGCTTGTCAAGCATTGGTAGTTCAGTGGTAGAATTCTCGCTTCCCAAGCGGGAGGCCCGGGTTCGATTCCCGGCCAATGCATGGCACTTTTGTAGACGTGTCTCTTGATATTTTAAAAGGCATGGGAAAAGAAAAATGGAAACGGTAGATAAGATGATTGCATTGCTTGTCTGTTTTCTGCGCAAAGAAAGCAATCTGCTGCCCTCTTTTAGCAGAAGATGGAACTGCAGTTTCAACTTAAGGCGGGAAACCTTCTATTATGCAAATAATTCCCAGAAGACCCCAGAAGCCCAGATTGAAAGGGTGTCAGCCTCGTGTGGCTGCAAAGATATCCCCTGAGTCCTGCGGTAGAAGTCTGGCTTTCCTGAGGCACGGTGCTCAGGGAACTGCACTCAGAGTAGCGACCCATACAAAGGCCACCCTCATCTACCAGTGTGCTTGCCTCTGTCCACTTTTCCTGTCTATAGAACCTGGCCGTTCGTGGCCGTTCGTGGCCAAGTGAGTGAGAAGGACTGCCAGGGCAGCGCAGCTCCCATTCACCCACCGGAGCTGGCGCCATCCTCATGTCACTGCAGTGCTCTGTTAAATCAGCTGCTCTGGGCTGCAATGGTCCAGAGCACTGTAGCGCCAGTGTGCAGCATGTAAGGCATTGGTGGTTCAGTGGTAGAATTCTCGCCTGCCACGCGGGAGGCCCGGGTTCGATTCCCGGCCAATGCATGAGCGTTTTGCACATGTACCTTTCGTTGACTTTGAAGCATCGTGAAAAGGAAGAGACCGAACAAAAAAACAAGCCTTGATTGCCTTGCTTGCCTTATTTCTGCTACTAGCGATCACTCTGCTGATCCCTTTTAGTAGAAGGGGCCGCTGCGCCTTGACTGGAAGCAGGGCAATCTCAGATTATGCAAAACGCTCATAGAGGCCCAGCCCGAGTAGGTGCCAGTCTCACACGTCTGCAAAGGCCTTCAATGAGGCTTTCAGCAGAAGTCAAGAGTTTACGAGTGACCATTCGCATGGAACTGGCAGGTGTGTTAAATCAAGTGCTCTACCGCAGTAATGCTGCTTGTCAGGCATTGGTAGCTCAGTGGTAGAATTCTCGCTTCCCAAGTGGGAGGCCCGGGTTCGATTCCCGGCCAATGCATGGCACTTTTGTAGACGTGTCTCTTGATATTTTAAAAGGCATGGGAAAAGAAAAATGGAAACGGTAGATAAGATGATTGCATTGCTTGTCTGTTTTCTGCGCAAAGAAAGCACTCTGCTGCCCTCTTTTAGCAGAAGATGGAACGGCAGTTTCAACTTAAGGCGGGAAACCTATTATGCAAATAATTCCCAGAAGACCCCAGAAGCCCAGATTGAAAGGGTGTCAGCCTTGTGTGGCTGCAAAGATATCCCCTGAGTCCTGCGGTAGAAGTCTGGCTTTCCTGAGGCACGGTGCTCAGGGAACTGCACTCAGAGTAGCGACCCATACAAAGGCCACCCTCATCTACCAGTGTGCTTGCCTCTGTCCACTTTTCCTGTCTATAGAACCTGGCCGTTCGTGGCCAAGTGAGTGAGAAGGACTGCCAGGGCAGCGCAGCTCCCATTCACCCACCGGAGCTGGCGCCATCCTCATGTCACTGCAGTGCTCTGTTAAATCAGCTGCTCTGGCCTGCAATGGTCCAGAGCACTGTAGCGCCAGTGTGCAGCATGTAAGGCATTGGTGGTTCAGTGGTAGAATTCTCGCCTGCCACGCGGGAGGCCCGGGTTTGATTCCCGGCCAATGCATGGCACTTTTGTAGACGTGTCTCTTGATATTTTAAAAGGCATGGGAAAAGAAAAATGGAAACGGTAGATAAGATGATTGCATTGCTTGTCTGTTTTCTGCGCAAAGAAAACACTCTGCTGCCCTCTTTTAGCAGAAGATGGAACTGCAGTTTCAACTTAAGGCGGGAAACCTTCTATTATGCAAATAATTCCCAGAAGACCCCAGAAGCCCAGATTGAAAGGGTGTCAGCCTCGTGTGGCTGCAAAGATATCCCCTGAGTCCTGCGGTAGAAGTCTGGCTTTCCTGAGGCACGGTGCTCAGGGAACTGCACTCAGAGTAGCGACCCATACAAAGGCCACCCTCATCTACCAGTGTGCTTGCCTCTGTCCACTTTTCCTGTCTATAGAACCTGGCCGTTCGTGGCCGTTCGTGGCCAAGTGAGTGAGAAGGACTGCCAGGGCAGCGCAGCTCCCATTCACCCACCGGAGCTGGCGCCATCCTCATGTCACTGCAGTGCTCTGTTAAATCAGCTGCTCTGGGCTGCAATGGTCCAGAGCACTGTAGCGCCAGTGTACAGCATGTAAGGCATTGGTGGTTCAGTGGTAGAATTCTCGCCTGCCACGCGGGAGGCCCGGGTTCGATTCCCGGCCAATGCATGAGCGTTTTGCACATGTACCTTTCGTTGACTTTGAAGCATCGGGAAAAGGAAGAGACCGAACAAAAAAACAAGCCTTGATTGCCTTGCTTGCCTTATTTCTGCTACTAGCGATCACTCTGCTGATCCCTTTTAGTAGAAGGGGCCGCTGCGCCTTGACTGGAAGCAGGGCAATCTCAGATTATGCAAACAGCTCATAGAGGCCCAGCCCGAGTAGGTGCCAGTCTCACACGTCTGCAAAGGCCTTCAATGAGGCTTTCAGCAGAAGTCAAGAGTTTACGAGTGACCATTCGCATGGAACTGGCAGGTGTGTTAAATCAAGTGCTCTACCGCAGTAATGCTGCTTGTCGGGCATTGGTAGTTCAGTGGTAGAATTCTCGCTTCCCAAGCGGGAGGCCCGGGTTCGATTCCCGGCCAATGCATGGCACTTTTGTAGACGTGTCTCTTGATATTTTAAAAGGCATGGGAAAAGAAAAATGGAAACGGTAGATAAGATGATTGCATTGCTTGTCTGTTTTCTGCGCAAAGAAAGCACTCTGCTGCCCTCTTTTAGCAGAAGATGGAACGGCAGTTTCAACTTAAGGCGGGAAACCTTCTATTATGCAAATAATTCCCAGAAGACCCCAGAAGCCCAGATTGAAAGGGTGTCAGCCTCGTGTGGCTGCAAAGATATCCCCTGAGTCCTGCGGTAGAAGTCTGGCTTTCCTGAGGCACGGTGCTCAGGGAACTGCACTCAGAGTAGCGACCCATACAAAGGCCACCCTCATCTACCAGTGTGCTTGCCTCTGTCCACTTTTCCTGTCTATAGAACCTGGCCGTTCGTGGCCGTTCGTGGCCAAGTGAGTGAGAAGGACTGCCAGGGCAGCGCAGCTCCCATTCACCCACCGGAGCTGGCGCCATCCTCATGTCACTGCAGTGCTCTGTTAAATCAGCTGCTCTGGGCTGCAATGGTCCAGAGCACTGTAGCGCCAGTGTGCAGCATGTAAGGCATTGGTGGTTCAGTGGTAGAATTCTCGCCTGCCACGCGGGAGGCCCGGGTTCGATTCCAGGCCAATGCATGAGCGTTTTGCACATGTACCTTTCGTTGACTTTGAAGCATCGTGAAAAGGAAGAGACCGAACAAAAAAACAAGCCTTGATTGCCTTGCTTGCCTTATTTCTGCTACTAGCGATCACTCTGCTGATCCCTTTTAGTAGAAGGGGCCGCTGCGCCTTGACTGGAAGCAGGGCAATCTCAGATTATGCAAAACACTCATAGAGGCCCAGCCCGAGTAGGTGCCAGTCTCACACGTCTGCAAAGGCCTTCAATGAGGCTTTCAGCAGAAGTCAAGAGTTTACGAGTGACCATTCGCATGGAACTGGCAGGTGTGTTAAATCAAGCGCTCTACCGCAGTAATGCTGCTTGTCAAGCATTGGTAGTTCAGTGGTAGAATTCTCGCTTCCCAAGCGGGAGGCCCGGGTTCGATTCCCGACCAATGCATGGCACTTTTGTAGACGTGTCTCTTGATATTTTAAAAGGCATGGGAAAAGAAAAATGGAAACGGTAGATAAGATGATTGCATTGCTTGTCTGTTTTCTGCGCAAAGAAAGCACTCTGCTGCCCTCTTTTAGCAGAAGATGGAACGGCAGTTTCAACTTAAGGCGGGAAACCTATTATGCAAATAATTCCCAGAAGACCCCAGAAGCCCAGATTGAAAGGGTGTCAGCCTCGTGTGGCTGCAAAGATATCCCCTGAGTCCTGCGGTAGAAGTCTGGCTTTCCTGAGGCACGGTGCTCAGGGAACTGCACTCAGAGTAGCGACCCATACAAAGGCCACCCTCATCTACCAGTGTGCTTGCCTCTGTCCACTTTTCCTGTCTATAGAACCTGGCCGTTCGTGGCCAAGTGAGTGAGAAGGACTGCCAGGGCAGCGCAGCTCCCATTCACCCACCGGAGCTGGCGCCATCCTCATGTCACTGCAGTGCTCTGTTAAATCAGCTGCTCTGGGCTGCAATGGTCCAGAGCACTGTAGCACCAGTGTGCAGCATGTAAGGCATTGGTGGTTCAGTGGTAGAATTCTCGCCTGCCACGCGGGAGGCCCGGGTTCGATTCCCGGCCAATGCATGAGCGTTTTGCACATGTACCTTTCGTTGACTTTGAAGCATCGTGAAAAGGAAGAGACCGAACAAAAAAACAAGCCTTGATTGCCTTGCTTGCCTTATTTCTGCTACTAGCGATCACTCTGCTGATCCCTTTTAGTAGAAGGGGCCGCTGCGCCTTGACTGGAAGCAGGGCAATCTCAGATTATGCAAACAGCTCATAGAGGCCCAGCCCGAGTAGGTGCCAGTCTCACACGTCTGCAAAGGCCTTCAATGAGGCTTTCAGCAGAAGTCAAGAGTTTACGAGTGACCATTCGCATGGAACTGGCAGGTGTGTTAAATCAAGTGCTCTACCGCAGTAATGCTGCTTGTCAGGCATTGGTAGTTCAGTGGTAGAATTCTCGCTTCCCAAGCGGGAGGCCCGGGTTCGATTCCCGGCCAATGCATGGCACTTTTGTAGACGTGTCTCTTGATATTTTAAAAGGCATGGGAAAAGAAAAATGGAAACGGTAGATAAGATGATTGCATTGCTTGTCTGTTTTCTGCGCAAAGAAAGCACTCTGCTGCCCTCTTTTAGCAGAAGATGGAACGGCAGTTTCAACTTAAGGCGGGAAACCTTCTATTATGCAAATAATTCCCAGAAGACCCCAGAAGCCCAGATTGAAAGGGTGTCAGCCTCGTGTGGCTGCAAAGATATCCCCTGAGTCCTGCGGTAGAAGTCTGGCTTTCCTGAGGCACGGTGCTCAGGGAACTGCACTCAGAGTAGCGACCCATACAAAGGCCACCCTCATCTACCAGTGTGCTTGCCTCTGTCCACTTTTCCTGTCTATAGAACCTGGCCGTTCGTGGCCGTTCGTGGCCAAGTGAGTGAGAAGGACTGCCAGGGCAGCGCAGCTCCCATTCACCCACCGGAGCTGGCGCCATCCTCATGTCACTGCAGTGCTCTGTTAAATCAGCTGCTCTGGGCTGCAATGGTCCAGAGCACTGTAGCGCCAGTGTGCAGCATGTAAGGCAT
The DNA here is from genome assembly GCF_040938575.1 of Ambystoma mexicanum. Classification (NCBI taxonomy): domain Eukaryota; kingdom Metazoa; phylum Chordata; class Amphibia; order Caudata; family Ambystomatidae; genus Ambystoma; species Ambystoma mexicanum. The sequence goes on from NW_027182469.1 coordinate 1,111,701, forward strand.
TGGTGGTTCAGTGGTAGAATTCTCGCCTGCCACGCGGGAGGCCCGGGTTCGATTCCCGGCCAATGCATGAGTGTTTTGCACATGTACCTTTCGTTGACTTTGAAGCATCGTGAAAAGGAAGAGACCGAACAAAAAAACAAGCCTTGATTGCCTTGCTTGCCTTATTTCTGCTACTAGCGATCACTCTGCTGATCCCTTTTAGTAGAAGGGGCCGCTGCGCCTTGACTGGAAGCAGGGCAATCTCAGATTATGCAAAACGCTCATAGAGGCCCAGCCCGAGTAGGTGCCAGTCTCACACGTCTGCAAAGGCCTTCAATGAGGCTTTCAGCAGAAGTCAAGAGTTTACGAGTGACCATTCGCATGGAACTGGCAGGTGTGTTAAATCAAGCGCTCTACCGCAGTAATGCTGCTTGTCAAGCATTGGTAGTTCAGTGGTAGAATTCTCGCTTCCCAAGCGGGAGGCCCGGGTTCGATTCCCGGCCAATGCATGGCACTTTTGTAGACGTGTCTCTTGATATTTTAAAAGGCATGGGAAAAGAAAAATGGAAACGGTAGATAAGATGATTGCATTGCTTGTCTGTTTTCTGCGCAAAGAAAGCAATCTGCTGCCCTCTTTTAGCAGAAGATGGAACTGCAGTTTCAACTTAAGGCGGGAAACCTTCTATTATGCAAATAATTCCCAGAAGACCCCAGAAGCCCAGATTGAAAGGGTGTCAGCCTCGTGTGGCTGCAAAGATATCCCCTGAGTCCTGCGGTAGAAGTCTGGCTTTCCTGAGGCACGGTGCTCAGGGAACTGCACTCAGAGTAGCGACCCATACAAAGGCCACCCTCATCTACCAGTGTGCTTGCCTCTGTCCACTTTTCCTGTCTATAGAACCTGGCCGTTCGTGGCCGTTCGTGGCCAAGTGAGTGAGAAGGACTGCCAGGGCAGCGCAGCTCCCATTCACCCACCGGAGCTGGCGCCATCCTCATGTCACTGCAGTGCTCTGTTAAATCAGCTGCTCTGGGCTGCAATGGTCCAGAGCACTGTAGCGCCAGTGTGCAGCATGTAAGGCATTGGTGGTTCAGTGGTAGAATTCTCGCCTGCCACGCGGGAGGCCCGGGTTCGATTCCCGGCCAATGCATGAGCGTTTTGCACATGTACCTTTCGTTGACTTTGAAGCATCGTGAAAAGGAAGAGACCGAACAAAAAAACAAGCCTTGATTGCCTTGCTTGCCTTATTTCTGCTACTAGCGATCACTCTGCTGATCCCTTTTAGTAGAAGGGGCCGCTGCGCCTTGACTGGAAGCAGGGCAATCTCAGATTATGCAAAACGCTCATAGAGGCCCAGCCCGAGTAGGTGCCAGTCTCACACGTCTGCAAAGGCCTTCAATGAGGCTTTCAGCAGAAGTCAAGAGTTTACGAGTGACCATTCGCATGGAACTGGCAGGTGTGTTAAATCAAGTGCTCTACCGCAGTAATGCTGCTTGTCAGGCATTGGTAGTTCAGTGGTAGAATTCTCGCTTCCCAAGCGGGAGGCCCGGGTTCGATTCCCGGCCAATGCATGGCACTTTTGTAGACGTGTCTCTTGATATTTTAAAAGGCATGGGAAAAGAAAAATGGAAACGGTAGATAAGATGATTGCATTGCTTGTCTGTTTTCTGCGCAAAGAAAGCACTCTGCTGCCCTCTTTTAGCAGAAGATGGAACGGCAGTTTCAACTTAAGGCGGGAAACCTTCTATTATGCAAATAATTCCCAGAAGACCCCAGAAGCCCAGATTGAAAGGGTGTCAGCCTCGTGTGGCTGCAAAGATATCCCCTGAGTCCTGCGGTAGAAGTCTGGCTTTCCTGAGGCACGGTGCTCAGGGAACTGCACTCAGAGTAGCGACCCATACAAAGGCCACCCTCATCTACCAGTGTGCTTGCCTCTGTCCACTTTTCCTGTCTATAGAACCTGGCCGTTCGTGGCCGTTCGTGGCCAAGTGAGTGAGAAGGACTGCCAGGGCAGCGCAGCTCCCATTCACCCACCGGAGCTGGCGCCATCCTCATGTCACTGCAGTGCTCTGTTAAATCAGCTGCTCTGGGCTGCAATGGTCCAGAGCACTGTAGCGCCAGTGTGCAGCATGTAAGGCATTGGTGGTTCAGTGGTAGAATTCTCGCCTGCCACGCGGGAGGCCCGGGTTCGATTCCCGGCCAATGCATGAGCGTTTTGCACATGTACCTTTCGTTGACTTTGAAGCATCGTGAAAAGGAAGAGACCGAACAAAAAAACAAGCCTTGATTGCCTTGCTTGCCTTATTTCTGCTACTAGCGATCACTCTGCTGATCCCTTTTAGTAGAAGGGGCCGCTGCGCCTTGACTGGAAGCAGGGCAATCTCAGATTATGCAAAACGCTCATAGAGGCCCAGCCCGAGTAGGTGCCAGTCTCACACGTCTGCAAAGGCCTTCAATGAGGCTTTCAGCAGAAGTCAAGAGTTTACGAGTGACCATTCGCATGGAACTGGCAGGTGTGTTAAATCAAGTGCTCTACCGCAGTAATGCTGCTTGTCAGGCATTGGTAGTTCAGTGGTAGAATTCTCGCTTCCCAAGCGGGAGGCCCGGGTTCGATTCCCGGCCAATGCATGGCACTTTTGTAGACGTGTCTCTTGATATTTTAAAAGGCATGGGAAAAGAAAAATGGAAACGGTAGATAAGATGATTGCATTGCTTGTCTGTTTTCTGCGCAAAGAAAGCACTCTGCTGCCCTCTTTTAGCAGAAGATGGAACGGCAGTTTCAACTTAAGGCGGGAAACCTATTATGCAAATAATTCCCAGAAGACCCCAGAAGCCCAGATTGAAAGGGTGTCAGCCTTGTGTGGCTGCAAAGATATCCCCTGAGTCCTGCGGTAGAAGTCTGGCTTTCCTGAGGCACGGTGCTCAGGGAACTGCACTCAGAGTAGCGACCCATACAAAGGCCACCCTCATCTACCAGTGTGCTTGCCTCTGTCCACTTTTCCTGTCTATAGAACCTGGCCGTTCGTGGCCAAGTGAGTGAGAAGGACTGCCAGGGCAGCGCAGCTCCCATTCACCCACCGGAGCTGGCGCCATCCTCATGTCACTGCAGTGCTCTGTTAAATCAGCTGCTCTGGCCTGCAATGGTCCAGAGCACTGTAGCGCCAGTGTGCAGCATGTAAGGCATTGGTGGTTCAGTGGTAGAATTCTCGCCTGCCACGCGGGAGGCCCGGGTTTGATTCCCGGCCAATGCATGGCACTTTTGTAGACGTGTCTCTTGATATTTTAAAAGGCATGGGAAAAGAAAAATGGAAACGGTAGATAAGATGATTGCATTGCTTGTCTGTTTTCTGCGCAAAGAAAGCACTCTGCTGCCCTCTTTTAGCAGAAGATGGAACTGCAGTTTCAACTTAAGGCGGGAAACCTTCTATTATGCAAATAATTCCCAGAAGACCCCAGAAGCCCAGATTGAAAGGGTGTCAGCCTCGTGTGGCTGCAAAGATATCCCCTGAGTCCTGCGGTAGAAGTCTGGCTTTCCTGAGGCACGGTGCTCAGGGAACTGCACTCAGAGTAGTGACCCATACAAAGGCCACCCTCATCTACCAGTGTGCTTGCCTCTGTCCACTTTTCCTGTCTATAGAACCTGGCCGTTCGTGGCCGTTCGTGGCCAAGTGAGTGAGAAGGACTGCCAGGGCAGCGCAGCTCCCATTCACCCACCGGAGCTGGCGCCATCCTCATGTCACTGCAGTGCTCTGTTAAATCAGCTGCTCTGGGCTGCAATGGTCCAGAGCACTGTAGCGCCAGTGTGCAGCATGTAAGGCATTGGTGGTTCAGTGGTAGAATTCTCGCCTGCCACGTGGGAGGCCCGGGTTCGATTCCCGGCCAATGCATGAGCGTTTTGCACATGTACCTTTCGTTGACTTTGAAGCATCGTGAAAAGGAAGAGACCGAACAAAAAAACAAGCCTTGATTGCCTTGCTTGCCTTATTTCTGCTACTAGCGATCACTCTGCTGATCCCTTTTAGTAGAAGGGGCCGCTGCGCCTTGACTGGAAGCAGGGCAATCTCAGATTATGCAAACAGCTCATAGAGGCCCAGCCCGAGTAGGTGCCAGTCTCACACGTCTGCAAAGGCCTTCAATGAGGCTTTCAGCAGAAGTCAAGAGTTTACGAGTGACCATTCGCATGGAACTGGCAGGTGTGTTAAATCAAGTGCTCTACCGCAGTAATGCTGCTTGTCAGGCATTGGTAGTTCAGTGGTAGAATTCTCGCTTCCCAAGCGGGAGGCCCGGGTTCGATTCCCGGCCAATGCATGGCACTTTTGTAGACGTGTCTCTTGATATTTTAAAAGGCATGGGAAAAGAAAAATGGAAACGGTAGATAAGATGATTGCATTGCTTGTCTGTTTTCTGCGCAAAGAAAGCACTCTGCTGCCCTCTTTTAGCAGAAGATGGAACGGCAGTTTCAACTTAAGGCGGGAAACCTTCTATTATGCAAATAATTCCCAGAAGACCCCAGAAGCCCAGATTGAAAGGGTGTCAGCCTCGTGTGGCTGCAAAGATATCCCCTGAGTCCTGCGGTAGAAGTCTGGCTTTCCTGAGGCACGGTGCTCAGGGAACTGCACTCAGAGTAGCGACCCATACAAAGGCCACCCTCATCTACCAGTGTGCTTGCCTCTGTCCACTTTTCCTGTCTATAGAACCTGGCCGTTCGTGGCCGTTCGTGGCCAAGTGAGTGAGAAGGACTGCCAGGGCAGCGCAGCTCCCATTCACCCACCGGAGCTGGCGCCATCCTCATGTCACTGCAGTGCTCTGTTAAATCAGCTGCTCTGGGCTGCAATGGTCCAGAGCACTGTAGCGCCAGTGTGCAGCATGTAAGGCATTGGTGGTTCAGTGGTAGAATTCTCGCCTGCCACGCGGGAGGCCCGGGTTCGATTCCCGGCCAATGCATGAGCGTTTTGCACATGTACCTTTCGTTGACTTTGAAGCATCGTGAAAAGGAAGAGACCGAACAAAAAAACAAGCCTTGATTGCCTTGCTTGCCTTATTTCTGCTACTAGCGATCACTCTGCTGATCCCTTTTAGTAGAAGGGGCCGCTGCGCCTTGACTGGAAGCAGGGCAATCTCAGATTATGCAAAACACTCATAGAGGCCCAGCCCGAGTAGGTGCCAGTCTCACACGTCTGCAAAGGCCTTCAATGAGGCTTTCAGCAGAAGTCAAGAGTTTACGAGTGACCATTCGCATGGAACTGGCAGGTGTGTTAAATCAAGCGCTCTACCGCAGTAATGCTGCTTGTCAAGCATTGGTAGTTCAGTGGTAGAATTCTCGCTTCCCAAGCGGGAGGCCCGGGTTCGATTCCCGGCCAATGCATGGCACTTTTGTAGACGTGTCTCTTGATATTTTAAAAGGCATGGGAAAAGAAAAATGGAAACGGTAGATAAGATGATTGCATTGCTTGTCTGTTTTCTGCGCAAAGAAAGCAATCTGCTGCCCTCTTTTAGCAGAAGATGGAACTGCAGTTTCAACTTAAGGCGGGAAACCTTCTATTATGCAAATAATTCCCAGAAGACCCCAGAAGCCCAGATTGAAAGGGTGTCAGCCTCGTGTGGCTGCAAAGATATCCCCTGAGTCCTGCGGTAGAAGTCTGGCTTTCCTGAGGCACGGTGCTCAGGGAACTGCACTCAGAGTAGCGACCCATACAAAGGCCACCCTCATCTACCAGTGTGCTTGCCTCTGTCCACTTTTCCTGTCTATAGAACCTGGCCGTTCGTGGCCGTTCGTGGCCAAGTGAGTGAGAAGGACTGCCAGGGCAGCGCAGCTCCCATTCACCCACCGGAGCTGGCGCCATCCTCATGTCACTGCAGTGCTCTGTTAAATCAGCTGCTCTGGGCTGCAATGGTCCAGAGCACTGTAGCGCCAGTGTACAGCATGTAAGGCATTGGTGGTTCAGTGGTAGAATTCTCGCCTGCCACGCGGGACGCCCGGGTTCGATTCCCGGCCAATGCATGAGCGTTTTGCACATGTACCTTTCGTTGACTTTGAAGCATCGTGAAAAGGAAGAGACGGAACAAAAAAACAAGCCTTGATTGCCTTGCTTGCCTTATTTCTGCTACTAGCGATCACTCTGCTGATCCCTTTTAGTAGAAGGGGCCGCTGCGCCTTGACTGGAAGCAGGGCAATCTCAGATTATGCAAAACGCTCATAGAGGCCCAGCCCGAGTAGGTGCCAGTCTCACACGTCTGCAAAGGCCTTCAATGAGGCTTTCAGCAGAAGTCAAGAGTTTACGAGTGACCATTCGCATGGAACGGGCAGGTGTGTTAAATCAAGTGCTCTACCGCAGTAATGCTGCTTGTCAGGCATTGGTAGTTCAGTGGTAGAATTCTCGCTTCCCAAGCGGGAGGCCCGGGTTCGATTCCCGGCCAATGCATGGCACTTTTGTAGACGTGTCTCTTGATATTTTAAAAGGCATGGGAAAAGAAAAATGGAAACGGTAGATAAGATGATTGCATTGCTTGTCTGTTTTCTGCGCAAAGAAAGCACTCTGCTGCCCTCTTTTAGCAGAAGATGGAACGGCAGTTTCAATTTAAGGCGGGAAACCTATTATGCAAATAATTCCCAGAAGACCCCAGAAGCCCAGATTGAAAGGGTGTCAGCCTCGTGTGGCTGCAAAGATATCCCCTGAGTCCTGCGGTAGAAGTCTGGCTTTCCTGAGGCACGGTGCTCAGGGAACTGCACTCAGAGTAGCGACCCATACAAAGGCCACCCTCATCTACCAGTGTGCTTGCCTCTGTCCACTTTTCCTGTCTATAGAACCTGGCCGTTCGTGGCCAAGTGAGTGAGAAGGACTGCCAGGGCAGCGCAGCTCCCATTCACCCACCGGAGCTGGCGCCATCCTCATGTCACTGCAGTGCTCTGTTAAATCAGCTGCTCTGGGCTGCAATGGTCCAGAGCACTGTAGCGCCAGTGTGCAGCATGTAAGGCATTGGTGGTTCAGTGGTAGAATTCTCGCCTGCCACGCGGGAGGCCCGGGTTCGATTCCCGGCCAATGCATGAGCGTTTTGCACATGTACCTTTCGTTGACTTTGAAGCATCGTGAAAAGGAAGAGACCGAACAAAAAAACAAGCCTTGATTGCCTTGCTTGCCTTATTTCTGCTACTAGCGATCACTCTGCTGATCCCTTTTAGTAGAAGGGGCCGCTGCGCCTTGACTGGAAGCAGGGCAATCTCAGATTATGCAAACAGCTCATAGAGGCCCAGCCCGAGTAGGTGCCAGTCTCACACGTCTGCAAAGGCCTTCAATGAGGCTTTCAGCAGAAGTCAAGAGTTTACGAGTGACCATTCGCATGGAACTGGCAGGTGTGTTAAATCAAGTGCTCTACCGCAGTAATGCTGCTTGTCAGGCATTGGTAGTTCAGTGGTAGAATTCTCGCTTCCCAAGCGGGAGGCCCGGGTTCGATTCCCGGCCAATGCATGGCACTTTTGTAGACGTGTCTCTTGATATTTTAAAAGGCATGGGAAAAGAAAAATGGAAACGGTAGATAAGATGATTGCATTGCTTGTCTGTTTTCTGCGCAAAGAAAGCACTCTGCTGCCCTCTTTTAGCAGAAGATGGAACGGCAGTTTCAACTTAAGGCGGGAAACCTTCTATTATGCAAATAATTCCCAGAAGACCCCAGAAGCCCAGATTGAAAGGGTGTCAGCCTCGTGTGGCTGCAAAGATATCCCCTGAGTCCTGCGGTAGAAGTCTGGCTTTCCTGAGGCACGGTGCTCAGGGAACTGCACTCAGAGTAGCGACCCATACAAAGGCCTCCCTCATCTACCAGTGTGCTTGCCTCTGTCCACTTTTCCTGTCTATAGAACCTGGCCGTTCGTGGCCGTTCGTGGCCAAGTGAGTGAGAAGGACTGCCAGGGCAGCGCAGCTCCCATTCACCCACCGGAGCTGGCGCCATCCTCATGTCACTGCAGTGCTCTGTTAAATCAGCTGCTCTGGGCTGCAATGGTCCAGAGCACTGTAGCGCCAGTGTGCAGCATGTAAGGCATTGGTGGTTCAGTGGTAGAATTCTCGCCTGCCACGCGGGAGGCCCGGGTTCGATTCCCGGCCAATGCATTAGTGTTTTGCACATGTACCTTTCGTTGACTTTGAAGCATCGTGAAAAGGAAGAGACCGAACAAAAAAACAAGCCTTGATTGCCTTGCTTGCCTTATTTCTGCTACTAGCGATCACTCTGCTGATCCCTTTTAGTAGAAGGGGCCGCTGCGCCTTGACTGGAAGCAGGGCAATCTCAGATTATGCAAAACGCTCATAGAGGCCCAGCCCGAGTAGGTGCCAGTCTCACACGTCTGCAAAGGCCTTCAATGAGGCTTTCAGCAGAAGTCAAGAGTTTACGAGTGACCATTCGCATGGAACTGGCAGGTGTGTTAAATCAAGCGCTCTACCGCAGTAATGCTGCTTGTCAAGCATTGGTAGTTCAGTGGTAGAATTCTCGCTTCCCAAGCGGGAGGCCCGGGTTCGATTCCCGGCCAATGCATGGCACTTTTGTAGACGTGTCTCTTGATATTTTAAAAGGCATGGGAAAAGAAAAATGGAAACGGTAGATAAGATGATTGCATTGCTTGTCTGTTTTCTGCGCAAAGAAAGCAATCTGCTGCCCTCTTTTAGCAGAAGATGGAACTGCAGTTTCAACTTAAGGCGGGAAACCTTCTATTATGCAAATAATTCCCAGAAGACCCCAGAAGCCCAGATTGAAAGGGTGTCAGCCTCGTGTGGCTGCAAAGATATCCCCTGAGTCCTGCGGTAGAAGTCTGGCTTTCCTGAGGCACGGTGCTCAGGGAACTGCACTCAGAGTAGCGACCCATACAAAGGCCACCCTCATCTACCAGTGTGCTTGCCTCTGTCCACTTTTCCTGTCTATAGAACCTGGCCGTTCATGGCCGTTCGTGGCCAAGTGAGTGAGAAGGACTGCCAGGGCAGCGCAGCTCCCATTCACCCACCGGAGCTGGCGCCATCCTCATGTCACTGCAGTGCTCTGTTAAATCAGCTGCTCTGGGCTGCAATGGTCCAGAGCACTGTAGCGCCAGTGTGCAGCATATAAGGCATTGGTGGTTCAGTGGTAGAATTCTCGCCTGCCACGCGGGAGGCCCGGGTTCGATTCCCGGCCAATGCATGAGCGTTTTGCACATGTACCTTTCGTTGACTTTGAAGCATCGTGAAAAGGAAGAGACCGAACAAAAAAACAAGCCTTGATTGCCTTGCTTGCCTTATTTCTGCTACTAGCGATCACTCTGCTGATCCCTTTTAGTAGAAGGGGCCGCTGCGCCTTGACTGGAAGCAGGGCAATCTCAGATTATGCAAACAGCTCATAGAGGCCCAGCCCGAGTAGGTGCCAGTCTCACACGTCTGCAAAGGCCTTCAATGAGGCTTTCAGCAGAAGTCAAGAGTTTACGAGTGACCATTCGCATGGAACTGGCAGGTGTGTTAAATCAAGTGCTCTACCGCAGTAATGCTGCTTGTCAGGCATTGGTAGTTCAGTGGTAGAATTCTCTCTTCCCAAGCGGGAGGCCCGGGTTCGATTCCCGGCCAATGCATGGCACTTTTGTAGACGTGTCTCTTGATATTTTAAAAGGCATGGGAAAAGAAAAATGGAAACGGTAGATAAGATGATTGCATTGCTTGTCTGTTTTCTGCGCAAAGAAAGCACTCTGCTGCCCTCTTTTAGCAGAAGATGGAACGGCAGTTTCAACTTAAGGCGGGAAACCTTCTATTATGCAAATAATTCCCAGAAGACCCCAGAAGCCCAGATTGAAAGGGTGTCAGCCTCGTGTGGCTGCAAAGATATCCCCTGAGTCCTGCGGTAGAAGTCTGGCTTTCCTGAGGCACGGTGCTCAGGGAACTGCACTCAGAGTAGCGACCCATACAAAGGCCACCCTCATCTACCAGTGTGCTTGCCTCTGTCCACTCTTCCTGTCTATAGAACCTGGCCGTTCATGGCCGTTCGTGGCCAAGTGAGTGAGAAGGACTGCCAGGGCAGCGCAGCTCCCATTCACCCACCGGAGCTGGCGCCATCCTCATGTCACTGCAGTGCTCTGTTAAATCAGCTGCTCTGGGCTGCAATGGTCCAGAGCACTGTAGCGCCAGTGTGCAGCATGTAAGGCATTGGTGGTTCAGTGGTAGAATTCTCGCCTGCCACGCGGGAGGCCCGGGTTCGATTCCCGGCCAATGCATGAGTGTTTTGCACATGTACCTTTCGTTGACTTTGAAGCATCGTGAAAAGGAAGAGACCGAACAAAAAAACAAGCCTTGATTGCCTTGCTTGCCTTATTTCTGCTACTAGCGATCACTCTGCTGATCCCTTTTAGTAGAAGGGGCCGCTGCGCCTTGACTGGAAGCAGGGCAATCTCAGATTATGCAAAACGCTCATAGAGGCCCAGCCCGAGTAGGTGCCAGTCTCACACGTCTGCAAAGGCCTTCAATGAGGCTTTCAGCAGAAGTCAAGAGTTTACGAGTGACCATTCGCATGGAACTGGCAGGTGTGTTAAATCAAGCGCTCTACCGCAGTAATGCTGCTTGTCAAGCATTGGTAGTTCAGTGGTAGAATTCTCGCTTCCCAAGCGGGAGGCCCGGGTTCGATTCCCGGCCAATGCATGGCACTTTTGTAGACGTGTCTCTTGATATTTTAAAAGGCATGGGAAAAGAAAAATGGAAACGGTAGATAAGATGATTGCATTGCTTGTCTGTTTTCTGCGCAAAGAAAGCAATCTGCTGCCCTCTTTTAGCAGAAGATGGAACTGCAGTTTCAACTTAAGGCGGGAAACCTTCTATTATGCAAATAATTCCCAGAAGACCCCAGAAGCCCAGATTGAAAGGGTGTCAGCCTCGTGTGGCTGCAAAGATATCCCCTGAGTCCTGCGGTAGAAGTCTGGCTTTCCTGAGGCACGGTGCTCAGGGAACTGCACTCAGAGTAGCGACCCATACAAAGGCCACCCTCATCTACCAGTGTGCTTGCCTCTGTCCACTTTTCCTGTCTATAGAACCTGGCCGTTCGTGGCCGTTCGTGGCCAAGTGAGTGAGAAGGACTGCCAGGGCAGCGCAGCTCCCATTCACCCACCGGAGCTGGCGCCATCCTCATGTCACTGCAGTGCTCTGTTAAATCAGCTGCTCTGGGCTGCAATGGTCCAGAGCACTGTAGCGCCAGTGTGCAGCATGTAAGGCATTGGTGGTTCAGTGGTAGAATTCTCGCCTGCCACGCGGGAGGCCCGGGTTCGATTCCCGGCCAATGCATGAGCGTTTTGCACATGTACCTTTCGTTGACTTTGAAGCATCGTGAAAAGGAAGAGACCGAACAAAAAAACAAGCCTTGATTGCCTTGCTTGCCTTATTTCTGCTACTAGCGATCACTCTGCTGATCCCTTTTAGTAGAAGGGGCCGCTGCGCCTTGACTGGAAGCAGGGCAATCTCAGATTATGCAAAACGCTCATAGAGGCCCAGCCCGAGTAGGTGCCAGTCTCACACGTCTGCAAAGGCCTTCAATGAGGCTTTCAGCAGAAGTCAAGAGTTTACGAGTGACCATTCGCATGGAACTGGCAGGTGTGTTAAATCAAGTGCTCTACCGCAGTAATGCTGCTTGTCAGGCATTGGTAGCTCAGTGGTAGAATTCTCGCTTCCCAAGTGGGAGGCCCGGGTTCGATTCCCGGCCAATGCATGGCACTTTTGTAGACGTGTCTCTTGATATTTTAAAAGGCATGGGAAAAGAAAAATGGAAACGGTAGATAAGATGATTGCATTGCTTGTCTGTTTTCTGCGCAAAGAAAGCACTCTGCTGCCCTCTTTTAGCAGAAGATGGAACGGCAGTTTCAACTTAAGGCGGGAAACCTATTATGCAAATAATTCCCAGAAGACCCCAGAAGCCCAGATTGAAAGGGTGTCAGCCTTGTGTGGCTGCAAAGATATCCCCTGAGTCCTGCGGTAGAAGTCTGGCTTTCCTGAGGCACGGTGCTCAGGGAACTGCACTCAGAGTAGCGACCCATACAAAGGCCACCCTCATCTACCAGTGTGCTTGCCTCTGTCCACTTTTCCTGTCTATAGAACCTGGCCGTTCGTGGCCAAGTGAGTGAGAAGGACTGCCAGGGCAGCGCAGCTCCCATTCACCCACCGGAGCTGGCGCCATCCTCATGTCACTGCAGTGCTCTGTTAAATCAGCTGCTCTGGCCTGCAATGGTCCAGAGCACTGTAGCGCCAGTGTGCAGCATGTAAGGCATTGGTGGTTCAGTGGTAGAATTCTCGCCTGCCACGCGGGAGGCCCGGGTTTGATTCCCGGCCAATGCATGGCACTTTTGTAGACGTGTCTCTTGATATTTTAAAAGGCATGGGAAAAGAAAAATGGAAACGGTAGATAAGATGATTGCATTGCTTGTCTGTTTTCTGCGCAAAGAAAACACTCTGCTGCCCTCTTTTAGCAGAAGATGGAACTGCAGTTTCAACTTAAGGCGGGAAACCTTCTATTATGCAAATAATTCCCAGAAGACCCCAGAAGCCCAGATTGAAAGGGTGTCAGCCTCGTGTGGCTGCAAAGATATCCCCTGAGTCCTGCGGTAGAAGTCTGGCTTTCCTGAGGCACGGTGCTCAGGGAACTGCACTCAGAGTAGCGACCCATACAAAGGCCACCCTCATCTACCAGTGTGCTTGCCTCTGTCCACTTTTCCTGTCTATAGAACCTGGCCGTTCGTGGCCGTTCGTGGCCAAGTGAGTGAGAAGGACTGCCAGGGCAGCGCAGCTCCCATTCACCCACCGGAGCTGGCGCCATCCTCATGTCACTGCAGTGCTCTGTTAAATCAGCTGCTCTGGGCTGCAATGGTCCAGAGCACTGTAGCGCCAGTGTACAGCATGTAAGGCATTGGTGGTTCAGTGGTAGAATTCTCGCCTGCCACGCGGGAGGCCCGGGTTCGATTCCCGGCCAATGCATGAGCGTTTTGCACATGTACCTTTCGTTGACTTTGAAGCATCGTGAAAAGGAAGAGACCGAACAAAAAAACAAGCCTTGATTGCCTTGCTTGCCTTATTTCTGCTACTAGCGATCACTCTGCTGATCCCTTTTAGTAGAAGGGGCCGCTGCGCCTTGACTGGAAGCAGGGCAATCTCAGATTATGCAAACAGCTCATAGAGGCCCAGCCCGAGTAGGTGCCAGTCTCACACGTCTGCAAAGGCCTTCAATGAGGCTTTCAGCAGAAGTCAAGAGTTTACGAGTGACCATTCGCATGGAACTGGCAGGTGTGTTAAATCAAGTGCTCTACCGCAGTAATGCTGCTTGTCAGGCATTGGTAGTTCAGTGGTAGAATTCTCGCTTCCCAAGCGGGAGGCCCGGGTTCGATTCCCGGCCAATGCATGGCACTTTTGTAGACGTGTCTCTTGATATTTTAAAAGGCATGGGAAAAGAAAAATGGAAACGGTAGATAAGATGATTGCATTGCTTGTCTGTTTTCTGCGCAAAGAAAGCACTCTGCTGCCCTCTTTTAGCAGAAGATGGAACGGCAGTTTCAACTTAAGGCGGGAAACCTTCTATTATGCAAATAATTCCCAGAAGACCCCAGAAGCCCAGATTGAAAGGGTGTCAGCCTCGTGTGGCTGCAAAGATATCCCCTGAGTCCTGCGGTAGAAGTCTGGCTTTCCTGAGGCACGGTGCTCAGGGAACTGCACTCAGAGTAGCGACCCATACAAAGGCCACCCTCATCTACCAGTGTGCTTGCCTCTGTCCACTTTTCCTGTCTATAGAACCTGGCCGTTCGTGGCCGTTCGTGGCCAAGTGAGTGAGAAGGACTGCCAGGGCAGCGCAGCTCCCATTCACCCACCGGAGCTGGCGCCATCCTCATGTCACTGCAGTGCTCTGTTAAATCAGCTGCTCTGGGCTGCAATGGTCCAGAGCACTGTAGCGCCAGTGTGCAGCATGTAAGGCATTGGTGGTTCAGTGGTAGAATTCTCGCCTGCCACGCGGGAGGCCCGGGTTCGATTCCCGGCCAATGCATGAGCGTTTTGCACATGTACCTTTCGTTGACTTTGAAGCATCGTGAAAAGGAAGAGACCGAACAAAAAAACAAGCCTTGATTGCCTTGCTTGCCTTATTTCTGCTACTAGCGATCACTCTGCTGATCCCTTTTAGTAGAAGGGGCCGCTGCGCCTTGACTGGAAGCAGGGCAATCTCAGATTATGCAAAACACTCATAGAGGCCCAGCCCGAGTAGGTGCCAGTCTCACACGTCTGCAAAGGCCTTCAATGAGGCTTTCAGCAGAAGTCAAGAGTTTACGAGTGACCATTCGCATGGAACTGGCAGGTGTGTTAAATCAAGCGCTCTACCGCAGTAATGCTGCTTGTCAAGCATTGGTAGTTCAGTGGTAGAATTCTCGCTTCCCAAGCGGGAGGCCCGGGTTCGATTCCCGACCAATGCATGGCACTTTTGTAGACGTGTCTCTTGATATTTTAAAAGGCATGGGAAAAGAAAAATGGAAACGGTAGATAAGATGATTGCATTGCTTGTCTGTTTTCTGCGCAAAGAAAGCACTCTGCTGCCCTCTTTTAGCAGAAGATGGAACGGCAGTTTCAACTTAAGGCGGGAAACCTATTATGCAAATAATTCCCAGAAGACCCCAGAAGCCCAGATTGAAAGGGTGTCAGCCTCGTGTGGCTGCAAAGATATCCCCTGAGTCCTGCGGTAGAAGTCTGGCTTTCCTGAGGCACGGTGCTCAGGGAACTGCACTCAGAGTAGCGACCCATACAAAGGCCACCCTCATCTACCAGTGTGCTTGCCTCTGTCCACTTTTCCTGTCTATAGAACCTGGCCGTTCGTGGCCAAGTGAGTGAGAAGGACTGCCAGGGCAGCGCAGCTCCCATTCACCCACCGGAGCTGGCGCCATCCTCATGTCACTGCAGTGCTCTGTTAAATCAGCTGCTCTGGGCTGCAATGGTCCAGAGCACTGTAGCACCAGTGTGCAGCATGTAAGGCATTGGTGGTTCAGTGGTAGAATTCTCGCCTGCCACGCGGGAGGCCCGGGTTCGATTCCCGGCCAATGCATGAGCGTTTTGCACATGTACCTTTCGTTGACTTTGAAGCATCGTGAAAAGGAAGAGACCGAACAAAAAAACAAGCCTTGATTGCCTTGCTTGCCTTATTTCTGCTACTAGCGATCACTCTGCTGATCCCTTTTAGTAGAAGGGGCCGCTGCGCCTTGACTGGAAGCAGGGCAATCTCAGATTATGCAAACAGCTCATAGAGGCCCAGCCCGAGTAGGTGCCAGTCTCACACGTCTGCAAAGGCCTTCAATGAGGCTTTCAGCAGAAGTCAAGAGTTTACGAGTGACCATTCGCATGGAACTGGCAGGTGTGTTAAATCAAGTGCTCTACCGCAGTAATGCTGCTTGTCAGGCATTGGTAGTTCAGTGGTAGAATTCTCGCTTCCCAAGCGGGAGGCCCGGGTTCGATTCCCGGCCAATGCATGGCACTTTTGTAGACGTGTCTCTTGATATTTTAAAAGGCATGGGAAAAGAAAAATGGAAACGGTAGATAAGATGATTGCATTGCTTGTCTGTTTTCTGCGCAAAGAAAGCACTCTGCTGCCCTCTTTTAGCAGAAGATGGAACGGCAGTTTCAACTTAAGGCGGGAAACCTTCTATTATGCAAATAATTCCCAGAAGACCCCAGAAGCCCAGATTGAAAGGGTGTCAGCCTCGTGTGGCTGCAAAGATATCCCCTGAGTCCTGCGGTAGAAGTCTGGCTTTCCTGAGGCACGGTGCTCAGGGAACTGCACTCAGAGTAGCGACCCATACAAAGGCCACCCTCATCTACCAGTGTGCTTGCCTCTGTCCACTTTTCCTGTCTATAGAACCTGGCCGTTCGTGGCCGTTCGTGGCCAAGTGAGTGAGAAGGACTGCCAGGGCAGCGCAGCTCCCATTCACCCACCGGAGCTGGCGCCATCCTCATGTCACTGCAGTGCTCTGTTAAATCAGCTGCTCTGGGCTGCAATGGTCCAGAGCACTGTAGCGCCAGTGTGCAGCATGTAAGGCATTGGTGGTTCAGTGGTAGAATTCTCGCCTGCCACGCGGGAGGCCCGGGTTCGATTCCCGGCCAATGCATGAGTGTTTTGCACATGTACCTTTCGTTGACTTTGAAGCATCGTGAAAAGGAAGAGACCGAACAAAAAAACAAGCCTTGATTGCCTTGCTTGCCTTATTTCTGCTACTAGCGATCACTCTGCTGATCCCTTTTAGTAGAAGGGGCCGCTGCGCCTTGACTGGAAGCAGGGCAATCTCAGATTATGCAAAACGCTCATAGAGGCCCAGCCCGAGTAGGTGCCAGTCTCACACGTCTGCAAAGGCCTTCAATGAGGCTTTCAGCAGAAGTCAAGAGTTTACGAGTGACCATTCGCATGGAACTGGCAGGTGTGTTAAATCAAGCGCTCTACCGCAGTAATGCTGCTTGTCAAGCATTGGTAGTTCAGTGGTAGAATTCTCGCTTCCCAAGCGGGAGGCCCGGGTTCGATTCCCGGCCAATGCATGGCACTTTTGTAGACGTGTCTCTTGATATTTTAAAAGGCATGGGAAAAGAAAAATGGAAACGGTAGATAAGATGATTGCATTGCTTGTCTGTTTTCTGCGCAAAGAAAGCAATCTGCTGCCCTCTTTTAGCAGAAGATGGAACTGCAGTTTCAACTTAAGGCGGGAAACCTTCTATTATGCAAATAATTCCCAGAAGACCCCAGAAGCCCAGATTGAAAGGGTGTCAGCCTCGTGTGGCTGCAAAGATATCCCCTGAGTCCTGCGGTAGAAGTCTGGCTTTCCTGAGGCACGGTGCTCAGGGAACTGCACTCAGAGTAGCGACCCATACAAAGGCCACCCTCATCTACCAGTGTGCTTGCCTCTGTCCACTTTTCCTGTCTATAGAACCTGGCCGTTCGTGGCCGTTCGTGGCCAAGTGAGTGAGAAGGACTGCCAGGGCAGCGCAGCTCCCATTCACCCACCGGAGCTGGCGCCATCCTCATGTCACTGCAGTGCTCTGTTAAATCAGCTGCTCTGGGCTGCAATGGTCCAGAGCACTGTAGCGCCAGTGTGCAGCATGTAAGGCATTGGTGGTTCAGTGGTAGAATTCTCGCCTGCCACGCGGGAGGCCCGGGTTCGATTCCCGGCCAATGCATGAGCGTTTTGCACATGTACCTTTCGTTGACTTTGAAGCATCGTGAAAAGGAAGAGACCGAACAAAAAAACAAGCCTTGATTGCCTTGCTTGCCTTATTTCTGCTACTAGCGATCACTCTGCTGATCCCTTTTAGTAGAAGGGGCCGCTGCGCCTTGACTGGAAGCAGGGCAATCTCAGATTATGCAAAACGCTCATAGAGGCCCAGCCCGAGTAGGTGCCAGTCTCACACGTCTGCAAAGGCCTTCAATGAGGCTTTCAGCAGAAGTCAAGAGTTTACGAGTGACCATTCGCATGGAACTGGCAGGTGTGTTAAATCAAGTGCTCTACCGCAGTAATGCTGCTTGTCAGGCATTGGTAGTTCAGTGGTAGAATTCTCGCTTCCCAAGCGGGAGGCCCGGGTTCGATTCCCGGCCAATGCATGGCACTTTTGTAGACGTGTCTCTTGATATTTTAAAAGGCATGGGAAAAGAAAAATGGAAACGGTAGATAAGATGATTGCATTGCTTGTCTGTTTTCTGCGCAAAGAAAGCACTCTGCTGCCCTCTTTTAGCAGAAGATGGAACGGCAGTTTCAACTTAAGGCGGGAAACCTTCTATTATGCAAATAATTCCCAGAAGACCCCAGAAGCCCAGATTGAAAGGGTGTCAGCCTCGTGTGGCTGCAAAGATATCCCCTGAGTCCTGCGGTAGAAGTCTGGCTTTCCTGAGGCACGGTGCTCAGGGAACTGCACTCAGAGTAGCGACCCATACAAAGGCCACCCTCATCTACCAGTGTGCTTGCCTCTGTCCACTTTTCCTGTCTATAGAACCTGGCCGTTCGTGGCCGTTCGTGGCCAAGTGAGTGAGAAGGACTGCCAGGGCAGCGCAGCTCCCATTCACCCACCGGAGCTGGCGCCATCCTCATGTCACTGCAGTGCTCTGTTAAATCAGCTGCTCTGGGCTGCAATGGTCCAGAGCACTGTAGCGCCAGTGTGCAGCATGTAAGGCATTGGTGGTTCAGTGGTAGAATTCTCGCCTGCCACGCGGGAGGCCCGGGTTCGATTCCCGGCCAATGCATGAGCGTTTTGCACATGTACCTTTCGTTGACTTTGAAGCATCGTGAAAAGGAAGAGACCGAACAAAAAAACAAGCCTTGATTGCCTTGCTTGCCTTATTTCTGCTACTAGCGATCACTCTGCTGATCCCTTTTAGTAGAAGGGGCCGCTGCGCCTTGACTGGAAGCAGGGCAATCTCAGATTATGCAAAACGCTCATAGAGGCCCAGCCCGAGTAGGTGCCAGTCTCACACGTCTGCAAAGGCCTTCAATGAGGCTTTCAGCAGAAGTCAAGAGTTTACGAGTGACCATTCGCATGGAACTGGCAGGTGTGTTAAATCAAGTGCTCTACCGCAGTAATGCTGCTTGTCAGGCATTGGTAGTTCAGTGGTAGAATTCTCGCTTCCCAAGCGGGAGGCCCGGGTTCGATTCCCGGCCAATGCATGGCACTTTTGTAGACGTGTCTCTTGATATTTTAAAAGGCATGGGAAAAGAAAAATGGAAACGGTAGATAAGATGATTGCATTGCTTGTCTGTTTTCTGCGCAAAGAAAGCACTCTGCTGCCCTCTTTTAGCAGAAGATGGAACGGCAGTTTCAACTTAAGGCGGGAAACCTTCTATTATGCAAATAATTCCCAGAAGACCCCAGAAGCCCAGATTGAAAGGGTGTCAGCCTCGTGTGGCTGCAAAGATATCCCCTGAGTCCTGCGGTAGAAGTCTGGCTTTCCTGAGGCACGGTGCTCAGGGAACTGCACTCAGAGTAGCGACCCATACAAAGGCCACCCTCATCTACCAGTGTGCTTGCCTCTGTCCACTTTTCCTGTCTATAGAACCTGGCCGTTCGTGGCCGTTCGTGGCCAAGTGAGTGAGAAGGACTGCCAGGGCAGCGCAGCTCCCATTCACCCACCGGAGCTGGCGCCATCCTCATGTCACTGCAGTGCTCTGTTAAATCAGCTGCTCTGGGCTGCAATGGTCCAGAGCACTGTAGCGCCAGTGTGCAGCATGTAAGGCATTGGTGGTTCAGTGGTAGAATTCTCGCCTGCCACGCGGGAGGCCCGGGTTCGATTCCCGGCCAATGCATGAGCGTTTTGCACATGTACCTTTCGTTGACTTTGAAGCATCGTGAAAAGGAAGAGACCGAACAAAAAAACAAGCCTTGATTGCCTTGCTTGCCTTATTTCTGCTACTAGCGATCACTCTGCTGATCCCTTTTAGTAGAAGGGGCCGCTGCGCCTTGACTGGAAGCAGGGCAATCTCAGATTATGCAAAACGCTCATAGAGGCCCAGCCCGAGTAGGTGCCAGTCTCACACGTCTGCAAAGGCCTTCAATGAGGCTTTCAGCAGAAGTCAAGAGTTTACGAGTGACCATTCGCATGGAACTGGCAGGTGTGTTAAATCAAGCGCTCTACCGCAGTAATGCTGCTTGTCAAGCATTGGTAGTTCAGTGGTAGAATTCTCGCTTCCCAAGCGGGAGGCCCGGGTTCGATTCCCGGCCAATGCATGGCACTTTTGTAGACGTGTCTCTTGATATTTTAAAAGGCATGGGAAAAGAAAAATGGAAACGGTAGATAAGATGATTGCATTGCTTGTCTGTTTTCTGCGCAAAGAAAGCAATCTGCTGCCCTCTTTTAGCAGAAGATGGAACTGCAGTTTCAACTTAAGGCGGGAAACCTTCTATTATGCAAATAATTCCCAGAAGACCCCAGAAGCCCAGATTGAAAGGGTGTCAGCCTCGTGTGGCTGCAAAGATATCCCCTGAGTCCTGCGGTAGAAGTCTGGCTTTCCTGAGGCACGGTGCTCAGGGAACTGCACTCAGAGTAGCGACCCATACAAAGGCCACCCTCATCTACCAGTGTGCTTGCCTCTGTCCACTTTTCCTGTCTATAGAACCTGGCCGTTCGTGGCCGTTCGTGGCCAAGTGAGTGAGAAGGACTGCCAGGGCAGCGCAGCTCCCATTCACCCACCGGAGCTGGCGCCATCCTCATGTCACTGCAGTGCTCTGTTAAATCAGCTGCTCTGGGCTGCAATGGTCCAGAGCACTGTAGCACCAGTGTGCAGCATGTAAGGCATTGGTGGTTCAGTGGTAGAATTCTCGCCTGCCACGCGGGAGGCCCGGGTTCGATTCCCGGCCAATGCATGAGCGTTTTGCACATGTACCTTTCGTTGACTTTGAAGCATCGTGAAAAGGAAGAGACCGAACAAAAAAACAAGCCTTGATTGCCTTGCTTGCCTTATTTCTGCTACTAGCGATCACTCTGCTGATCCCTTTTAGTAGAAGGGGCCGCTGCGCCTTGACTGGAAGCAGGGCAATCTCAGATTATGCAAAACACTCATAGAGGCCCAGCCCGAGTAGGTGCCAGTCTCACACGTCTGCAAAGGCCTTCAATGAGGCTTTCAGCAGAAGTCAAGAGTTTACGAGTGACCATTCGCATGGAACTGGCAGGTGTGTTAAATCAAGCGCTCTACCGCAGTAATGCTGCTTGTCAAGCATTGGTAGTTCAGTGGTAGAATTCTCGCTTCCCAAGCGGGAGGCCCGGGTTCGATTCCCGGCCAATGCATGGCACTTTTGTAGACGTGTCTCTTGATATTTTAAAAGGCATGGGAAAAGAAAAATGGAAACGGTAGATAA
Source organism: Ambystoma mexicanum (assembly GCF_040938575.1). Classification (NCBI taxonomy): domain Eukaryota; kingdom Metazoa; phylum Chordata; class Amphibia; order Caudata; family Ambystomatidae; genus Ambystoma; species Ambystoma mexicanum. The sequence goes on from NW_027182469.1 coordinate 1,132,506, forward strand.
GATGATTGCATTGCTTGTCTGTTTTCTGCGCAAAGAAAGCACTCTGCTGCCCTCTTTTAGCAGAAGATGGAACGGCAGTTTCAACTTAAGGCGGGAAACCTATTATGCAAATAATTCCCAGAAGACCCCAGAAGCCCAGATTGAAAGGGTGTCAGCCTCGTGTGGCTGCAAAGATATCCCCTGAGTCCTGCGGTAGAAGTCTGGCTTTCCTGAGGCACGGTGCTCAGGGAACTGCACTCAGAGTAGCGACCCATACAAAGGCCACCCTCATCTACCAGTGTGCTTGCCTCTGTCCACTTTTCCTGTCTATAGAACCTGGCCGTTCGTGGCCAAGTGAGTGAGAAGGACTGCCAGGGCAGCGCAGCTCCCATTCACCCACCGGAGCTGGCGCCATCCTCATGTCACTGCAGTGCTCTGTTAAATCAGCTGCTCTGGGCTGCAATGGTCCAGAGCACTGTAGCACCAGTGTGCAGCATGTAAGGCATTGGTGGTTCAGTGGTAGAATTCTCGCCTGCCACGCGGGAGGCCCGGGTTCGATTCCCGGCCAATGCATGAGCGTTTTGCACATGTACCTTTCGTTGACTTTGAAGCATCGTGAAAAGGAAGAGACCGAACAAAAAAACAAGCCTTGATTGCCTTGCTTGCCTTATTTCTGCTACTAGCGATCACTCTGCTGATCCCTTTTAGTAGAAGGGGCCGCTGCGCCTTGACTGGAAGCAGGGCAATCTCAGATTATGCAAACAGCTCATAGAGGCCCAGCCCGAGTAGGTGCCAGTCTCACACGTCTGCAAAGGCCTTCAATGAGGCTTTCAGCAGAAGTCAAGAGTTTACGAGTGACCATTCGCATGGAACTGGCAGGTGTGTTAAATCAAGTGCTCTACCGCAGTAATGCTGCTTGTCAGGCATTGGTAGTTCAGTGGTAGAATTCTCGCTTCCCAAGCGGGAGGCCCGGGTTCGATTCCCGGCCAATGCATGGCACTTTTGTAGACGTGTCTCTTGATATTTTAAAAGGCATGGGAAAAGAAAAATGGAAACGGTAGATAAGATGATTGCATTGCTTGTCTGTTTTCTGCGCAAAGAAAGCACTCTGCTGCCCTCTTTTAGCAGAAGATGGAACGGCAGTTTCAACTTAAGGCGGGAAACCTTCTATTATGCAAATAATTCCCAGAAGACCCCAGAAGCCCAGATTGAAAGGGTGTCAGCCTCGTGTGGCTGCAAAGATATCCCCTGAGTCCTGCGGTAGAAGTCTGGCTTTCCTGAGGCACGGTGCTCAGGGAACTGCACTCAGAGTAGCGACCCATACAAAGGCCTCCCTCATCTACCAGTGTGCTTGCCTCTGTCCACTTTTCCTGTCTATAGAACCTGGCCGTTCGTGGCCGTTCGTGGCCAAGTGAGTGAGAAGGACTGCCAGGGCAGCGCAGCTCCCATTCACCCACCGGAGCTGGCGCCATCCTCATGTCACTGCAGTGCTCTGTTAAATCAGCTGCTCTGGGCTGCAATGGTCCAGAGCACTGTAGCGCCAGTGTGCAGCATGTAAGGCATTGGTGGTTCAGTGGTAGAATTCTCGCCTGCCACGCGGGAGGCCCGGGTTCGATTCCCGGCCAATGCATGAGTGTTTTGCACATGTACCTTTCGTTGACTTTGAAGCATCGTGAAAAGGAAGAGACCGAACAAAAAAACAAGCCTTGATTGCCTTGCTTGCCTTATTTCTGCTACTAGCGATCACTCTGCTGATCCCTTTTAGTAGAAGGGGCCGCTGCGCCTTGACTGGAAGCAGGGCAATCTCAGATTATGCAAAACGCTCATAGAGGCCCAGCCCGAGTAGGTGCCAGTCTCACACGTCTGCAAAGGCCTTCAATGAGGCTTTCAGCAGAAGTCAAGAGTTTACGAGTGACCATTCGCATGGAACTGGCAGGTGTGTTAAATCAAGCGCTCTACCGCAGTAATGCTGCTTGTCAAGCATTGGTAGTTCAGTGGTAGAATTCTCGCTTCCCAAGCGGGAGGCCCGGGTTCGATTCCCGGCCAATGCATGGCACTTTTGTAGACGTGTCTCTTGATATTTTAAAAGGCATGGGAAAAGAAAAATGGAAACGGTAGATAAGATGATTGCATTGCTTGTCTGTTTTCTGCGCAAAGAAAGCAATCTGCTGCCCTCTTTTAGCAGAAGATGGAACTGCAGTTTCAACTTAAGGCGGGAAACCTTCTATTATGCAAATAATTCCCAGAAGACCCCAGAAGCCCAGATTGAAAGGGTGTCAGCCTCGTGTGGCTGCAAAGATATCCCCTGAGTCCTGCGGTAGAAGTCTGGCTTTCCTGAGGCACGGTGCTCAGGGAACTGCACTCAGAGTAGCGACCCATACAAAGGCCACCCTCATCTACCAGTGTGCTTGCCTCTGTCCACTTTTCCTGTCTATAGAACCTGGCCGTTCGTGGCCGTTCGTGGCCAAGTGAGTGAGAAGGACTGCCAGGGCAGCGCAGCTCCCATTCACCCACCGGAGCTGGCGCCATCCTCATGTCACTGCAGTGCTCTGTTAAATCAGCTGCTCTGGGCTGCAATGGTCCAGAGCACTGTAGCGCCAGTGTGCAGCATGTAAGGCATTGGTGGTTCAGTGGTAGAATTCTCGCCTGCCACGCGGGAGGCCCGGGTTCGATTCCCGGCCAATGCATGAGCGTTTTGCACATGTACCTTTCGTTGACTTTGAAGCATCGTGAAAAGGAAGAGACCGAACAAAAAAACAAGCCTTGATTGCCTTGCTTGCCTTATTTCTGCTACTAGCGATCACTCTGCTGATCCCTTTTAGTAGAAGGGGCCGCTGCGCCTTGACTGGAAGCAGGGCAATCTCAGATTATGCAAAACGCTCATAGAGGCCCAGCCCGAGTAGGTGCCAGTCTCACACGTCTGCAAAGGCCTTCAATGAGGCTTTCAGCAGAAGTCAAGAGTTTACGAGTGACCATTCGCATGGAACTGGCAGGTGTGTTAAATCAAGTGCTCTACCGCAGTAATGCTGCTTGTCAGGCATTGGTAGTTCAGTGGTAGAATTCTCGCTTCCCAAGCGGGAGGCCCGGGTTCGATTCCCGGCCAATGCATGGCACTTTTGTAGACGTGTCTCTTGATATTTTAAAAGGCATGGGAAAAGAAAAATGGAAACGGTAGATAAGATGATTGCATTGCTTGTCTGTTTTCTGCGCAAAGAAAGCACTCTGCTGCCCTCTTTTAGCAGAAGATGGAACGGCAGTTTCAACTTAAGGCGGGAAACCTTCTATTATGCAAATAATTCCCAGAAGACCCCAGAAGCCCAGATTGAAAGGGTGTCAGCCTCGTGTGGCTGCAAAGATATCCCCTGAGTCCTGCGGTAGAAGTCTGGCTTTCCTGAGGCACGGTGCTCAGGGAACTGCACTCAGAGTAGCGACCCATACAAAGGCCACCCTCATCTACCAGTGTGCTTGCCTCTGTCCACTTTTCCTGTCTATAGAACCTGGCCGTTCGTGGCCGTTCGTGGCCAAGTGAGTGAGAAGGACTGCCAGGGCAGCGCAGCTCCCATTCACCCACCGGAGCTGGCGCCATCCTCATGTCACTGCAGTGCTCTGTTAAATCAGCTGCTCTGGGCTGCAATGGTCCAGAGCACTGTAGCGCCAGTGTGCAGCATGTAAGGCATTGGTGGTTCAGTGGTAGAATTCTCGCCTGCCACGCGGGAGGCCCGGGTTCGATTCCCGGCCAATGCATGAGCGTTTTGCACATGTACCTTTCGTTGACTTTGAAGCATCGTGAAAAGGAAGAGACCGAACAAAAAAACAAGCCTTGATTGCCTTGCTTGCCTTATTTCTGCTACTAGCGATCACTCTGCTGATCCCTTTTAGTAGAAGGGGCCGCTGCGCCTTGACTGGAAGCAGGGCAATCTCAGATTATGCAAAACGCTCATAGAGGCCCAGCCCGAGTAGGTGCCAGTCTCACACGTCTGCAAAGGCCTTCAATGAGGCTTTCAGCAGAAGTCAAGAGTTTACGAGTGACCATTCGCATGGAACTGGCAGGTGTGTTAAATCAAGTGCTCTACCGCAGTAATGCTGCTTGTCAGGCATTGGTAGTTCAGTGGTAGAATTCTCGCTTCCCAAGCGGGAGGCCCGGGTTCGATTCCCGGCCAATGCATGGCACTTTTGTAGACGTGTCTCTTGATATTTTAAAAGGCATGGGAAAAGAAAAATGGAAACGGTAGATAAGATGATTGCATTGCTTGTCTGTTTTCTGCGCAAAGAAAGCACTCTGCTGCCCTCTTTTAGCAGAAGATGGAACGGCAGTTTCAACTTAAGGCGGGAAACCTTCTATTATGCAAATAATTCCCAGAAGACCCCAGAAGCCCAGATTGAAAGGGTGTCAGCCTCGTGTGGCTGCAAAGATATCCCCTGAGTCCTGCGGTAGAAGTCTGGCTTTCCTGAGGCACGGTGCTCAGGGAACTGCACTCAGAGTAGCGACCCATACAAAGGCCACCCTCATCTACCAGTGTGCTTGCCTCTGTCCACTTTTCCTGTCTATAGAACCTGGCCGTTCGTGGCCGTTCGTGGCCAAGTGAGTGAGAAGGACTGCCAGGGCAGCGCAGCTCCCATTCACCCACCGGAGCTGGCGCCATCCTCATGTCACTGCAGTGCTCTGTTAAATCAGCTGCTCTGGGCTGCAATGGTCCAGAGCACTGTAGCGCCAGTGTGCAGCATGTAAGGCATTGGTGGTTCAGTGGTAGAATTCTCGCCTGCCACGCGGGAGGCCCGGGTTCGATTCCCGGCCAATGCATGAGCGTTTTGCACATGTACCTTTCGTTGACTTTGAAGCATCGTGAAAAGGAAGAGACCGAACAAAAAAACAAGCCTTGATTGCCTTGCTTGCCTTATTTCTGCTACTAGCGATCACTCTGCTGATCCCTTTTAGTAGAAGGGGCCGCTGCGCCTTGACTGGAAGCAGGGCAATCTCAGATTATGCAAAACGCTCATAGAGGCCCAGCCCGAGTAGGTGCCAGTCTCACACGTCTGCAAAGGCCTTCAATGAGGCTTTCAGCAGAAGTCAAGAGTTTACGAGTGACCATTCGCATGGAACTGGCAGGTGTGTTAAATCAAGCGCTCTACCGCAGTAATGCTGCTTGTCAAGCATTGGTAGTTCAGTGGTAGAATTCTCGCTTCCCAAGCGGGAGGCCCGGGTTCGATTCCCGGCCAATGCATGGCACTTTTGTAGACGTGTCTCTTGATATTTTAAAAGGCATGGGAAAAGAAAAATGGAAACGGTAGATAAGATGATTGCATTGCTTGTCTGTTTTCTGCGCAAAGAAAGCAATCTGCTGCCCTCTTTTAGCAGAAGATGGAACTGCAGTTTCAACTTAAGGCGGGAAACCTTCTATTATGCAAATAATTCCCAGAAGACCCCAGAAGCCCAGATTGAAAGGGTGTCAGCCTCGTGTGGCTGCAAAGATATCCCCTGAGTCCTGCGGTAGAAGTCTGGCTTTCCTGAGGCACGGTGCTCAGGGAACTGCACTCAGAGTAGCGACCCATACAAAGGCCACCCTCATCTACCAGTGTGCTTGCCTCTGTCCACTTTTCCTGTCTATAGAACCTGGCCGTTCGTGGCCGTTCGTGGCCAAGTGAGTGAGAAGGACTGCCAGGGCAGCGCAGCTCCCATTCACCCACCGGAGCTGGCGCCATCCTCATGTCACTGCAGTGCTCTGTTAAATCAGCTGCTCTGGGCTGCAATGGTCCAGAGCACTGTAGCACCAGTGTGCAGCATGTAAGGCATTGGTGGTTCAGTGGTAGAATTCTCGCCTGCCACGCGGGAGGCCCGGGTTCGATTCCCGGCCAATGCATGAGCGTTTTGCACATGTACCTTTCGTTGACTTTGAAGCATCGTGAAAAGGAAGAGACCGAACAAAAAAACAAGCCTTGATTGCCTTGCTTGCCTTATTTCTGCTACTAGCGATCACTCTGCTGATCCCTTTTAGTAGAAGGGGCCGCTGCGCCTTGACTGGAAGCAGGGCAATCTCAGATTATGCAAAACACTCATAGAGGCCCAGCCCGAGTAGGTGCCAGTCTCACACGTCTGCAAAGGCCTTCAATGAGGCTTTCAGCAGAAGTCAAGAGTTTACGAGTGACCATTCGCATGGAACTGGCAGGTGTGTTAAATCAAGCGCTCTACCGCAGTAATGCTGCTTGTCAAGCATTGGTAGTTCAGTGGTAGAATTCTCGCTTCCCAAGCGGGAGGCCCGGGTTCGATTCCCGGCCAATGCATGGCACTTTTGTAGACGTGTCTCTTGATATTTTAAAAGGCATGGGAAAAGAAAAATGGAAACGGTAGATAAGATGATTGCATTGCTTGTCTGTTTTCTGCGCAAAGAAAGCACTCTGCTGCCCTCTTTTAGCAGAAGATGGAACGGCAGTTTCAACTTAAGGCGGGAAACCTATTATGCAAATAATTCCCAGAAGACCCCAGAAGCCCAGATTGAAAGGGTGTCAGCCTCGTGTGGCTGCAAAGATATCCCCTGAGTCCTGCGGTAGAAGTCTGGCTTTCCTGAGGCACGGTGCTCAGGGAACTGCACTCAGAGTAGCGACCCATACAAAGGCCACCCTCATCTACCAGTGTGCTTGCCTCTGTCCACTTTTCCTGTCTATAGAACCTGGCCGTTCGTGGCCAAGTGAGTGAGAAGGACTGCCAGGGCAGCGCAGCTCCCATTCACCCACCGGAGCTGGCGCCATCCTCATGTCACTGCAGTGCTCTGTTAAATCAGCTGCTCTGGGCTGCAATGGTCCAGAGCACTGTAGCACCAGTGTGCAGCATGTAAGGCATTGGTGGTTCAGTGGTAGAATTCTCGCCTGCCACGCGGGAGGCCCGGGTTCGATTCCCGGCCAATGCATGAGCGTTTTGCACATGTACCTTTCGTTGACTTTGAAGCATCGTGAAAAGGAAGAGACCGAACAAAAAAACAAGCCTTGATTGCCTTGCTTGCCTTATTTCTGCTACTAGCGATCACTCTGCTGATCCCTTTTAGTAGAAGGGGCCGCTGCGCCTTGACTGGAAGCAGGGCAATCTCAGATTATGCAAACAGCTCATAGAGGCCCAGCCCGAGTAGGTGCCAGTCTCACACGTCTGCAAAGGCCTTCAATGAGGCTTTCAGCAGAAGTCAAGAGTTTACGAGTGACCATTCGCATGGAACTGGCAGGTGTGTTAAATCAAGTGCTCTACCGCAGTAATGCTGCTTGTCAGGCATTGGTAGTTCAGTGGTAGAATTCTCGCTTCCCAAGCGGGAGGCCCGGGTTCGATTCCCGGCCAATGCATGGCACTTTTGTAGACGTGTCTCTTGATATTTTAAAAGGCATGGGAAAAGAAAAATGGAAACGGTAGATAAGATGATTGCATTGCTTGTCTGTTTTCTGCGCAAAGAAAGCACTCTGCTGCCCTCTTTTAGCAGAAGATGGAACGGCAGTTTCAACTTAAGGCGGGAAACCTTCTATTATGCAAATAATTCCCAGAAGACCCCAGAAGCCCAGATTGAAAGGGTGTCAGCCTCGTGTGGCTGCAAAGATATCCCCTGAGTCCTGCGGTAGAAGTCTGGCTTTCCTGAGGCACGGTGCTCAGGGAACTGCACTCAGAGTAGCGACCCATACAAAGGCCTCCCTCATCTACCAGTGTGCTTGCCTCTGTCCACTTTTCCTGTCTATAGAACCTGGCCGTTCGTGGCCGTTCGTGGCCAAGTGAGTGAGAAGGACTGCCAGGGCAGCGCAGCTCCCATTCACCCACCGGAGCTGGCGCCATCCTCATGTCACTGCAGTGCTCTGTTAAATCAGCTGCTCTGGGCTGCAATGGTCCAGAGCACTGTAGCGCCAGTGTGCAGCATGTAAGGCATTGGTGGTTCAGTGGTAGAATTCTCGCCTGCCACGCGGGAGGCCCGGGTTCGATTCCCGGCCAATGCATGAGTGTTTTGCACATGTACCTTTCGTTGACTTTGAAGCATCGTGAAAAGGAAGAGACCGAACAAAAAAACAAGCCTTGATTGCCTTGCTTGCCTTATTTCTGCTACTAGCGATCACTCTGCTGATCCCTTTTAGTAGAAGGGGCCGCTGCGCCTTGACTGGAAGCAGGGCAATCTCAGATTATGCAAAACGCTCATAGAGGCCCAGCCCGAGTAGGTGCCAGTCTCACACGTCTGCAAAGGCCTTCAATGAGGCTTTCAGCAGAAGTCAAGAGTTTACGAGTGACCATTCGCATGGAACTGGCAGGTGTGTTAAATCAAGCGCTCTACCGCAGTAATGCTGCTTGTCAAGCATTGGTAGTTCAGTGGTAGAATTCTCGCTTCCCAAGCGGGAGGCCCGGGTTCGATTCCCGGCCAATGCATGGCACTTTTGTAGACGTGTCTCTTGATATTTTAAAAGGCATGGGAAAAGAAAAATGGAAACGGTAGATAAGATGATTGCATTGCTTGTCTGTTTTCTGCGCAAAGAAAGCAATCTGCTGCCCTCTTTTAGCAGAAGATGGAACTGCAGTTTCAACTTAAGGCGGGAAACCTTCTATTATGCAAATAATTCCCAGAAGACCCCAGAAGCCCAGATTGAAAGGGTGTCAGCCTCGTGTGGCTGCAAAGATATCCCCTGAGTCCTGCGGTAGAAGTCTGGCTTTCCTGAGGCACGGTGCTCAGGGAACTGCACTCAGAGTAGCGACCCATACAAAGGCCACCCTCATCTACCAGTGTGCTTGCCTCTGTCCACTTTTCCTGTCTATAGAACCTGGCCGTTCGTGGCCGTTCGTGGCCAAGTGAGTGAGAAGGACTGCCAGGGCAGCGCAGCTCCCATTCACCCACCGGAGCTGGCGCCATCCTCATGTCACTGCAGTGCTCTGTTAAATCAGCTGCTCTGGGCTGCAATGGTCCAGAGCACTGTAGCGCCAGTGTGCAGCATGTAAGGCATTGGTGGTTCAGTGGTAGAATTCTCGCCTGCCACGCGGGAGGCCCGGGTTCGATTCCCGGCCAATGCATGAGCGTTTTGCACATGTACCTTTCGTTGACTTTGAAGCATCGTGAAAAGGAAGAGACCGAACAAAAAAACAAGCCTTGATTGCCTTGCTTGCCTTATTTCTGCTACTAGCGATCACTCTGCTGATCCCTTTTAGTAGAAGGGGCCGCTGCGCCTTGACTGGAAGCAGGGCAATCTCAGATTATGCAAAACGCTCATAGAGGCCCAGCCCGAGTAGGTGCCAGTCTCACACGTCTGCAAAGGCCTTCAATGAGGCTTTCAGCAGAAGTCAAGAGTTTACGAGTGACCATTCGCATGGAACTGGCAGGTGTGTTAAATCAAGTGCTCTACCGCAGTAATGCTGCTTGTCAGGCATTGGTAGTTCAGTGGTAGAATTCTCGCTTCCCAAGCGGGAGGCCCGGGTTCGATTCCCGGCCAATGCATGGCACTTTTGTAGACGTGTCTCTTGATATTTTAAAAGGCATGGGAAAAGAAAAATGGAAACGGTAGATAAGATGATTGCATTGCTTGTCTGTTTTCTGCGCAAAGAAAGCACTCTGCTGCCCTCTTTTAGCAGAAGATGGAACGGCAGTTTCAACTTAAGGCGGGAAACCTTCTATTATGCAAATAATTCCCAGAAGACCCCAGAAGCCCAGATTGAAAGGGTGTCAGCCTCGTGTGGCTGCAAAGATATCCCCTGAGTCCTGCGGTAGAAGTCTGGCTTTCCTGAGGCACGGTGCTCAGGGAACTGCACTCAGAGTAGCGACCCATACAAAGGCCACCCTCATCTACCAGTGTGCTTGCCTCTGTCCACTTTTCCTGTCTATAGAACCTGGCCGTTCGTGGCCGTTCGTGGCCAAGTGAGTGAGAAGGACTGCCAGGGCAGCGCAGCTCCCATTCACCCACCGGAGCTGGCGCCATCCTCATGTCACTGCAGTGCTCTGTTAAATCAGCTGCTCTGGGCTGCAATGGTCCAGAGCACTGTAGCGCCAGTGTGCAGCATGTAAGGCATTGGTGGTTCAGTGGTAGAATTCTCGCCTGCCACGCGGGAGGCCCGGGTTCGATTCCCGGCCAATGCATGAGCGTTTTGCACATGTACCTTTCGTTGACTTTGAAGCATCGTGAAAAGGAAGAGACCGAACAAAAAAACAAGCCTTGATTGCCTTGCTTGCCTTATTTCTGCTACTAGCGATCACTCTGCTGATCCCTTTTAGTAGAAGGGGCCGCTGCGCCTTGACTGGAAGCAGGGCAATCTCAGATTATGCAAAACGCTCATAGAGGCCCAGCCCGAGTAGGTGCCAGTCTCACACGTCTGCAAAGGCCTTCAATGAGGCTTTCAGCAGAAGTCAAGAGTTTACGAGTGACCATTCGCATGGAACTGGCAGGTGTGTTAAATCAAGCGCTCTACCGCAGTAATGCTGCTTGTCAAGCATTGGTAGTTCAGTGGTAGAATTCTCGCTTCCCAAGCGGGAGGCCCGGGTTCGATTCCCGGCCAATGCATGGCACTTTTGTAGACGTGTCTCTTGATATTTTAAAAGGCATGGGAAAAGAAAAATGGAAACGGTAGATAAGATGATTGCATTGCTTGTCTGTTTTCTGCGCAAAGAAAGCACTCTGCTGCCCTCTTTTAGCAGAAGATGGAACGGCAGTTTCAACTTAAGGCGGGAAACCTATTATGCAAATAATTCCCAGAAGACCCCAGAAGCCCAGATTGAAAGGGTGTCAGCCTCGTGTGGCTGCAAAGATATCCCCTGAGTCCTGCGGTAGAAGTCTGGCTTTCCTGAGGCACGGTGCTCAGGGAACTGCACTCAGAGTAGCGACCCATACAAAGGCCACCCTCATCTACCAGTGTGCTTGCCTCTGTCCACTTTTCCTGTCTATAGAACCTGGCCGTTCGTGGCCAAGTGAGTGAGAAGGACTGCCAGGGCAGCGCAGCTCCCATTCACCCACCGGAGCTGGCGCCATCCTCATGTCACTGCAGTGCTCTGTTAAATCAGCTGCTCTGGGCTGCAATGGTCCAGAGCACTGTAGCACCAGTGTGCAGCATGTAAGGCATTGGTGGTTCAGTGGTAGAATTCTCGCCTGCCACGCGGGAGGCCCGGGTTCGATTCCCGGCCAATGCATGAGCGTTTTGCACATGTACCTTTCGTTGACTTTGAAGCATCGTGAAAAGGAAGAGACCGAACAAAAAAACAAGCCTTGATTGCCTTGCTTGCCTTATTTCTGCTACTAGCGATCACTCTGCTGATCCCTTTTAGTAGAAGGGGCCGCTGCGCCTTGACTGGAAGCAGGGCAATCTCAGATTATGCAAACAGCTCATAGAGGCCCAGCCCGAGTAGGTGCCAGTCTCACACGTCTGCAAAGGCCTTCAATGAGGCTTTCAGCAGAAGTCAAGAGTTTACGAGTGACCATTCGCATGGAACTGGCAGGTGTGTTAAATCAAGTGCTCTACCGCAGTAATGCTGCTTGTCAGGCATTGGTAGTTCAGTGGTAGAATTCTCGCTTCCCAAGCGGGAGGCCCGGGTTCGATTCCCGGCCAATGCATGGCACTTTTGTAGACGTGTCTCTTGATATTTTAAAAGGCATGGGAAAAGAAAAATGGAAACGGTAGATAAGATGATTGCATTGCTTGTCTGTTTTCTGCGCAAAGAAAGCACTCTGCTGCCCTCTTTTAGCAGAAGATGGAACGGCAGTTTCAACTTAAGGCGGGAAACCTTCTATTATGCAAATAATTCCCAGAAGACCCCAGAAGCCCAGATTGAAAGGGTGTCAGCCTCGTGTGGCTGCAAAGATATCCCCTGAGTCCTGCGGTAGAAGTCTGGCTTTCCTGAGGCACGGTGCTCAGGGAACTGCACTCAGAGTAGCGACCCATACAAAGGCCTCCCTCATCTACCAGTGTGCTTGCCTCTGTCCACTTTTCCTGTCTATAGAACCTGGCCGTTCGTGGCCGTTCGTGGCCAAGTGAGTGAGAAGGACTGCCAGGGCAGCGCAGCTCCCATTCACCCACCGGAGCTGGCGCCATCCTCATGTCACTGCAGTGCTCTGTTAAATCAGCTGCTCTGGGCTGCAATGGTCCAGAGCACTGTAGCGCCAGTGTGCAGCATGTAAGGCATTGGTGGTTCAGTGGTAGAATTCTCGCCTGCCACGCGGGAGGCCCGGGTTCGATTCCCGGCCAATGCATGAGTGTTTTGCACATGTACCTTTCGTTGACTTTGAAGCATCGTGAAAAGGAAGAGACCGAACAAAAAAACAAGCCTTGATTGCCTTGCTTGCCTTATTTCTGCTACTAGCGATCACTCTGCTGATCCCTTTTAGTAGAAGGGGCCGCTGCGCCTTGACTGGAAGCAGGGCAATCTCAGATTATGCAAAACGCTCATAGAGGCCCAGCCCGAGTAGGTGCCAGTCTCACACGTCTGCAAAGGCCTTCAATGAGGCTTTCAGCAGAAGTCAAGAGTTTACGAGTGACCATTCGCATGGAACTGGCAGGTGTGTTAAATCAAGCGCTCTACCGCAGTAATGCTGCTTGTCAAGCATTGGTAGTTCAGTGGTAGAATTCTCGCTTCCCAAGCGGGAGGCCCGGGTTCGATTCCCGGCCAATGCATGGCACTTTTGTAGACGTGTCTCTTGATATTTTAAAAGGCATGGGAAAAGAAAAATGGAAACGGTAGATAAGATGATTGCATTGCTTGTCTGTTTTCTGCGCAAAGAAAGCAATCTGCTGCCCTCTTTTAGCAGAAGATGGAACTGCAGTTTCAACTTAAGGCGGGAAACCTTCTATTATGCAAATAATTCCCAGAAGACCCCAGAAGCCCAGATTGAAAGGGTGTCAGCCTCGTGTGGCTGCAAAGATATCCCCTGAGTCCTGCGGTAGAAGTCTGGCTTTCCTGAGGCACGGTGCTCAGGGAACTGCACTCAGAGTAGCGACCCATACAAAGGCCACCCTCATCTACCAGTGTGCTTGCCTCTGTCCACTTTTCCTGTCTATAGAACCTGGCCGTTCGTGGCCGTTCGTGGCCAAGTGAGTGAGAAGGACTGCCAGGGCAGCGCAGCTCCCATTCACCCACCGGAGCTGGCGCCATCCTCATGTCACTGCAGTGCTCTGTTAAATCAGCTGCTCTGGGCTGCAATGGTCCAGAGCACTGTAGCGCCAGTGTGCAGCATGTAAGGCATTGGTGGTTCAGTGGTAGAATTCTCGCCTGCCACGCGGGAGGCCCGGGTTCGATTCCCGGCCAATGCATGAGCGTTTTGCACATGTACCTTTCGTTGACTTTGAAGCATCGTGAAAAGGAAGAGACCGAACAAAAAAACAAGCCTTGATTGCCTTGCTTGCCTTATTTCTGCTACTAGCGATCACTCTGCTGATCCCTTTTAGTAGAAGGGGCCGCTGCGCCTTGACTGGAAGCAGGGCAATCTCAGATTATGCAAAACGCTCATAGAGGCCCAGCCCGAGTAGGTGCCAGTCTCACACGTCTGCAAAGGCCTTCAATGAGGCTTTCAGCAGAAGTCAAGAGTTTACGAGTGACCATTCGCATGGAACTGGCAGGTGTGTTAAATCAAGTGCTCTACCGCAGTAATGCTGCTTGTCAGGCATTGGTAGTTCAGTGGTAGAATTCTCGCTTCCCAAGCGGGAGGCCCGGGTTCGATTCCCGGCCAATGCATGGCACTTTTGTAGACGTGTCTCTTGATATTTTAAAAGGCATGGGAAAAGAAAAATGGAAACGGTAGATAAGATGATTGCATTGCTTGTCTGTTTTCTGCGCAAAGAAAGCACTCTGCTGCCCTCTTTTAGCAGAAGATGGAACGGCAGTTTCAACTTAAGGCGGGAAACCTTCTATTATGCAAATAATTCCCAGAAGACCCCAGAAGCCCAGATTGAAAGGGTGTCAGCCTCGTGTGGCTGCAAAGATATCCCCTGAGTCCTGCGGTAGAAGTCTGGCTTTCCTGAGGCACGGTGCTCAGGGAACTGCACTCAGAGTAGCGACCCATACAAAGGCCACCCTCATCTACCAGTGTGCTTGCCTCTGTCCACTTTTCCTGTCTATAGAACCTGGCCGTTCGTGGCCGTTCGTGGCCAAGTGAGTGAGAAGGACTGCCAGGGCAGCGCAGCTCCCATTCACCCACCGGAGCTGGCGCCATCCTCATGTCACTGCAGTGCTCTGTTAAATCAGCTGCTCTGGGCTGCAATGGTCCAGAGCACTGTAGCGCCAGTGTGCAGTATGTAAGGCATTGGTGGTTCAGTGGTAGAATTCTCGCCTGCCACGCGGGAGGCCCGGGTTCGATTCCCGGCCAATGCATGAGCGTTTTGCACATGTACCTTTCGTTGACTTTGAAGCATCGTGAAAAGGAAGAGACCGAACAAAAAAACAAGCCTTGATTGCCTTGCTTGCCTTATTTCTGCTACTAGCGATCACTCTGCTGATCCCTTTTAGTAGAAGGGGCCGCTGCGCCTTGACTGGAAGCAGGGCAATCTCAGATTATGCAAAACGCTCATAGAGGCCCAGCCCGAGTAGGTGCCAGTCTCACACGTCTGCAAAGGCCTTCAATGAGGCTTTCAGCAGAAGTCAAGAGTTTACGAGTGACCATTCGCATGGAACTGGCAGGTGTGTTAAATCAAGCGCTCTACCGCAGTAATGCTGCTTGTCAAGCATTGGTAGTTCAGTGGTAGAATTCTCGCTTCCCAAGCGGGAGGCCCGGGTTCGATTCCCGGCCAATGCATGGCACTTTTGTAGACGTGTCTCTTGATATTTTAAAAGGCATGGGAAAAGAAAAATGGAAACGGTAGATAAGATGATTGCATTGCTTGTCTGTTTTCTGCGCAAAGAAAGCACTCTGCTGCCCTCTTTTAGCAGAAGATGGAACGGCAGTTTCAACTTAAGGCGGGAAACCTATTATGCAAATAATTCCCAGAAGACCCCAGAAGCCCAGATTGAAAGGGTGTCAGCCTCGTGTGGCTGCAAAGATATCCCCTGAGTCCTGCGGTAGAAGTCTGGCTTTCCTGAGGCACGGTGCTCAGGGAACTGCACTCAGAGTAGCGACCCATACAAAGGCCACCCTCATCTACCAGTGTGCTTGCCTCTGTCCACTTTTCCTGTCTATAGAACCTGGCCGTTCGTGGCCAAGTGAGTGAGAAGGACTGCCAGGGCAGCGCAGCTCCCATTCACCCACCGGAGCTGGCGCCATCCTCATGTCACTGCAGTGCTCTGTTAAATCAGCTGCTCTGGGCTGCAATGGTCCAGAGCACTGTAGCGCCAGTGTGCAGCATGTAAGGCATTGGTGGTTCAGTGGTAGAATTCTCGCCTGCCACGCGGGAGGCCCGGGTTCGATTCCCGGCCAATGCATGAGTGTTTTGCACATGTACCTTTCGTTGACTTTGAAGCATCGTGAAAAGGAAGAGACCGAACAAAAAAACAAGCCTTGATTGCCTTGCTTGCCTTATTTCTGCTACTAGCGATCACTCTGCTGATCCCTTTTAGTAGAAGGGGCCGCTGCGCCTTGACTGGAAGCAGGGCAATCTCAGATTATGCAAAACGCTCATAGAGGCCCAGCCCGAGTAGGTGCCAGTCTCACACGTCTGCAAAGGCCTTCAATGAGGCTTTCAGCAGAAGTCAAGAGTTTACGAGTGACCATTCGCATGGAACTGGCAGGTGTGTTAAATCAAGCGCTCTACCGCAGTAATGCTGCTTGTCAAGCATTGGTAGTTCAGTGGTAGAATTCTCGCTTCCCAAGCGGGAGGCCCGGGTTCGATTCCCGGCCAATGCATGGCACTTTTGTAGACGTGTCTCTTGATATTTTAAAAGGCATGGGAAAAGAAAAATGGAAACGGTAGATAAGATGATTGCATTGCTTGTCTGTTTTCTGCGCAAAGAAAGCAATCTGCTGCCCTCTTTTAGCAGAAGATGGAACTGCAGTTTCAACTTAAGGCGGGAAACCTTCTATTATGCAAATAATTCCCAGAAGACCCCAGAAGCCCAGATTGAAAGGGTGTCAGCCTCGTGTGGCTGCAAAGATATCCCCTGAGTCCTGCGGTAGAAGTCTGGCTTTCCTGAGGCACGGTGCTCAGGGAACTGCACTCAGAGTAGCGACCCATACAAAGGCCACCCTCATCTACCAGTGTGCTTGCCTCTGTCCACTTTTCCTGTCTATAGAACCTGGCCGTTCGTGGCCGTTCGTGGCCAAGTGAGTGAGAAGGACTGCCAGGGCAGCGCAGCTCCCATTCACCCACCGGAGCTGGCGCCATCCTCATGTCACTGCAGTGCTCTGTTAAATCAGCTGCTCTGGGCTGCAATGGTCCAGAGCACTGTAGCGCCAGTGTACAGCATGTAAGGCATTGGTGGTTCAGTGGTAGAATTCTCGCCTGCCACGCGGGAGGCCCGGGTTCGATTCCCGGCCAATGCATGAGCGTTTTGCACATGTACCTTTCGTTGACTTTGAAGCATCGTGAAAAGGAAGAGACCGAACAAAAAAACAAGCCTTGATTGCCTTGCTTGCCTTATTTCTGCTACTAGCGATCACTCTGCTGATCCCTTTTAGTAGAAGGGGCCGCTGCGCCTTGACTGGAAGCAGGGCAAT
The DNA here is from genome assembly GCF_040938575.1 of Ambystoma mexicanum. NCBI lineage: Eukaryota > Metazoa > Chordata > Amphibia > Caudata > Ambystomatidae > Ambystoma > Ambystoma mexicanum. The sequence continues at coordinate 1,149,048 of NW_027182469.1, forward strand.
CTCAGATTATGCAAAACGCTCATAGAGGCCCAGCCCGAGTAGGTGCCAGTCTCACACGTCTGCAAAGGCCTTCAATGAGGCTTTCAGCAGAAGTCAAGAGTTTACGAGTGACCATTCGCATGGAACTGGCAGGTGTGTTAAATCAAGTGCTCTACCGCAGTAATGCTGCTTGTCAGGCATTGGTAGTTCAGTGGTAGAATTCTCGCTTCCCAAGCGGGAGGCCCGGGTTCGATTCCCGGCCAATGCATGGCACTTTTGTAGACGTGTCTCTTGATATTTTAAAAGGCATGGGAAAAGAAAAATGGAAACGGTAGATAAGATGATTGCATTGCTTGTCTGTTTTCTGCGCAAAGAAAGCACTCTGCTGCCCTCTTTTAGCAGAAGATGGAACGGCAGTTTCAATTTAAGGCGGGAAACCTATTATGCAAATAATTCCCAGAAGACCCCAGAAGCCCAGATTGAAAGGGTGTCAGCCTCGTGTGGCTGCAAAGATATCCCCTGAGTCCTGCGGTAGAAGTCTGGCTTTCCTGAGGCACGGTGCTCAGGGAACTGCACTCAGAGTAGCGACCCATACAAAGGCCACCCTCATCTACCAGTGTGCTTGCCTCTGTCCACTTTTCCTGTCTATAGAACCTGGCCGTTCGTGGCCGTTCGTGGCCAAGTGAGTGAGAAGGACTGCCAGGGCAGCGCAGCTCCCATTCACCCACCGGAGCTGGCGCCATCCTCATGTCACTGCAGTGCTCTGTTAAATCAGCTGCTCTGGGCTGCAATGGTCCAGAGCACTGTAGCGCCAGTGTGCAGCATGTAAGGCATTGGTGGTTCAGTGGTAGAATTCTCGCCTGCCACGCGGGAGGCCCGGGTTCGATTCCCGGCCAATGCATGAGCGTTTTGCACATGTACCTTTCGTTGACTTTGAAGCATCGTGAAAAGGAAGAGACCGAACAAAAAAACAAGCCTTGATTGCCTTGCTTGCCTTATTTCTGCTACTAGCGATCACTCTGCTGATCCCTTTTAGTAGAAGGGGCCGCTGCGCCTTGACTGGAAGCAGGGCAATCTCAGATTATGCAAAACACTCATAGAGGCCCAGCCCGAGTAGGTGCCAGTCTCACACGTCTGCAAAGGCCTTCAATGAGGCTTTCAGCAGAAGTCAAGAGTTTACGAGTGACCATTCGCATGGAACTGGCAGGTGTGTTAAATCAAGCGCTCTACCGCAGTAATGCTGCTTGTCAAGCATTGGTAGTTCAGTGGTAGAATTCTCGCTTCCCAAGCGGGAGGCCCGGGTTCGATTCCCGGCCAATGCATGGCACTTTTGTAGACGTGTCTCTTGATATTTTAAAAGGCATGGGAAAAGAAAAATGGAAACGGTAGATAAGATGATTGCATTGCTTGTCTGTTTTCTGCGCAAAGAAAGCACTCTGCTGCCCTCTTTTAGCAGAAGATGGAACGGCAGTTTCAACTTAAGGCGGGAAACCTATTATGCAAATAATTCCCAGAAGACCCCAGAAGCCCAGATTGAAAGGGTGTCAGCCTCGTGTGGCTGCAAAGATATCCCCTGAGTCCTGCGGTAGAAGTCTGGCTTTCCTGAGGCACGGTGCTCAGGGAACTGCACTCAGAGTAGCGACCCATACAAAGGCCACCCTCATCTACCAGTGTGCTTGCCTCTGTCCACTTTTCCTGTCTATAGAACCTGGCCGTTCGTGGCCGTTCGTGGCCAAGTGAGTGAGAAGGACTGCCAGGGCAGCGCAGCTCCCATTCACCCACCGGAGCTGGCGCCATCCTCATGTCACTGCAGTGCTCTGTTAAATCAGCTGCTCTGGGCTGCAATGGTCCAGAGCACTGTAGCGCCAGTGTGCAGCATGTAAGGCATTGGTGGTTCAGTGGTTGAATTCTCGCCTGCCACGCGGGAGGCCCGGGTTCGATTCCCGGCCAATGCATGAGTGTTTTGCACATGTACCTTTCGTTGACTTTGAAGCATCGTGAAAAGGAAGAGACCGAACAAAAAAACAAGCCTTGATTGCCTTGCTTGCCTTATTTCTGCTACTAGCGATCACTCTGCTGATCCCTTTTAGTAGAAGGGGCCGCTGCGCCTTGACTGGAAGCAGGGCAATCTCAGATTATGCAAAACGCTCATAGAGGCCCAGCCCGAGTAGGTGCCAGTCTCACACGTCTGCAAAGGCCTTCAATGAGGCTTTCAGCAGAAGTCAAGAGTTTACGAGTGACCATTCGCATGGAACTGGCAGGTGTGTTAAATCAAGCGCTCTACCGCAGTAATGCTGCTTGTCAAGCATTGGTAGTTCAGTGGTAGAATTCTCGCTTCCCAAGCGGGAGGCCCGGGTTCGATTCCCGGCCAATGCATGGCACTTTTGTAGACGTGTCTCTTGATATTTTAAAAGGCATGGGAAAAGAAAAATGGAAACGGTAGATAAGATGATTGCATTGCTTGTCTGTTTTCTGCGCAAAGAAAGCAATCTGCTGCCCTCTTTTAGCAGAAGATGGAACTGCAGTTTCAACTTAAGGCGGGAAACCTTCTATTATGCAAATAATTCCCAGAAGACCCCAGAAGCCCAGATTGAAAGGGTGTCAGCCTCGTGTGGCTGCAAAGATATCCCCTGAGTCCTGCGGTAGAAGTCTGGCTTTCCTGAGGCACGGTGCTCAGGGAACTGCACTCAGAGTAGCGACCCATACAAAGGCCACCCTCATCTACCAGTGTGCTTGCCTCTGTCCACTTTTCCTGTCTATAGAACCTGGCCGTTCGTGGCCGTTCGTGGCCAAGTGAGTGAGAAGGACTGCCAGGGCAGCGCAGCTCCCATTCACCCACCGGAGCTGGCGCCATCCTCATGTCACTGCAGTGCTCTGTTAAATCAGCTGCTCTGGGCTGCAATGGTCCAGAGCACTGTAGCGCCAGTGTGCAGTATGTAAGGCATTGGTGGTTCAGTGGTAGAATTCTCGCCTGCCACGCGGGAGGCCCGGGTTCGATTCCCGGCCAATGCATGAGCGTTTTGCACATGTACCTTTCGTTGACTTTGAAGCATCGTGAAAAGGAAGAGACCGAACAAAAAAACAAGCCTTGATTGCCTTGCTTGCCTTATTTCTGCTACTAGCGATCACTCTGCTGATCCCTTTTAGTAGAAGGGGCCGCTGCGCCTTGACTGGAAGCAGGGCAATCTCAGATTATGCAAAACGCTCATAGAGGCCCAGCCCGAGTAGGTGCCAGTCTCACACGTCTGCAAAGGCCTTCAATGAGGCTTTCAGCAGAAGTCAAGAGTTTACGAGTGACCATTCGCATGGAACTGGCAGGTGTGTTAAATCAAGCGCTCTACCGCAGTAATGCTGCTTGTCAAGCATTGGTAGTTCAGTGGTAGAATTCTCGCTTCCCAAGCGGGAGGCCCGGGTTCGATTCCCGGCCAATGCATGGCACTTTTGTAGACGTGTCTCTTGATATTTTAAAAGGCATGGGAAAAGAAAAATGGAAACGGTAGATAAGATGATTGCATTGCTTGTCTGTTTTCTGCGCAAAGAAAGCACTCTGCTGCCCTCTTTTAGCAGAAGATGGAACGGCAGTTTCAACTTAAGGCGGGAAACCTATTATGCAAATAATTCCCAGAAGACCCCAGAAGCCCAGATTGAAAGGGTGTCAGCCTCGTGTGGCTGCAAAGATATCCCCTGAGTCCTGCGGTAGAAGTCTGGCTTTCCTGAGGCACGGTGCTCAGGGAACTGCACTCAGAGTAGCGACCCATACAAAGGCCACCCTCATCTACCAGTGTGCTTGCCTCTGTCCACTTTTCCTGTCTATAGAACCTGGCCGTTCGTGGCCAAGTGAGTGAGAAGGACTGCCAGGGCAGCGCAGCTCCCATTCACCCACCGGAGCTGGCGCCATCCTCATGTCACTGCAGTGCTCTGTTAAATCAGCTGCTCTGGGCTGCAATGGTCCAGAGCACTGTAGCGCCAGTGTGCAGCATGTAAGGCATTGGTGGTTCAGTGGTAGAATTCTCGCCTGCCACGCGGGAGGCCCGGGTTCGATTCCCGGCCAATGCATGAGTGTTTTGCACATGTACCTTTCGTTGACTTTGAAGCATCGTGAAAAGGAAGAGACCGAACAAAAAAACAAGCCTTGATTGCCTTGCTTGCCTTATTTCTGCTACTAGCGATCACTCTGCTGATCCCTTTTAGTAGAAGGGGCCGCTGCGCCTTGACTGGAAGCAGGGCAATCTCAGATTATGCAAAACGCTCATAGAGGCCCAGCCCGAGTAGGTGCCAGTCTCACACGTCTGCAAAGGCCTTCAATGAGGCTTTCAGCAGAAGTCAAGAGTTTACGAGTGACCATTCGCATGGAACTGGCAGGTGTGTTAAATCAAGCGCTCTACCGCAGTAATGCTGCTTGTCAAGCATTGGTAGTTCAGTGGTAGAATTCTCGCTTCCCAAGCGGGAGGCCCGGGTTCGATTCCCGGCCAATGCATGGCACTTTTGTAGACGTGTCTCTTGATATTTTAAAAGGCATGGGAAAAGAAAAATGGAAACGGTAGATAAGATGATTGCATTGCTTGTCTGTTTTCTGCGCAAAGAAAGCAATCTGCTGCCCTCTTTTAGCAGAAGATGGAACTGCAGTTTCAACTTAAGGCGGGAAACCTTCTATTATGCAAATAATTCCCAGAAGACCCCAGAAGCCCAGATTGAAAGGGTGTCAGCCTCGTGTGGCTGCAAAGATATCCCCTGAGTCCTGCGGTAGAAGTCTGGCTTTCCTGAGGCACGGTGCTCAGGGAACTGCACTCAGAGTAGCGACCCATACAAAGGCCACCCTCATCTACCAGTGTGCTTGCCTCTGTCCACTTTTCCTGTCTATAGAACCTGGCCGTTCGTGGCCGTTCGTGGCCAAGTGAGTGAGAAGGACTGCCAGGGCAGCGCAGCTCCCATTCACCCACCGGAGCTGGCGCCATCCTCATGTCACTGCAGTGCTCTGTTAAATCAGCTGCTCTGGGCTGCAATGGTCCAGAGCACTGTAGCGCCAGTGTACAGCATGTAAGGCATTGGTGGTTCAGTGGTAGAATTCTCGCCTGCCACGCGGGAGGCCCGGGTTCGATTCCCGGCCAATGCATGAGCGTTTTGCACATGTACCTTTCGTTGACTTTGAAGCATCGTGAAAAGGAAGAGACCGAACAAAAAAACAAGCCTTGATTGCCTTGCTTGCCTTATTTCTGCTACTAGCGATCACTCTGCTGATCCCTTTTAGTAGAAGGGGCCGCTGCGCCTTGACTGGAAGCAGGGCAATCTCAGATTATGCAAAACGCTCATAGAGGCCCAGCCCGAGTAGGTGCCAGTCTCACACGTCTGCAAAGGCCTTCAATGAGGCTTTCAGCAGAAGTCAAGAGTTTACGAGTGACCATTCGCATGGAACTGGCAGGTGTGTTAAATCAAGTGCTCTACCGCAGTAATGCTGCTTGTCAGGCATTGGTAGTTCAGTGGTAGAATTCTCGCTTCCCAAGCGGGAGGCCCGGGTTCGATTCCCGGCCAATGCATGGCACTTTTGTAGACGTGTCTCTTGATATTTTAAAAGGCATGGGAAAAGAAAAATGGAAACGGTAGATAAGATGATTGCATTGCTTGTCTGTTTTCTGCGCAAAGAAAGCACTCTGCTGCCCTCTTTTAGCAGAAGATGGAACGGCAGTTTCAATTTAAGGCGGGAAACCTATTATGCAAATAATTCCCAGAAGACCCCAGAAGCCCAGATTGAAAGGGTGTCAGCCTCGTGTGGCTGCAAAGATATCCCCTGAGTCCTGCGGTAGAAGTCTGGCTTTCCTGAGGCACGGTGCTCAGGGAACTGCACTCAGAGTAGCGACCCATACAAAGGCCACCCTCATCTACCAGTGTGCTTGCCTCTGTCCACTTTTCCTGTCTATAGAACCTGGCCGTTCGTGGCCGTTCGTGGCCAAGTGAGTGAGAAGGACTGCCAGGGCAGCGCAGCTCCCATTCACCCACCGGAGCTGGCGCCATCCTCATGTCACTGCAGTGCTCTGTTAAATCAGCTGCTCTGGGCTGCAATGGTCCAGAGCACTGTAGCGCCAGTGTGCAGCATGTAAGGCATTGGTGGTTCAGTGGTAGAATTCTCGCCTGCCACGCGGGAGGCCCGGGTTCGATTCCCGGCCAATGCATGAGCGTTTTGCACATGTACCTTTCGTTGACTTTGAAGCATCGTGAAAAGGAAGAGACCGAACAAAAAAACAAGCCTTGATTGCCTTGCTTGCCTTATTTCTGCTACTAGCGATCACTCTGCTGATCCCTTTTAGTAGAAGGGGCCGCTGCGCCTTGACTGGAAGCAGGGCAATCTCAGATTATGCAAAACACTCATAGAGGCCCAGCCCGAGTAGGTGCCAGTCTCACACGTCTGCAAAGGCCTTCAATGAGGCTTTCAGCAGAAGTCAAGAGTTTACGAGTGACCATTCGCATGGAACTGGCAGGTGTGTTAAATCAAGCGCTCTACCGCAGTAATGCTGCTTGTCAAGCATTGGTAGTTCAGTGGTAGAATTCTCGCTTCCCAAGCGGGAGGCCCGGGTTCGATTCCCGGCCAATGCATGGCACTTTTGTAGACGTGTCTCTTGATATTTTAAAAGGCATGGGAAAAGAAAAATGGAAACGGTAGATAAGATGATTGCATTGCTTGTCTGTTTTCTGCGCAAAGAAAGCACTCTGCTGCCCTCTTTTAGCAGAAGATGGAACGGCAGTTTCAACTTAAGGCGGGAAACCTATTATGCAAATAATTCCCAGAAGACCCCAGAAGCCCAGATTGAAAGGGTGTCAGCCTCGTGTGGCTGCAAAGATATCCCCTGAGTCCTGCGGTAGAAGTCTGGCTTTCCTGAGGCACGGTGCTCAGGGAACTGCACTCAGAGTAGCGACCCATACAAAGGCCACCCTCATCTACCAGTGTGCTTGCCTCTGTCCACTTTTCCTGTCTATAGAACCTGGCCGTTCGTGGCCGTTCGTGGCCAAGTGAGTGAGAAGGACTGCCAGGGCAGCGCAGCTCCCATTCACCCACCGGAGCTGGCGCCATCCTCATGTCACTGCAGTGCTCTGTTAAATCAGCTGCTCTGGGCTGCAATGGTCCAGAGCACTGTAGCGCCAGTGTGCAGCATGTAAGGCATTGGTGGTTCAGTGGTTGAATTCTCGCCTGCCACGCGGGAGGCCCGGGTTCGATTCCCGGCCAATGCATGAGTGTTTTGCACATGTACCTTTCGTTGACTTTGAAGCATCGTGAAAAGGAAGAGACCGAACAAAAAAACAAGCCTTGATTGCCTTGCTTGCCTTATTTCTGCTACTAGCGATCACTCTGCTGATCCCTTTTAGTAGAAGGGGCCGCTGCGCCTTGACTGGAAGCAGGGCAATCTCAGATTATGCAAAACGCTCATAGAGGCCCAGCCCGAGTAGGTGCCAGTCTCACACGTCTGCAAAGGCCTTCAATGAGGCTTTCAGCAGAAGTCAAGAGTTTACGAGTGACCATTCGCATGGAACTGGCAGGTGTGTTAAATCAAGCGCTCTACCGCAGTAATGCTGCTTGTCAAGCATTGGTAGTTCAGTGGTAGAATTCTCGCTTCCCAAGCGGGAGGCCCGGGTTCGATTCCCGGCCAATGCATGGCACTTTTGTAGACGTGTCTCTTGATATTTTAAAAGGCATGGGAAAAGAAAAATGGAAACGGTAGATAAGATGATTGCATTGCTTGTCTGTTTTCTGCGCAAAGAAAGCAATCTGCTGCCCTCTTTTAGCAGAAGATGGAACTGCAGTTTCAACTTAAGGCGGGAAACCTTCTATTATGCAAATAATTCCCAGAAGACCCCAGAAGCCCAGATTGAAAGGGTGTCAGCCTCGTGTGGCTGCAAAGATATCCCCTGAGTCCTGCGGTAGAAGTCTGGCTTTCCTGAGGCACGGTGCTCAGGGAACTGCACTCAGAGTAGCGACCCATACAAAGGCCACCCTCATCTACCAGTGTGCTTGCCTCTGTCCACTTTTCCTGTCTATAGAACCTGGCCGTTCGTGGCCGTTCGTGGCCAAGTGAGTGAGAAGGACTGCCAGGGCAGCGCAGCTCCCATTCACCCACCGGAGCTGGCGCCATCCTCATGTCACTGCAGTGCTCTGTTAAATCAGCTGCTCTGGGCTGCAATGGTCCAGAGCACTGTAGCGCCAGTGTACAGCATGTAAGGCATTGGTGGTTCAGTGGTAGAATTCTCACCTGCCACGCGGGAGGCCCGGGTTCGATTCCCGGCCAATGCATGAGCGTTTTGCACATGTACCTTTCGTTGACTTTGAAGCATCGTGAAAAGGAAGAGACCGAACAAAAAAACAAGCCTTGATTGCCTTGCTTGCCTTATTTCTGCTACTAGCGATCGCTCTGCTGATCCCTTTTAGTAGAAGGGGCCGCTGCGCCTTGACTGGAAGCAGGGCAATCTCAGATTATGCAAAACGCTCATAGAGGCCCAGCCCGAGTAGGTGCCAGTCTCACACGTCTGCAAAGGCCTTCAATGAGGCTTTCAGCAGAAGTCAAGAGTTTACGAGTGACCATTCGCATGGAACTGGCAGGTGTGTTAAATCAAGTGCTCTACCGCAGTAATGCTGCTTGTCAGGCATTGGTAGTTCAGTGGTAGAATTCTCGCTTCCCAAGCGGGAGGCCCGGGTTCGATTCCCGGCCAATGCATGGCACTTTTGTAGACGTGTCTCTTGATATTTTAAAAGGCATGGGAAAAGAAAAATGGAAACGGTAGATAAGATGATTGCATTGCTTGTCTGTTTTCTGCGCAAAGAAAGCACTCTGCTGCCCTCTTTTAGCAGAAGATGGAACGGCAGTTTCAATTTAAGGCGGGAAACCTATTATGCAAATAATTCCCAGAAGACCCCAGAAGCCCAGATTGAAAGGGTGTCAGCCTCGTGTGGCTGCAAAGATATCCCCTGAGTCCTGCGGTAGAAGTCTGGCTTTCCTGAGGCACGGTGCTCAGGGAACTGCACTCAGAGTAGCGACCCATACAAAGGCCACCCTCATCTACCAGTGTGCTTGCCTCTGTCCACTTTTCCTGTCTATAGAACCTGGCCGTTCGTGGCCGTTCGTGGCCAAGTGAGTGAGAAGGACTGCCAGGGCAGCGCAGCTCCCATTCACCCACCGGAGCTGGCGCCATCCTCATGTCACTGCAGTGCTCTGTTAAATCAGCTGCTCTGGGCTGCAATGGTCCAGAGCACTGTAGCGCCAGTGTGCAGCATGTAAGGCATTGGTGGTTCAGTGGTAGAATTCTCGCCTGCCACGCGGGAGGCCCGGGTTCGATTCCCGGCCAATGCATGAGCGTTTTGCACATGTACCTTTCGTTGACTTTGAAGCATCGTGAAAAGGAAGAGACCGAACAAAAAAACAAGCCTTGATTGCCTTGCTTGCCTTATTTCTGCTACTAGCGATCACTCTGCTGATCCCTTTTAGTAGAAGGGGCCGCTGCGCCTTGACTGGAAGCAGGGCAATCTCAGATTATGCAAAACACTCATAGAGGCCCAGCCCGAGTAGGTGCCAGTCTCACACGTCTGCAAAGGCCTTCAATGAGGCTTTCAGCAGAAGTCAAGAGTTTACGAGTGACCATTCGCATGGAACTGGCAGGTGTGTTAAATCAAGCGCTCTACCGCAGTAATGCTGCTTGTCAAGCATTGGTAGTTCAGTGGTAGAATTCTCGCTTCCCAAGCGGGAGGCCCGGGTTCGATTCCCGGCCAATGCATGGCACTTTTGTAGACGTGTCTCTTGATATTTTAAAAGGCATGGGAAAAGAAAAATGGAAACGGTAGATAAGATGATTGCATTGCTTGTCTGTTTTCTGCGCAAAGAAAGCACTCTGCTGCCCTCTTTTAGCAGAAGATGGAACGGCAGTTTCAACTTAAGGCGGGAAACCTATTATGCAAATAATTCCCAGAAGACCCCAGAAGCCCAGATTGAAAGGGTGTCAGCCTCGTGTGGCTGCAAAGATATCCCCTGAGTCCTGCGGTAGAAGTCTGGCTTTCCTGAGGCACGGTGCTCAGGGAACTGCACTCAGAGTAGCGACCCATACAAAGGCCACCCTCATCTACCAGTGTGCTTGCCTCTGTCCACTTTTCCTGTCTATAGAACCTGGCCGTTCGTGGCCAAGTGAGTGAGAAGGACTGCCAGGGCAGCGCAGCTCCCATTCACCCACCGGAGCTGGCGCCATCCTCATGTCACTGCAGTGCTCTGTTAAATCAGCTGCTCTGGGCTGCAATGGTCCAGAGCACTGTAGCACCAGTGTGCAGCATGTAAGGCATTGGTGGTTCAGTGGTAGAATTCTCGCCTGCCACGCGGGAGGCCCGGGTTCGATTCCCGGCCAATGCATGAGCGTTTTGCACATGTACCTTTCGTTGACTTTGAAGCATCGTGAAAAGGAAGAGACCGAACAAAAAAACAAGCCTTGATTGCCTTGCTTGCCTTATTTCTGCTACTAGCGATCACTCTGCTGATCCCTTTTAGTAGAAGGGGCCGCTGCGCCTTGACTGGAAGCAGGGCAATCTCAGATTATGCAAACAGCTCATAGAGGCCCAGCCCGAGTAGGTGCCAGTCTCACACGTCTGCAAAGGCCTTCAATGAGGCTTTCAGCAGAAGTCAAGAGTTTACGAGTGACCATTCGCATGGAACTGGCAGGTGTGTTAAATCAAGTGCTCTACCGCAGTAATGCTGCTTGTCAGGCATTGGTAGTTCAGTGGTAGAATTCTCGCTTCCCAAGCGGGAGGCCCGGGTTCGATTCCCGGCCAATGCATGGCACTTTTGTAGACGTGTCTCTTGATATTTTAAAAGGCATGGGAAAAGAAAAATGGAAACGGTAGATAAGATGATTGCATTGCTTGTCTGTTTTCTGCGCAAAGAAAGCACTCTGCTGCCCTCTTTTAGCAGAAGATGGAACGGCAGTTTCAACTTAAGGCGGGAAACCTTCTATTATGCAAATAATTCCCAGAAGACCCCAGAAGCCCAGATTGAAAGGGTGTCAGCCTCGTGTGGCTGCAAAGATATCCCCTGAGTCCTGCGGTAGAAGTCTGGCTTTCCTGAGGCACGGTGCTCAGGGAACTGCACTCAGAGTAGCGACCCATACAAAGGCCTCCCTCATCTACCAGTGTGCTTGCCTCTGTCCACTTTTCCTGTCTATAGAACCTGGCCGTTCGTGGCCGTTCGTGGCCAAGTGAGTGAGAAGGACTGCCAGGGCAGCGCAGCTCCCATTCACCCACCGGAGCTGGCGCCATCCTCATGTCACTGCAGTGCTCTGTTAAATCAGCTGCTCTGGGCTGCAATGGTCCAGAGCACTGTAGCGCCAGTGTGCAGCATGTAAGGCATTGGTGGTTCAGTGGTAGAATTCTCGCCTGCCACGCGGGAGGCCCGGGTTCGATTCCCGGCCAATGCATGAGCGTTTTGCACATGTACCTTTCGTTGACTTTGAAGCATCGTGAAAAGGAAGAGACCGAACAAAAAAACAAGCCTTGATTGCCTTGCTTGCCTTATTTCTGCTACTAGCGATCACTCTGCTGATCCCTTTTAGTAGAAGGGGCCGCTGCGCCTTGACTGGAAGCAGGGCAATCTCAGATTATGCAAACAGCTCATAGAGGCCCAGCCCGAGTAGGTGCCAGTCTCACACGTCTGCAAAGGCCTTCAATGAGGCTTTCAGCAGAAGTCAAGAGTTTACGAGTGACCATTCGCATGGAACTGGCAGGTGTGTTAAATCAAGTGCTCTACCGCAGTAATGCTGCTTGTCAGGCATTGGTAGTTCAGTGGTAGAATTCTCGCTTCCCAAGCGGGAGGCCCGGGTTCGATTCCCGGCCAATGCATGGCACTTTTGTAGACGTGTCTCTTGATATTTTAAAAGGCATGGGAAAAGAAAAATGGAAACGGTAGATAAGATGATTGCATTGCTTGTCTGTTTTCTGCGCAAAGAAAGCACTCTGCTGCCCTCTTTTAGCAGAAGATGGAACGGCAGTTTCAACTTAAGGCGGGAAACCTTCTATTATGCAAATAATTCCCAGAAGACCCCAGAAGCCCAGATTGAAAGGGTGTCAGCCTCGTGTGGCTGCAAAGATATCCCCTGAGTCCTGCGGTAGAAGTCTGGCTTTCCTGAGGCACGGTGCTCAGGGAACTGCACTCAGAGTAGCGACCCATACAAAGGCCACCCTCATCTACCAGTGTGCTTGCCTCTGTCCACTTTTCCTGTCTATAGAACCTGGCCGTTCGTGGCCGTTCGTGGCCAAGTGAGTGAGAAGGACTGCCAGGGCAGCGCAGCTCCCATTCACCCACCGGAGCTGGCGCCATCCTCATGTCACTGCAGTGCTCTGTTAAATCAGCTGCTCTGGGCTGCAATGGTCCAGAGCACTGTAGCGCCAGTGTGCAGCATGTAAGGCATTGGTGGTTCAGTGGTAGAATTCTCGCCTGCCACGCGGGAGGCCCGGGTTCGATTCCCGGCCAATGCATGAGCGTTTTGCACATGTACCTTTCGTTGACTTTGAAGCATCGTGAAAAGGAAGAGACCGAACAAAAAAACAAGCCTTGATTGCCTTGCTTGCCTTATTTCTGCTACTAGCGATCACTCTGCTGATCCCTTTTAGTAGAAGGGGCCGCTGCGCCTTGACTGGAAGCAGGGCAATCTCAGATTATGCAAAACACTCATAGAGGCCCAGCCCGAGTAGGTGCCAGTCTCACACGTCTGCAAAGGCCTTCAATGAGGCTTTCAGCAGAAGTCAAGAGTTTACGAGTGACCATTCGCATGGAACTGGCAGGTGTGTTAAATCAAGCGCTCTACCGCAGTAATGCTGCTTGTCAAGCATTGGTAGTTCAGTGGTAGAATTCTCGCTTCCCAAGCGGGAGGCCCGGGTTCGATTCCCGGCCAATGCATGGCACTTTTGTAGACGTGTCTCTTGATATTTTAAAAGGCATGGGAAAAGAAAAATGGAAACGGTAGATAAGATGATTGCATTGCTTGTCTGTTTTCTGCGCAAAGAAAGCACTCTGCTGCCCTCTTTTAGCAGAAGATGGAACGGCAGTTTCAACTTAAGGCGGGAAACCTATTATGCAAATAATTCCCAGAAGACCCCAGAAGCCCAGATTGAAAGGGTGTCAGCCTCGTGTGGCTGCAAAGATATCCCCTGAGTCCTGCGGTAGAAGTCTGGCTTTCCTGAGGCACGGTGCTCAGGGAACTGCACTCAGAGTAGCGACCCATACAAAGGCCACCCTCATCTACCAGTGTGCTTGCCTCTGTCCACTTTTCCTGTCTATAGAACCTGGCCGTTCGTGGCCAAGTGAGTGAGAAGGACTGCCAGGGCAGCGCAGCTCCCATTCACCCACCGGAGCTGGCGCCATCCTCATGTCACTGCAGTGCTCTGTTAAATCAGCTGCTCTGGGCTGCAATGGTCCAGAGCACTGTAGCACCAGTGTGCAGCATGTAAGGCATTGGTGGTTCAGTGGTAGAATTCTCGCCTGCCACGCGGGAGGCCCGGGTTCGATTCCCGGCCAATGCATGAGCGTTTTGCACATGTACCTTTCGTTGACTTTGAAGCATCGTGAAAAGGAAGAGACCGAACAAAAAAACAAGCCTTGATTGCCTTGCTTGCCTTATTTCTGCTACTAGCGATCACTCTGCTGATCCCTTTTAGTAGAAGGGGCCGCTGCGCCTTGACTGGAAGCAGGGCAATCTCAGATTATGCAAACAGCTCATAGAGGCCCAGCCCGAGTAGGTGCCAGTCTCACACGTCTGCAAAGGCCTTCAATGAGGCTTTCAGCAGAAGTCAAGAGTTTACGAGTGACCATTCGCATGGAACTGGCAGGTGTGTTAAATCAAGTGCTCTACCGCAGTAATGCTGCTTGTCAGGCATTGGTAGTTCAGTGGTAGAATTCTCGCTTCCCAAGCGGGAGGCCCGGGTTCGATTCCCGGCCAATGCATGGCACTTTTGTAGACGTGTCTCTTGATATTTTAAAAGGCATGGGAAAAGAAAAATGGAAACGGTAGATAAGATGATTGCATTGCTTGTCTGTTTTCTGCGCAAAGAAAGCACTCTGCTGCCCTCTTTTAGCAGAAGATGGAACGGCAGTTTCAACTTAAGGCGGGAAACCTTCTATTATGCAAATAATTCCCAGAAGACCCCAGAAGCCCAGATTGAAAGGGTGTCAGCCTCGTGTGGCTGCAAAGATATCCCCTGAGTCCTGCGGTAGAAGTCTGGCTTTCCTGAGGCACGGTGCTCAGGGAACTGCACTCAGAGTAGCGACCCATACAAAGGCCTCCCTCATCTACCAGTGTGCTTGCCTCTGTCCACTTTTCCTGTCTATAGAACCTGGCCGTTCGTGGCCGTTCGTGGCCAAGTGAGTGAGAAGGACTGCCAGGGCAGCGCAGCTCCCATTCACCCACCGGAGCTGGCGCCATCCTCATGTCACTGCAGTGCTCTGTTAAATCAGCTGCTCTGGGCTGCAATGGTCCAGAGCACTGTAGCGCCAGTGTGCAGCATGTAAGGCATTGGTGGTTCAGTGGTAGAATTCTCGCCTGCCACGCGGGAGGCCCGGGTTCGATTCCCGGCCAATGCATGAGTGTTTTGCACATGTACCTTTCGTTGACTTTGAAGCATCGTGAAAAGGAAGAGACCGAACAAAAAAACAAGCCTTGATTGCCTTGCTTGCCTTATTTCTGCTACTAGCGATCACTCTGCTGATCCCTTTTAGTAGAAGGGGCCGCTGCGCCTTGACTGGAAGCAGGGCAATCTCAGATTATGCAAAACGCTCATAGAGGCCCAGCCCGAGTAGGTGCCAGTCTCACACGTCTGCAAAGGCCTTCAATGAGGCTTTCAGCAGAAGTCAAGAGTTTACGAGTGACCATTCGCATGGAACTGGCAGGTGTGTTAAATCAAGCGCTCTACCGCAGTAATGCTGCTTGTCAAGCATTGGTAGTTCAGTGGTAGAATTCTCGCTTCCCAAGCGGGAGGCCCGGGTTCGATTCCCGGCCAATGCATGGCACTTTTGTAGACGTGTCTCTTGATATTTTAAAAGGCATGGGAAAAGAAAAATGGAAACGGTAGATAAGATGATTGCATTGCTTGTCTGTTTTCTGCGCAAAGAAAGCAATCTGCTGCCCTCTTTTAGCAGAAGATGGAACTGCAGTTTCAACTTAAGGCGGGAAACCTTCTATTATGCAAATAATTCCCAGAAGACCCCAGAAGCCCAGATTGAAAGGGTGTCAGCCTCGTGTGGCTGCAAAGATATCCCCTGAGTCCTGCGGTAGAAGTCTGGCTTTCCTGAGGCACGGTGCTCAGGGAACTGCACTCAGAGTAGCGACCCATACAAAGGCCACCCTCATCTACCAGTGTGCTTGCCTCTGTCCACTTTTCCTGTCTATAGAACCTGGCCGTTCGTGGCCGTTCGTGGCCAAGTGAGTGAGAAGGACTGCCAGGGCAGCGCAGCTCCCATTCACCCACCGGAGCTGGCGCCATCCTCATGTCACTGCAGTGCTCTGTTAAATCAGCTGCTCTGGGCTGCAATGGTCCAGAGCACTGTAGCGCCAGTGTACAGCATGTAAGGCATTGGTGGTTCAGTGGTAGAATTCTCGCCTGCCACGCGGGAGGCCCGGGTTCGATTCCCGGCCAATGCATGAGCGTTTTGCACATGTACCTTTCGTTGACTTTGAAGCATCGTGAAAAGGAAGAGACCGAACAAAAAAACAAGCCTTGATTGCCTTGCTTGCCTTATTTCTGCTACTAGCGATCACTCTGCTGATCCCTTTTAGTAGAAGGGGCCGCTGCGCCTTGACTGGAAGCAGGGCAATCTCAGATTATGCAAAACACTCATAGAGGCCCAGCCCGAGTAGGTGCCAGTCTCACACGTCTGCAAAGGCCTTCAATGAGGCTTTCAGCAGAAGTCAAGAGTTTACGAGTGACCATTCGCATGGAACTGGCAGGTGTGTTAAATCAAGCGCTCTACCGCAGTAATGCTGCTTGTCAAGCATTGGTAGTTCAGTGGTAGAATTCTCGCTTCCCAAGCGGGAGGCCCGGGTTCGATTCCCGGCCAATGCATGGCACTTTTGTAGACGTGTCTCTTGATATTTTAAAAGGCATGGGAAAAGAAAAATGGAAACGGTAGATAAGATGATTGCATTGCTTGTCTGTTTTCTGCGCAAAGAAAGCACTCTGCTGCCCTCTTTTAGCAGAAGATGGAACGGCAGTTTCAACTTAAGGCGGGAAACCTATTATGCAAATAATTCCCAGAAGACCCCAGAAGCCCAGATTGAAAGGGTGTCAGCCTCGTGTGGCTGCAAAGATATCCCCTGAGTCCTGCGGTAGAAGTCTGGCTTTCCTGAGGCACGGTGCTCAGGGAACTGCACTCAGAGTAGCGACCCATACAAAGGCCACCCTCATCTACCAGTGTGCTTGCCTCTGTCCACTTTTCCTGTCTATAGAACCTGGCCGTTCGTGGCCAAGTGAGTGAGAAGGACTGCCAGGGCAGCGCAGCTCCCATTCACCCACCGGAGCTGGCGCCATCCTCATGTCACTGCAGTGCTCTGTTAAATCAGCTGCTCTGGGCTGCAATGGTCCAGAGCACTGTAGCACCAGTGTGCAGCATGTAAGGCATTGGTGGTTCAGTGGTAGAATTCTCGCCTGCCACGCGGGAGGCCCGGGTTCGATTCCCGGCCAATGCATGAGCGTTTTGCACATGTACCTTTCGTTGACTTTGAAGCATCGTGAAAAGGAAGAGACCGAACAAAAAAACAAGCCTTGATTGCCTTGCTTGCCTTATTTCTGCTACTAGCGATCACTCTGCTGATCCCTTTTAGTAGAAGGGGCCGCTGCGCCTTGACTGGAAGCAGGGCAATCTCAGATTATGCAAACAGCTCATAGAGGCCCAGCCCGAGTAGGTGCCAGTCTCACACGTCTGCAAAGGCCTTCAATGAGGCTTTCAGCAGAAGTCAAGAGTTTACGAGTGACCATTCGCATGGAACTGGCAGGTGTGTTAAATCAAGTGCTCTACCGCAGTAATGCTGCTTGTCAGGCATTGGTAGTTCAGTGGTAGAATTCTCGCTTCCCAAGCGGGAGGCCCGGGTTCGATTCCCGGCCAATGCATGGCACTTTTGTAGACGTGTCTCTTGATATTTTAAAAGGCATGGGAAAAGAAAAATGGAAACGGTAGATAAGATGATTGCATTGCTTGTCTGTTTTCTGCGCAAAGAAAGCACTCTGCTGCCCTCTTTTAGCAGAAGATGGAACGGCAGTTTCAACTTAAGGCGGGAAACCTTCTATTATGCAAATAATTCCCAGAAGACCCCAGAAGCCCAGATTGAAAGGGTGTCAGCCTCGTGTGGCTGCAAAGATATCCCCTGAGTCCTGCGGTAGAAGTCTGGCTTTCCTGAGGCACGGTGCTCAGGGAACTGCACTCAGAGTAGCGACCCATACAAAGGCCTCCCTCATCTACCAGTGTGCTTGCCTCTGTCCACTTTTCCTGTCTATAGAACCTGGCCGTTCGTGGCCGTTCGTGGCCAAGTGAGTGAGAAGGACTGCCAGGGCAGCGCAGCTCCCATTCACCCACCGGAGCTGGCGCCATCCTCATGTCACTGCAGTGCTCTGTTAAATCAGCTGCTCTGGGCTGCAATGGTCCAGAGCACTGTAGCGCCAGTGTGCAGCATGTAAGGCATTGGTGGTTCAGTGGTAGAATTCTCGCCTGCCACGCGGGAGGCCCGGGTTCGATTCCCGGCCAATGCATGAGTGTTTTGCACATGTACCTTTCGTTGACTTTGAAGCATCGTGAAAAGGAAGAGACCGAACAAAAAAACAAGCCTTGATTGCCTTGCTTGCCTTATTTCTGCTACTAGCGATCACTCTGCTGATCCCTTTTAGTAGAAGGGGCCGCTGCGCCTTGACTGGAAGCAGGGCAATCTCAGATTATGCAAAACGCTCATAGAGGCCCAGCCCGAGTAGGTGCCAGTCTCACACGTCTGCAAAGGCCTTCAATGAGGCTTTCAGCAGAAGTCAAGAGTTTACGAGTGACCATTCGCATGGAACTGGCAGGTGTGTTAAATCAAGCGCTCTACCGCAGTAATGCTGCTTGTCAAGCATTGGTAGTTCAGTGGTAGAATTCTCGCTTCCCAAGCGGGAGGCCCGGGTTCGATTCCCGGCCAATGCATGGCACTTTTGTAGACGTGTCTCTTGATATTTTAAAAGGCATGGGAAAAGAAAAATGGAAACGGTAGATAAGATGATTGCATTGCTTGTCTGTTTTCTGCGCAAAGAAAGCAATCTGCTGCCCTCTTTTAGCAGAAGATGGAACTGCAGTTTCAACTTAAGGCGGGAAATCTTCTATTATGCAAATAATTCCCAGAAGACCCCAGAAGCCCAGATTGAAAGGGTGTCAGCCTCGTGTGGCTGCAAAGATATCCCCTGAGTCCTGCGGTAGAAGTCTGGCTTTCCTGAGGCACGGTGCTCAGGGAACTGCACTCAGAGTAGCGACCCATACAAAGGCCACCCTCATCTACCAGTGTGCTTGCCTCTGTCCACTTTTCCTGTCTATAGAACCTGGCCGTTCGTGGCCGTTCGTGGCCAAGTGAGTGAGAAGGACTGCCAGGGCAGCGCAGCTCCCATTCACCCACCGGAGCTGGCGCCATCCTCATGTCACTGCAGTGCTCTGTTAAATCAGCTGCTCTGGGCTGCAATGGTCCAGAGCACTGTAGCGCCAGTGTGCAGCATGTAAGGCATTGGTGGTTCAGTGGTAGAATTCTCGCCTGCCACGCGGGAGGCCCGGGTTCGATTCCCGGCCAATGCATGAGCGTTTTGCACATGTACCTTTCGTTGACTTTGAAGCATCGTGAAAAGGAAGAGACCGAACAAAAAAACAAGCCTTGATTGCCTTGCTTGCCTTATTTCTGCTACTAGCGATCACTCTGCTGATCCCTTTTAGTAGAAGGGGCCGCTGCGCCTTGACTGGAAGCAGGGCAATCTCAGATTATGCAAACAGCTCATAGAGGCCCAGCCCGAGTAGGTGCCAGTCTCACACGTCTGCAAAGGCCTTCAATGAGGCTTTCAGCAGAAGTCAAGAGTTTACGAGTGACCATTCGCATGGAACTGGCAGGTGTGTTAAATCAAGTGCTCTACCGCAGTAATGCTGCTTGTCAGGCATTGGTAGTTCAGTGGTAGAATTCTCGCTTCCCAAGCGGGAGGCCCGGGTTCGATTCCCGGCCAATGCATGGCACTTTTGTAGACGTGTCTCTTGATATTTTAAAAGGCATGGGAAAAGAAAAATGGAAACGGTAGATAAGATGATTGCATTGCTTGTCTGTTTTCTGCGCAAAGAAAGCACTCTGCTGCCCTCTTTTAGCAGAAGATGGAACGGCAGTTTCAACTTAAGGCGGGAAACCTTCTATTATGCAAATAATTCCCAGAAGACCCCAGAAGCCCAGATTGAAAGGGTGTCAGCCTCGTGTGGCTGCAAAGATATCCCCTGAGTCCTGCGGTAGAAGTCTGGCTTTCCTGAGGCACGGTGCTCAGGGAACTGCACTCAGAGTAGCGACCCATACAAAGGCCACCCTCATCTACCAGTGTGCTTGCCTCTGTCCACTTTTCCTGTCTATAGAACCTGGCCGTTCGTGGCCGTTCGTGGCCAAGTGAGTGAGAAGGACTGCCAGGGCAGCGCAGCTCCCATTCACCCACCGGAGCTGGCGCCATCCTCATGTCACTGCAGTGCTCTGTTAAATCAGCTGCTCTGGGCTGCAATGGTCCAGAGCACTGTAGCGCCAGTGTGCAGCATGTAAGGCATTGGTGGTTCAGTGGTAGAATTCTCGCCTGCCACGCGGGAGGCCCGGGTTCGATTCCCGGCCAATGCATGAGCGTTTTGCACATGTACCTTTCGTTGACTTTGAAGCATCGTGAAAAGGAAGAGACCGAACAAAAAAACAAGCCTTGATTGCCTTGCTTGCCTTATTTCTGCTACTAGCGATCACTCTGCTGATCCCTTTTAGTAGAAGGGGCCGCTGCGCCTTGACTGGAAGCAGGGCAATCTCAGATTATGCAAAACACTCATAGAGGCCCAGCCCGAGTAGGTGCCAGTCTCACACGTCTGCAAAGGCCTTCAATGAGGCTTTCAGCAGAAGTCAAGAGTTTACGAGTGACCATTCGCATGGAACTGGCAGGTGTGTTAAATCAAGCGCTCTACCGCAGTAATGCTGCTTGTCAAGCATTGGTAGTTCAGTGGTAGAATTCTCGCTTCCCAAGCGGGAGGCCCGGGTTCGATTCCCGGCCAATGCATGGCACTTTTGTAGACGTGTCTCTTGATATTTTAAAAGGCATGGGAAAAGAAAAATGGAAACGGTAGATAAGATGATTGCATTGCTTGTCTGTTTTCTGCGCAAAGAAAGCACTCTGCTGCCCTCTTTTAGCAGAAGATGGAACGGCAGTTTCAACTTAAGGCGGGAAACCTATTATGCAAATAATTCCCAGAAGACCCCAGAAGCCCAGATTGAAAGGGTGTCAGCCTCGTGTGGCTGCAAAGATATCCCCTGAGTCCTGCGGTAGAAGTCTGGCTTTCCTGAGGCACGGTGCTCAGGGAACTGCACTCAGAGTAGCGACCCATACAAAGGCCACCCTCATCTACCAGTGTGCTTGCCTCTGTCCACTTTTCCTGTCTATAGAACCTGGCCGTTCGTGGCCAAGTGAGTGAGAAGGACTGCCAGGGCAGCGCAGCTCCCATTCACCCACCGGAGCTGGCGCCATCCTCATGTCACTGCAGTGCTCTGTTAAATCAGCTGCTCTGGGCTGCAATGGTCCAGAGCACTGTAGCACCAGTGTGCAGCATGTAAGGCATTGGTGGTTCAGTGGTAGAATTCTCGCCTGCCACGCGGGAGGCCCGGGTTCGATTCCCGGCCAATGCATGAGCGTTTTGCACATGTACCTTTCGTTGACTTTGAAGCATCGTGAAAAGGAAGAGACCGAACAAAAAAACAAGCCTTGATTGCCTTGCTTGCCTTATTTCTGCTACTAGCGATCACTCTGCTGATCCCTTTTAGTAGAAGGGGCCGCTGCGCCTTGACTGGAAGCAGGGCAATCTCAGATTATGCAAACAGCTCATAGAGGCCCAGCCCGAGTAGGTGCCAGTCTCACACGTCTGCAAAGGCCTTCAATGAGGCTTTCAGCAGAAGTCAAGAGTTTACGAGTGACCATTCGCATGGAACTGGCAGGTGTGTTAAATCAAGTGCTCTACCGCAGTAATGCTGCTTGTCAGGCATTGGTAGTTCAGTGGTAGAATTCTCGCTTCCCAAGCGGGAGGCCCGGGTTCGATTCCCGGCCAATGCATGGCACTTTTGTAGACGTGTCTCTTGATATTTTAAAAGGCATGGGAAAAGAAAAATGGAAACGGTAGATAAGATGATTGCATTGCTTGTCTGTTTTCTGCGCAAAGAAAGCACTCTGCTGCCCTCTTTTAGCAGAAGATGGAACGGCAGTTTCAACTTAAGGCGGGAAACCTTCTATTATGCAAATAATTCCCAGAAGACCCCAGAAGCCCAGATTGAAAGGGTGTCAGCCTCGTGTGGCTGCAAAGATATCCCCTGAGTCCTGCGGTAGAAGTCTGGCTTTCCTGAGGCACGGTGCTCAGGGAACTGCACTCAGAGTAGCGACCCATACAAAGGCCTCCCTCATCTACCAGTGTGCTTGCCTCTGTCCACTTTTCCTGTCTATAGAACCTGGCCGTTCGTGGCCGTTCGTGGCCAAGTGAGTGAGAAGGACTGCCAGGGCAGCGCAGCTCCCATTCACCCACCGGAGCTGGCGCCATCCTCATGTCACTGCAGTGCTCTGTTAAATCAGCTGCTCTGGGCTGCAATGGTCCAGAGCACTGTAGCGCCAGTGTGCAGCATGTAAGGCATTGGTGGTTCAGTGGTAGAATTCTCGCCTGCCACGCGGGAGGCCCGGGTTCGATTCCCGGCCAATGCATGAGCGTTTTGCACATGTACCTTTCGTTGACTTTGAAGCATCGTGAAAAGGAAGAGACCGAACAAAAAAACAAGCCTTGATTGCCTTGCTTGCCTTATTTCTGCTACTAGCGATCACTCTGCTGATCCCTTTTAGTAGAAGGGGCCGCTGCGCCTTGACTGGAAGCAGGGCAATCTCAGATTATGCAAACAGCTCATAGAGGCCCAGCCCGAGTAGGTGCCAGTCTCACACGTCTGCAAAGGCCTTCAATGAGGCTTTCAGCAGAAGTCAAGAGTTTACGAGTGACCATTCGCATGGAACTGGCAGGTGTGTTAAATCAAGTGCTCTACCGCAGTAATGCTGCTTGTCAGGCATTGGTAGTTCAGTGGTAGAATTCTCGCTTCCCAAGCGGGAGGCCCGGGTTCGATTCCCGGCCAATGCATGGCACTTTTGTAGACGTGTCTCTTGATATTTTAAAAGGCATGGGAAAAGAAAAATGGAAACGGTAGATAAGATGATTGCATTGCTTGTCTGTTTTCTGCGCAAAGAAAGCACTCTGCTGCCCTCTTTTAGCAGAAGATGGAACGGCAGTTTCAACTTAAGGCGGGAAACCTTCTATTATGCAAATAATTCCCAGAAGACCCCAGAAGCCCAGATTGAAAGGGTGTCAGCCTCGTGTGGCTGCAAAGATATCCCCTGAGTCCTGCGGTAGAAGTCTGGCTTTCCTGAGGCACGGTGCTCAGGGAACTGCACTCAGAGTAGCGACCCATACAAAGGCCACCCTCATCTACCAGTGTGCTTGCCTCTGTCCACTTTTCCTGTCTATAGAACCTGGCCGTTCGTGGCCGTTCGTGGCCAAGTGAGTGAGAAGGACTGCCAGGGCAGCGCAGCTCCCATTCACCCACCGGAGCTGGCGCCATCCTCATGTCACTGCAGTGCTCTGTTAAATCAGCTGCTCTGGGCTGCAATGGTCCAGAGCACTGTAGCGCCAGTGTGCAGCATGTAAGGCATTGGTGGTTCAGTGGTAGAATTCTCGCCTGCCACGCGGGAGGCCCGGGTTCGATTCCCGGCCAATGCATGAGCGTTTTGCACATGTACCTTTCGTTGACTTTGAAGCATCGTGAAAAGGAAGAGACCGAACAAAAAAACAAGCCTTGATTGCCTTGCTTGCCTTATTTCTGCTACTAGCGATCACTCTGCTGATCCCTTTTAGTAGAAGGGGCCGCTGCGCCTTGACTGGAAGCAGGGCAATCTCAGATTATGCAAAACACTCATAGAGGCCCAGCCCGAGTAGGTGCCAGTCTCACACGTCTGCAAAGGCCTTCAATGAGGCTTTCAGCAGAAGTCAAGAGTTTACGAGTGACCATTCGCATGGAACTGGCAGGTGTGTTAAATCAAGCGCTCTACCGCAGTAATGCTGCTTGTCAAGCATTGGTAGTTCAGTGGTAGAATTCTCGCTTCCCAAGCGGGAGGCCCGGGTTCGATTCCCGGCCAATGCATGGCACTTTTGTAGACGTGTCTCTTGATATTTTAAAAGGCATGGGAAAAGAAAAATGGAAACGGTAGATAAGATGATTGCATTGCTTGTCTGTTTTCTGCGCAAAGAAAGCACTCTGCTGCCCTCTTTTAGCAGAAGATGGAACGGCAGTTTCAACTTAAGGCGGGAAACCTATTATGCAAATAATTCCCAGAAGACCCCAGAAGCCCAGATTGAAAGGGTGTCAGCCTCGTGTGGCTGCAAAGATATCCCCTGAGTCCTGCGGTAGAAGTCTGGCTTTCCTGAGGCACGGTGCTCAGGGAACTGCACTCAGAGTAGCGACCCATACAAAGGCCACCCTCATCTACCAGTGTGCTTGCCTCTGTCCACTTTTCCTGTCTATAGAACCTGGCCGTTCGTGGCCAAGTGAGTGAGAAGGACTGCCAGGGCAGCGCAGCTCCCATTCACCCACCGGAGCTGGCGCCATCCTCATGTCACTGCAGTGCTCTGTTAAATCAGCTGCTCTGGGCTGCAATGGTCCAGAGCACTGTAGCACCAGTGTGCAGCATGTAAGGCATTGGTGGTTCAGTGGTAGAATTCTCGCCTGCCACGCGGGAGGCCCGGGTTCGATTCCCGGCCAATGCATGAGCGTTTTGCACATGTACCTTTCGTTGACTTTGAAGCATCGTGAAAAGGAAGAGACCGAACAAAAAAACAAGCCTTGATTGCCTTGCTTGCCTTATTTCTGCTACTAGCGATCACTCTGCTGATCCCTTTTAGTAGAAGGGGCCGCTGCGCCTTGACTGGAAGCAGGGCAATCTCAGATTATGCAAACAGCTCATAGAGGCCCAGCCCGAGTAGGTGCCAGTCTCACACGTCTGCAAAGGCCTTCAATGAGGCTTTCAGCAGAAGTCAAGAGTTTACGAGTGACCATTCGCATGGAACTGGCAGGTGTGTTAAATCAAGTGCTCTACCGCAGTAATGCTGCTTGTCAGGCATTGGTAGTTCAGTGGTAGAATTCTCGCTTCCCAAGCGGGAGGCCCGGGTTCGATTCCCGGCCAATGCATGGCACTTTTGTAGACGTGTCTCTTGATATTTTAAAAGGCATGGGAAAAGAAAAATGGAAACGGTAGATAAGATGATTGCATTGCTTGTCTGTTTTCTGCGCAAAGAAAGCACTCTGCTGCCCTCTTTTAGCAGAAGATGGAACGGCAGTTTCAACTTAAGGCGGGAAACCTTCTATTATGCAAATAATTCCCAGAAGACCCCAGAAGCCCAGATTGAAAGGGTGTCAGCCTCGTGTGGCTGCAAAGATATCCCCTGAGTCCTGCGGTAGAAGTCTGGCTTTCCTGAGGCACGGTGCTCAGGGAACTGCACTCAGAGTAGCGACCCATACAAAGGCCTCCCTCATCTACCAGTGTGCTTGCCTCTGTCCACTTTTCCTGTCTATAGAACCTGGCCGTTCGTGGCCGTTCGTGGCCAAGTGAGTGAGAAGGACTGCCAGGGCAGCGCAGCTCCCATTCACCCACCGGAGCTGGCGCCATCCTCATGTCACTGCAGTGCTCTGTTAAATCAGCTGCTCTGGGCTGCAATGGTCCAGAGCACTGTAGCGCCAGTGTGCAGCATGTAAGGCATTGGTGGTTCAGTGGTAGAATTCTCGCCTGCCACGCGGGAGGCCCGGGTTCGATTCCCGGCCAATGCATGAGTGTTTTGCACATGTACCTTTCGTTGACTTTGAAGCATCGTGAAAAGGAAGAGACCGAACAAAAAAACAAGCCTTGATTGCCTTGCTTGCCTTATTTCTGCTACTAGCGATCACTCTGCTGATCCCTTTTAGTAGAAGGGGCCGCTGCGCCTTGACTGGAAGCAGGGCAATCTCAGATTATGCAAAACGCTCATAGAGGCCCAGCCCGAGTAGGTGCCAGTCTCACACGTCTGCAAAGGCCTTCAATGAGGCTTTCAGCAGAAGTCAAGAGTTTACGAGTGACCATTCGCATGGAACTGGCAGGTGTGTTAAATCAAGCGCTCTACCGCAGTAATGCTGCTTGTCAAGCATTGGTAGTTCAGTGGTAGAATTCTCGCTTCCCAAGCGGGAGGCCCGGGTTCGATTCCCGGCCAATGCATGGCACTTTTGTAGACGTGTCTCTTGATATTTTAAAAGGCATGGGAAAAGAAAAATGGAAACGGTAGATAAGATGATTGCATTGCTTGTCTGTTTTCTGCGCAAAGAAAGCAATCTGCTGCCCTCTTTTAGCAGAAGATGGAACTGCAGTTTCAACTTAAGGCGGGAAACCTTCTATTATGCAAATAATTCCCAGAAGACCCCAGAAGCCCAGATTGAAAGGGTGTCAGCCTCGTGTGGCTGCAAAGATATCCCCTGAGTCCTGCGGTAGAAGTCTGGCTTTCCTGAGGCACGGTGCTCAGGGAACTGCACTCAGAGTAGCGACCCATACAAAGGCCACCCTCATCTACCAGTGTGCTTGCCTCTGTCCACTTTTCCTGTCTATAGAACCTGGCCGTTCGTGGCCGTTCGTGGCCAAGTGAGTGAGAAGGACTGCCAGGGCAGCGCAGCTCCCATTCACCCACCGGAGCTGGCGCCATCCTCATGTCACTGCAGTGCTCTGTTAAATCAGCTGCTCTGGGCTGCAATGGTCCAGAGCACTGTAGCGCCAGTGTACAGCATGTAAGGCATTGGTGGTTCAGTGGTAGAATTCTCGCCTGCCACGCGGGAGGCCCGGGTTCGATTCCCGGCCAATGCATGAGCGTTTTGCACATGTACCTTTCGTTGACTTTGAAGCATCGTGAAAAGGAAGAGACCGAACAAAAAAACAAGCCTTGATTGCCTTGCTTGCCTTATTTCTGCTACTAGCGATCACTCTGCTGATCCCTTTTAGTAGAAGGGGCCGCTGCGCCTTGACTGGAAGCAGGGCAATCTCAGATTATGCAAAACACTCATAGAGGCCCAGCCCGAGTAGGTGCCAGTCTCACACGTCTGCAAAGGCCTTCAATGAGGCTTTCAGCAGAAGTCAAGAGTTTACGAGTGACCATTCGCATGGAACTGGCAGGTGTGTTAAATCAAGCGCTCTACCGCAGTAATGCTGCTTGTCAAGCATTGGTAGTTCAGTGGTAGAATTCTCGCTTCCCAAGCGGGAGGCCCGGGTTCGATTCCCGGCCAATGCATGGCACTTTTGTAGACGTGTCTCTTGATATTTTAAAAGGCATGGGAAAAGAAAAATGGAAACGGTAGATAAGATGATTGCATTGCTTGTCTGTTTTCTGCGCAAAGAAAGCACTCTGCTGCCCTCTTTTAGCAGAAGATGGAACGGCAGTTTCAACTTAAGGCGGGAAACCTATTATGCAAATAATTCCCAGAAGACCCCAGAAGCCCAGATTGAAAGGGTGTCAGCCTCGTGTGGCTGCAAAGATATCCCCTGAGTCCTGCGGTAGAAGTCTGGCTTTCCTGAGGCACGGTGCTCAGGGAACTGCACTCAGAGTAGCGACCCATACAAAGGCCACCCTCATCTACCAGTGTGCTTGCCTCTGTCCACTTTTCCTGTCTATAGAACCTGGCCGTTCGTGGCCAAGTGAGTGAGAAGGACTGCCAGGGCAGCGCAGCTCCCATTCACCCACCGGAGCTGGCGCCATCCTCATGTCACTGCAGTGCTCTGTTAAATCAGCTGCTCTGGGCTGCAATGGTCCAGAGCACTGTAGCACCAGTGTGCAGCATGTAAGGCATTGGTGGTTCAGTGGTAGAATTCTCGCCTGCCACGCGGGAGGCCCGGGTTCGATTCCCGGCCAATGCATGAGCGTTTTGCACATGTACCTTTCGTTGACTTTGAAGCATCGTGAAAAGGAAGAGACCGAACAAAAAAACAAGCCTTGATTGCCTTGCTTGCCTTATTTCTGCTACTAGCGATCACTCTGCTGATCCCTTTTAGTAGAAGGGGCCGCTGCGCCTTGACTGGAAGCAGGGCAATCTCAGATTATGCAAACAGCTCATAGAGGCCCAGCCCGAGTAGGTGCCAGTCTCACACGTCTGCAAAGGCCTTCAATGAGGCTTTCAGCAGAAGTCAAGAGTTTACGAGTGACCATTCGCATGGAACTGGCAGGTGTGTTAAATCAAGTGCTCTACCGCAGTAATGCTGCTTGTCAGGCATTGGTAGTTCAGTGGTAGAATTCTCGCTTCCCAAGCGGGAGGCCCGGGTTCGATTCCCGGCCAATGCATGGCACTTTTGTAGACGTGTCTCTTGATATTTTAAAAGGCATGGGAAAAGAAAAATGGAAATGGTAGATAAGATGATTGCATTGCTTGTCTGTTTTCTGCGCAAAGAAAGCACTCTGCTGCCCTCTTTTAGCAGAAGATGGAACGGCAGTTTCAACTTAAGGCGGGAAACCTTCTATTATGCAAATAATTCCCAGAAGACCCCAGAAGCCCAGATTGAAAGGGTGTCAGCCTCGTGTGGCTGCAAAGATATCCCCTGAGTCCTGCGGTAGAAGTCTGGCTTTCCTGAGGCACGGTGCTCAGGGAACTGCACTCAGAGTAGCGACCCATACAAAGGCCTCCCTCATCTACCAGTGTGCTTGCCTCTGTCCACTTTTCCTGTCTATAGAACCTGGCCGTTCGTGGCCGTTCGTGGCCAAGTGAGTGAGAAGGACTGCCAGGGCAGCGCAGCTCCCATTCACCCACCGGAGCTGGCGCCATCCTCATGTCACTGCAGTGCTCTGTTAAATCAGCTGCTCTGGGCTGCAATGGTCCAGAGCACTGTAGCGCCAGTGTGCAGCATGTAAGGCATTGGTGGTTCAGTGGTAGAATTCTCGCCTGCCACGCGGGAGGCCCGGGTTCGATTCCCGGCCAATGCATGAGTGTTTTGCACATGTACCTTTCGTTGACTTTGAAGCATCGTGAAAAGGAAGAGACCGAACAAAAAAACAAGCCTTGATTGCCTTGCTTGCCTTATTTCTGCTACTAGCGATCACTCTGCTGATCCCTTTTAGTAGAAGGGGCCGCTGCGCCTTGACTGGAAGCAGGGCAATCTCAGATTATGCAAAACGCTCATAGAGGCCCAGCCCGAGTAGGTGCCAGTCTCACACGTCTGCAAAGGCCTTCAATGAGGCTTTCAGCAGAAGTCAAGAGTTTACGAGTGACCATTCGCATGGAACTGGCAGGTGTGTTAAATCAAGCGCTCTACCGCAGTAATGCTGCTTGTCAAGCATTGGTAGTTCAGTGGTAGAATTCTCGCTTCCCAAGCGGGAGGCCCGGGTTCGATTCCCGGCCAATGCATGGCACTTTTGTAGACGTGTCTCTTGATATTTTAAAAGGCATGGGAAAAGAAAAATGGAAACGGTAGATAAGATGATTGCATTGCTTGTCTGTTTTCTGCGCAAAGAAAGCAATCTGCTGCCCTCTTTTAGCAGAAGATGGAACTGCAGTTTCAACTTAAGGCGGGAAATCTTCTATTATGCAAATAATTCCCAGAAGACCCCAGAAGCCCAGATTGAAAGGGTGTCAGCCTCGTGTGGCTGCAAAGATATCCCCTGAGTCCTGCGGTAGAAGTCTGGCTTTCCTGAGGCACGGTGCTCAGGGAACTGCACTCAGAGTAGCGACCCATACAAAGGCCACCCTCATCTACCAGTGTGCTTGCCTCTGTCCACTTTTCCTGTCTATAGAACCTGGCCGTTCGTGGCCGTTCGTGGCCAAGTGAGTGAGAAGGACTGCCAGGGCAGCGCAGCTCCCATTCACCCACCGGAGCTGGCGCCATCCTCATGTCACTGCAGTGCTCTGTTAAATCAGCTGCTCTGGGCTGCAATGGTCCAGAGCACTGTAGCGCCAGTGTGCAGCATGTAAGGCATTGGTGGTTCAGTGGTAGAATTCTCGCCTGCCACGCGGGAGGCCCGGGTTCGATTCCCGGCCAATGCATGAGCGTTTTGCACATGTACCTTTCGTTGACTTTGAAGCATCGTGAAAAGGAAGAGACCGAACAAAAAAACAAGCCTTGATTGCCTTGCTTGCCTTATTTCTGCTACTAGCGATCACTCTGCTGATCCCTTTTAGTAGAAGGGGCCGCTGCGCCTTGACTGGAAGCAGGGCAATCTCAGATTATGCAAACAGCTCATAGAGGCCCAGCCCGAGTAGGTGCCAGTCTCACACGTCTGCAAAGGCCTTCAATGAGGCTTTCAGCAGAAGTCAAGAGTTTACGAGTGACCATTCGCATGGAACTGGCAGGTGTGTTAAATCAAGTGCTCTACCGCAGTAATGCTGCTTGTCAGGCATTGGTAGTTCAGTGGTAGAATTCTCGCTTCCCAAGCGGGAGGCCCGGGTTCGATTCCCGGCCAATGCATGGCACTTTTGTAGACGTGTCTCTTGATATTTTAAAAGGCATGGGAAAAGAAAAATGGAAACGGTAGATAAGATGATTGCATTGCTTGTCTGTTTTCTGCGCAAAGAAAGCACTCTGCTGCCCTCTTTTAGCAGAAGATGGAACGGCAGTTTCAACTTAAGGCGGGAAACCTTCTATTATGCAAATAATTCCCAGAAGACCCCAGAAGCCCAGATTGAAAGGGTGTCAGCCTCGTGTGGCTGCAAAGATATCCCCTGAGTCCTGCGGTAGAAGTCTGGCTTTCCTGAGGCACGGTGCTCAGGGAACTGCACTCAGAGTAGCGACCCATACAAAGGCCACCCTCATCTACCAGTGTGCTTGCCTCTGTCCACTTTTCCTGTCTATAGAACCTGGCCGTTCGTGGCCGTTCGTGGCCAAGTGAGTGAGAAGGACTGCCAGGGCAGCGCAGCTCCCATTCACCCACCGGAGCTGGCGCCATCCTCATGTCACTGCAGTGCTCTGTTAAATCAGCTGCTCTGGGCTGCAATGGTCCAGAGCACTGTAGCGCCAGTGTGCAGCATGTAAGGCATTGGTGGTTCAGTGGTAGAATTCTCGCCTGCCACGCGGGAGGCCCGGGTTCGATTCCCGGCCAATGCATGAGCGTTTTGCACATGTACCTTTCGTTGACTTTGAAGCATCGTGAAAAGGAAGAGACCGAACAAAAAAACAAGCCTTGATTGCCTTGCTTGCCTTATTTCTGCTACTAGCGATCACTCTGCTGATCCCTTTTAGTAGAAGGGGCCGCTGCGCCTTGACTGGAAGCAGGGCAATCTCAGATTATGCAAAACACTCATAGAGGCCCAGCCCGAGTAGGTGCCAGTCTCACACGTCTGCAAAGGCCTTCAATGAGGCTTTCAGCAGAAGTCAAGAGTTTACGAGTGACCATTCGCATGGAACTGGCAGGTGTGTTAAATCAAGCGCTCTACCGCAGTAATGCTGCTTGTCAAGCATTGGTAGTTCAGTGGTAGAATTCTCGCTTCCCAAGCGGGAGGCCCGGGTTCGATTCCCGGCCAATGCATGGCACTTTTGTAGACGTGTCTCTTGATATTTTAAAAGGCATGGGAAAAGAAAAATGGAAACGGTAGATAAGATGATTGCATTGCTTGTCTGTTTTCTGCGCAAAGAAAGCACTCTGCTGCCCTCTTTTAGCAGAAGATGGAACGGCAGTTTCAACTTAAGGCGGGAAACCTATTATGCAAATAATTCCCAGAAGACCCCAGAAGCCCAGATTGAAAGGGTGTCAGCCTCGTGTGGCTGCAAAGATATCCCCTGAGTCCTGCGGTAGAAGTCTGGCTTTCCTGAGGCACGGTGCTCAGGGAACTGCACTCAGAGTAGCGACCCATACAAAGGCCACCCTCATCTACCAGTGTGCTTGCCTCTGTCCACTTTTCCTGTCTATAGAACCTGGCCGTTCGTGGCCAAGTGAGTGAGAAGGACTGCCAGGGCAGCGCAGCTCCCATTCACCCACCGGAGCTGGCGCCATCCTCATGTCACTGCAGTGCTCTGTTAAATCAGCTGCTCTGGGCTGCAATGGTCCAGAGCACTGTAGCACCAGTGTGCAGCATGTAAGGCATTGGTGGTTCAGTGGTAGAATTCTCGCCTGCCACGCGGGAGGCCCGGGTTCGATTCCCGGCCAATGCATGAGCGTTTTGCACATGTACCTTTCGTTGACTTTGAAGCATCGTGAAAAGGAAGAGACCGAACAAAAAAACAAGCCTTGATTGCCTTGCTTGCCTTATTTCTGCTACTAGCGATCACTCTGCTGATCCATTTTAGTAGAAGGGGCCGCTGCGCCTTGACTGGAAGCAGGGCAATCTCAGATTATGCAAACAGCTCATAGAGGCCCAGCCCGAGTAGGTGCCAGTCTCACACGTCTGCAAAGGCCTTCAATGAGGCTTTCAGCAGAAGTCAAGAGTTTACGAGTGACCATTCGCATGGAACTGGCAGGTGTGTTAAATCAAGTGCTCTACCGCAGTAATGCTGCTTGTCAGGCATTGGTAGTTCAGTGGTAGAATTCTCGCTTCCCAAGCGGGAGGCCCGGGTTCGATTCCCGGCCAATGCATGGCACTTTTGTAGACGTGTCTCTTGATATTTTAAAAGGCATGGGAAAAGAAAAATGGAAACGGTAGATAAGATGATTGCATTGCTTGTCTGTTTTCTGCGCAAAGAAAGCACTCTGCTGCCCTCTTTTAGCAGAAGATGGAACGGCAGTTTCAACTTAAGGCGGGAAACCTTCTATTATGCAAATAATTCCCAGAAGACCCCAGAAGCCCAGATTGAAAGGGTGTCAGCCTCGTGTGGCTGCAAAGATATCCCGTGAGTCCTGCGGTAGAAGTCTGGCTTTCCTGAGGCACGGTGCTCAGGGAACTGCACTCAGAGTAGCGACCCATACAAAGGCCTCCCTCATCTACCAGTGTGCTTGCCTCTGTCCACTTTTCCTGTCTATAGAACCTGGCCGTTCGTGGCCGTTCGTGGCCAAGTGAGTGAGAAGGACTGCCAGGGCAGCGCAGCTCCCATTCACCCACCGGAGCTGGCGCCATCCTCATGTCACTGCAGTGCTCTGTTAAATCAGCTGCTCTGGGCTGCAATGGTCCAGAGCACTGTAGCGCCAGTGTGCAGCATGTAAGGCATTGGTGGTTCAGTGGTAGAATTCTCGCCTGCCACGCGGGAGGCCCGGGTTCGATTCCCGGCCAATGCATGAGTGTTTTGCACATGTACCTTTCGTTGACTTTGAAGCATCGTGAAAAGGAAGAGACCGAACAAAAAAACAAGCCTTGATTGCCTTGCTTGCCTTATTTCTGCTACTAGCGATCACTCTGCTGATCCCTTTTAGTAGAAGGGGCCGCTGCGCCTTGACTGGAAGCAGGGCAATCTCAGATTATGCAAAACGCTCATAGAGGCCCAGCCCGAGTAGGTGCCAGTCTCACACGTCTGCAAAGGCCTTCAATGAGGCTTTCAGCAGAAGTCAAGAGTTTACGAGTGACCATTCGCATGGAACTGGCAGGTGTGTTAAATCAAGCGCTCTACCGCAGTAATGCTGCTTGTCAAGCATTGGTAGTTCAGTGGTAGAATTCTCGCTTCCCAAGCGGGAGGCCCGGGTTCGATTCCCGGCCAATGCATGGCACTTTTGTAGACGTGTCTCTTGATATTTTAAAAGGCATGGGAAAAGAAAAATGGAAACGGTAGATAAGATGATTGCATTGCTTGTCTGTTTTCTGCGCAAAGAAAGCAATCTGCTGCCCTCTTTTAGCAGAAGATGGAACTGCAGTTTCAACTTAAGGCGGGAAACCTTCTATTATGCAAATAATTCCCAGAAGACCCCAGAAGCCCAGATTGAAAGGGTGTCAGCCTCGTGTGGCTGCAAAGATATCCCCTGAGTCCTGCGGTAGAAGTCTGGCTTTCCTGAGGCACGGTGCTCAGGGAACTGCACTCAGAGTAGCGACCCATACAAAGGCCACCCTCATCTACCAGTGTGCTTGCCTCTGTCCACTTTTCCTGTCTATAGAACCTGGCCGTTCGTGGCCGTTCGTGGCCAAGTGAGTGAGAAGGACTGCCAGGGCAGCGCAGCTCCCATTCACCCACCGGAGCTGGCGCCATCCTCATGTCACTGCAGTGCTCTGTTAAATCAGCTGCTCTGGGCTGCAATGGTCCAGAGCACTGTAGCGCCAGTGTGCAGCATGTAAGGCATTGGTGGTTCAGTGGTAGAATTCTCGCCTGCCACGCGGGAGGCCCGGGTTCGATTCCCGGCCAATGCATGAGCGTTTTGCACATGTACCTTTCGTTGACTTTGAAGCATCGTGAAAAGGAAGAGACCGAACAAAAAAACAAGCCTTGATTGCCTTGCTTGCCTTATTTCTGCTACTAGCGATCACTCTGCTGATCCCTTTTAGTAGAAGGGGCCGCTGCGCCTTGACTGGAAGCAGGGCAATCTCAGATTATGCAAACAGCTCATAGAGGCCCAGCCCGAGTAGGTGCCAGTCTCACACGTCTGCAAAGGCCTTCAATGAGGCTTTCAGCAGAAGTCAAGAGTTTACGAGTGACCATTCGCATGGAACTGGCAGGTGTGTTAAATCAAGTGCTCTACCGCAGTAATGCTGCTTGTCAGGCATTGGTAGTTCAGTGGTAGAATTCTCGCTTCCCAAGCGGGAGGCCCGGGTTCGATTCCCGGCCAATGCATGGCACTTTTGTAGACGTGTCTCTTGATATTTTAAAAGGCATGGGAAAAGAAAAATGGAAACGGTAGATAAGATGATTGCATTGCTTGTCTGTTTTCTGCGCAAAGAAAGCACTCTGCTGCCCTCTTTTAGCAGAAGATGGAACGGCAGTTTCAACTTAAGGCGGGAAACCTTCTATTATGCAAATAATTCCCAGAAGACCCCAGAAGCCCAGATTGAAAGGGTGTCAGCCTCGTGTGGCTGCAAAGATATCCCCTGAGTCCTGCGGTAGAAGTCTGGCTTTCCTGAGGCACGGTGCTCAGGGAACTGCACTCAGAGTAGCGACCCATACAAAGGCCACCCTCATCTACCAGTGTGCTTGCCTCTGTCCACTTTTCCTGTCTATAGAACCTGGCCGTTCGTGGCCGTTCGTGGCCAAGTGAGTGAGAAGGACTGCCAGGGCAGCGCAGCTCCCATTCACCCACCGGAGCTGGCGCCATCCTCATGTCACTGCAGTGCTCTGTTAAATCAGCTGCTCTGGGCTGCAATGGTCCAGAGCACTGTAGCGCCAGTGTGCAGCATGTAAGGCATTGGTGGTTCAGTGGTAGAATTCTCGCCTGCCACGCGGGAGGCCCGGGTTCGATTCCCGGCCAATGCATGAGCGTTTTGCACATGTACCTTTCGTTGACTTTGAAGCATCGTGAAAAGGAAGAGACCGAACAAAAAAACAAGCCTTGATTGCCTTGCTTGCCTTATTTCTGCTACTAGCGATCACTCTGCTGATCCCTTTTAGTAGAAGGGGCCGCTGCGCCTTGACTGGAAGCAGGGCAATCTCAGATTATGCAAAACACTCATAGAGGCCCAGCCCGAGTAGGTGCCAGTCTCACACGTCTGCAAAGGCCTTCAATGAGGCTTTCAGCAGAAGTCAAGAGTTTACGAGTGACCATTCGCATGGAACTGGCAGGTGTGTTAAATCAAGCGCTCTACCGCAGTAATGCTGCTTGTCAAGCATTGGTAGTTCAGTGGTAGAATTCTCGCTTCCCAAGCGGGAGGCCCGGGTTCGATTCCCGGCCAATGCATGGCACTTTTGTAGACGTGTCTCTTGATATTTTAAAAGGCATGGGAAAAGAAAAATGGAAACGGTAGATAAGATGATTGCATTGCTTGTCTGTTTTCTGCGCAAAGAAAGCACTCTGCTGCCCTCTTTTAGCAGAAGATGGAACGGCAGTTTCAACTTAAGGCGGGAAACCTATTATGCAAATAATTCCCAGAAGACCCCAGAAGCCCAGATTGAAAGGTGTCAGCCTCGTGTGGCTGCAAAGATATCCCCTGAGTCCTGCGGTAGAAGTCTGGCTTTCCTGAGGCACGGTGCTCAGGGAACTGCACTCAGAGTAGCGACCCATACAAAGGCCACCCTCATCTACCAGTGTGCTTGCCTCTGTCCACTTTTCCTGTCTATAGAACCTGGCCGTTCGTGGCCAAGTGAGTGAGAAGGACTGCCAGGGCAGCGCAGCTCCCATTCACCCACCGGAGCTGGCGCCATCCTCATGTCACTGCAGTGCTCTGTTAAATCAGCTGCTCTGGGCTGCAATGGTCCAGAGCACTGTAGCACCAGTGTGCAGCATGTAAGGCATTGGTGGTTCAGTGGTAGAATTCTCGCCTGCCACGCGGGAGGCCCGGGTTCGATTCCCGGCCAATGCATGAGCGTTTTGCACATGTACCTTTCGTTGACTTTGAAGCATCGTGAAAAGGAAGAGACCGAACAAAAAAACAAGCCTTGATTGCCTTGCTTGCCTTATTTCTGCTACTAGCGATCACTCTGCTGATCCATTTTAGTAGAAGGGGCCGCTGCGCCTTGACTGGAAGCAGGGCAATCTCAGATTATGCAAACAGCTCATAGAGGCCCAGCCCGAGTAGGTGCCAGTCTCACACGTCTGCAAAGGCCTTCAATGAGGCTTTCAGCAGAAGTCAAGAGTTTACGAGTGACCATTCGCATGGAACTGGCAGGTGTGTTAAATCAAGTGCTCTACCGCAGTAATGCTGCTTGTCAGGCATTGGTAGTTCAGTGGTAGAATTCTCGCTTCCCAAGCGGGAGGCCCGGGTTTGATTCCCGGCCAATGCATGGCACTTTTGTAGACGTGTCTCTTGATATTTTAAAAGGCATGGGAAAAGAAAAATGGAAACGGTAGATAAGATGATTGCATTGCTTGTCTGTTTTCTGCGCAAAGAAAGCACTCTGCTGCCCTCTTTTAGCAGAAGATGGAACGGCAGTTTCAACTTAAGGCGGGAAACCTTCTATTATGCAAATAATTCCCAGAAGACCCCAGAAGCCCAGATTGAAAGGGTGTCAGCCTCGTGTGGCTGCAAAGATATCCCGTGAGTCCTGCGGTAGAAGTCTGGCTTTCCTGAGGCACGGTGCTCAGGGAACTGCACTCAGAGTAGCGACCCATACAAAGGCCTCCCTCATCTACCAGTGTGCTTGCCTCTGTCCACTTTTCCTGTCTATAGAACCTGGCCGTTCGTGGCCGTTCGTGGCCAAGTGAGTGAGAAGGACTGCCAGGGCAGCGCAGCTCCCATTCACCCACCGGAGCTGGCGCCATCCTCATGTCACTGCAGTGCTCTGTTAAATCAGCTGCTCTGGGCTGCAATGGTCCAGAGCACTGTAGCGCCAGTGTGCAGCATGTAAGGCATTGGTGGTTCAGTGGTAGAATTCTCGCCTGCCACGCGGGAGGCCCGGGTTCGATTCCCGGCCAATGCATGAGTGTTTTGCACATGTACCTTTCGTTGACTTTGAAGCATCGTGAAAAGGAAGAGACCGAACAAAAAAACAAGCCTTGATTGCCTTGCTTGCCTTATTTCTGCTACTAGCGATCACTCTGCTGATCCCTTTTAGTAGAAGGGGCCGCTGCGCCTTGACTGGAAGCAGGGCAATCTCAGATTATGCAAAATGCTCATAGAGGCCCAGCCCGAGTAGGTGCCAGTCTCACACGTCTGCAAAGGCCTTCAATGAGGCTTTCAGCAGAAGTCAAGAGTTTACGAGTGACCATTCGCATGGAACTGGCAGGTGTGTTAAATCAAGCGCTCTACCGCAGTAATGCTGCTTGTCAAGCATTGGTAGTTCAGTGGTAGAATTCTCGCTTCCCAAGCGGGAGGCCCGGGTTCGATTCCCGGCCAATGCATGGCACTTTTGTAGACGTGTCTCTTGATATTTTAAAAGGCATGGGAAAAGAAAAATGGAAACGGTAGATAAGATGATTGCATTGCTTGTCTGTTTTCTGCGCAAAGAAAGCAATCTGCTGCCCTCTTTTAGCAGAAGATGGAACTGCAGTTTCAACTTAAGGCGGGAAACCTTCTATTATGCAAATAATTCCCAGAAGACCCCAGAAGCCCAGATTGAAAGGGTGTCAGCCTCGTGTGGCTGCAAAGATATCCCCTGAGTCCTGCGGTAGAAGTCTGGCTTTCCTGAGGCACGGTGCTCAGGGAACTGCACTCAGAGTAGCGACCCATACAAAGGCCACCCTCATCTACCAGTGTGCTTGCCTCTGTCCACTTTTCCTGTCTATAGAACCTGGCCGTTCGTGGCCGTTCGTGGCCAAGTGAGTGAGAAGGACTGCCAGGGCAGCGCAGCTCCCATTCACCCACCGGAGCTGGCGCCATCCTCATGTCACTGCAGTGCTCTGTTAAATCAGCTGCTCTGGGCTGCAATGGTCCAGAGCACTGTAGCGCCAGTGTGCAGCATGTAAGGCATTGGTGGTTCAGTGGTAGAATTCTCGCCTGCCACGCGGGAGGCCCGGGTTCGATTCCCGGCCAATGCATGAGCGTTTTGCACATGTACCTTTCGTTGACTTTGAAGCATCGTGAAAAGGAAGAGACCGAACAAAAAAACAAGCCTTGATTGCCTTGCTTGCCTTATTTCTGCTACTAGCGATCACTCTGCTGATCCCTTTTAGTAGAAGGGGCCGCTGCGCCTTGACTGGAAGCAGGGCAATCTCAGATTATGCAAAACGCTCATAGAGGCCCAGCCCGAGTAGGTGCCAGTCTCACACGTCTGCAAAGGCCTTCAATGAGGCTTTCAGCAGAAGTCAAGAGTTTACGAGTGACCATTCGCATGGAACTGGCAGGTGTGTTAAATCAAGTGCTCTACCGCAGTAATGCTGCTTGTCAGGCATTGGTAGTTCAGTGGTAGAATTCTCGCTTCCCAAGCGGGAGGCCCGGGTTCTATTCCCGGCCAATGCATGGCACTTTTGTAGACGTGTCTCTTGATATTTTAAAAGGCATGGGAAAAGAAAAATGGAAACGGTAGATAAGATGATTGCATTGCTTGTCTGTTTTCTGCGCAAAGAAAGCACTCTGCTGCCCTCTTTTAGCAGAAGATGGAACGGCAGTTTCAACTTAAGGCGGGAAACCTTCTATTATGCAAATAATTCCCAGAAGACCCCAGAAGCCCAGATTGAAAGGGTGTCAGCCTCGTGTGGCTGCAAAGATATCCCCTGAGTCCTGCGGTAGAAGTCTGGCTTTCCTGAGGCACGGTGCTCAGGGAACTGCACTCAGAGTAGCGACCCATACAAAGGCCACCCTCATCTACCAGTGTGCTTGCCTCTGTCCACTTTTCCTGTCTATAGAACCTGGCCGTTCGTGGCCGTTCGTGGCCAAGTGAGTGAGAAGGACTGCCAGGGCAGCGCAGCTCCCATTCACCCACCGGAGCTGGCGCCATCCTCATGTCACTGCAGTGCTCTGTTAAATCAGCTGCTCTGGGCTGCAATGGTCCAGAGCACTGTAGCGCCAGTGTGCAGCATGTAAGGCATTGGTGGTTCAGTGGTAGAATTCTCGCCTGCCACGCGGGAGGCCCGGGTTCGATTCCCGGCCAATGCATGAGCGTTTTGCACATGTACCTTTCGTTGACTTTGAAGCATCGTGAAAAGGAAGAGACCGAACAAAAAAACAAGCCTTGATTGCCTTGCTTGCCTTATTTCTGCTACTAGCGATCACTCTGCTGATCCCTTTTAGTAGAAGGGGCCGCTGCGCCTTGACTGGAAGCAGGGCAATCTCAGATTATGCAAAACGCTCATAGAGGCCCAGCCCGAGTAGGTGCCAGTCTCACACGTCTGCAAAGGCCTTCAATGAGGCTTTCAGCAGAAGTCAAGAGTTTACGAGTGACCATTCGCATGGAACTGGCAGGTGTGTTAAATCAAGCGCTCTACCGCAGTAATGCTGCTTGTCAAGCATTGGTAGTTCAGTGGTAGAATTCTCGCTTCCCAAGCGGGAGGCCCGGGTTCGATTCCCGGCCAATGCATGGCACTTTTGTAGACGTGTCTCTTGATATTTTAAAAGGCATGGGAAAAGAAAAATGGAAACGGTAGATAAGATGATTGCATTGCTTGTCTGTTTTCTGCGCAAAGAAAGCACTCTGCTGCCCTCTTTTAGCAGAAGATGGAACGGCAGTTTCAACTTAAGGCGGGAAACCTATTATGCAAATAATTCCCAGAAGACCCCAGAAGCCCAGATTGAAAGGGTGTCAGCCTCGTGTGGCTGCAAAGATATCCCCTGAGTCCTGCGGTAGAAGTCTGGCTTTCCTGAGGCACGGTGCTCAGGGAACTGCACTCAGAGTAGCGACCCATACAAAGGCCACCCTCATCTACCAGTGTGCTTGCCTCTGTCCACTTTTCCTGTCTATAGAACCTGGCCGTTCGTGGCCAAGTGAGTGAGAAGGACTGCCAGGGCAGCGCAGCTCCCATTCACCCACCGGAGCTGGCGCCATCCTCATGTCACTGCAGTGCTCTGTTAAATCAGCTGCTCTGGGCTGCAATGGTCCAGAGCACTGTAGCGCCAGTGTGCAGCATGTAAGGCATTGGTGGTTCAGTGGTAGAATTCTCGCCTGCCACGCGGGAGGCCCGGGTTCGATTCCCGGCCAAT
The DNA here is from genome assembly GCF_040938575.1 of Ambystoma mexicanum. Taxonomy (NCBI): domain Eukaryota; kingdom Metazoa; phylum Chordata; class Amphibia; order Caudata; family Ambystomatidae; genus Ambystoma; species Ambystoma mexicanum. The sequence goes on from NW_027182469.1 coordinate 1,188,891, forward strand.
GCATGAGTGTTTTGCACATGTACCTTTCGTTGACTTTGAAGCATCGTGAAAAGGAAGAGACCGAACAAAAAAACAAGCCTTGATTGCCTTGCTTGCCTTATTTCTGCTACTAGCGATCACTCTGCTGATCCCTTTTAGTAGAAGGGGCCGCTGCGCCTTGACTGGAAGCAGGGCAATCTCAGATTATGCAAAACGCTCATAGAGGCCCAGCCCGAGTAGGTGCCAGTCTCACACGTCTGCAAAGGCCTTCAATGAGGCTTTCAGCAGAAGTCAAGAGTTTACGAGTGACCATTCGCATGGAACTGGCAGGTGTGTTAAATCAAGCGCTCTACCGCAGTAATGCTGCTTGTCAAGCATTGGTAGTTCAGTGGTAGAATTCTCGCTTCCCAAGCGGGAGGCCCGGGTTCGATTCCCGGCCAATGCATGGCACTTTTGTAGACGTGTCTCTTGATATTTTAAAAGGCATGGGAAAAGAAAAATGGAAACGGTAGATAAGATGATTGCATTGCTTGTCTGTTTTCTGCGCAAAGAAAGCAATCTGCTGCCCTCTTTTAGCAGAAGATGGAACTGCAGTTTCAACTTAAGGCGGGAAACCTTCTATTATGCAAATAATTCCCAGAAGACCCCAGAAGCCCAGATTGAAAGGGTGTCAGCCTCGTGTGGCTGCAAAGATATCCCCTGAGTCCTGCGGTAGAAGTCTGGCTTTCCTGAGGCACGGTGCTCAGGGAACTGCACTCAGAGTAGCGACCCATACAAAGGCCACCCTCATCTACCAGTGTGCTTGCCTCTGTCCACTTTTCCTGTCTATAGAACCTGGCCGTTCGTGGCCGTTCGTGGCCAAGTGAGTGAGAAGGACTGCCAGGGCAGCGCAGCTCCCATTCACCCACCGGAGCTGGCGCCATCCTCATGTCACTGCAGTGCTCTGTTAAATCAGCTGCTCTGGGCTGCAATGGTCCAGAGCACTGTAGCGCCAGTGTACAGCATGTAAGGCATTGGTGGTTCAGTGGTAGAATTCTCGCCTGCCACGCGGGAGGCCCGGGTTCGATTCCCGGCCAATGCATGAGCGTTTTGCACATGTACCTTTCGTTGACTTTGAAGCATCGTGAAAAGGAAGAGACCGAACAAAAAAACAAGCCTTGATTGCCTTGCTTGCCTTATTTCTGCTACTAGCGATCACTCTGCTGATCCCTTTTAGTAGAAGGGGCCGCTGCGCCTTGACTGGAAGCAGGGCAATCTCAGATTATGCAAAACGCTCATAGAGGCCCAGCCCGAGTAGGTGCCAGTCTCACACGTCTGCAAAGGCCTTCAATGAGGCTTTCAGCAGAAGTCAAGAGTTTACGAGTGACCATTCGCATGGAACTGGCAGGTGTGTTAAATCAAGTGCTCTACCGCAGTAATGCTGCTTGTCAGGCATTGGTAGTTCAGTGGTAGAATTCTCGCTTCCCAAGCGGGAGGCCCGGGTTCGATTCCCGGCCAATGCATGGCACTTTTGTAGACGTGTCTCTTGATATTTTAAAAGGCATGGGAAAAGAAAAATGGAAACGGTAGATAAGATGATTGCATTGCTTGTCTGTTTTCTGCGCAAAGAAAGCACTCTGCTGCCCTCTTTTAGCAGAAGATGGAACGGCAGTTTCAATTTAAGGCGGGAAACCTATTATGCAAATAATTCCCAGAAGACCCCAGAAGCCCAGATTGAAAGGGTGTCAGCCTCGTGTGGCTGCAAAGATATCCCCTGAGTCCTGCGGTAGAAGTCTGGCTTTCCTGAGGCACGGTGCTCAGGGAACTGCACTCAGAGTAGCGACCCATACAAAGGCCACCCTCATCTACCAGTGTGCTTGCCTCTGTCCACTTTTCCTGTCTATAGAACCTGGCCGTTCGTGGCCGTTCGTGGCCAAGTGAGTGAGAAGGACTGCCAGGGCAGCGCAGCTCCCATTCACCCACCGGAGCTGGCGCCATCCTCATGTCACTGCAGTGCTCTGTTAAATCAGCTGCTCTGGGCTGCAATGGTCCAGAGCACTGTAGCGCCAGTGTGCAGCATGTAAGGCATTGGTGGTTCAGTGGTAGAATTCTCGCCTGCCACGCGGGAGGCCCGGGTTCGATTCCCGGCCAATGCATGAGCGTTTTGCACATGTACCTTTCGTTGACTTTGAAGCATCGTGAAAAGGAAGAGACCGAACAAAAAAACAAGCCTTGATTGCCTTGCTTGCCTTATTTCTGCTACTAGCGATCACTCTGCTGATCCCTTTTAGTAGAAGGGGCCGCTGCGCCTTGACTGGAAGCAGGGCAATCTCAGATTATGCAAAACGCTCATAGAGGCCCAGCCCGAGTAGGTGCCAGTCTCACACGTCTGCAAAGGCCTTCAATGAGGCTTTCAGCAGAAGTCAAGAGTTTACGAGTGACCATTCGCATGGAACTGGCAGGTGTGTTAAATCAAGCGCTCTACCGCAGTAATGCTGCTTGTCAAGCATTGGTAGTTCAGTGGTAGAATTCTCGCTTCCCAAGCGGGAGGCCCGGGTTCGATTCCCGGCCAATGCATGGCACTTTTGTAGACGTGTCTCTTGATATTTTAAAAGGCATGGGAAAAGAAAAATGGAAACGGTAGATAAGATGATTGCATTGCTTGTCTGTTTTCTGCGCAAAGAAAGCAATCTGCTGCCCTCTTTTAGCAGAAGATGGAACTGCAGTTTCAACTTAAGGCGGGAAACCTTCTATTATGCAAATAATTCCCAGAAGACCCCAGAAGCCCAGATTGAAAGGGTGTCAGCCTCGTGTGGCTGCAAAGATATCCCCTGAGTCCTGCGGTAGAAGTCTGGCTTTCCTGAGGCACGGTGCTCAGGGAACTGCACTCAGAGTAGCGACCCATACAAAGGCCACCCTCATCTACCAGTGTGCTTGCCTCTGTCCACTTTTCCTGTCTATAGAACCTGGCCGTTCGTGGCCGTTCGTGGCCAAGTGAGTGAGAAGGACTGCCAGGGCAGCGCAGCTCCCATTCACCCACCGGAGCTGGCGCCATCCTCATGTCACTGCAGTGCTCTGTTAAATCAGCTGCTCTGGGCTGCAATGGTCCAGAGCACTGTAGCGCCAGTGTGCAGCATGTAAGGCATTGGTGGTTCAGTGGTAGAATTCTCGCCTGCCACGCGGGAGGCCCGGGTTCGATTCCCGGCCAATGCATGAGCGTTTTGCACATGTACCTTTCGTTGACTTTGAAGCATCGTGAAAAGGAAGAGACCGAACAAAAAAACAAGCCTTGATTGCCTTGCTTGCCTTATTTCTGCTACTAGCGATCACTCTGCTGATCCCTTTTAGTAGAAGGGGCCGCTGCGCCTTGACTGGAAGCAGGGCAATCTCAGATTATGCAAACAGCTCATAGAGGCCCAGCCCGAGTAGGTGCCAGTCTCACACGTCTGCAAAGGCCTTCAATGAGGCTTTCAGCAGAAGTCAAGAGTTTACGAGTGACCATTCGCATGGAACTGGCAGGTGTGTTAAATCAAGTGCTCTACCGCAGTAATGCTGCTTGTCAGGCATTGGTAGTTCAGTGGTAGAATTCTCGCTTCCCAAGCGGGAGGCCCGGGTTCGATTCCCGGCCAATGCATGGCACTTTTGTAGACGTGTCTCTTGATATTTTAAAAGGCATGGGAAAAGAAAAATGGAAACGGTAGATAAGATGATTGCATTGCTTGTCTGTTTTCTGCGCAAAGAAAGCACTCTGCTGCCCTCTTTTAGCAGAAGATGGAACGGCAGTTTCAACTTAAGGCGGGAAACCTTCTATTATGCAAATAATTCCCAGAAGACCCCAGAAGCCCAGATTGAAAGGGTGTCAGCCTCGTGTGGCTGCAAAGATATCCCCTGAGTCCTGCGGTAGAAGTCTGGCTTTCCTGAGGCACGGTGCTCAGGGAACTGCACTCAGAGTAGCGACCCATACAAAGGCCACCCTCATCTACCAGTGTGCTTGCCTCTGTCCACTTTTCCTGTCTATAGAACCTGGCCGTTCGTGGCCGTTCGTGGCCAAGTGAGTGAGAAGGACTGCCAGGGCAGCGCAGCTCCCATTCACCCACCGGAGCTGGCGCCATCCTCATGTCACTGCAGTGCTCTGTTAAATCAGCTGCTCTGGGCTGCAATGGTCCAGAGCACTGTAGCGCCAGTGTGCAGCATGTAAGGCATTGGTGGTTCAGTGGTAGAATTCTCGCCTGCCACGCGGGAGGCCCGGGTTCGATTCCCGGCCAATGCATGAGCGTTTTGCACATGTACCTTTCGTTGACTTTGAAGCATCGTGAAAAGGAAGAGACCGAACAAAAAAACAAGCCTTGATTGCCTTGCTTGCCTTATTTCTGCTACTAGCGATCACTCTGCTGATCCCTTTTAGTAGAAGGGGCCGCTGCGCCTTGACTGGAAGCAGGGCAATCTCAGATTATGCAAAACACTCATAGAGGCCCAGCCCGAGTAGGTGCCAGTCTCACACGTCTGCAAAGGCCTTCAATGAGGCTTTCAGCAGAAGTCAAGAGTTTACGAGTGACCATTCGCATGGAACTGGCAGGTGTGTTAAATCAAGCGCTCTACCGCAGTAATGCTGCTTGTCAAGCATTGGTAGTTCAGTGGTAGAATTCTCGCTTCCCAAGCGGGAGGCCCGGGTTCGATTCCCGGCCAATGCATGGCACTTTTGTAGACGTGTCTCTTGATATTTTAAAAGGCATGGGAAAAGAAAAATGGAAACGGTAGATAAGATGATTGCATTGCTTGTCTGTTTTCTGCGCAAAGAAAGCACTCTGCTGCCCTCTTTTAGCAGAAGATGGAACGGCAGTTTCAACTTAAGGCGGGAAACCTATTATGCAAATAATTCCCAGAAGACCCCAGAAGCCCAGATTGAAAGGGTGTCAGCCTCGTGTGGCTGCAAAGATATCCCCTGAGTCCTGCGGTAGAAGTCTGGCTTTCCTGAGGCACGGTGCTCAGGGAACTGCACTCAGAGTAGCGACCCATACAAAGGCCACCCTCATCTACCAGTGTGCTTGCCTCTGTCCACTTTTCCTGTCTATAGAACCTGGCCGTTCGTGGCCAAGTGAGTGAGAAGGACTGCCAGGGCAGCGCAGCTCCCATTCACCCACCGGAGCTGGCGCCATCCTCATGTCACTGCAGTGCTCTGTTAAATCAGCTGCTCTGGGCTGCAATGGTCCAGAGCACTGTAGCACCAGTGTGCAGCATGTAAGGCATTGGTGGTTCAGTGGTAGAATTCTCGCCTGCCACGCGGGAGGCCCGGGTTCGATTCCCGGCCAATGCATGAGCGTTTTGCACATGTACCTTTCGTTGACTTTGAAGCATCGTGAAAAGGAAGAGACCGAACAAAAAAACAAGCCTTGATTGCCTTGCTTGCCTTATTTCTGCTACTAGCGATCACTCTGCTGATCCCTTTTAGTAGAAGGGGCCGCTGCGCCTTGACTGGAAGCAGGGCAATCTCAGATTATGCAAACAGCTCATAGAGGCCCAGCCCGAGTAGGTGCCAGTCTCACACGTCTGCAAAGGCCTTCAATGAGGCTTTCAGCAGAAGTCAAGAGTTTACGAGTGACCATTCGCATGGAACTGGCAGGTGTGTTAAATCAAGTGCTCTACCGCAGTAATGCTGCTTGTCAGGCATTGGTAGTTCAGTGGTAGAATTCTCGCTTCCCAAGCGGGAGGCCCGGGTTCGATTCCCGGCCAATGCATGGCACTTTTGTAGACGTGTCTCTTGATATTTTAAAAGGCATGGGAAAAGAAAAATGGAAACGGTAGATAAGATGATTGCATTGCTTGTCTGTTTTCTGCGCAAAGAAAGCACTCTGCTGCCCTCTTTTAGCAGAAGATGGAACGGCAGTTTCAACTTAAGGCGGGAAACCTTCTATTATGCAAATAATTCCCAGAAGACCCCAGAAGCCCAGATTGAAAGGGTGTCAGCCTCGTGTGGCTGCAAAGATATCCCCTGAGTCCTGCGGTAGAAGTCTGGCTTTCCTGAGGCACGGTGCTCAGGGAACTGCACTCAGAGTAGCGACCCATACAAAGGCCTCCCTCATCTACCAGTGTGCTTGCCTCTGTCCACTTTTCCTGTCTATAGAACCTGGCCGTTCGTGGCCGTTCGTGGCCAAGTGAGTGAGAAGGACTGCCAGGGCAGCGCAGCTCCCATTCACCCACCGGAGCTGGCGCCATCCTCATGTCACTGCAGTGCTCTGTTAAATCAGCTGCTCTGGGCTGCAATGGTCCAGAGCACTGTAGCGCCAGTGTGCAGCATGTAAGGCATTGGTGGTTCAGTGGTAGAATTCTCGCCTGCCACGCGGGAGGCCCGGGTTCGATTCCCGGCCAATGCATGAGTGTTTTGCACATGTACCTTTCGTTGACTTTGAAGCATCGTGAAAAGGAAGAGACCGAACAAAAAAACAAGCCTTGATTGCCTTGCTTGCCTTATTTCTGCTACTAGCGATCACTCTGCTGATCCCTTTTAGTAGAAGGGGCCGCTGCGCCTTGACTGGAAGCAGGGCAATCTCAGATTATGCAAAACGCTCATAGAGGCCCAGCCCGAGTAGGTGCCAGTCTCACACGTCTGCAAAGGCCTTCAATGAGGCTTTCAGCAGAAGTCAAGAGTTTACGAGTGACCATTCGCATGGAACTGGCAGGTGTGTTAAATCAAGCGCTCTACCGCAGTAATGCTGCTTGTCAAGCATTGGTAGTTCAGTGGTAGAATTCTCGCTTCCCAAGCGGGAGGCCCGGGTTCGATTCCCGGCCAATGCATGGCACTTTTGTAGACGTGTCTCTTGATATTTTAAAAGGCATGGGAAAAGAAAAATGGAAACGGTAGATAAGATGATTGCATTGCTTGTCTGTTTTCTGCGCAAAGAAAGCAATCTGCTGCCCTCTTTTAGCAGAAGATGGAACTGCAGTTTCAACTTAAGGCGGGAAACCTTCTATTATGCAAATAATTCCCAGAAGACCCCAGAAGCCCAGATTGAAAGGGTGTCAGCCTCGTGTGGCTGCAAAGATATCCCCTGAGTCCTGCGGTAGAAGTCTGGCTTTCCTGAGGCACGGTGCTCAGGGAACTGCACTCAGAGTAGCGACCCATACAAAGGCCACCCTCATCTACCAGTGTGCTTGCCTCTGTCCACTTTTCCTGTCTATAGAACCTGGCCGTTCGTGGCCGTTCGTGGCCAAGTGAGTGAGAAGGACTGCCAGGGCAGCGCAGCTCCCATTCACCCACCGGAGCTGGCGCCATCCTCATGTCACTGCAGTGCTCTGTTAAATCAGCTGCTCTGGGCTGCAATGGTCCAGAGCACTGTAGCGCCAGTGTGCAGCATGTAAGGCATTGGTGGTTCAGTGGTAGAATTCTCGCCTGCCACGCGGGAGGCCCGGGTTCGATTCCCGGCCAATGCATGAGCGTTTTGCACATGTACCTTTCGTTGACTTTGAAGCATCGTGAAAAGGAAGAGACCGAACAAAAAAACAAGCCTTGATTGCCTTGCTTGCCTTATTTCTGCTACTAGCGATCACTCTGCTGATCCCTTTTAGTAGAAGGGGCCGCTGCGCCTTGACTGGAAGCAGGGCAATCTCAGATTATGCAAAACGCTCATAGAGGCCCAGCCCGAGTAGGTGCCAGTCTCACACGTCTGCAAAGGCCTTCAATGAGGCTTTCAGCAGAAGTCAAGAGTTTACGAGTGACCATTCGCATGGAACTGGCAGGTGTGTTAAATCAAGTGCTCTACCGCAGTAATGCTGCTTGTCAGGCATTGGTAGTTCAGTGGTAGAATTCTCGCTTCCCAAGCGGGAGGCCCGGGTTCGATTCCCGGCCAATGCATGGCACTTTTGTAGACGTGTCTCTTGATATTTTAAAAGGCATGGGAAAAGAAAAATGGAAACGGTAGATAAGATGATTGCATTGCTTGTCTGTTTTCTGCGCAAAGAAAGCACTCTGCTGCCCTCTTTTAGCAGAAGATGGAACGGCAGTTTCAACTTAAGGCGGGAAACCTTCTATTATGCAAATAATTCCCAGAAGACCCCAGAAGCCCAGATTGAAAGGGTGTCAGCCTCGTGTGGCTGCAAAGATATCCCCTGAGTCCTGCGGTAGAAGTCTGGCTTTCCTGAGGCACGGTGCTCAGGGAACTGCACTCAGAGTAGCGACCCATACAAAGGCCACCCTCATCTACCAGTGTGCTTGCCTCTGTCCACTTTTCCTGTCTATAGAACCTGGCCGTTCGTGGCCGTTCGTGGCCAAGTGAGTGAGAAGGACTGCCAGGGCAGCGCAGCTCCCATTCACCCACCGGAGCTGGCGCCATCCTCATGTCACTGCAGTGCTCTGTTAAATCAGCTGCTCTGGGCTGCAATGGTCCAGAGCACTGTAGCGCCAGTGTGCAGCATGTAAGGCATTGGTGGTTCAGTGGTAGAATTCTCGCCTGCCACGCGGGAGGCCCGGGTTCGATTCCCGGCCAATGCATGAGCGTTTTGCACATGTACCTTTCGTTGACTTTGAAGCATCGTGAAAAGGAAGAGACCGAACAAAAAAACAAGCCTTGATTGCCTTGCTTGCCTTATTTCTGCTACTAGCGATCACTCTGCTGATCCCTTTTAGTAGAAGGGGCCGCTGCGCCTTGACTGGAAGCAGGGCAATCTCAGATTATGCAAAACGCTCATAGAGGCCCAGCCCGAGTAGGTGCCAGTCTCACACGTCTGCAAAGGCCTTCAATGAGGCTTTCAGCAGAAGTCAAGAGTTTACGAGTGACCATTCGCATGGAACTGGCAGGTGTGTTAAATCAAGCGCTCTACCGCAGTAATGCTGCTTGTCAAGCATTGGTAGTTCAGTGGTAGAATTCTCGCTTCCCAAGCGGGAGGCCCGGGTTCGATTCCCGGCCAATGCATGGCACTTTTGTAGACGTGTCTCTTGATATTTTAAAAGGCATGGGAAAAGAAAAATGGAAACGGTAGATAAGATGATTGCATTGCTTGTCTGTTTTCTGCGCAAAGAAAGCACTCTGCTGCCCTCTTTTAGCAGAAGATGGAACGGCAGTTTCAACTTAAGGCGGGAAACCTATTATGCAAATAATTCCCAGAAGACCCCAGAAGCCCAGATTGAAAGGGTGTCAGCCTCGTGTGGCTGCAAAGATATCCCCTGAGTCCTGCGGTAGAAGTCTGGCTTTCCTGAGGCACGGTGCTCAGGGAACTGCACTCAGAGTAGCGACCCATACAAAGGCCACCCTCATCTACCAGTGTGCTTGCCTCTGTCCACTTTTCCTGTCTATAGAACCTGGCCGTTCGTGGCCAAGTGAGTGAGAAGGACTGCCAGGGCAGCGCAGCTCCCATTCACCCACCGGAGCTGGCGCCATCCTCATGTCACTGCAGTGCTCTGTTAAATCAGCTGCTCTGGGCTGCAATGGTCCAGAGCACTGTAGCGCCAGTGTGCAGCATGTAAGGCATTGGTGGTTCAGTGGTAGAATTCTCGCCTGCCACGCGGGAGGCCCGGGTTCGATTCCCGGCCAATGCATGAGTGTTTTGCACATGTACCTTTCGTTGACTTTGAAGCATCGTGAAAAGGAAGAGACCGAACAAAAAAACAAGCCTTGATTGCCTTGCTTGCCTTATTTCTGCTACTAGCGATCACTCTGCTGATCCCTTTTAGTAGAAGGGGCCGCTGCGCCTTGACTGGAAGCAGGGCAATCTCAGATTATGCAAAACGCTCATAGAGGCCCAGCCCGAGTAGGTGCCAGTCTCACACGTCTGCAAAGGCCTTCAATGAGGCTTTCAGCAGAAGTCAAGAGTTTACGAGTGACCATTCGCATGGAACTGGCAGGTGTGTTAAATCAAGCGCTCTACCGCAGTAATGCTGCTTGTCAAGCATTGGTAGTTCAGTGGTAGAATTCTCGCTTCCCAAGCGGGAGGCCCGGGTTCGATTCCCGGCCAATGCATGGCACTTTTGTAGACGTGTCTCTTGATATTTTAAAAGGCATGGGAAAAGAAAAATGGAAACGGTAGATAAGATGATTGCATTGCTTGTCTGTTTTCTGCGCAAAGAAAGCAATCTGCTGCCCTCTTTTAGCAGAAGATGGAACTGCAGTTTCAACTTAAGGCGGGAAACCTTCTATTATGCAAATAATTCCCAGAAGACCCCAGAAGCCCAGATTGAAAGGGTGTCAGCCTCGTGTGGCTGCAAAGATATCCCCTGAGTCCTGCGGTAGAAGTCTGGCTTTCCTGAGGCACGGTGCTCAGGGAACTGCACTCAGAGTAGCGACCCATACAAAGGCCACCCTCATCTACCAGTGTGCTTGCCTCTGTCCACTTTTCCTGTCTATAGAACCTGGCCGTTCGTGGCCGTTCGTGGCCAAGTGAGTGAGAAGGACTGCCAGGGCAGCGCAGCTCCCATTCACCCACCGGAGCTGGCGCCATCCTCATGTCACTGCAGTGCTCTGTTAAATCAGCTGCTCTGGGCTGCAATGGTCCAGAGCACTGTAGCGCCAGTGTACAGCATGTAAGGCATTGGTGGTTCAGTGGTAGAATTCTCGCCTGCCACGCGGGAGGCCCGGGTTCGATTCCCGGCCAATGCATGAGCGTTTTGCACATGTACCTTTCGTTGACTTTGAAGCATCGTGAAAAGGAAGAGACCGAACAAAAAAACAAGCCTTGATTGCCTTGCTTGCCTTATTTCTGCTACTAGCGATCACTCTGCTGATCCCTTTTAGTAGAAGGGGCCGCTGCGCCTTGACTGGAAGCAGGGCAATCTCAGATTATGCAAAACGCTCATAGAGGCCCAGCCCGAGTAGGTGCCAGTCTCACACGTCTGCAAAGGCCTTCAATGAGGCTTTCAGCAGAAGTCAAGAGTTTACGAGTGACCATTCGCATGGAACTGGCAGGTGTGTTAAATCAAGTGCTCTACCGCAGTAATGCTGCTTGTCAGGCATTGGTAGTTCAGTGGTAGAATTCTCGCTTCCCAAGCGGGAGGCCCGGGTTCGATTCCCGGCCAATGCATGGCACTTTTGTAGACGTGTCTCTTGATATTTTAAAAGGCATGGGAAAAGAAAAATGGAAACGGTAGATAAGATGATTGCATTGCTTGTCTGTTTTCTGCGCAAAGAAAGCACTCTGCTGCCCTCTTTTAGCAGAAGATGGAACG